>NC_137796.1:86244668-86849668 GCF_963383645.1 Muscardinus avellanarius | reverse complement strand
TTCCTCCTCCTCCTCCTCCTTCCTCCTCCTCCTCCTCCTTCCTCCTCCTTCTTCCTCCTCCTCCTCCTCCTTCCTCCTCCTCCTCCTTCCTGCTCCTCCTCCTTCTTCTTCCTCCTCCTTCCTCCTCCTTCTTCTTCCTCCTCCTCCTTCTTCCTCCTCCTCTTTCCTCCTCCTCCTTCCTCCTCCTCTTCCTTCCTGCTCCTCCTCCTTCTTCTTCCTCCTCCTTCCTCCTCCTTCTTCCTCCTCCTCCTTCTTCCTCCTCCTCTTTCCTCCTCCTCCTCCTCCTTCTTCCTCCTCCTCCTCCTCCTTCTTCTTCCTCCTCCTTCCTCCTCCTTCTTCCTCCTCCTCCTTCTTCCTCCTCCTTCCTCCTCCTTCTTCCTCCTCCTCCTTCTTCCTCCTCCTCCTTTCTCCTCCTCCTCCTTCTTCCTCCTCCTCCCTCCTCCTCCTCCTTCCTCCTCCTCCTCCTCCTCCTTCCTCCTCCTTCTTCCTCCTCCTCCTCCTCCTTCCTCCTCCTCCTCCTTCCTGCTCCTTCTTCTTCCTCCTCCTCCTTCCTCCTCCTCCTCCTTCCTGCTCCTCCTCCTTCTTCCTCCTCCTTCCTCCTCCTCCTCCTTCTTCCTCCTCCTCCTCTTCCTTCTTCTTCCTCCTTCTCCTCCTCCTCCTCCTTCTTCCTCCTCCTCCTCCTTCTTTTTCTTCCTCCTCCTCCTCCTCCTCCTCCTCCTCCTCTTCCTCCATCATTCTGTTTGTTCTTCATAGGTTTTTGTTTTTTCCAGTAATACTTTTACTTATTTTTGTACATGACAGTAGTTTAATTTATTCATTTTAATATATATTATTGGTGCAGTGTAGCCTCACATCATACTGTAGTTCAGAGTAATAGGGACAGAAATTCAGGCAGGACTTGGTGAGCCTCCCCCTTACTTTCTTACTAGTGTACGTTGAAGCATAAAAGTTTTTTTACTCTGATGAAGTTTAATCTATTTGTCTTTCCTTGGTTGCTTATACATTTTGTTATATTTAACAAACCATCACCAAATCCAAGGTCATAAAGATTTACCCCTCCCTATATTTTCCAGTGTTTGGGTTTTTTTGGTGTTGCGGATTGAACCCAGGGGCATTCTACCTCTGAGTCACACCCCCAGCCCTATTTTATTTATTTTGCAACAGGGCCTCACTAAGTTTCTGAGGCTGTCTGTGAACCTGTGATCCTCCTGTCTCAGCCTCCCAAGTACTGGAACTGCAAGTGGGCCATGGTGCCCAGATTTCCTTAGACTTTTATCATTTTAGCTCTCATATTTAGGTCTTTGATCCATCTTGAGTTCTTTTTCCTCATAGTAGAAGGTAAGAGCCCCAAATCATTCTTTTTTATGTGTATATCTGTGTCTCAGCACCATTTGTTGAAAAGACTATTCTTTCCCTATTAAAGTGTCTTGTTACCCTTGTCAAAAATCAATTGGCTATAAATTGAGGATTTATTTCTGGGCTCTCAATACTATTGCATTAATCTCTATGTCTACCTTTTTTTTTCCCCCAGAACTACACTGGCTTGATTATTAAAGCTTTACAGTAAGTTTTAGACTAGGATGTGTGAATTTTTTAACCTAGTTCTTTTTTTTTCTCCCCCAATATTGTTTTGGTTATTCTTGGTCTCTTGCATTTTCATACAAATTTTAGAATCAGCATTTCCATTGCTACAGTAAAAGAGGCAACTGGGATTTTGGTAGGGATTGCACTGTGTCTGTAAATCAGTTTTGGGGAATATTGTCTTTTTTTGTACTGGAGAGTGAACCCAGGGGTGTTCTGCCTCTGAGCTATATCCTCAGCCCTACTTTTATTTTGGTTTGAAACAGTGTCTCACTAAGTCCCTGAGGCTGGCTTCACAATGCAATCCTCCTGTCTCAGCCTCCCAAGTAGTGGGACTACAGGTGTACAACACCATACCTGGCTAGTATTGTCATCTTAAGGATATTCAGTCTCCTAATCTATTAACACTAGGTCTTTTTTTTTAACTTATGACTTCAGTTTCTCTCCAAAATGTTTTGTTGTTTTCAGTATACACGACTTGCATGGTGGTATACACCTGTAATCCTAGTACCTGGGAAGCTGAGACAAGAGGATCACAGATTTGAGGCTAGCCTTAAACTTAGCTAGACTCTGTTTCAAAATAAAAATTCAAGCAAAAAGGGCTGGGAGTATAGTTTGGAGGTAGAATATCTTTGGGTTCAATCCCCAGTATTCCTCCCACACCTAATATTTTATCTCCAACATTTATCATTTCCTTATTTTATTTCTCTCCTAGAACCTATTATCTTCCAGAAGATTTCTTTTGCTTTACTTAACTCTAAAGTTTGTAGGCTGGTTACCTCCACCAGGATGTAAGTGGTATGAAAACATTTATTCTTTTTGTCTGGTACTGGGAATTGAACCCTGGGACATTCCACCCCCAGCTATTTATTTATTTATTTATTTATTTATTTATTTTTTTATTTTTTAAAATTTGAAACAGGGTCTTCTTATGTTGCTGCGCGTCTTGCTAAATTGCTGAGGCTGGCCTTGAACCCGTGATGAACCTGCGATCCTCCCGTCTCAGCCTCTCATGTACTGGGATTATAGGTGTGAGCCCTCGTGCCCACCTCTGTTAACTTTCAATATTTCTCTCACATTCCAGATGTGTCTCTTGACCACAGAACACTTGGATCTTTAAAACTCTAAGGTGACAACCTCGATTTTTTAACTGGAGAGTTAGGTCCCTTTGTATTTGTTAGGGTTAATGATATTTTGGATTTCTTTCCACCACCATTTCTTGTGTTTTTTTTTTTTTCCTTGTCCAAGCTTTTCTGCTTCTTCTTTCTCTTTTACGTGACCTTTTCAGATTGATTATTTTTTGGGTTTATTTATTTAAATATTATTATATTTGTTTCCCTCTACAGATTTGAAAAATATATTCTACTTCTGTTATTTTATTGTTTATCCTTACAACATAACCATAACTAGCCCAGTCAAGTCTAATTTTATTCAGGATACTAACATCTATCTTCCCTCAATAAAATTCAAGTACATTAGGATACCAAACCTGATCATCTGTTTCTAAGTGATTAGCAGTTGATTACATCTCCGCCACTCCCAAATTTAGACATTATCCTTATTATTTTATGCATGAAATATTTGTTTATATTTACTCATATGTTTATACATTTCTTTTTTTTTTTTTGGTGGTACTGGGGTTCCTGGAAGCCCTTCTACCTCCGGGCTACACTCCCAGACCTATTTTGACATTTTTTTTTATTTGGGAACAGGGTCTCCTAAGCCAGCGCGCGCGGCTGGCTTTGAACCTGCGCGATCCTCCTGTCTCTGCCTCCCAAGTGCGGGGATTACAAGCGTGCGCCACCACGCCCGGCTAACATTTCTATGTGTGTAATCCATTCTTTCCTCAAGACATTCTTCTGAAGTCCTTATCCTTATTCTTGAAGTACATTCATTAGAAGTTCCTCTGGTTCGTGTCACGGTGAACACTCTTCAGGTTTTGCTTCCATGAAAATGTCTTGGGGCAACGTGTTACACGGCGAAAGCTCACTGATACAACTACTTCCTTGGGGGAGTAAAATGGTTTAAAAAATATGTTTACTGGGGTTTCTCTAGAATCCCACTATATGGTAGTGGTGAGACCACTGAAAGTATCTAATCTGCTCTACTTCTAGAAGCTATCTCATTACCTTTTCTCTATATGCTAACTCACAAAATTATGGCCAAGCCATTCTCCCTAGAATTCATCACCTAAGATGCTCACTGTTGCCATGGTAATCCTGCTACTGGGAGGAGAAGCATGTGCTCACATATGTGCTCCACTGAGGAGCTAGAACAAGACTTCCTTCTCTGACTTCCTGGCATTTGTCGACTTTTTCCCCTCCAGTGATGTCCAACGTGCGTCCAACTCCCCGCCATACAGCCAGCATCCAGTTCTCTCCCTAGGCTCTACATCGTAAATGCCAATCACCTTTACCCCTTCCCCTCTCCCTGATCTTCCTCAGCCACAGTCACAAGCTTCCCAATTCCTGCCTCCACATGTCTCTCTCGTGCGTTTTCTCCTAAAATTCTAGGCACGATGATTCTGAAACATGAACTGCTAGAGCGTCTCCATCCCTAGGAGTCGTTCTGTCTCCACACTCTCCCGGGTCCATCTAGTCTACCCAGTCCTGCAGCCTGAACTTCACCATTGCCGGCCTCAGCCTTCTGTTGCTCCTACCATCCCCCAAGTTAAGAATGAGCATTTTGTTTCCCCCAGGAGCTTCCACTCTATGGCCCAACTTACCTTTTCAGGCTTAACTCTTGGCTTCCTGAGTTAGTCTAAAAGATGACTTGAGGTTTCTGAAGAATATCCAACAGGCCAGCCTGTCTCCCCTGGATGGGGGCACCCCCCCCAAGCCGTCATTCTGTCCTCATTGGTTCCTTAAAGCTGACACCCAGGTGTCATCTCTTTGCCACAATTTTGTATCGTGTCTATCTTTCTTTTTTGTGCATTTTTTCTATTGTTTTAAGGACAGCAGCATCCTCTCCACTTTTATACAGCAGGAGGACCAAGAAAAGTATGTTTCAATAAGTAAGTGCTGTGTATGTGCCTTTTGAATGAATGGGATTATTCTAGTTCTGACTGCTGGGCCCAAGAGGAGAAATGAACGTCATTATCCACAACCCTAATGTACTAGGAAAAAAAAACTCTCTGCATTCCAATACAATTAATTCTCATCTAGAGGAAAAAAAGAATTTCCTATTTGAGATGATCTAAGAGACACACACAACGATTAACCCAAATTTAACAGCCTTGAGGGAAAACTAAAATATGCAGGTTATAGCCAGATAAACAAAAACCAGATAAATAATTGTGGAATGACTCTGGAACACAGAAAAATCCATTATGTTGTCAATAAAAACATGGCTCACAGTTGTGTTACTATTAAGAGTCTCTCCCATCACTTTAGAGTCAGGCACAGAGTAAAAAAAAGAAATGCATGCTCTATGAAAAAATGCAGTTTTCTTACCTTCTGCTTAGAAGGCAAGAGAGATGGTTTCCATTGATTCAAACCTGCTTTGGGTTAAATTTATTTATTTGATTATTGCTCAGCTGAAGCCACGAGAATGATTTATCATGACTGCATGGACATGGGTATTTTCCTAATATCAAACAGATTTTCTCCTTCACTGTCCTGAGCAAGCTGGACCAGGCACAGGAGAGACGGCTTAGCAATGGACAAGAGCTGTCGAGGATGGACAAGAACCAGTCCCGGACATGGAGAACACAGGTCTGGGATGTTGCCCTGTCTGTCTGTCTGTCTTTCTGATGGGGTATGTATGTATGTATGTATGTATGTATGTATGTATGATGTATTCATCTATGTATTTTGGTATTGGGGATTGAACCCAGGGGCATTCTACCTCTATACTACACTCTCAGTCTTTTTAATTTTGTTTGGAAACAGAGTCTTGCTAGGGTTCTGAGAGTCTTGCTCTGCTGCTGAGGCTGCCCTCGAACCAACCTGCAATCCTCATGTCTCAGCCTCCCAGGTCCTGGGATGACAGGTGTGTGCCACCATGCCCACCTTCCACTGGCTTTTGACTTTTACAAAGAACTCTGCCTTGGTCGAATCCCAATGCCAGATCCAACACTGAATGTAGCAAAGAGATGCTCTCAAAGTGGACAAGTGGTGGATGCTGGAGAGTGAGGGGAAGTAGGGGGCCGTGAGGAATCCTTGTGGGGGATGGAGATGTTCTATGTCCTCATTAGAGAGGTGGCTTCACAGTGTGCACACCTGTCAGAACTCATCATATTGTCCTCTTTAAATAGATGAGCTTTATTACTGTACTTCCCTCACCCCTCCATAAGGCTGATCTAAAAATATACCTAGCAGCCTCGAAGACCTGCTGTGGAACCATGTTTTCAGCAGTTCCTGGGTACTGGTATGGTCCCAAGGGCCTCCCCCTCAATCTTCCCCCTCTACCATCTGACGTTATGCTAGATTCAAGCATTGTGTTCCCGTAAAATGCACTTGTTACTTGGGATGAAGGGGAAGACATGTTTTTGTCACAGATCCTAGGGTGATATCCCTGCAGGGTCAGTTCCAGAAATGATGACCACATGGTGGTGGTGATCCATAGATGGCAAGGCCTGGAGGGAGCTGGAGCCGCCAGGTGTGGGGTCCCCAGGAAAAGCAGGTAAGAGCGAAGAGGAGAAGGGACAGTAAAAAGTAGAGCCCATACAGGCCTGCTTCCCAGGGCTCAAGAGGAAATCCTATGAGTGTCCTGGCACGCTCAGGGCTGACTGCTCAGTTGATGACAGGAGCCAAGACACACTATCTCTCAATAAGACAGATCACCGATAGATATGTTTCTTTCTTGTCTCTACATGAAATTAGAAGGTGGGATTATATCTTGATCCAGCAGAAAAGTACAGTCTAACATTGCATTTGTCTCTCAGTATGCTCCCAGAGAAATCAGTACCATGGCCAACTTTCCTAATTGCCAATGAAAACAATGCCCCTGGCCTTGTGCTGTCACCCAGTGTCAGGAGAGTAGAACGGTTAAGATTTGGACTCTGGAGACTGCTTAAGAAACTCTAGTTCTGCTACTTAAAAAGTTTTATTGTGAGCCGGGCATGGTGGCACACACTTGTAATCCCAGCATTCGGGAGGCTGAGACCGGAGGATCGCGGTTCGCGGACAGCCTCAGCTACTTAGTGAGGCCCTCTGCAACTCAGTGAGACCCAGTTTCAAAATAAAGAATAAACAATACAGCAGGGGGTGTAGCTCTGAGGTCGAACGCCCCTGGGTTGCATTCCCAGACCCGCAAAAAAAAAAAAAAAAAGGTTTTATTGTGGCCCAGACAGGAGGATCGAAGGTTCCAGGCCAGCCTCAGCAATTTAGCAAGGCTCTCAGTAACTTAGAGAGACTATGTTTCCAAATAAAAAATAAAAAGGGTTGGGGTATAACTCAGACATCAAATACACCTGGGTTTAATCCCAGTACCACACACACACACACACACACACACACACACACAAAGATGTCCTTGGGCCAACCACAGGGATTTCATTTCCTCATCTTTAAAACTGGATTATAGGATTACTTCAAATGGTAGTGATGGGAATTAAAAACACTGACAAGAAGAATATGTTTATCAATGTCACCCACCACTGGAGGACTAGGGTTTTCTTTTGCCCTCTGGCCTCTCTACTCCCTCCCAGTCACCTGTCCTAGGGTTAAAGTCCCGTGGTATCTTGCAGCCCGGTACCCCCAGGGGGCGCCCTCATCGGGCTTTCTTAGCCGGGGTCTGTGGGCTGCTGGGATTGGAGCTGGCAGTGCTCTGCCATCCACACCTTCTTAGAGTCGATAGCAGTGTGCAGTGGCTCCCCAGGGGTCACGGCGCCCCACATAACACCAGCTCCCCAGCTTGGCAGTCCAGGGCATTCTGTTCTAGACTCCTAGTTTTTAGTTTTCCTTTGGCCTCTTCAGATGGGAGACTCTGGGGCTCCTTCGAGAGGTCCTAACACCTTGTACCAATGGCCTGTCTCCACCAGCCCTAACCTCTTCGGGATCCGCCCTTCACCCTGATCTTAAACTATTTCAATTTCAAGTGTGCAATGCTTTTGAAGATAGGGAGTCAACAGATATCACTTCTCCAAAGAGAAAGCACGGTTCTCTGAGTTAAGCGGTCAGGGTACGAGGTCCCTGTGATGTTTATGCTGGGTCCCAGCGTGTGCGGCAGGAAACACCTTCTCACCAGGAGCTTTCTCCTTCTCCCTTTCATCCTTACAAACACCAATGTTGTTTCCTTATTAATTCAGTGATATAAAAACAACCTAAGAAATCAACATATTTCTTTGGGGGGAAAAAAAGCGGGAAGCAAGACTCCGTAATGAAAACAGCTCTTTGGGGGTGGAAGGATCATGGGTGATTTAAATTTGTGTTTTCCAAACTCTCAGTTTGCTGTTATACCTTTAGTCAAAAAGAAAAAATAAAAAAGATTGGTAGCAAGTTCTGCTTACTTAGAGGTTGAATTTAACAGCTCTGGGAGAGGTAGGAAGGTCCAGTTAGCAATGTGGGTACCACTCCATTAACTGTTCGTTCTGAATTTCTTTTCCAAGATTATCATTGAACACAAAACTGGACCCAGTCATTTTCTTCAACTTGAGAAAAATCAGCTAAACTTCTGAGGTTAAAAAAAAAATGTTTGTGTGTGTGTGTGTGTGTGTGTGTGTGTGGTGTGTGTTGCTGGGGACTAAAACCAGGGGCATCCTACCGCTGAGCTACACCCCCAACTCTATTTTATTTTTATTTTGAAACAGGCTCTCACTAAGTTGCTGAGGGCTTCGCTAAGTTGCTGAGGCTGGCCTTGAAACTGCAATCCGGATGTCTTAGCCTCCCAAGTACTGGAATTGCAAGCGTGTGTCACCACACCTGGCTCAAAACTTTTAACTAAGCCTCTCTACTGGAAAACAATTTATGACTGCAACTCTGACTTCCTGGAGAGAACAGCTCATCAATTCATTCTGGCAAGAAAGAAATAGTACAGTAGTTACCCATAACCTTGGGTCCTCCTTAGACAAAATCAAATGCATGCACGTTTACTTGTGGAGACCATTTAGGAAATCAAGTTTTCCCATTCCCTGCCCGCAGACCATGAAAGGCACATATCAGGGGTAATTACGAAGAAGGGTCTGGGGATTGGGAATAGTAAAGGAAGCAAAACAGATGGCAGGGAAAGAGGCCTGGATCTCCCAAAGCCTTGGGAAAGTCCCAGCAAGCAGAAAGTACACAGCCCTGAACCACACTGAAGTCTGCAAAGAGGTGGGCGTGAAGAACACCCACTCAGGCTGCAGAGGAGGGGAGCCTGGGAGGCGGGCACTAGCCACCCTGAGGTAATAAAATCAGAAACGCTTTGGGCATTCTGAGAGAAGATGAGTCAGAGGAACAACAACAAGAAAAAAGCTCTTAATATTCCCACTACCTGGAGTGAGGCGAAATGAATTAGAAGTGTTGCAGCAGAATGCGGGGTGTGGGGGGAAGGGCTCTTAAAATATGGCATAAGAGATGGGAAATGGAAATGAGCGGTAGAGACCTCCGCAGTGTTGAATTTCAGATGTGCAAGGTGGCACTGGTATTCTCTCTCCTGCTCTCTGTCTCTTCTCTCTTCTCTGTGAGTGGAAACGGCCCTTGGTCCCTCAATTCTGTATTCCCAAAAGTCTGAGGACCCCTGCCTTGATTCCAAGATGCTTCCAGGAACCAGAGTCCCGTGGATGGAGAGGGACCACTAGCATGGCTTTTTATCAAGTTGGGGATGAGTGTTCCGGGAATTACAGGTCTGCTTCCTGGGACAAAACCATCTTTCCTTGGGTGTGAACCGTCAGAGTGCTCTCAATGGCTCGGTCTCCTGAACTTCAATACTTACGCGATTGCATTTGGAAGCCAAGTGGCTGCTGGATGCTGATCAGGTCTGTGTTTGCCTGCTACATGCTAATAGCTTGCTGAAGCTGTCACTCCGGCGGGGCACTAGTGCCTTATTGGCACCATGCATCATAATGACAAGGTGTTTAGATGATGTATCGCTTAAAAGATGAAGCCATCAGAGAATGAGTCCAGGATCAGATTAAATTTAATTATGGGATAAAAGAATTCTCATCTGTCATTCTGGTGATGAATTAACTGAGGGAAGGGATGTGAGCCTCGTAGAAAAGGGAGAGGAAGCGTAAAACGCATCGCCAGAGAGGGCAAACAGAGAGGGTGCTGTGCCTTCCCCGGGGCCTGTGAGACCAGAGAGATCCTGAGAGGAGCCTCATGCCCCTCAAACAGGAGCGGACACTCTTAATTCCTCTCTACCACACACACCTTGCGTTAAGAACATCCCATTTCAGTTAGTAGGTGTTTCAAAGATGCTCACTAAAGTCAGGTGTGGTGGCACACACCTGTAATCCCAGTACTTGGGAGGCTGAGACAGGAGGATTACAGGTTTGATGGCCAGCCTCAGCAACTGAGCAAAGCCCTGTTTCAAAATACAAAATAAAAAGAACTGGAGTTGTAGCTCACAGGCAGAAGTCCCCTAGGTCAACTCCCAGTCCAAAAATGAATGAATAAATAAATAAATGATAAAAAATAAAGAGAGCCAGGTGTGGTGGCGGACGCTTGTAATCCCCGCTCTTGGGAGGTGGAGACAGGAGGATCGCACAAGTTCGAAGCCAGCTGCGCTGGCTTAAGAGACCCTGTTTCCAAATAAAAATAATACAAAATAGTTCTGGGAGTCTAGCCCGGAGGTAGCAGGTACCACAATGAATGAATGAATGAATAAATAAATAAATAAATAAATAAATAAATAAAATAAAAAATAAAAAATAAAAAGAGAGCTCTCCAGGGCTCTTCACTCGGAGGCCTTTGTTGGTGATGTCTTGTCCACAGCGGGGGCTGCTGAGAAGCTGTATCCTCAGCTCAGGGAAGGAGCTGCGTCAGTGTGCCAGGGCAGTGTCTGTGTGTGCCTGTGTAGGCACACGGGTGACTCCCATGAACGCTCTCAGTCAGGCGGTCTTCAGTGTGATGGGGAGTGGGAAGAGCAATAGAGGGGCTCAGGGGAATTTGAGGGAGACAGAACCGCTGTATATATGGATTGAGGTATAATTACTCGAACCCATGTTTTGCCAAAACTTGTAAAAGTGCAGTCATGTGGGTCTGTAGACCTAACTAGTTGGGAGGCCGAGGCAAGAGGATTACTTGAGCTCAGAGGTTTCAGGTTGGCCTGGGCAACATAGTGAAATTCTATTTCAAAAAAATAAACTTGTGCAAGGTTTCACAGAACATGCTTGTAGTCCCGAAGCTGAGACAGGAAGATCAGAGGTTCAAGGACAGTGTGCAACAATTTAGAGAAACCGTGTGTCAAAAATTAAATAAGAAAATAAAGTGCAGTTGGGGTGCATCTTTGAGGCAGAAACCCCCTGAGTTCATGCCTAGTACCACAAAAATATTATATATAAATATTATGTATATATAAACTTGAAAAGCTATGCATTATAAAGAGCGAATTTTATCTTAAAATTTTAAAAATCTCGCCGGGCATGGTGGCGCACGGTTTGTAATCCCCACGCTTGGGAGGCAGAGCAAGGAGGATCGCGCTGGTTCAGAGCCAGTCGTGCTGGCTTAAGAGACCCTGTTTCCAAATTAAAAAAAAATAGTTCTGGGAGTGTAGCCCAGAGGTAGAAGGGCTTGCAGGAACCCCAGTACCACCAAAAAAAAAAAAAATTAAAAACTCGATTACATAAAAACTGAGATAGCATTATAAAATTTTACAAATTCAGGTGAGACACTAGGCATAAACTGGGTATGTATTAGGCAAACAGGGACATAGGATCATGACCTATAAGGGCTAACATGAAGACTTGCCCATTAGAAATGCTTGATAGCTTTATGAAAAAGGAAAGGCTACTGGAGATGTTACCGTGCAGAACCCAGGCCCCATGTTCAGGTAATCGGGGTTGGTCTCAGGAACCTGCATTTGTAACCAGTTCTCACATGGTTCACAGTGCCCTTGAATCATGTCTGAGATGCTGGGTGGGAAACTCCAGCCCCGTATCCTGACACCTGGGGCTCTTGCGACTCTGTCCCCATTGGTTGCCCCGAATCGCCTTGGTCAACTCTGCCTCAGTTTATCTTCCCCCCAAATATGTCTTATGCTCCCCTGTTCTTAAATTCTTCTTTTTTTTCAGTACTGGAAATACAACCCAGGGGCATTCTACCTCCAAGCTACGCCCCAGTCCTATTTTTTTATTCTTTATTTTGAAACAGGGTCTCACCGAGTTGCAAAGGGCCTCACCAAGTAGTAGCTGAGGCTGCCCTCAGACCAGGATCCTCCTGTCTCAGCCCCCCAAATGCTGGGGTTATGAGCATGTGCCACCACGCCCGGCCCCTGTTCTTAAATTCTTATGCTCACCTTGGTTCTTACATTCCAAATGCAAACATTTCCTCTACACTTGCTCTAAGTCTTTCTAATATACCTTGCTGCTGTCTGGAGAACTTTTAGGGGCTCAAAGATACAAGAGATGCTCCCCAGAATTCCCCAGATGGAACAGAAAAGCTTCTAAGACCAAGAGACACAGAAATATCATTCAAAAATTGGCATTATTCCACCTGAATCTTCATTTTCTTATTAACAAAAAGGTAGTATAAGGGCGTGGCTACCTTATAGGAGGATGACCGTGTAGCTAAAACCAGACAGAACTGGGTTTCATCAGCAATGCTATTCCCTGCTCAGCCCAACCCTGACCTGGAGTGCTCAGAGCTGACCTTGGCAGGGGCTGGACTCACAGCTCTGGATCAGAGTCCACAGTCAGGACCTTGGACAGCAACTCAGCTGCAGGGATTGGAGAGCTGTCTTGGCACCCTGGGGCCCAGGAAGGTAAGAACTGAGGAAGAAGCTTCAGTGAGCCCCTGGGTCCCTGGGAGAAGTACTGATCCTGTTCATCTCCTGATCACACCTTTGCCTCTTTGCCTCTCAGGGAAATCAGAAGCTGTGGCTGGGGAATATTGACTGGCTGGGCTGGAAGAGGGCCAGGAGGTCAACCCCTGGCCCTTCGAGCCCTCTGTGATGCAGCCAAAGCTTCTGGGTCTTCCTGTGGCTGCTCCAGTTTGGGGAGGCGCCCTGGTCATGAGCCTTGGAAGGAAACAGCTGAGAACTGGGGTGGGAGTCTGTGGTCCTCCTTAGGTAAAGACTTTTGGCTCTAAATAGATTCAAGCTGGCACCAAAGGCTGCTGCTGCTGCTGCTGCTGCTGCTGCTGCTGCTGCTGCTGCTGCTGCATTCCCAACCTTCTGTTTTTAAATAAAACTTAGACTCAAAAAAAGTAATAGATGTCTGTCCAACTCAAACTAGTAACCATGAAGCTGGTCACGAGCTTCCCGACAGACGCCTCAGAGCAAGCCAGTTCTGAGTGGCCAGGAACTGTTTCCATCTTGTTGATAAACACATGCTGTAAGACAGGAAATTATCCTCCTCAGTGCCTATTTTATCTCTGTTTAATTGCTGCTTGATAATAAATTACAACATAGAGTCCATTAATTAAGCTAACAATGTCCGTGAAACAACAATCCCTTCTGCTGGGAGTTGTCTGGTTATAGGAGCTCTGATTCAGTCTGTCTGCTCATAGCACTTAAGAAGTTTTAGAAGAGGTTAGTGAGCCAGACATGATGGCACACACCTGTACACCTGAAGTCCCAGTTCTTGGGGAGGCTGAGACAGGAGGATCACAGGCTCGCAGCAACTCAGTAAGATCCCGTTTCAAAACAACATCAACAACAAAAATAGGCCTGAGAGTGTAGCTAAGAGTTACAATGCTCTGGGTTCAATCTCCAGTGCCACAACACAATAAAATAGGTCAGGGTAATGGGCGTGGGGGTGCTTGCCTGTGATCCCAGCACTTGAGAGGCTGTGACAGGAGGGTCACAGGTTTGAGGCCAACCTCAGCAACTTAGCAAGACCCTGTTTAAAAATAAAAAATAAAATGAGGCTAAGGGTGTAGCTCAGAAGTAGAATGCCCCTCACCCCAGATGCATTGCCCAGTATCACTGGCACGCGCACGCACACACACACACACACACACACACACACACACACACACACACGCACGTGCCAGGGCCCCCACTTGGTGGGGAGACAGGACTCTGTGCTTAGAGGTATTGAGTCTGGGAAGTGAGGAGGAGGCTTGATGAGGGGTGGAGGGATGGCCTGACAGCTGTGCCAGGGGTGCACTCTGATTCAGAATGTGTGGCAGCATAGAAAACATTAGTTTTGCTTTTAAAAAATCAACTCATGGAAAGCAACCAGGGTCCGCTTATAGGCACTCATCCTGGAGTCAGGGGGAGCGATGAGCAGCCTAATTTTGTTTGTTGTTCCATAATCAACTAAGTGGCAGGAACATTCATTTGGAAAAGTTCTGCATGCAGGTGTAACTGGTAAAAGATAAATTCTAGTCATTTCTCAACAAAGGCCCTGGTACTGTGCTATAAATGCCACTAAGCACCCAACAGGAAGGAAAACTTGGTGCCTGGCTCCTGCCTGGTGGGCGGGCTGGGGTGGGGTAGAGGAAGTAGACGATGATCTTCAGGGTTCAAGATGAAGGCACTCATTAAATTGCTACCTAGGCATTTTGATGGACCTTTCTAGCAGGTGCCTTGAGAGAGGACCCTAAGGGAGAAAATAGAAGTGGACTAAAGAATAGATAAGGTCAAGTTCGCAGGAGTCTCCCCTAGATCAGAGGTGTGGCCATAACAAGGTGTTAGAGCATATTCTGGGAGATGCAAGGAGGGCAGGGGGCACTGGGAGGAGGTAACCACAGGACCACAAAAGACAGCTGAAAACTGTCTTCAGGTCCTGGTCGTCAGGTGGGACCAAGAGCTTCCTTAGTGGCTTAGAAAACCTTCCCTGACATATTAAAGGCAAACAAAACAAAACAAAACAAAACAAAACAAAAAACAAACAAAAACAAAACAAAACAAAAAAACCAAACCCAACAACTTATAAGAGAAAGCCCTCAGACCTCTGGGAGACATTTATTAGACCATCTTTACCCCCTTTTTCATTTATAGATGGTGGCTACTTGTTGATTTTGCAACATCTAAATGAGATGGTCTCTGTTATAGTCAGCATCCTCATTGCTGTATCCAAAACACCTGACCAGCACAACTTAGAGGAAAGAAGATCTATATCTCACAGTTCTGGATATTTCAGAGGTCCAGTCCATTTAGGCTTGGTGAAGTCTGGGGAGCTCAGGGCATGGCATGGGGAGGAGATAGAGAGAGAGAGAGAGAGAGAGAGAGAGAGAGAGAGAGAGAGAGAGAGAGAGCACGCATACGTAAAGACTCTGCTCTCACATCATGAAGGCCAGAAGCAAAAGAGGGATCAATGAAGGAGGGACCGTATGCAATCCCCCAGGGATCTCTCCTCTGCAGCCAAGTCCCACCTCCAGCACGGCTGCCTTGTCAACAATATGAGGTCTCGGGGACATTCTAAATCCAAACCAGAACAGTCTCTATTATGCCACAATTAATAAGGATTCAGTTCAAATGTTACCTATCAGAAGAATGGAAAAATCTGGGAGTTAAGTGTTCTAAAAGCTAGTTCTGGCATTTCCTAGAAAGATGGTCAGGTATGGCTAAGGAGTGAACTTCCCAGGCTCAGTTCCAGGCTCCTGGTGCCTGGACAGGGAGCTGTGGGTATCATGAAAGATATTGCAGGCAGTGTGCCGGGCCCCACTAGGGTTCCCTTTCTTCAGTCTTCCTGGCCCAGTACCAACAGCATCCACCCTACTCTCTCGGCCATCTTGGCCTGAGACTAGCTGGGACATATTGCTGGCTTTCCATTTGGCCAGTTCCAAGTGGCAGCCTCTTGGTCCCCTCAGTAATGGCTGTGCCCAGTCTAAATACAGAACACTCCCCATATCGGTGGCTCCCAGGTATTCTCAGGACCGAGTCCCAACTCCTCAGCCTAGCAACATTGGCATCACTTGGGTACTTGTTAGAAATGCAAAATCTCAGGCTTGACCCCTGACCTCCTGACTCGGGAACCTGGGGAGAGGGCTCGGAGGGGCTGTTTGTACCAGCCCTGCAGGTGCATGGGTTCCACTGCACACTGAGGTGGGAGAGCAAGTGACCTTGTCAGACTCCGCCATCTGCCTCTCCATCTCTCTTCTCCTTATCTCTCAGCACTCGCTTCTCTCTCCATTCCAGGTCGGAGCCAAACTAGCTCTTCCTACTTCGTGGCACCTGGCACCCTGGGTTACACTTCCTGCCTAGGGTTCCTGCCTCTTTAGTCATCTCCCTGCTTCAGGTATAAATGCTTGAGAGCAGAACTACTCCAGCTCCTTCTATACAGCCTCAACCAGCATCCACAGCAGGTGATCAAGACGTACCTGTGGAGCGCATGCGTGAGGGACGAAGGTGTGGAAGGTGTGCGCTGGAACCCCCGACTCCTGCTGGAGAGCCTGCAGGGAGAGGAGCAGGGCTGGGCTTCCCGCTGGCTCTCAACTAATTGTAGGCAGTGGTAGGGACAAATAAGTGAGCTTGAATTACATGGATTTGGTTATAAGTTTAAAATATTTTCGCTGTGCTGGAGGTCTGGGCTCTAGCTTGCTCTCACACGGGCACTTGCCCCCCATGCCTCAGTTTCCCTATTCTTCTTATCTGTGTCCCAGAGTTACCACAGGGACCAGAGGACTCAGGACATGACTTGTAACCTGTCTGGCACTGCTCACCCACCTCCAGAGGGAGGCTGAAGATCCTGACTATGAGAACCACCTGCAGTAACAATGGAGAGAATAAGATTCTTTTCTAGGTCAGGAGTGGACCTAAGGGGGAAGAGAAATGGCCACAAAAAGAGACAATACAGGCGCCTTCGTGCCTGTGCATGTGGGCCCACGTGTGTGCTTGATGAATGTGACTTTGCGTGTGAACGTGGGCATCCCTGGAACACAGGAGAGTTGGTGAACTTACCGAGAGCCTTGTTCAGTGTCTTCTTACAGACAAGCAAACTGAGACCTAGACAGAGAATCTGTGAACTGGAGTCACACCAATTCTGCATGAAACTTTGGAACCACGTGTACGTGATTATTTTTTTAGTTTGTGACTCTTGGTTGACAGAATAATGTTTACAATTTCTATGTGTGTCGAGTCTAATGACATTTTTGGATGCGTTTTCTCCTGATCTTGGAGAGTTTCTGCTAAGCTCTTTGGGTGTACACACACACACACACACACACACACACACACACACACAGCCAGCAAAGGAAATTCAAAGGTAGTCCAAGGAAATTCATTTATCAGGGCTTTAGTTTATCTCATTGGTTAATCGTGCAGCCCCTTTCAGGCTGTCTTGTGTGTTTTCTGAAATATACCTGGAACATTTCCCTCCTCTCTCTCTAAGCACTTTGCTCTTGTACCAGCACTTACAGCCTAGGTCACACTAACCACTAAACCAGTGACGTTTTTTGAGATGGACATGTCGATTGGCTTCTCAGGAGGGAATCTCACTATTTCTTTCAAGTCACAGGCAGGTGTATTAGGATATAGCAGTATACGTACACCTGGGATATCGGTGCACATTAGCAAATGACTCCAAAGCTTATTCACATTTCCCTCTCAGTACAAAAAGTCCACACTGCTCCTCTTAATATTTGCCTTGATGTAAATACTTATGAATATTCCCCCTAGCTTCTTTAGAGAAACAACCAGAAAGCCTCCCACCTTCTTACAATCATAGAATAGGTAAAAACTGCCTCAGTGGAGGGCCACAGAAGTTCCTGGATATCCCACGAAGCCCCTGTGGGCTGATGACTTTACTCCCTTCTGGGGCAGAGATGTGCTCCTACCTGCGGTCCCCAGCCATGGCATGGGTACAGTATTGCTGTGTGGTTCTCCAGTGGGCCCTGGTCCAAGCAAACGTCTTTTGCCTTGTTGTTGCGAAGCTGCAGGAACACACAAAACATAACCCATCAGAGTTCATATACTGGAGCTGGTGCTTCCCAAACAGTCCCCAGCACACCACAGCCTGGTGTGTTTGGTTCTGGCTTCATGCAGGGATGGAGGAGGCCACTTGACTCCCACGTAGGGGCCAGTGCTCAAGTCTGTAAGCTGATCACTTTAGCAATTCAAAGTCCCAGTGGGGAGCATGCATACAGCCCAGTGGCTCTGTCCTGGGGAGGGGGCTGACCTGCACTCTCAGCTTCCCCATATGTAGTATAAAAGAAGATCTCAGGGAACTTTCAGATATAGAAACACTGGTCACCCAGATCTCAGGTTTAAAAATATCTCAGAGCCGGGCGTGGTGTCGCACGCTTGTAATCCCTGCGCTTGGGAGGCGGAGACAGGAGGATCGCGCAGGTTCGAAGCCAGCTGTGCTGGCTTATGAGACCCTGTTTCCAAATAAAAATATAAAAAATAGGTCTGGGAGTGTAGCCCGGAGAAAGGTTACATCCCCAGTACCAAATAAATAAATAAATAAATAAATAAATAAATAAATAAATAAATAAATAAATCTCAGAGAGGGCTTAGGGTGGGGGCAGACAGGTGAACAAATCCCAGGTGGGCTGGTCAATACTGCTGGTTTTAGTAACCCTGGAAATTGAAGGTTAGCTTCTCATGTCATTACCAACAGAGAAGCATGAAAAACAGCAACCAAAAAAGCAAACAAGACGTCAGGCATGGTGGAAACTACAATCTCAGGAGGCTGAGGCAGGAGGGTCCTAAATTTCAGCCTTGCCTGGGCAACCTAGTGAATTCCTGTTTCAAAAATAAAACATGAAAAAGGGCTTCTCAGTGGTAGAGCTCTGGATTCAATTTTTAGTACCAAAATAAAAGAAAAGAAAAAAAAAGAAGGATGGAGAAAAACATAAACAAGAACTTTGCCATTATCAAAAGCCCTAGCAAGAGCCGGGCGTGGTGGCGGCGCACACTTGTAATCCCAGCATTTGAGAGGCTGAGACAGGAGGATTTGCGGTTCGAGGAGAGCTTCAGCTACTTAGTAAGGCCTTTTGCAACTCAATAAGACCCTGTTTCAAAATAGAGAATAAAAAAATAGGGCTGGGGGTATAGCTCAGAGGGTAGAATGCCCCTAGGTTGCATCATCAGTACCGGGGGTGGGGGGAGCCCTAGCAAGCCAGCTGTGGTGATGCAAGCCTGTAATTCCAGTTCTTGGGAGGCTGAGACTCCAGACCAACCCCAGCAATGTAGTGAGACTCCCAGCAACCTTGTTCTGTTTCAAAACAAAACATTAAAAAAGGCCTGGTGGTATAGCTTCGAGGTAGAATGCCCCTAGATTCAATCCCCAGTAACACACACACACACACACACACACACACACACACACACACACACACACAGTGTTTGTTTACCTATTTGTATTTGTGTTAATATAGACATATTTCGTGTGAATATATTTATATTCTTATTTACATAAAAAAAAACTATTTACTGAATACCTGTGATGTGCCAGGCACCCTCCTAGGGGTCTGGAATGCACCTGTGGCATAAATAAATAAAACCCCCAAGACAACTGAGGTTTGACTTTTGGGGTGGGATGTAAGGCGCTGTCCAGGTGGGACCTCCAGGCCCACTGTGATTGTGTACCACACCATCCCACCCACCACTCACCGTGCCAGTGACTGGGAAAGGCGATGAGGCTCCTTTCTTTATAAACACTCCATCCCTTCCACATATTTCCCATGGAAACCAAATTAACCGGGGATAAATCAAGATGACAGGCAAAGGGACACTCTGTTCTTTGTGTACCTAGATCATATCTAGGTGCAGACAACTGAGTGGATATTTGAATTATTTAAAAATCTACCTTGAGGTTTTAAAAGTAGCACCGTTTTCTCATGACATTTTGGAAAATATAAGAAAATAATGATCATTCATAATCCTTTCACACAATTTCACCCCCCTCCCAATTTTTGGACAATTTAGATTTGTCAAGTTGGGCTGTGATGAGTCCAAATTACATACAAAGCTTAAGCCACATTTCAGAGTTTGTTAAGAACAAAAATAGAATCTTAGAACTGGATTACAATATCAAAGGCTATAAACAGCTTAATGTTCTTAAAACGTGTTGCTCAGCTGGAGGGCTTGAATCAATTCTTATTCCCATGGCAAGGCATCGGAATACTTATCCATCCTGAGTTTTATTATTTAAAGTGTGATTGTCTTTAGTAAGTAAAAATATCTTTTTATAAATTTGCTAGTAATGGTAACCTGGAATGTTTTATATTTAGCAACCACTTCTCTTTGTGAGAATTGTCCATTTCTTCACGATCCTGGGATCTTAAAAACGATTTCATTAGAGATTTGTGAAAGCTCTTTGTATATCACGAACATAAATGCTTGGCATATTTGTTTCTCATAGTGCCTTCAGATGCTCAAAGGGGCCTGTCTACCATTTGTGCTCGAGAGGACAAAAAGAAGTAGAGAGGTGGTCACGAAAACCCAAGATGAAATGATGGGAAACTGCGCTAGCCAACCGGCTAATTTGATTTCTCACTTACCGCTATCGTCCATCTCAAATACACTGCAGCCTACAGCGAGCTCAGTAATTAGAGAAGGAGTAAGGGAAACAGATACCCTAAAATGATGGCATCGGTTGCATCTGGGACTGGGATGCAGGGTAAGTTTTGTTTCTATCTTTTTATTTTCCATAGTATGTATGCATCGAATTGATTTTAAAAATATAGGAAAACCTGCTCAGATGGCTTACCCCTTTACAAACAACACCAAATCAGACTGTGATCTCTGTGCTGTCACCAAGACCACCCCCATGCACAGCTCCTGGGGTATCATGTGTAGTGTGTGGACGTGAACGACAGTTGTCGGAGTTGTGCAGTGCACAGACTGGGGACTTGTCCACAGCCTCCTGGCCGTCTCCAAGCATCTTCTGGCTCTCCATCTTTCTTTTTCAATAATCATGTCTCTTCTAATCATGAAATCATCACAAAAACATTAGTGAAAATTGATCTACAGGAAAATGGCCTGCAGCCCCACTCCCCAGGCACCTATAACTATCCTCTCCATTTCTCCATTACCGTTCTCTGACTTATCTTTCTCTTATCTAACATAGCAGCAAATCTAGTTTTATCATCCTAACTTCTTTCTCTTCAGCACGATAGTATCAATATTTTTCTCATGCCTTGAAAATTTTGTACACAGCATTTGTAATGGCTGCTGAATCGTTTAAACTACGAATATGTTTTCTTTAATCTTCAAGTTAAACTAAAAAAAAACCCCAAAAAAACCTTTGCTTCAAAAAATAAAATCACTGAGATGATCAATTTTACTCTCACATCTTTGTCCTTATTTCAGATTATTTGCTTGGGATAAGAGTGGAGAAGAAAATATGACTATCATTAAGCTTTTTAATGCATGTGGTTCAAATTGCTTTTTAAAAAGCTCTTTCCAATTTGCACTCTCACCGGAGGAGATATGATTTTTCATATTATCAAGACCTTGCCAGCCAAGTACCAACCAACATCCATTCCAGAAACAGATCTTTATTCATTTGTTAGAAGGAAAAAAAACGACCTCAATATTTTTAAGAAAACAAATTCTAGTTTCTCTGATTACAAAATAAATTTAAAAATTTCATGTCTTTTTCGACCACTTGTGTTTTCTCCATGTAACTGGCCCTCCTTGTATTTTGTGTTTTCCTTTGTGATTTTTTTTTTTTTTTAGGCATTGGGGATTGAACCCATCGGCATTCTATCTCTGAGCCTAGCCCCCAGATGTATTTTATTTTTTATTTTGAAATACGGTCTCTTTAGGTTGCTGAGAGTCTTGTTAAGCTGCGAAGGCTGGTCTTAACATGCAATCCTTCTGTCTCAGTCTCTTAAGTACTAGGATTACAGGCTTGGGCCACTTTGATTTTCAGGGCTCATTATATATTAATTGTGTTATCTGTTCATCAATAGGATTTGTGGCCTCCATATTTCCAGTTTGGCGTATTATTTCCCTTTCAGTCGATGTAGAGATGATTTTACTGTTGATGAGCGTGGATCCACTATCCGTTTCCTTTGTATTTCTGTCCCTGGCTTTTGTTCTTAGAAAGTCCTTTCGATTCAGAGATCAGATTAATCTCTATTTCCATATGGTTCTTTTATGGGTTCTTTTCTTTCATTTAATGTCATAGTCCATCTGAAATGTACTTTGGCATATGGTGAGCTGTAAGAATCTAAATCGATTTCTTCTCCAAAGTGCGAGGCAATTTACCCAATTGTTTTAGGAATAATGTGTTCACCGCTTATCATGATTTGATGCCTCCTTTATATTTGATCTGCTTTACATTTGATAGCCAAAAACAGTCATACATACTTTAATTTTGAAGGAGGAAAGACAAGGCAGTTAGACCTATTCATAACTACTGCTGCATGTCAGATACTGGTCCAAGAACTCCATACTCTTCCTTTTAATAATCCCATGAAGTAGATACTTCCATTTCTCCAATTTTATAGATGAAGGCTTGGAAGTTGAGAGAAGACACATAGCTGAGGACAGCACACCAGAATTCCAATCCAGCAGGTTGGTTCCAGTGTCTTCACATGCCGTCACTGTCCCTTTCAAGAGATGAGGATCCCTTTCTTTTCTTTTTCTTTTTTTTTCTTTTTTTTTTGTGATACCGGGGGTGGAACTCAGGGGCTTTCTACCTCCAGGCTATACTCCCAGACCTATTTTTATACTTTATTTGGGAACAGGGTCTCACTGAGTTGCTGAGAGCCTCACTAAGTAGCTGAGGCTGGCTTTGAACCTGTGTGATCCTCCTGTCTCAGCCTCCCAAGCGCGGGGATTACAAGCGTGCGCCACCATGCCCGGCTAGGATCCCTTTCTAAATTCCAGTTCAAGAGTTACTTAACTTAACCATGACTATTTAACCTGTGGATGGCCTACTTTCCACAAAGGGCATCAAAAAATAGAAAAAGTCATAGTTAAAGAAAAATGTATGGAACAAGGAATCTTCTTAGCTTCGTCCCGGTAGTCACTGGTGCTCTAGGCAGCCCTGGGAAAATATTCCAATGGTGGAGCCCAGTGGTATCTCTACCAGGCAGAAAGTACTTGCTCCCTGGCCCAAGTGGGTGTCATCGGTTCCATCTCCAAGCAGCACCACAAGTGTTTCTAAATAAGGATGCACTTGGCAATGGTACTTAGGATACTATAAAAACAGAATCCACACAAATGTCCAGGCCCTCAAGCAAAGCCCAGCAGATGCAAGAAGTGGAACCATATGCAGACATTAGTAATGTTGAGGAAAAAGGTTTCATGACACATGAGTCTATTCTCCATATATTACTGTGTAAAATTTTCAAATGATGAGGCATTATGAACAGCCATGTTTTAGTAAAAATATACAAGTGTTGCCAGGCATGGTAGCATGTGCTTGTAATCCCAGTTCTTGGGAGGCTGATACAGGAGGACTGCAGTTTTTAGGCTGGCCTTAGCAACTTAGTATGGCTCTCAGGAACTTTTGAAATCTTGTTTGAAAACAAAATAAAATAGGGCTGAGAATTTAGCTCAGAGGTACAGAATAGAAGCTCAGAGGTAGAAGAAACTTGGGTTTAATCCCCAGTACCCTCCAAATATATACACAAGTGTGTGGTGTATGTGTGTGTATGTCTATGTTGATACACATATGTGCACACATACACAAATATATACACACAAACACACAGGAAAGAAGACCATACATCAAAATGTACCTGTTATCTCTGGTGTCCAAACGCCTACATCCAATCCTGTAAGCTGTCTGGCCTTAACTTAGTTATAGAATTGCTCTAAGTCTCTGCAGTCTCATCTATATAGTAGAAATACTTCTGCTATCCCATAAGGCGAGGGGGAAAAGAACATGTGTGTGGAAACCATGTTCAGTGCCTGGTGCCTGTCAAGGACTCCATAAATGCTCAGTGCCATTATTATTATTATTTTCAAAGTTTTCTCAAATGCACACTTAAAATATTTGTAATAAGAGAAAAAATCGATGTGTTTTAATATGTAGAAAGGTGATACTATCTCATCAAAGAAAACCTGAGAAGACCAGCTCTTCCTTGTTGGAGGTCAAGCGGCTGTCACTCATAGCACTGGGCTCCAAACCCTGTCTCCCTATCTCCCTGTCTCTCTCTCTTTCTTTCTCCCTCTCTTTTTTTGGTACTGGAGGTTAAATCTGGGGATGTTCTACCTCTGAGCTACATCCCCAGACCCTTTTTATCTTTTTTTTTTTTAATTTAGAAACATGTTCTTGCCAAGTTGCTGAGGCTAGCCTTGAACCTGTGATCCTCCTGTCTCAACACACCAGTTATTGGAATTATAGGTGTGCTGTGTGTGATATAGGTGGTGATTACACCATGCCTGACTCCTGTTCCTCTTTATACCCCATTTCCTGCTCCATGTTCTCCCTTAGAAGTCCCAGGACCGGTCTCTTCCGCTACATACCTCCAGCAGAGAAGGTCACCTCAGCTTTCTGTCCCGCCCCTATTGTGACATTTATTGCCCGTAGCTCCCCAGCCCTTGGCCCGGCGGAGAGAGCCTTGTTGCCAGCATCTGCACCTCCCAGAATCACCCAATGCCTGGTGAGCACATGGATCTGCGGCAATCCAAAGCACAACGAAGGGCAGCCCGAGCCCAGAGCGCGTGCGGTCTGACCTACCTCCCCGTATGCGATGGTGTTATTGTATCTTCTCATTTCCGGGTAGACGTGGTCCAGGTACCACTGGAAGTTCTTACACTTCAAGCTCTTCCTTAATGCTCTTCTTTCCGAGACATCGCCTATGTCAATCCCTGGGTTCTGAAAGCAGAGAGAGGCAAAGGGGTTAGTGGCCAGAGAAGGGCACAGATGGAGTCCATTTCAGAGATGCCTTTCCAGAGCTCTTAGACCTAGAGGCTCACTCCGAAGGTGGGTTGAAGGAGACCTGCTTGCATCACCAAGACCCGGGCCAGGGAACCCTCGTCCCTGGGTGTGCGCAGGAGCCTATGAAGGTCCTCAGACCCATTACTCTTCTCATCACCGCCGGACCAAAGGGTTCCTGAGACACAGGGATCCTGACAACCTCCATCTCTCGCTCCTTCTCCCTCACATTTCCTCAGTAACTATCAGAGCCAATTATTAGAGGAATTATTTGATTAAGACAAGAAAAATAAATGCCTATAACCTCCTCCTGTCTTTCTTTGCTATACATATGTAACTTCCCCCTTTGTTGGCTCTTTGTGGAGTTCATTATATGCAGAAGGGAAAATAATTTTCCATTGCAAAGCTTGTAATGATGTTCTAATGAATAATTCACTCTGCTTTTACAGAAATGAACCTGTAATGGGCTTCTGTGTGCTGACAGGGGGAAATAAAGTATCTGAAATATGACTCTACAGCCCCAGCCCCAAGATGGCCGTGATTTAGTGGCGAGGAGAGGCTTGCTCTGCTGTGGGGGACGGCGGGGCGCCTCGCAGGGGCTGAGGAGGAGAGGTCAAATGGCGTCAGCAAGGTTTAAAGAATAATTCCTTTAAATGTCAAACTTATTAAAATCTAAAAGCGAACATGAGCAGTAATATTTAACTCTGTTTAAATATACTTGGCATGATTAATGAAAAGGGTCATTTTATTTTTTGCTTCCTTGCTTTATTTATTTATTTATTCATTTATTTTCGGTACTGGGGATTGAGCCCAGTGGCATTCTACCTCTGAGACACACCCCCAATCTTGTTTTATTTTCATTTGAAAACAGTTTCTCACTAAGTTGCGGAGGCTGTCCTCGAACCCGAGATCTTCCTGTAACAGCTTCCCAAGTACTGGCATTATAGGCATGCACCACCACAGCCGGCTAAAAAGGGTCATTTTAAGAAGTCACAGCAGGCTACCACTCACATTAGGGACCAGTAAGACAGGGTCCTCCTCTATCTTTGATCTCACTTTCTGAAATTTCAGTTACCTGTGATAAACCATAGTCCCCAAATATTAAATGGAAAGTTCTAGAAGTAAACAATTCATTTAAAAAAATTTTTTTTGGGTGCTGGGGATTAAACCTAGAGACTTTCTACCTCTAAGCTTCACACTGGTTGCTGAGAGTCTTACTACATTGCTGAGGCTATCCTTGAAATTGGGTTCCTTTTGTCTCAGCTTCCCTAGTTCTGGGATTGTAGACATGTGCTACCACATCCAGCAATTCATATGTTTTCAATAACTTTTAGTACAGCATACATACATATACACATACATATACATATACAAGCTAATGGATGTGATATGCTCAGAGCAGGGCCTAGCATAGGGTGTGGTTTCTGCTCCCCACAACAGAACAGAGTGATCTGAGCTCTAAGCCACATCAGATATATCTCCTCAGCCAGAACACCCATAGTTATGTGAGCCATACCCTGAGAGAGTTTGCTGAGATTGTTCCCAACCAAGAGACAGCAGCCTCTGTATTTCATGAGGCTATAGCCCTCGACAACAGAAAATGCAGTTGAACATGTGCAAGGCCTGTGTGTAAAGAGGGTAAAAGTGAAGAATATATACTATCATTGTTACAGCCTTTGAAATACATTCTAAAGAATGGAAAACTCCATCACAGTGCTGTGTGTGTGTGTGTGTGTGTGTGTGTGTGTGTGTGTGTGTGTGTGTGTGGTACTGGGGGTGAAATCCAGGGGCATTCTACCTCCGAGCTACACCCCCAGCTCTATTTTTTATTTTTTATTTTGAAAGAGGGTCTCACTGAGTTGCGAAGGGCCTCACTAAGTAGCTGAGGGTGACTGCGAACTGTGATCCTCCTGTCTCAGCCTCCCGAATGCTGGGATTCCAAGCATGTGTCACCATGTCCAGCTAATACTGTACTATTTTTAGTTATCATTTAGTTAATCTCTTGCTGTGCCTAATTTATAAATTAAATCTTATTATAGGTGTCTATGCATACAAAAAAGCGTAACATATACAGGTCGAGTATGCCTTATTTGAAATTATTGGGACCAACAATTTTTCAGGATTTTTTTGATTTTTCTAATATTTGTATAAACTTCCTTAGTTGACCATCTCTAATCCGACAATTGCAAATCTAAAATGCTTCCACATCTAACACCATCAGTGTCCTGTTGATTATCATCGGGGATGTTCTACCTGCACAGGGTCCAGCAGCATCTGCAATTTCAGCTATCTGTAAAACATCTCCAAACGCACCCTCCAGGGGTCAGGGGACCACCGTAATGGAGATCAGAAAGCCCTGGGAGAGATCAGAGTTCCGTCCCCGTGACTCCCGGGTCACACCACCACTCTAGATCATGCCTCCTTTTCTACAAAACAGGAATGATCATGACACCTATTCCTCGTGGGCCACAGGGCCATGGGGAGGGGCTCACAAAGTTGTGAGCTCAATCTCTGCTCATGTGGTACAAGGTTGAACCTTGCTAAAGTCACTTTAGCTTCACACAGCCTCGGTTTCCCCATCTATAAAAATGGACATTACTGGCCGGGCGTGGTGGCGCACGCTTGTCATCCCCGTGCTTGGGAGGCGGAGACAGAAGGATGGCGCAGGTTCGAAGCCAGCCGCGCTGGCGTAAGAGACCCTGTTTCAAAAATATAAAATAGGTCTGGGAGTGTAGCCCGGAGGTAGAAGGGCTTCCAGGAACCCCAGTACCACCAAAATAATAATAATAAAAAATAATAATACATAGCTTTTTAACAGCTAAAAACTGCTATGAGGGAGGTTCCAACTCTGTAGAATGCATTTCAAAAGTTGTAGCAACAATTGTATAAATTCTTTGCTTCTGTCCCCGTTACACACACACACCTTGCGCACATTCAACTGTATTTTGTTGCTCCGGGCTCCAGCCTCATGAAATGCAGAGTCTGCTGTCTCTCTATTGGGAAGTATTTCAGAACAGTCTCTTGGGAATGGCTCAGGTAACTATGGGGAGATAACCCAGATGTGGCTGAGAGTAGGGTTGCCCTGCTGAGTTGTGGGGGTGGAAACCCACCCCATGCTGGGCCCTGCTCTGAACACATTGAATGTGCTAGTTCATTCACTTCCCACAACCACCCTAGGAAGGAGGATTTGCTATTATTTCCATTTCAGGGAAATGAAGGCACAGGGGAGACTGAGTGGATTTGGTCAAGACCTCACGAGCAGTAAGTGACAGAGCTGGGATTCAAACCAGCAAGCTCTGTGCTATCCTCCAGTGGGACTTTTCCTGGGCCATATCCCAAGCAGAATGAGAGGAGCGCTGAAGAGCTGGGATGGGCTTCTGCGGGGCACATGTTGTAGGCCTCTGGGGCTCCACGGGAGGGAGGGCACACGGTGGCAGTGGATGAGGGTCTGGTGCCAAACACTTTGTGCAAGAACCTTCTGGACATGATGTGTGTTCAGGAGCAGGATGGCCAGATTAGTAAAGTAAGCAAGTCTGGGATTAACCTGATAGGGCCCTTCTGATCTTTCTAAGTGGATTTACACATTGCTGTTGTGGCCGACCTAGTATAAAGTGAGAGGGATCTAAATCTAAATCTCTGAGATCTGCGTATTCCAGAATATGCTTATAATTCTCCAGGGATGAGCATCTTTTTGGTGACAAAACAGTGGCTTACTACAGGGATCTGTGACAGTCAGGATCATGGTTCTCAGGGAGTGGGGAAAGGCAGCTGGGCCTACCTCCAGCGGCAGGTTCCACGCAATATACACATGTGACTTGTAGTCGTCCATCCAGACCTCAGCAACCCGGAGAGCATTCCTCTTGGTGTAGAAGCCAATGTTGCTGTTGTATGGCTTCTTCTTTCGCTCAATGTGGGCCACCCGTGAGCAAGGAAGGACTTCCATGCTGCCCCCGCAGAGCCACACCTGGAGGTACAAAGACTTCATCAGCTTTGCAGAGAAATTACCAGAGGCCATTGCCCTTTTCCCAGGCCCCAAAGCAAATGTTCGGCCAGTATAGCATGAGTGATAAATACATTTTATTATATAAAGCCATGGAGATTTCAAGGTTGGGTTGTTATTGCAGCACAGCCTAACTTAACCTGACTAAACACACAGAAGAGATGATAAGGGAGAATTTCTATAGATAAAATAGCTCAGGATTTAAAATTCAGCTCTGGATAAGAGAGCACCAGAAACCTAAGGTGAGCAGGGTGCCACATGACTTTCTTAAAATTCTCAGTTTGGCATCCATTAAGGTTTTCTTTCCCATCTGGCTAAAGTTATGCCCTGCCAACCTACAACAGAAAATGCATACTAAAAACAGAGCTTTATTCATACCCACACAAGGCTTACACCGTACACTGTGTTGTGATAATATGCTCTATTTTGGAGTTCTAAGGGTACAGATGCCAAGCCTTCTGGAAACATCCAATCCAGTGTCATCATAAGCAAGTGGCACCTGCTGTTGCTGGAGTATTAGAATGAAAGGCTGAAATTATGGTTGCTCATGAGGGATGAAATAGCCCAAGGAAACTAGACTTATCATTTTCTGCATGGGTGTGGTACACATTCAGGCTCAAAAGGCCCTGATCCCAAGGAGAAATGACCTTTTCCCCAGGCCCTCCCCAAAGTCTGGGAAGAAAAAAAAAAGCATTTCTGGTTTTCAATAAAGATTAATTTTTGAAAACTAACTTCCTGCTGCAGAGAAAAGAAGAGAACACAGAGAAGCTTCAGGGAGTGGTGAAGTTGTACTGTGTAAGTTGCAGTTTACTGGAGAGCTGAGTTGCACTGGCACAGACACATATGTTTGTCCCAAGTTAGGTCATTTTAGGCTATTAGTCTCCTGGAATTACCCACATCAGAGATACTGGGACACTCCTGGGTGTTCATATGCCTCCCCTGGATCTTTTCTTAAATTAAATTTGTTGTCAATTCATGTGTGTGTGTGTGTGTGTGTGTGTGTGTGTGTGTGTACATGCACACATGTGTGATCTTCTGTTTCAATTTACCAACTTTATCTACACTATAGGAAAATGATACTACATACAGAAAATGTGCCCATAAATAAAGGTAAATGAAGATTCTTTTCACTGTGCTGGCTTCTTCAAGGCAGAGAATTTGAGTTAAGAAATTAGTAGAGAGTAAATGTCCCAGACTCATTTGAGCTGGGACCTGATAGCTAGGTACCTCTGCATGTTGGGGGCAGAACACAGTTGCAGGAAACAGAAAGATATCCAGGGACATTATTTTTTTTTTGTCAGGGAGACAAAATGAGAAAAGAGGCCTGTGGATAATAGGAGAAAGAAACACGTCTTGGGGTAAAACAAGGTGATTGAATTTCAAGAATGGGCAATGTACAAAGATGTAGGGTTTCACAAGTACGTTGTCATACTTGTGAATAATGGGAAGGTGTTCTATGTTTATGGATTAGAAGATTTAATATTGTTAAGATTATCATGCTTCCTAAATTGATCTAAAGATTCAAGAGAATCCCTATAAAACGTCCATCTGGGACTGCCACCAGATCCCAGGGGCTGGGCAGTATTAGCAGGCACATCCCTCTGCTTCCCACAGGGATGCTTGAAGGCAGAGGGCACTGAGGGAGAGGAATGTCATGGGTGGGATGGATTTCCATCACTCCAGAGGGTACTGGGCCAGTGACACCTTTTGATACATGCTTCACTCCTATGATCAACTCATATCGTTTCATAAATATTTCATTAACTCGTTAGGGACTTAGAGATTGTGCAAAGTATGTCATCAAACACAGTAGAAATAGGTATTTCAAGAATTCCCCCTGAACCCTCACCTCATGTTAGTCTTCAGGAATGTCCTCTGTCTCTTCTCAGAAAGAGTCTTAAAAATCTTTACAATCTTCCTATCTCAGCTTCCCAAGGACTAGAAGTATAGGCCTGTGCCACCATGCCCAGCCAGACATTTTTTGTTATGTTTAAAAATGTAAAGCATTCAAGCCAGGCGTGGTAGTGCACGCTTGTAATCCTCCTGCTTAGGAGACGGAGACAGGAGGATCGCGCAGGTTCGAAGCCAGGCACGCTGACTTAAGAGACCCTGTTTCCAAGTAAAAATATAAAATAGGTCTGGGAGTGTAGCCTGGAGGTAGAAGGGCTTCCAGGAACCCCAATACCACCACCAAAAAAAAAAAAAAAGTAAAGCATTCCCTCTCCAATAAGTTTACTTTATTACCCCCCCCCCTCCGGAAATCCTTCTACCTCCAGGCTACACTCACAGACCTATTTTTATACTTTTATTTTTGTTGAATTTGGAAACAGGGTCTCTTAAACCAGCGTGGCTGGCTTCGAACCTGCACAATCTTCCTGTCTCTGCCTCCCAAGCGCAGGGATTACAAGCGTGTGCCACCACGCCCGGCTATTACTTTTAATTACATGCATGTGCTACCATGCTAAAATATTTCACATGTAGCAGGGCGTGGTGGCGCACGCTTGTAATCCCCGCGCTTGGGAGGCAGAGACAGGAGGATTGCGCAGGTTCGAAGCTAGCCGTGCGCGCTGGTTTAGGAGACCCTGTTTCCAAATAAAAATGTAAAAATAGGTCTGGGAGTGTAGCCCAGAGATAGAAGGGCTTCCAGGAACCCCAGTACCACAAAAAATAAATAAATAAATAAAATATTTCACATGTAAAAAATTGACAGATATGCCAGGTGTAATGCTGCACACCTATAATCCCAGTACCTTGCTGTAGGCTTATGGAGCAGACACGCTGTACTGGTCGGGGATGATAGCGATGGTGGAACTGCGCATGTGTGGGGCAGGAGGTATATGGGAAATCTCTGCACCTTCTCAATTTCTTCCCTGTGAACTCAAATCCGCTCTAATATGCTAAGTGAGATTAGTCAATCACAAAAAATAAGAAAGCGGATGCTTTCCCTAATATGCGAAAGCTAAGAAGAAATGGGTCATAGGAGGAACTCTAGATGAAAAAGGAAATCCTATAGAGGAGCAAATAAGACAACCTAACTGTGGGGATGGAAGGGGGAAGAAGGAAACTCTGTAAAGCCCACGATGAACTTATTCATACCATAGTCAACCACTAAGCCAAGCATGGGAGGGAGGGATGGGGAGGGAGTGAGGTGGGGACTGGGGAGGGCTGACTGGGTCATGTGTACATGTATATCTACACAAGTTTTTTTTTTACCCCATTATGATATATGAATACAATTCACTAATAAAAATTAAAAAAATAAGCAACATGCATGAAACTATCAACACCAATTTCAGTATTATGAATGGGGCAGGGGAAGGAGTGGGGCGGGATCTGCCCTACTCCGCTGCACCTCGACAGGATGCATGGTGACAACGCACCAGTAAAGGTATATTAAAAAACAAAAAGTGCCGGGCGTAATGGCGCACGCTTGTAATCCCAACATTTGGGAGGCTGAGACAGGAGGATTGTGGTTTGCAGACAGCCTCAGCTACTTAGTGAGGCTCTTTGCAACTCAGTGAGACCCTGGTTCAAAATAAAGAATAAAAAATAGGGCTGGGGGTGTCGCTCAGAGGTAGAATGCTCCTGGTTCAATTCCCAGTGCCACACACGCACGCAATCTCTTCCCTCAGAAATAGATGAGTATATGGGGCGCTCAGGAGCCTGGAATTGAGCAGATTCCAAAGGGTCCCCGTGGGCTCTTTTGTGGCTGTGATTGGCCCCTCATCTCACTCTGGATCCCAGGTAGTTCTGAGGCACCCGGGCTGCATCCCTACGGCCTCCGTGGACAGGATGCTGCCAGGCTTCTGCTCACCGTCCTCATTCCAGGGGCTCCGTCCCAGGCCAGACTTTTGTACCTCATTTTACATCTGGAAGGGGGCTGTCCCAGGTTGCCGCTGTGCCGGGACTCAGGGGGTGCCCTCTCCTCTCTTCCCTGGTCACCTCCAGAGCAGCTCCCTCTGATGTCCGCCTTCCCCCTAACAGATTGGAGTTGCTTTGGAAGCCATTCATCCCCGTTTGCATTGCTAAGAGTGATGCTGGTGAAACTGGCAAGGCAGAAATTACACGCACAGCCCCATCGGGTTATCCAAGTATTGGGCACTTATTAGCCTTGTGCCTATCAGTGAAATCTGATTCAACAAACCAGATTTCTGGCCAAGAGAACATTTTAATTCGTTGTCCCCATACTCCCGGTCTTTCTCGGGACTTCACGATAACCCCGTTCCTAGAGAAGCAACTCATCCGCCTAATAACGTTCCTCGATGTTCCCCTCTGCTGTGTCGGAATGACTGAGCCTGCCTTCCTCAGTTTGGAATGCACGTTCTCTTCCACTCAATTGCACACATGCATAACGGCTTTCCTCCTAAAGTCCTTTTACAAAAATTCAATTTCAATCTTCTGCTTTATTTATTACAGTTTCTCAGAAATAGGATTTACAAATATGGACCTCAAGACACATCTTAATTTAAGTATCACGGTAGCAAGAACCCCTAAATACCGGGATTCTATTTCCAGTCGATGAAAGTCATTTCTCTTAATACGAGATGAGGAATTAAAACGAAGCCCAGTAAGCGACATGTAATTCCGAAGAGGAAAGAAACGCGTCGGAAATTAGCTTGATTTATGGAGCACGAAAGGAATATCGGGAGATATTTTTTCCTTTTTCTTTTGATTTTTTTTTTTGTTTCTGTTGTTTTTGCACTTAAAAGAATAATGTTGGAGGGGGATAATATTAGTCAGTGCTCACCACTTTGAAATTCTACCCAGCCCTAAACCCCATCACTGCATCATGTTACTCTCATAAAGAGCCAGGGTTCTATGTTAGAAAAGCAGCCAGCTGGGCATGGTGGTGCATACCCTGTCCTTGTGAGGCCGAGACAGGAGGCTCACTGGTTTGAGGCCAGCCTTAGCAATTTCCTTACCCCATCTGCAACTTAGTGAGAGACCTTGTTTCAAAATAAAAAATAAAATAGGGCCGGGGTGTAGAGCTCAGAGGTAGAATGCCTCTGGATTCAAGGTTCAATTTTCAGTACCATATATAAAAAAAAAAGGAAGAAAGAAAGGAAGAAGAAAAGGAAAATGAAAAAGAATAGCAGTGCTAGGTGCTATTTTGGCGGCTTGGCCCTGTGCTCCTCCCCGCCTTCCTTCCTCTTCCACCGCTCACTGTGCTGCCAGCACCCACCCCAGCGCCCACACGATGCCCGGGACGCCCAACAATTTACCGCCTTTACTCACTGGGCTCGGCGCCGCATACATGTTTATTAAGGTCAGAGCTCCCCGGGCACCAGGCTGCTGGGGAGATGAAGGGAATTTGGACGAGGACTCCGCTGTCAGAATCCATCTTGCCTGTTTCCTGGGAGGCCCAGCGGAGAGAGGGGCTGACTCAGGACGCGCTGTGGCAGCGCCAGAGGCGGGTGGGTGATGCTCTCAGATTCACTGTCCTATCTGGGCAAATCATCTACCTTTCTATTATCACTGAGTGCGCATTTTGCTGAGGATTAAAGAGCAGCTGGTAGGGGCAATTACAGATAAACTATGTGTAACTACAGGTGAAAAGTAAAGACATTTAATTCTGTCTTCAACACAGAGGAGCCAGAGTTTTTTCTTTCCCTCCTTCCTTCCCTCCCTCCCTATTTCCTCCCTTCCTAGTCTTCTCTCTCTCTCTCTCTCTCTCTCTCTCTCTCTCTCTCTCTCTCTCTCTCTCTCTCTCTCTCTGTGTGTGTGTGTGTGTAATGGGATTGAACTCAGGGGCATTTTACTCTAAGATACATCCCCAGACCTTATTAGTTTCACTTCATAACTTGCTAAGTTATGAAGGCTGGCCTCAAACCCATGATCCTCCTGTTTCAGACTCCCAAGACTAGGATTAGAGGTGTGTGCTACTGCTCCTAGCTAGGGCCAGAGCTTTGAGACTGTGTACAATGATCAGGTAGGGCGTTGTCAGGGCCACAGTGTGTGTGTGTGTGTGTGTGTGTGTGTGTGTGTGTGTGTGTGTGTGTGTGTTACTAGGGATGGGACCTAGAGGCATTCTACCTGTGAGCTACACCTCCAGCCCTATTTTTTATTCTTTATTTTGAAACAGGGTCTCACTGAATTACAAAGAGCCTCACTAAGTGGCAGAGTCTGTCTGTTAACTGTCATCTTCCTGTCTCAACCTCCCGAATGCTGGGATTACAAGTGTGCGCCACAACTTTTGAAGAGCATGACATCACACGTTCTAAGGTTGCAATCACCCTCTGGTGCACGTGTTCTTTGTACAAATCCAACAAACTAAATAAAAGGCATTGGCATTCCCTGCTCCTAGGAGCCAGCAGGCATGGACTGTGGTACTGGGCTTCCAAGGGTCTGGGGCTAGGTCTAGGGGAGGCAAGGACTGCTCAGCCCATCATGGTGTGTGAGATTAAACAGCCCATCTGCCCATTGTCTACCATCAAATAAAGGCTTCCTCTGCACTTTATAATGCAACCAGCCATGTGTTCCCGAGACAGGCCTGGAGAGGACCCCGGATGGCTGTGTACTGAAGCTTCTCTCTTACCCAGAATAAGGTCTTCTCTCAGCAAGGGCTGGAGATGTGAGAATCCCTCACTCAAGGCCACAGAGCTAAGGATCAAAGCCAAGGCCGAGAGTGTGGGAGAATTGGAAAGCAAAGAGATTCCATGGTAAGAGGTGAAACAGAGCCAGGACCCTTGTGCTGATGGGAGGAAGTAGGTATGAAACCACTTAGACAGGAGGAAGTCGTCATGGTATTCCCTGGATAGGAGGAAATAGTCAGGAAGGACCCTAAAGGTGCCGTCCAACCTGGGTGCCAACTCAGGGCCCAAGGGTGCTATGGTTCACATAAGCTATTTATGGCCAGTGTATAGTATGGCGTTGCAACAGCACGCAGGTGGAGTCTTAGCACCAGGCTCGAGCCCTGGCTCTCGGGCCAGGCTAAGTCAAAGGCATCACTGACTACCGCCCCCCTCTCCAAATCAGAAAGGGTCCTAAGTCCCTTGCTGTTTGGTCCTAGGTCACACGGCAGCTTTGCCACACTCATCCATAAAATGCAACTGAGAAGAGCGCCTGGCTCCGGGCCGTGGTGAGGAGGAAAGAGCTTGTGTGCGGGAAGCTCCTTAAGGCAGCGGTAGCTCAGAGGACACGCGGAATGGAGCCAAGGTGCTGGGACTGCGTTAGGCCTTGGGTGAGGCAGAGCATCATGGCAGGAAGCAGGTGGTGGAGCAAAGCTGCTCACTTCGTGGTGGCCAGGAAGGACAGATGGACAGACAGACTAGGGACAAAACACATCCTCCCAAGGCACACCTCCAGTGACCTACCTCTTCCAACTAGGCCAGCCTACTAAAGCCCCCACCTCCTCCCAGCAGTGGCACCAGCTGAGGACGAAGCCTTCACCATAAGTGCCTCGGGGGCCAGACCGGACCCCAACTACAACACCCCTTTAGGGAGCAAACCAAACACACACTGCCCACTGCAGGGAACCTTGTCCTGAGGCTCCCAGGCCCCCACTTGCTTCTCCTGCATCCTGAGATGAGGGGCGTGGCCTATGCTGATCCTCCGTGGTGTGGTACAAGGAGCCACAGTTAACAAACTAGTGTGCACTCAGGGCCCAGGAGGGTGAGAGAATAGCTAGCCAGTGCATTGAAACAGAGGCGACTCCATGGCGAATTCTACTGACACCGAGTCCGGAGGCGGCCCGTGACTTGAGCCGGCTCTGGGCCTGGGGCTGCACACATTCCGGAAGTGGCGCTCATCCTGCCCTTCTGGGCTGGGCGATCCTTTGCCGCCTTCAATTCTGGAGGCTTCCAGAATCCTTCTAAAAATCCTATTTCATACTTTTTCACATAAACTGCAAATAATGTCCATTCACTCGAAATTTGGAACAAGCGATTGGGTTCTTTTTGGGTTAGAAGCTACGGAAGTCAGGGAAATGTGGAGGTTTTGAAACTGGTGTTGAGACGTTAAGTATGGTAAAAGCCAGAGATTCCGTGCTGGGATCTGAGAGGTAGCATCAGAGTTCAGGGACTTGGGCCGACTCAGTCATTACTGATGGTCATTGGGAACCTGGTGGCGGGGAGGCGGCCTCAGGGGCAGGAAGCTGTCATAGAAGGACAGTGGGAAGACCAGACATTGGAAAACGCAGTGCTCTTGGTGGCCACATGATTTGTGTGTGTGTTTGTGGGGTGCTGAGGATTGAACCCAGGGACATTCTACGTTGGAGCTACACCCCCAGCCCTCTTTATGTTGAAACAGAGTTTTGCTAAGTTGCCGAGGGTCTCGCTGAGTTTCTCAAGGTGGCCTCAAACCTGTGACCCTGCTGCCTCAGCCTCGCAAGTACTGGGATTACAGGTGTGGGCCACCACACTTGACTGATTTTGAGCTTAACAGTTCGCTAGGTCCAGACACAAAAATGAGTCTCGGAAGCAGTCCATGACCTAAGAGAATCTGGACCTGGTGGCTTGACACGTGCAGATTGGTGAGTAACAACCCGACTTGACTTTGACATTTCTTCTAGACTTTCCTGTAAATGAAAAGCGCACTGTCTGAGAAAGGATCCTACACCTGGATGGGGCATTCATAGACCGAGGGGAGGATACAGCTTGATCCCTTTCATTTAATTGTAATTTTTAGCTTGGTAGATGTACCAGAGAGTCTCTGATGCTCTCCTTGGGCTCATAACCATCGACCCACAAGCCTAACCCATAAGATAGCACCCATGAGAAGGGTCCAGCCAAACCTCTCCTGGTGTCAGAGCCAGTGCCTCCTAATAGAGACCAGGGCATGGATGCCAATGCCTCCTGGGACCCGCCTCCTGCCTGCCCTGCCGCTGGTGTGGTCCTGAGGCTGGTTCCCACCCATGAGGATGAGCCTAAGTCAAAGTGTCACCCGAGGCCTGACGTGGCAAAAGCCCATGTGCCTCGGAATCCCTGTCCCCCCTGCTCGGAGACCCTGGAAGTCGAAGGTGGAGGAGCCCGATGTGGGAGGGGCCGCCATTCCTGGGCATCAACAGGGAGGCTGGCCTGCAAACCCATGGATACCCACTGCGAACCTGTATCCTGTGAAACCGCTGAGATTCGGAGGTTCACGTGTTCCAGAGACCAGAATGACTCGCCCCAGGCATTCCCCATCCCTTCTTTTGAACTGTAGCTTGTTGAATTTTAAAACGCACACAGGAAGCCTATGCTCTGAATGGATTAGGTGTCTGGAAGCAAAAGATCTCCCTGAGGTTCCTTCCAAACAGTAATTTTATTTGTATTTCCTTCCCAAAAAAACAATCCATTTCTCAGCGTCCATGGAGGCTGGATATTGCAAATGTCACTGACCTGCCCCATCCCATCCATCTCTCGGCCCTGTCTGGGGCCAGTTTCACGTGATAGAAATTGGCTGGAATGAGTAGCCAGCAGCAGGGCTGATAAAGGGAAATGGTCTTTTAAATTTTTAAACAGTTCTTTCTGAGGCTGTTTTGTTCTTGCTCTCCTAACACTGTGTCCGGCATATCTTTTAGGCCTGGGGTCTATTTGAACAGTTCTAAAATGTCATCTCCTACCTGCTGAATTCTGCTGCTGCAAACAGCTGGCAGCCTGGCTCCCCCGGAGGCTGCTGGGCAGAATTCACACCTGCGCTACCCATTCACAGAAAGCTCCGTCAGGACACTGCTGAGTACTTTGGGAAGCGCTCCAGAGGTAGGAAGAAAACACATCCTTGCCGCAGTCTCTTTGGATTTAGGCAGGGCACTGCCCCAGCGGAGGCCATCTACAACTGACCGATAGAAGGTTCTAGAGAATCCAGAAGGTCTATAAGGAGAATTCTTCCTTCAAAGAACATAATCTTGAAGGCTCTGTAGCAGTCAATGTCCATGAACCCAGAGCACCTTCTGTTATTCACTTAGAGGGCCTTTTTTTTGGTGTGTGTGGGGGGTGGCATTCAAAATTCCTTCTCAGAAATGTAGATTTGACTGGGCGTGTTAGCACACACTTGTAATCCCAGTACTTGGGAGGCTGAGAAAGGAGGATTGCAGGTTCGAGACCAGCCTCAGCATCTTAGCAAGGCAGCAGTTTAGCGAGACCACGTTTCAAAATAAAAAATAAAAATCAGGCTGGGATGTAGCTCAGAAGTAGAATGCCTCTGGGTTCAATCCCCAATACCACAGAAAGAGAGAAGTGGACGTTTGTTTAAAGTGCTTCCATATGGAGGGAAAACAGCTTCTGGCTTAGAAACAGGAGTAGGCTGCCTTGGCAAAATGATCCGCTCTGCTCCACGGCAAATGGTAAGAGCTGGGACCAGGCAAGTAGGATGCTGCACTTTCTATCACGAAAGTGGCATGGAGCAGAAAGGCCGGTGCACCCGGTGACGTGTCAGTTCTATCCCCAGGCTGGGGATGCTCCAATCAGCACCTCCAACTGGGGCCCCTCCGGTGAATGCGGCGACTTCCAGAAGAAATGCTCCACTAAGCTTTGGAAGGCAGATCTTGCTGTCAAAACCACTATTTCCTCAACAGCTTTGGAAATGTCAGCCAGCTCATTACTAACAAGAGCATCATCATCATCACCAACAAAAACAGCTAAGACTGAACACTCATGAGTCAGACACTTGGCAAAGTGCTTTATTATTGCATTTCATTCTCACAACGGGTCTTCGATGGATCAAATGTTTATGGTTCCCCCATATTAACAGGCTGAAATCCTCACCTTCCAGGGGATGGTGTTAGGAGGTGGGGCCTTTGGGAGGTGGTTTGGCCATGGGAGTGAAACCTTCACGAACAGGGTTAGCGCCCTTATAAAAGAGGAACGAGACACCCCCGGCTCCTTCTATCCTGCGTGCACGCCGCAACAAGGCACCATCCGTGAGTCAGAATGTGGCCCTCATCAGATGCAGAATTTCTTGATTTTGGACTTCCTATCCCCCAGAACCATGAGAAATAAATTCCTGTTGATCATAAACTACCTAATCTATGGTGGTCTGCTATAGTAGCCAGAATAGACTAAAACCACAGATTATGCCCTTCTGTAACCCCCAATTTGTAGAAGAGGACCCAGTGTCCCCATGACACCGAGGAGTCTGCCCCAGACACGCACTCAGTAAGTAATGGGCCAAGTTCAAAAGTGGGTCTGTCGAGCAGCTGCATTCCCTCCACCACATCTACCCCTGGGAGAGAAGATGGTGCCTGCCTATGCCTGCATTTCCCAGCAGCGCCACAACCCCCAAATGCTGAGAGAGAGCCTGGTTCCTTGGATGCGGATGATCTGAACGAGGGGTTCCCAAACGGTAGACCTTGTCCTGGGCAGGCTGCGCCCCAATCCCCTAGGGAGCTTCTGCAAAGCACACGTGTCCAGGTCCCAGTCCCTGAAGTTGGCTCTGACTTAAAGGGTTTCAGGGGGGCCTGGGAACCTGCACTCTAATACACTTGGGGAATCCACTTGTCTAAGACCAGACAGGGATCTTTAAGCCTTTATGCCACAGACACCTTTGGCCATATGATGGTGCCTAGAGCTCCCTCTTCAGAATAATGTTTGTAAACATTAAATAAAATCAAATGCACAGAATTACAAAAGATACCAATTAAGGCATTTGATCCTCTAGCTACTCAGTAGCTTGTAGGAGGATGGCGAGGCTAAGGCCAGCCTGGGCAACTCAGTGAGACTCTGTCTTAAAATAAAAAAATGAAATAAAAAGAAAAAGGACTGGAGATGTGGCTCAGTGGCAGAACACCGCTGGTTTCAATCCCCAGTATCAGTCAATCAAAAAACAATCCACTTATGTTGAAACACAGAGATCAGACTTTCAAAAAATACATGTGCCGCCGGGCATGGTGGCGCACACTTGTAATCCCAGCATTCAGGAGGTCACGGTTCGCGGACAGCCTCAGCTACTTAGCGAGGCTCTTTGTAACTCAGTGAGATCCCGTTTCAAAAATAAAATGACTAAAAAATAGGGATGAGGGTGTAGCTCAGAGGTACAATGCCCTTGGGTTCCATGCCCAGTACTGAAAAAATACATGTGCTTCTTTAATATAATAAGTAACAAGATTCAGTACTGAGTTTACTATCATAAGTTTGAAACACAGCTTTCTTGTTATATAATGAATACCTGAGACAATGTAAAAAAGAAGAGAGGTTAGCCAGCTGCGAGTAGTACATTCCTGTGATCCCAGTACCAGGGAAGCTATAATAGGAAGATCGCAGGTTCACAGCCAGCCACAGCAACTTAGTGAGGCCCCCAACAACCTAGTGAGACTCTTTCAAAAGAAAAAACAAAATAGGGCTAGGGGTGTAACTCAGAGGTAGAATTTATTCCCAGTACAAAAAGGAGAAAGGGGAGAGGGGGAGGGAGAGGAAAGAAGAAGAAGGTGTATTTGTTATTTGGTGCATAGTTTTAGAGGATCAGTCTGCGATCAGTTGGCCCAATTTCTTCGGGTCTGTGGCAGCTCATGACAGGGGCAGGTGATAGAGCAAATCAATTCATTTCAGGTCCAGAAATCAAAAGAGAAAAAGAGATTGGGGTCCTGCAATCCTCTTTGTGGGCATGCCCCCAATGACCCAAAGACCTCCTAGTAGGCCCATCTCTCAAAGTTTCCAGCACCTCCCAATAGCACCAGGCTGAGGACCAAGCCTTTAATATGTGGTCCTCTGGGGGACACCCAATGCCCAAAGCATGGCGGACCCCTAAGTATTTTAAGGGAGCCATAAGAACGAGACAGGAAGATGTCTGGGATCACTATGGAATACAAAGTTAGAATACAGCTATTGGTACAGAGATCCACAGACCACAAAATAGAAACAAATGCTACTCTCAGGAGATGAAGAAACATAAACACGCATTTTGTATTCCCGATCAAGTTTATAGACCCCTGGATACCATCACAGGCTCTTTGGAGATGCGTGGATCCCAGGCTACAAAAACTTGATTTGGCTGTAGACAGCTACCACCTCAAAAATGCAGGATGCAGATGTCAAGAGATTTCTTTTCATCTCACCACAAATGTAGGTTTTACAAGAGGTAAAATCAAGCCAAAGAGGTGCTCGATTTTCATTAGCCAAGCGAAGTATGCATAGAGAGTTTGATTTTTTTTTCTTCCCTGCAAAGGAACTGCGTTAAATGATTGATATAAAAACGTGCAGTCACCGGCGGTGGAGTAACGGCAAGAAATCACATTCATGTAAATCTTATTGGGAAAAATGTTGCACTTTTTTTTTTAAATCTTTTCATCGGCTTTCTGGCATTTTAAGATGAAAGTGTTTTTTTTTTTCTTTCTTCCCCACTCTTGCTTTGTTTTGCACTTATCCTAATTTTCTAAATAACATGGTTTCCAGATTGCGAGAAATGATTATCCTTATTCAGAGCAAATGGTGCCAGAGATATATTCGTGGAGAGGGCCGAGCTTCCTCCTGCAATCAACCATCCTCCCCTTTGCCTTGTCGGAACCCGTCCCCTCTGATGAGATTACCTGAAGGCTCCAGTGGATGAAGCAGGAACAGAAAACTCCGAGTTGCAACGAAGAACAATGCTTCAGGAGCACCACAGAGTTGGCAGTTTTTAGCTTTTCAATATATACGGGGGATAATGGGATTTTGTGCATGCTCACAAGGCATTTAATAGCTCGACGCGATCCTTCCTCACCGCTTCCCATTGCCTGCGTGGTTTAGGCGGGTATAAATGTTTCTCAGGCTGATCACAATTATTCACCTCTGAGGCTGAGATAAGAGGGAGTCCCGCTGCCCCCGGGGCCTTCCATGTGCAATTGTTCAGCGTCAGAGCCTCGGGAGGCAGAATGCAGATGCCAGCCTAGAGGCCAGCCTAGAGGGTGATGGGCATCTCTTGTCCCTGGGATACGGCTGGGCACAGCCAGGTCATGTGGGAGGAGAGGGCAAAGCCTCAGCAGATGGGCACCTTTTTCCCAGCTGTGCCTGCTGGGGAGTGAGACAGGGCTGCGTCCTCCGGAGCATCGCGTCAAATTGGCCCATGCCATTCAAGTCTCCTCGAGTCTTTTTTTTTTTTTTCCCCCTGTTGACTCTATTGAAAACAACACTGCGCTCCCAAAGTGTCACAGACACAGAATGCAGACAACCTGACTATCAGAAGGCCCAGCTTGTTATTTCTACCACAACCTACGCTCCTGACTCACTGGTCACACCATCCCCACGCTCTCCTGCCCCTTCTAAGCTCAGGAAATGCCCATGCTGTGCTGTCTCCCATCCCAATGCCACCCACCTCTCATGGCCCAGAGACAGGCAGCCCTTCCTTTACCTGCTAGGGGAGGGGAGGCTCCTTTTTCATCTACAGAGACACTCCTTTCGGCAGATGGAGCAGCTGGTCTAAATGCTGGCTGTGCACGGGGACAACAAATGTGAGATTCAGCCAGTGTGGAGATCGGCAGTGTGTGGGGGTATTCCCGTTCCCATGGTTACACCCTGGCTGCATTTGGAATGGTACCTCTCTGATCTCTTGGGCTCCTTTTCTTCTGATTCTTATTTACTTATGCCCAATAAAACCTCTCAGAAGGAGGTCCCCAGGCCACTGGATGGCTGCCACAGGAAATAATAACAGCCAAGCACACTAATGGTGCACACCTAAAATCCCAGTACTTGGGAGGCTGAGACAGGAGGATCACAGGTTCAAGGTCAGCAGTGGGCAGTAATTTAGTGAGATTCTGTTTCAAAATAAAAATAAAATAGGGGTCAGGGTATAGCCGGGAGGTAGAGCATCCTTGGGTCTGATACCCAGTGCTACAAATGATAATGACAACAAGAAAGTAGTGAGCGCTGACACTTAACCGTGTTGTGAGCACTTTACAGGTATTCGTTATTAACTCAATGACAGTAGCACTGTGTTATGTGTTGTTGGTCTAAAGGCTGGCTGTGTACCGGGACAAGGGATGTGAGATTCAGTCAATGTTGAGATTGGCAGTGTGAGTGTGTGTGCGGGGGGGGGGGGTCTGTTTCCATGGTTACACCCTGGGTTCCCATGGTTCCCATTTTGCAGATGAAAAAAACTAGGCACAGAGAGCTTAGGCAAATTTCTCAGAGTCACCAGTGGCCCAGTGGCCGGGCCGGCACTGAACCCTGGCAGTATGTCCACCCTGTGGCTCTGCTTTGGCTGGGATTCTCTCTTCCTTTCCTCCTCAGCTTGCAGCCCATTCTCCATTGCTCTGAATATCCTCTCATTATTTTGCCTCTTCCACTGTAGCCTCTTAACAAAGCCATGAGCTTGGACCAGTGCCCAAGCTACTAACTACTCCTGGGGAAAACCCCCAATGTACCAACACACACGGCTATCACTGTGAATGCGTTCTCAAGCTTCAACTGGGCCCTCAATAGTGTCAGGAAGGGCTGGGGGTAACAATAGCTCAGTGGTAGAAGACCTGCCTAGCATGTGTGAGGCCCTGGGTTTGACATCCAGCAACATAGAGGCACACGCACATGCACACACACACGCACACACACACATGCACACACACGCACACTGGAGAAGCCTTTTAAGCTCCCTGGAGAGCCCTCTTTGGGATCTTCACTACAGCTACTTCGGTCTCCCCTGTTCTCAGATCTCTGTCACTTTTGCTGATGACACGGCCTGCTCCATACCTGAACACACAGCCCGCAGGAGGGAAGTTCGGTGGCCCCCCATTACCAAGCTGGATCCTCCTACTGCAGGATCCCCTCTCCCCTGAGCAACGGACCCCTCCTCTCTCTCCTACGTTATTAATTTTCTCTCTCTTCTATCTTCTGACCCTCCCTCTTTACTAGGTCCTTTGCATCTGGGTTAATAGGCTCCAGTGAATTTTCTCCTAAGAACAACACAAAATGGGAGAGCACAGGCATACGGGGAAACTCCTGGGGCCTGGCTAAGCTCTCGACCGTCCGTCCATTCTCCCATTCTCCTGCTCCCCAGCACACCGCCACCTGACCTCGGCCTTCTGAAATCGCTTCAGCCCCTGTCACTGATGGATCTTTGCTGTGAAATTCAAGAGCACCCGGAGCCCTCGATCTTACTTAAGTTCTCTGCCCTGTCGACGCATTCATCCATTCGTTCTTCATTCACCTTCAGAGCACCTGCTATGTATCAGGCACTGGTGAAAAACATTCCTGCGCTGTGGAGTGAATGTTTTGGCAAGGGGAGAAAAACAGTGAATGATGCACATAAGAAGTAAGCAAGTAAATTATACAGACTGGAAGACGGTAGGTGGATAGGAGTCGGCAGTGCTGGGCTGTGGGCAGGGCAGGGAGACCCTGCAGGACGCAAGAAGTAAGAGGACTCTGCGGGAAAACCATTCAGACACCGGGAAGAGCTGGGCAAACATCCCAAGGGGAGAGTCTGCCCCGGGAACTCAGGGAGCAGCGAGGAGGCGGTGCGGCTGAACGGCCAGGGCGGAGGAGCAGGGAGAGATGGGGGCAGCCCCGGCAGGGCCACGTGGGCACTGGGAGGATGTGAGTTTCACTTGGGGTTAACCGTGGAGGCACTGGAGGTCTTGCAGCAGAACAGTGCCCAATCTGACTTAGGTGTTCACAGCATCGCTCTGAGTGCCATGATGGGACAGAGCACAGGAGGGAGAGTTAGATGCAAGAGAGAGGAGGAGGCTCCTGAAGGGTCCAGGAGGAGATAATGGTGACTGAGCCTCAAAGGACGCGGAGGAGGTGATGAGAAGTGACTGGGCTCTTGGAACTCTCTTCTTCCCGGGCCCTTATGGACCACTCTTCCTTGGTTTTCTCTTGGTCACACCAGCTGCCCCTCCTTAGCGCCCTTGCGGGCACCCCAGCTGGAACTTTTCATGCTAGGGGTTCTGAACCGGTTCAGCTCTGTCCTGGTCTCACACACATCTTCTCAGTAGCTGGTGGCTCCCTATCTCTTCCTGGGCTTCAGCCCTGAAATCCAACAGCCTCCTCATCCCTCTCTACCTAGATGGACCACAGATCTCCAAAACAACCCAAACTCACCAGAAATGTGCTCATTGCCTCTCAATGAATGGCACCCAGGAACTCAGTGAGTCACTAGAATTAGAAATCTGGGAAACTCAGTTCTCCTTCAGTACCACCAAGATTCCCTGATCCTTCCCTCCAAACGAGCTTCTGAGAGCCTTTGCTACCTTCAGGCCCCAGTCCCATACCTGAGGGCCACCATCTTCCCTGCGGAATTGTGGCAAATTCCTCAGAGGTGTCCCTACTTCACCACGTCTCTCTTCCACCCATGAGCCACATTTCTGTCAGAATAAGCTGTTTTAAAAATAGACACATAGCCGGGAGTGGTGGCGCACGCTTGTAATCCCCGCGCTTGGGAGGCGGAGACAGGAAGATCGCACTGGTTTGGAGCCAGCTGTGCCTGGCTTAAGAGACCCTGTTTCCACATAAAAAAAGTTAAAAAATAGGTCTGAGAGTGTAGCCCATAGGAGTGTGTCCCGGAGGTAGAAGGGCTTCCAGGAACCCTAGTACCACCAAAAAATAAATAAATAAATAAATAAAAAAAATAAGTAAATAAAAATAATATAAATAAAAATAAAAATAGATACATAATATTTATATATATTTGTGGGGTAGTGTCATAATTTGATGAATGCATATGATGTAAAATTATCAAATTAGGGTAATTAGCATTCCCATGTCCTCCAATATTTATCAGGTATTGGGAACAATCAAACTCTTCTCTGACTTTGAAATACATAATAAATTATTGGACATGATAGCCACCCCACTGTGCTATGGAACACTAAAACTCCCAGTGTGGTGGTGCACACCTGTAATCCTAACACTTGGGAAGCTGAGACAGGAGGATCCCAGGTTTGAGGCCAGTCTCAGCACCATAGAGAGAGGCCCTCAGCAATTAGTGAGAACGTTTTAAAATATAGATACACTGGGAGTGTAGCTTGGAGGTAGAATGCCCCTGGGTTCAATCCCCTGCACAAAAATAAAAAATAAGAAGAGAATGCTAGAACTTATTCCTCTGCTCTACCTGTATTTTGGTTACCTGTTATCTAACCTCTCTTTATTCTCCTTCCCTGCCACCTTTTCTAGCCTCTCGTGATCTCTAGTCTATCTACTTCTATGATATCAACTCTTTAGCTTCCGCAAATGAGTGAGAATATTTGTGGAATATGGTCTTTTTGTGCCCGGCCTGTTTTGGTTAACGCAATGTCCTCCAGTTTAGTCCATGTTGCTGGGCATAGCTGGGCATGGCGGCGCACTCTTGTAATCCCAGCATCGGGGAGACTGAGACCAGAGGATCGTGGCTTGCAGCCAGCCTCAGCTACTTAGTGAGGTACTCTGCAACTCAGTGAGACTTTGTTTCAAAGTAAAGAATAAAAAATAGGGCAGGGGGTGTAGCTCGGAGGTCAAATGTCTCTGGGTTCCATCCCCAGACCCGCAACAAAACAAAACAAAACATGTTGCTGTGCATGATAGATTTCACGATTTTTATGATGGTAACATTACATATGTATACACACATCTTCTTTATCCGTGCAACTCCTAATGGATACCTGAACTGGTTTGTATCTTAGCCACAGTGAGTAGCAAGTAATGCTATAGTAAACACAGGTGTGCAAAGTGTCTCTGGGTAAGCTGGTTTCATTTTCTCTGGATACCTGCCCAGTGGTGGGATTGCTGGATCAGATGGTAAAGCGGGGATGCGACCACAGCCTGCCCATCTTCCATCTCATCAGCGGCTCCACACTACCCACAGAAGAAGGCCTCAATTCTACCCATGAAGCCTCAAAACCATGCTCTGCTGACGGCTCCTGCCATCGCCACTGGTCCCTTTACTCAACCACAAAGCCCCTCAGGAACAGTCCTCTCTGGCTTGTACCTGAAGTCACTGGCTGGAATTAAAACCCAGAGCAGATGTTAGGACTGGGGTGGATAGGCCTGGAGGGCCCAGCAGCCTCAGATCCAGGACTGGGTGAAGAGGCCATGTAAGGGGATGCTCCACTGCCCTGCAGGTGGAGGGGCTCGGCCCTACACACAGCTGCTGCCCTGTGCCTCTGCCTTCTGTGCGGCCGGCCACCTCGCAATGCCTGCTGTATCTGTGCATATGGCTTCAAACGTAGCATAGAAATGAGCTTTTTCCTTTAGCCTCTACCTGTAAATGCTAATTATGCCCCGGGTTTGCCATCCGCTGGGAAGAAGGAGTGAGAGGCTTGGCTCCAATATGACTCACTTTCTCTCTGGTGTTTCCAGGCAATCAAGTAATGAGCAACCAGGAACAGGACTTCAAGAACGAATCCAAGCACACAAATGCTAGGAGAACCCTCGGGGGGCCTTTAGAGGGCAATGAGGCATGTTATATAAAGATTAGCAGCGAGAGCAGCCAGTCCCCCTAAATAAATAAGTAATGGCATGGTAAATACTGATGGCTGCTCTTGTTTCCTCGTGAACATGGCAGCCGCTTTCCCCTTGAAGACCAGAAAACCTGGCAAAAACACTTTGCTTCTGAGTCAAACAGACTCTGGGGGAGCCCTCCCCAAATGTATGTCCAATTGGAGGGCTATTCTGTCCTTCAGCACAAATTGTCTAGCCGCTCTTTGTTCCTCCATAAAGCATTGGGGTAGGCAGGCCATGACTTGAAGGCCTTTACAGTCTTATTATTCAGACTCTGCACATTTTACCATCATGCTTTACACCAGGACACCCTCCAACCTCCACACTCAGAGCTGGGCTAAGCTGGAGGCGAGGTGGAGGAGAAGGGTTGGGAATGTTTTGTCTACCGCTACATTCCTAGTGGCAATCTCTGGGATGAACAATTAATACCCACCCACCCAACCCCCCCACCAACCAGGTGTGGTGTCACCACACCTGTAATCCCAGTACTTGGGAGACTGAGATAGGAGGATCACAAGTTCGAGACCAGCTGCAGCAAGCAGCAAGACTATCAGCAAACCTAGTGAGACCCTGTTTCAAAAACAAAACAAAAAAATAAATAAATAAAAAGGGCAGAAAGTGTAGCTCACAGGTAGAATGCCCCTGGGTTTAATCTTGAATACCACAAAATTAAATAAATAAGTAAATGAACATAAAATTCCCAAACTCAGAAATCAAAATAAATATTATTGTGATACAATGTTTCAAAAAAAATAAGCTGGGTGTGGTGGCGCACACTTGTAATCCCAGCATTTGGGAGCTGAGACAGGAGGATCACGGTTCACGGATAGCCTCAGTTACTTAGTGAAGCCCTTTGCAACTCAGTGAGACCCTGTTTCAAAATAAAAGAATAAAAAAAATAGGGCTGGGGGTATATCTCAGAGGTAAAATGCCCTTGGGTTCCATTCTCAGTATAATAATAATAATAATAATAATTAATAATAATAATAATAATAATAATGATGATGATGATGATGCAAAACATCTATGACAAGTAAAATTTTAAAAAAGACATGCTTTTTCTTAGTCTATTTTCTGTTGTAGTTGAATATCACAGACTAGGTAATTTGTTAAGACAACAGCTTTGAAGTTCATGGTTCCGGAAGTCCAAGACCATGGTGCCAATGTCTGGGTGAGGCTTTCTCACTACATCATAACGTGGCCATGGCCAAGGGTATCACAAGGTGAGACAAGGTGAGACGCAGCCTGAGCGGCAAGGTTTCTGCCCTGGAGCTGGCAAACTATGGACTGAACCTTCAAACCTGTGACCCACATAAAGTCTTCCCCCTCTAAGTCGTGCTTCTCAGGTATTTTGTTCGTAGTAATGGAAAAGTTGACTACAGCGTCTTTTTAGATTAAACATCTCCAGATCCTTTAAAGGATCCTCATTTCCTCTGGTGTCTGGCGTTAGTTACTTCAGCCCCTCATGATCCAAGACTGGTTGTCAGCTAATCTTCTCTATCTCAAAGTTTGCCATCAGTTCAAGCGTCTCAACTTGCCCAGCTGAGTCAAAGCCACCCTTGTCTCTCTCCTGGATTACTACCACCTTAGCTGCCTCCCAGGGCCCTTGGTTCTGTTTCACCATTTAGCAAGGAGGAATCCCTTTAGAACATTAATCAAGTCATGTTGGTATGAGTCAGAGTTTTTAGGAGAAACAGAACTGATCAAATTAAATACACTCATTTATTCATTATGAAAACTTGGCTCATGCAATTATGGAGGCCGAGGAATTCCCTGATCTGTCAAACTGCGAGAGACCCAGGAAGAGCCAACAATATAACTCAGTTCTGACTCCAAAGCCCTGGGAACCAGGGAGTGGGTGGTATAAATACCAATCCAAGGACAAATGAAGAAATATGTCCTAGCTGAGCAGTCAAGTAGAAAAAAGGGGAAAAAAAACCCATCTGAATTCCTCCTTCCTTCACCTTTTGTTCTATTCAGGTCCTCAGCAGACAGGATGGTGCCCACCCACACTGGGGAGGGCATTCTACTTTGCTGAGTCCTCCTACCAAAGTGCTAATCTCCTTTGGAAACTCCTTCACAGACATCCACAGAAGCCATGTTTACACTGGGCATCCCACCGCCATCAAGTTGACACACAAAATCAGCTATCACAGTGTTGATCCTCTGCTCAAAACCCTCCCCTGGCTCCCACTTAGCTCAGAACACGCAACCAAAATTCAGATGATGGCTGCTAATCCTCCCCCTTCTGCCCTTATGTCTTCTCACCGTCACCTTCACGCCAGCCATGTTGGCCTCCAAAATGATCCTCAACAGAACCAAACAGCCTCTGTCCAGCTTCACATTCTGCATGTAACATTCTCCCTTCCGAAATCTGAATGACTTGGTCCTTTACTTCATTTGGCCTAATATGTAACTACTACTCCCTTATCTCAGATGCCTTTCCTGTCCACTCTTTTCAAAACAGTCTCTCTTTGATCACAGTCTCCTCACTCCATATTATATATTCATTTGCTTATTTGCACCCTGAAGCAGGGACCATGTCTGTTTTGTCCATTCCTATATTCTCAGCACCAGAACGAGGCCTGGTATACAGTGAGCGCTTCATGGATTCAGGACTACTGAATGAATACATGAACTGAAGTGCGTTGCTCACGTTTATAGCCTCTGTATCAACACCGTGTTCTTGGGGAGGCGTCCAGCAACGTGGCCCATATCTGATTCGCTTCTTTTCCTTGGATCCAAAATGGCACCTCTCCTTTGAGTCTTCAGCCTCAAGCTCCATGATTTCTGGACTGCACTGCAAGATCCAAATATTTTGTCCTTGCTGTTTTCAACTCTTGCTGAGTTGAGTTTCTGGCCTGCCTTTTCAGTTCTGAGTTGCCCCCATATTTTTAGAAGAGCACTTATGTGTTTGTGAGGGCCAATTATACCAGCTGCCTCTCTGGGTACATTTCCACTTACTAGCTCATTTTTATATTCTGTACAAATACTGCTGAAATTGTCCTCTAAATCTGTACCAATCCTAACAAACTTCAATGAAATTCTGGTCCTAGTGGCCTTGGCCCACACAGCTCATCGGGTGGAGCTCATAAGGAAAGGTTCAGGAAAGGAATAAAAATGCAGAGTGGAGATTGGGAAGGGTGTATGTGAAGGGAGGGTGGAAAGAGGTTGTTTCTGATCAGTTAACATTGCATGCATGTATGGTAATATGACATGGAACTCCCATTAATATACAGTGAATACATGGTGGGTTTTGTTGTTATTGGGGATTGAACCCAGAGGCATTCTATACCAAGCTACACCCCCCAGCCCTTCTTCCATTTTTTTTTGTTTGTTTTGAAACAGGGTCTCCCTAGATTTCTGAGTCTTATTACGTTGCTGAGGCTGTTCTTGAACCTAGGATCCTCCTGTGTCAGCCTCCCAAGTACTGGGATTGCAGGCATGCACCTCCATATCTGAGTTGACACATGTTTTTAAAAAAGAAAAAGCAGACTCAGTCTGCTGAGCAGAGGCTTAGGGGAAGGGAAGGGGTGCCCTGTTACACTGGGCCCCTCATTGGCATGCTGGGAGAACGCTGAGACCTTCGTCCTCACCGATGTCTTAGGACTGACCTCGACTCCTCCAGCCGGGAGCTCTGCCAAGGGAAGGGTTTGGTTTTTATCTCAGTGTTGCCCTTGGCTGTCCTGGAAACCTCTAGATGGGGACTACTCTGTGTCTCTCCGGCAGGCCTGATAGAATCAGAATCAACACAGAGTCAGTATACAAGGAACATGAGCTGCCTCTGTGAACGGGTACCTGGGGAAAGTTTATCAGGCCAATTTTACTCAGGATTCTGAACCTGGAGACTTCAGACAGGCTGGAGGGCATTCTGAAGCCATCTCACATTGTTGATACAGTGTCCTGAGTTTGTACAGCCTTCAGGAAGGGGTTTTCCTAGACAGGTGCATCAGGTTCTCCAAGTGCCCAGCGGCCCCACAACAGTCGGAGCCACTTGTTAGAATGTCCTGTGAATATGACCTGCGGGGCTGTGGGTCCTGCCCATCTGCTTTCCTGCCTGGCTTTTGCCCCTCAGTGCCCTTCACTCTTCACTAGAGACCAGACATTCCACACTCATGCATCACGCTCCTCCTGCTGAGTGTCCAGGTCCTCATTTGAAACACCCCTCTTTCCTCCACCAGCCAATGCCAGCTGGTCCATTTAGAGCCCACCCCAAGGCCCGTCTTGTACACCTGCTCCTCTCCCATCCCAGCGCCCCAGATCAGAGCCACCCAAAGTGTGGTCCATGGACTCGGCCCCATCCACACTCTGCACAAAGATGTTCTGATGGAAATTGTGAGTAGTCTTTAAAAGCTTTAGAGCAATTCAACGGAAAAATTTCATGTCCAGTTGAATCTAATAATAAAAACTCAGGCCTTCATTATGTTTGTTTCTTTTTTTTCTACTTTATATTTTTTCTAGTAATTCATTTTTAATGCATTTTATAAAAGGACCAGTCTGTGATAGATTAGAAATAAGAATAGATCTGGTCTTTCACTGTCTATCAGTGTTTCTCACCCTGCTATTCATTATTACCCCCCTACAGGGAATTTTTCTTAGATGCTTTTTTTCCCCAATAGCCCCTCCCTGCTACCACCATGAAATCTTAATACCCGAGATAGGCTGCATATCTGCTTATGTGCTATATGAATACCAGAGATTTACGCATTAAAAGATTAATATCCCTCCAAGAACCAATTTTCTCCCTGTTGGGAGGCCGTACCCCTCCCGGCAAGATGGTGGCCATAGGAAGTTTGAGAAGCACTGTGGTCCCTGGGTGAGGCTCCGCCCCCAGGGTGAGGAACTCTCTGAAGGGTGGTCTTGTAAGCCTGTAGTTGTTGCAGAGCATGAAATACACATATTGTTTCTTTTACTTCCCTTGCCCATTATCATTAGGGTATTATAACTATATATATCTTAAACTCTGGATGCGGTAGGTTTTATTATCAACCATCTGCCTGCTGGGTCTTCCGATTCTTTGACCAGTGAGGAGGAGGAAGCCAGGATCATGTCTACATTGTGCGTTATCCTGACTCCTCTGGCCTTTTGCCCTGTGACCACCTGTTGCTCATTGTTGGGACATCTTAGGGCAGCCCTGTGGGCCATCTGCACAGGGTGTATCTAAAAGATGGGTAAAGGAGTGTGGCCTGCTGATCTCAGAAAGCAGCAGATTGAAAACGGCTCCTCTCCTAGATTCTGGTAACATATACACACTGTGTTGTAAAGACGCTGAGGGCCATGTTCTATGGGGAGGTGAAGCCAGTTTTGACGTTTAGGTCACGGGCCTCCGGGTGTGTCTGCTCGCACAACTCCTTCACTCTTCAGGAGACCTATGATAATGTGTGGAACTACTTTCCAAGGAATGCACTGAAATGGGGGTTTTATTCATGTTTCTTTGCCCCAGGGGCACAGGTAATTGAAAGTCAATCAATAAACAGTAGGACTCTGCTGATGCTGACCCCACTGTGGGACTCATCACCCGGCATTCCAGAGTAAGAGAACACAGCGGCTCCTAAGCCATCATGCCCCAGGCTGCGGTCACCCTGTCTCCCCACAGCTTAGCACAAACTCGGCAGATGTGGGGGACTCGACCGTATCTCTTGATCTGTCTTTAATCAAAAGTGCATCGGTTCTACTCTGGAGATTCTCATAGTTTCCCACCTTCTCTTGACTTGGAAAATGTCCAAAGCAAATGAGTTTTGCAGCCACATTTGGTGCTCAAATCCCCATGCTGCCTAGATGGTGAGGTTTTTTTTTATTGTTATTGTGGTTTTGTTTTATTTTAGGTTTACTGAAATTTAATTTATAAAAACTAATATTCACTCCTTTTAGACATACAGAAGTATATATTTTAACAAATGCATATAGTCATGTAATCACTGTGATTAACATAATATTGAATGTTTGTCATCCAAAAATGTTCCTTCATCTCCCATGGTATTTAATTTCTTTGGTCAATGGTGAGTTTTTAAAAAAGAATCTTTAGGCCGGGCGTAGTGGTGCAGGCTTGTAATCCCCGTGCTTGGGAGGCGGAGACAGGAGGATCACACAGGTTCCAAGCCAGCCGCGCTGGCTTAAGAGACCCTGTTTCCAAATAAAAATATAAAATAGGTCTGGGAGTGTAGCCCGGAGGTAGAAGGGTTTCCAGGAACCCCAGTACCACCAAAAAAAAAAAAAAAAAAAATCTTTAGCTTATGTCCTTAAGTAGTGGCCATTCATTCTCCCCAAGAGAAACTATCTTGAAAACAAAGAAGAAAATCTGAATTTCAAACAAGAGTCTGTGAATGGTGCCTGGACTGAGGCTCAGAGAACGTGATGGATGGCATTTTATTTCATTAGGGCTGTCAGAACAAAGTGCCACAGAAATCCACTTTCTCATCATTCTGGAGGCTAGAAGCCTGAGATGGAGGGGTTGCCAGGGCTGAGCTCTCCTGACTCCTCACTTCTTGGCTTCTAGATTGTCATCTTCTTTCTGTGATCTCACAGGGTCATCTCTCTGTGGGTGCCTGTGCCTTCTCATACGTACACCAGCCATCCTGAATTAAGTCCTACCCTAGGCGCCTCATTTCACCTTAATTCTTTAAAGACCTATCTCTAAATATGGCCACATTCTGAGATTCTGGGGGTTAAAGTTTCACCGTATGAATTTCTGGAGGGCATATTTTAGCCTGTAACAGATGGTAAAGGCATCTGGCTTCTCAAAGTCTCAGAGAAATACAGACTATTGGGGCTTTGGATACTGTTGAATTCATTTATTTTGTAACTGGAAAAATAAGGCCCAGAAAGGAGAGGTAGCTTCTCCTAACAATCCAGCTGTGGGATCTGTGCTCAACCCAAGTATCCAAGAAACTTGCCAGGCACCCATTAGACTGTTCTCCCTGGCACTGCCACTCCTTCCCCAATTAAAAAAGAAAAAACAAACAAACACAAAGACATCCAAAAAGTTATGTGTTTTTTTTTAAAAAAGGAGAATAAAAATAATGTCCTGGGGCAAAGCAAAAGCTCGGAGTCTGGTTTAATAAGAGCTGGAGAATCAGCATTGCCTGGTTAGGCTCTTTAGCTACAGTTTTCAAAGTATGGCCACCACGACCTTTTCAGGAGTCTACTTATTTCCATAGTTCTACTAAGATGTCATTTGCCTTTTTCTATTCCTTTTTTTATGTTATGTGGGGAGTGTGCTAATGTAGCAGGTTTTAGAGAGAAGCGCATCTCACATGAACACCCTGAATATCCGAGCATCATCATAGTTAGGAACTAAAAAGGATGACATTTGTCCTTCCTTCCTTCCTTCCTTCCTTCCTTCCTTCCTTCCTTCCTTCCTTCTTTACTTCTGTCTTTCCTCCTCCTCCTTCTTCCTCTCTCTCTCTCTCTCTCTCTCTCTCTCTCTCTCTTCCTTTTTTCTTCAAGCTGGGAATTGAACCTAGGGGTATACTACCTCTGAGCTATACCCCAAGCTCTATTTTATTTTTTTATTTTGAAAAACAGGGACTTGCTAAGTTGCTAATGCTGGCCTTGAACCTCCAATCCTCCTGGCTTAGCTCCTCGAGTACTGGGATTAAAACTGTGCATCACTATCCCTGGCTGCCATTTTAACTTTTGTCTTCTCTCAAACAAACAGTGACATTTTCCAGGGGTGGATGATATCATTGCTCTAATTAATGGGATGTATGAAGCAGACATGAGAAAGATTTGCAACAAGGCAAAACAGTGTTACTCTTCATCCATTGTTTTTACTTTTTAATACAGTTATTTTTTCACAAAAATTGCTTTTGAATAATTCAATACATAAATATTTCTAAGTTTTTACATTATAATTTCTAAAATAGTCAAACTGACAGGTGACACATAATCGACATCTCTGGGTTCCTCCTTTATATCTTTTTGTGGTTCTGGGGGTTGAATTCCAAAACTTTTACCTACACACATTTACTAAACTTCTAAAGAAAAGAGGGCAAGAATTCTTTACCAAAAATACAGTATGCAGCCAATCTGGAAGAAGGGCAAGGGGAGAGCTTTAATGTGCAATTGCGGCTCAATTTCTACCCTAGAATGTTATGATCTTATCATGGTCTTCAGAAATAGAGAAAAGGAAAATAATTATTTCCACCCAGTGTCCACTTATTTGTCCATCCATCCATCCATCCATCCATCCATCCATCCATCCATCCATCCACCCACCCACCCACCCTACAAAATTTTCTTGAAGGCAATGATATATGCACCATGCTAAATTGCTGGGGAGATCCATTAGTGGATAAAATATGCACAGACCTTCTCCACTGCAACCCTACTGAGAAGGAACTAATGAAACAATTAAAAGTATTTCAAGTACACTGAGAAGAAAAGATGTTCAGGGTGCCACTGGAGCACAGATAAAAGGCAAAGGGGGAAATAAAGAAAGCAGTTCTGAAAAAAAGGAAGCGTGTTCACAGCAGAGTTCTTCAGACTGGATTAATACTCAGCTAAAACTCTACAGAAGGAGCCAATTAAAACACGGGAATACTGTACTTCTCATATCTGCATTTGAATATATGACTTAAGCCTATAATTAAATGAGATTTTTTTTTAATGCAACCCAGTGAAATCTTGAACCCAAATTCTGTCTTTAGGGCCATTTACTAAAATCCCCTATTAGCAACCAGACAAAGGCCATTGTCCCAAAGGCAGTAATTTGGTCTTCATTGTGATCTGAATTTGCAAGCTGAAGTGAACTGAGAATCAGAATAAACCTGCTATTTTTCCAAAGAGAAAAGTGCTTGCTGATGCTGGAAAAGAATGAAAACCAGCATAGTCCAAAAGGTCAGCAGAAACTTGACACGGAGAAGGTTCATACTTCTGACAATTACTCCTTTTCTGCCCAAACAGGTCCGATTTAAAAATTAATTCCACCTTATTTAAAAATTTCTCTCTGAGTGGGTGAGAAAGAATGGTCTCAAAAATACATTCAGAAATTGTCAAAAATGAGCAGGGTATTGATGACAGAGGAGACGGATAGGTTCACATTTCCCCCGTATCACACCAAAAGCCAAGTGATGAGAACCCCGTGGCCTCGGGCATCTGACTGATTTTAGGGGCAAGAAGAAAAGATGAAACTCTGCTTCCTCCTTTAGACTCTCGTTCATCATGAAGAGTGATTAAGCTCGGGACTGAGCCCGAAGCTTTTGTTCCTCCTCCTGAGGAAGCTCAAGAGCTGGTGTTGCTCTTGGTTGCCAGCGACAACCACCTTCCTGATCCACTCCCCAAAAAAGGAATGTTGTGGCCAAGTATAGGTACCAAGTGCCGCACCCATGGGCACTGTCTCTGCCTAGAGCAGGGAGTCTGCTGGACATGGGGCAGCTGCCCTTCCGTCTCTCAACTACTGAACATAGACCCATTATAACTCTACGGAGCCTTTGGGAAGAGGGGCTGTGAGGTTTTCCTTGATTCTCAGAGCCCTGTGTTTTCATGCAGTAGAGAAAATATCTCTGCATGGTGGCCAGGGGAATGCTGTGGACCAAAGATGACTTAGGTGACCAACTCATGATACGCTAGATGTTAAATTGAGCTCCTCCCTCACCCTTCCCTTTCTTTCCCATTCCTTCCTCCCCTCTGTCTCCTCCTTCTCCCCTTCTGCTACTGGGGATTGAGTCCAAGGGCATTCTATCGCCAAGCTCTATTCCCAGCCTGTTTTTATTTTTTGTTGTGAAACAGAGTTTCTCTAGGTTGGTGAGAGTGTCACTAAGTTGCTGAGGCTGTTCTCAAACGTGTGATCCTCCTATCTTAGCCTCTCAAGTACTGGGATTACAGGTGTATGCCACTACACGCATCTTGAGCTCCTCTTCTTAAAGAAGCACATCTGCTTTTTCCTGTAGGAAATCAAGGTCTTTTTACCTTCTGCTCTCTCACCATTTATCACTAATGCTAAGAATAGGACATGTTTCAATTCAGAGAGAAAGAGAAAGCAAGATGTTATAAGATTAGGTCAAGCTGCCCTTGAGCTAGTTTTGGAACTCAGGACCAAGGGGATGGAGAAGGATGGCAGAGGGGGGTGGGAAGAAGGGAACAGCTCAGGAGGACCAGTAGGGGAAACTCAAAAACATCCACACAGGAGTCCCTGGAAACTGGAAACTTCTGGAAAGAAGTTCCAGAGGAGGAACTCGGGGGAGAGAGATGGAAAGCCATCAGAAAGTGGAAGCATCCCTGCGGGGACCATCTTGTATTTTTGGCAACCAGACAAGAAGAAGGGCTGAGAAAAAGATAGATGGAAGGAGAGGGGGCTGCCAGTTACGTGATGGGAAAAGGAGCTGGTGAGAGCAGAGCTTTGGGGAAAGGGAGAGGACATGAGAAGCAATCGAGCTCCTGAGGAGGTGGGAAGAAAAGGAATATTGGAATCAGTTGATTTCATGGTCACCTTCAGACATGACCATGAATCGCCAACCTCAGGGGCCATGAACAGGCCCAGATCCCAGGAAGAGCCACTGCAGCGTCAGTGAGGCAGAAACTGAAACCACGTGTCAGGTACATGTGTTCAGACCTTACAAAGTCACACGGCACCACTATGTGATTCTCTGTAGACGCCCTCCATCCCATCCCACTACTGTGGTACCGTCTCGCCCATAAGGGACTGTGTTTAGAACTGGACTCCAGGTTTCTGAGCCCTCACTTGGGGTTCTCCCAACTGGCTTGGGCTGCCCCTGCCTTTCCTTGGCAGAGGTAGAAGAGAAGAGGGCGGAATCTTTCTCCTCCCCTTGGAATCATCAGGATGACCTCCGGAGGAAGCCACGTGGAGGCCCAGCCTCTTCTCCAATCTCATTCATTCAGAGTCCTTTGGCAAGAAGAGGAGTTGATGCAGCCAGAAGGAAGAAAGTGCTTTGCTTTGAAAGCATAGACAGAAAAGGTAGCCAGGGAGCTCTAACCCACCCACCAGCTGGAAAAGCAGCCACTGGGGATGGTGGTCTAAGAGAAGTAATGGAGAGCTGGGAAAGGTATGAATTGGCCGGGCCTGGGACGAGGACAGCGAAGCAGTCTAGCAGATTGGAACCCAGTCTGGATAAGATCCCAATTGAACCATTACATCTACAATTAAATATGACAAACGGCCTGCTCAGTTACAGGAGGCCCTGGCAACGCGTCTCCGCACGCTCTCTGCTGCGGCTCTGGTCTTGGCTTCTCCCGGGCACCCTCCCTCCCAGGACCATGTACTTCTCTACCAACAGCCACAATGGTGGTAGCAGAACATTCCTGCCAGTCACACTGATCTTAAAATAGACTATTTTGGTAGGGAACAGCAATCATTTCCTCCCTAAGAGAACTTAAAAGTGTGAGTTGGAAATTAATCCCCAAAATGACTTTGTGGCTCTTTTGTGTAGGAAAAATTTGGGCTAACCCAACTTAATATGATCACAAAAAAATTGGGGATTAAATTCTATTTTTTTAATTCTATCTTTGCCAGATGCAGTGGTGCACATCTGTAATCCTAGTACTTGGGAGGCTGAGATAGGAGGACCACAGGTTCACAGTCAGCCTCAGAAACTTAGTGAGGCCTTCTGCAACTTAGCTCTCTAAGTTGGGCCTTCTTAGGCCCTCTGTAGGCTCTGTTTCAAAATAAAATAGGGCTGGGGGTGTAGCTCAGAGATACAATGCCCATAGGTTCAGTCCCCAGCGCCACATACACACAATCCTAACTTTCGTGGTGATGAAGTTGAATAGCTTTATCATAAACTCTTGGATTATAAAAAATAAAAATGAAATTAATTTATCATAACTCCCAAGAAATGCACCGTGAGGTTCAACAACTTATTCTATATTATTATTATGATAATCACGATGAACTAGACCTGAAACAACATAGTGGTATAAAACCTCTTAATTTATCTGAAATGGTGTGTCCTGGAGCCATCAAGGATAGAGGGAAGACACTAAAAATACCCAGGCACATCCATCCCACCGATGGAGAAGCCTGCATGTGATAATCTGAAATGTTCCTTCCAGCTCTGTGCCGGATGGTCCTCCTAGAAAGCAGAGGCTGCTCATGGGGAGATGGATGCTGATGTGGCTGGAGCAGTAGCAGGCACGGCAGCAGGACAGTTTCCCAGGCCCACTTAACGCTGACCCTTTGGCATTCTCACCTTTGATTTCCTTAATGTGATTGCTCTCTTTCCTTGCTGCCTGACAAAAGGTCAATTCCTGTTTGTTTGCTAATAAATGGGATGCTTAATGCTAGGAAGGGGGAAAAAAAAGACCAACAGAAAACTCTCACTGCCATCTAAAAATAATTCCAAAGTAAATCTGCTCTGGGGTTTCTTCTTTGAACACCGAAATTATTATGGCATACAAATGTGCCATCCTTGGCTGTGCCGGGTTACCATCCAGCCCTTCATGGAATAGCTGCCTCTCTAAAACAATCACGCTTTTTTGAACATCCTGTATTTCTGGCTGCATCTCTGAACTGCTGGGAAGGCAATTGCTTTTTAATTGGAACCAACAACCAGTGTTGGCTTAGATTCAGAGCTAGCCTCCCAGTGTCAGAAGTGTCTACTGGAGTCTGGGCACAGGGGAGAGGGTGGCTGAGTCATCTACCTTCTGGCTATGTCTCCCAGGGGAAGCTCTGTTTGTAGTTGGAGGACTCTGCTTGCTTAGAAAACAGATTTTTTCTATTCTCTGCTTCCCCCACCAAAGAGAGAGAGAGAGAGAGAGAGAGAGAGAGAGAGAGAGAGAGAAAGAGAGAGACAGAGAGAGAAAGAGAGAAAGAGACAGAGAGAGAAAGAGAGAGACAGAGAGAGAGACAGAGAGAGAAAGAGAGAGAGACAGAGAGAAAGAGAGAGAGACAGAGAGAGAGAAAGAGAGAGAGACAGAGAGACAGAGACAGAGAGAGACAGAGAGACAGAGACAGAGAGAGACAGAGAGACAGAGAGAGAGACAGAGAGAGACAGAGACAGAGAGAGAGAGGCAGAGACACACAGAGAGAGAGAGAGGGAGAGAGAGAGAGAGAGAGAGAGACAGAGAAATACTTGGCATTTATAGGGACTGAAAAACCAAGAGAAAAATGATTGGCTCCCGTTGAAAGGTTGAAATTGTTCTTCGGCCAGCCCAGCTGACATGCAAGTGTCTGGCTAAACTGGAAGCTCAGGTTAAAGGAAAGCAGAGAATCAACAAGGCGATTCTGAGTGTTTTCCATCAAAATTCTCTTATCTTTTGTCACACAGAGGAATAATCAGCGTTCTGGCAGGAACCCGTCACTTCACGTCCTCATTCTCTCGAGCAATTATTTAGAATTAAGCTTATTAACACAACAGCGCATCTCATCTACATGGGATGCTAAAAAGCCGATGTTTAATCAGGATATCAGCACAGTGGCTTTCTAAACACAGTCTCTCCTCAGTGCATTCCTTCGATTTAGCTTATTTGAACTGAAACACGGAAGGCGCGAAGCCGAAGGCCATCCATCCATATTGAAACACAGGCAGAATGGTGGTGCGCACTATGGAGTGAGTGCTCTCAGTGTGCCAAGGGCGATGCCCACACGCACAGCACTTTAGATGCCCTGTGTGGTTGTACTAGACTTAGCTGCGGTGCAGAGCACTTGAAAACACATACAGGGAAAAATCCTAACAACTCAGGAGAATTCCACGAGCCCCCTACTTACACAAGCGTGTGAGTCTGACCTCCAATTCCTTGACTCTCAGTCTAAGTTTGCACCCTGGAGAGTCTGCTATTTTAGGGGAACATTCCTCATGAATTCAATGCATATTGTTAGTATGAGCTAGAGGAGGTTTCCAAGAACAAAGGAGCTGACTTTGGTCTGAATGATGCTGATTGCTTAAACCGAGAGACAGGGTCAATGGTTGGCATCCAAGGGCCTGGGGGGTGGGTGTGTAGAGCATCCACTCAGGTCCTGTGCTTCTCACTGGGGAAAGTCCAGCTAACATGGCCTCTACAGTGTCCCTAGGCATCCCCCTACTGGCTGCCTCTCGGTGTTGGATCACTCTCCTCCAGCCAGAAATCCCAGCCTTTGAGTTTCTTTACTGTTCCAGTGTTCTCTGCTCTGCAAAGCCAGCAATGCCACACCATGATCTCTCCTCCCCCTCTCTTCTCTCTCTCTCTCTCTCTCTCTTCTCTCTCTCTCTCCCTCTCTCTCTCTTCTCTCTCCTCCCTCTCTTCTCTCTCTCCCCTCCTCTCTCTCTTCTCTCTCTCCCCTCCTCTCTCTCTTCTCTTTTCTTTTCTCTCTCTCTCTCTCTCTCTCTCTCTCTCTCTCTCTCTCTCTCTCTCTCCCCTCTCTCTCTTCTCTCTTCTCTCTTTCTTCTCTCTCTTCCCCCCCACCTCTCTCCTCTCTCTCTCCTTTAGCACTTCTTGGAACTGGATAATATACAATTTCTCCCTTTCCCCAAGGATTTAGTGTATTGTTGCCAATAAGCAAGTAAGTGCTTCTTTGGGCGTATGGCTGTTCTAGGCCCCGAGAAGGAGCCTTGGTCATTTAGCAAACATTCACTTTGCACATCTGTGCTTCAGGCACTGTGCTGGGGACAGTGAGGCAGAGAAGGCTCAGAGAGCTTTGTAAAGACAGTAGGACATGGTAAAGAAGTTTATGAACCAATGAGACTATAGACAATTGACACACAGGTATTTGTCTATGTGCTAATGGTGTCAAATCAAATCTGAGTGAGAAGGATACTGGGATGGAGTGAATGAGGACTTGTAACTAGGGTCAGCTGGGATCTTGCAATCAGGTGAGTTGGATAGGTCCACTGCGGGGCGGGCCTCGATGGTGGTACATGTTCTGACGGCTCTTTCTTTCTGATGTCCAAACTCCAGTAAAATAAGGGCTAAAGAGCTAAACAGATACTTCTCAAAAGAAGATATGCAAATGACCAACAAATGCACACAGGGCAGAAGCCAGTGTTTCCTGTGAGGGGAATGACAGGACTGTGTCTTTTTTTTTTTTAATAAAGAGATTGCGCCAAGATCCCACAGAGGTGGAGATGGCAATCTACGTGTGCTCATGAGCAGGAGTAGAACAGATGTTGTGAGGAGACCATCAGAAGATGCTCAGAGGAAACCTGGGAATGAACAAGGCCTGGGGCCAAAGGAAGAGGGTGAAAAGAAGATTAAACACAGGTTCAGAGCTCATGGCACCACTGGCCAAGAAGCTTTTAACTTTATTTTTTGTACTAGGGATTGAATCCATGGGCATTTTACTGGTGAGCTACATCTCAGCCCTATTTTATTTTTATTTTGAAGTAGAGTCTTGCTAAGTTGCTAAGGGTCTCACTAAGTTACTGAATTTGGACTCAAATCGGCAATCCTCTTGTCTCAGCCTCCTAAGTACTGGAATTACAGGTGTGCACTGCCATGTCTGATTGGTCATGGGATTTTTGTGACTGAGTCTCAATATTCCTGATTTTCTCCCAAATGATGAGTGATAAAAATGACTACATGAAAGCTTCCATCTCCTGCATATTACATTTACCTCTGAGAATTACCCTTGGCAATATCCCTTAGCTCTACTAAGTAGTATTTTCACTCGTATTATATTTTAGTATCCTGCTAGGATTTTCTTGGTTTTCTTCTTTACCCAAGAATGCTATTATTAAGGAGCATGTAAAAATATATAAGGCTTTTTTCTCTCAGAGATCTTTATGTTTATTCTTATATTTTCAATTTATATTGTGATCAGAGAATTATATCTGTGAAATTTCTGCTTTTTAAGATCCGTGAAAAATTTTCAGCTAAGCATATAATCAATTTTTGTGACTGATCTATGGGCACAGTTGTAAATGGGTTACATTCTCCTTTTGGAAGGTATTAAAGATCTAAAAATATAGGGTTTCATTAATTATGTGTGCATTCATTCATCATGTAATTGATGAATAAATGTTTGTTGAATATGAGCAAGCCTAATTATACTTTTCATACCAGCTATATAATTTCCTCCTTTCTCTCTCCGCCCCCCCACCAATGTGTGAAGAGTGGTAGAATATTTCCTTGTTCTCAGGTTTTCCTTCATCATTAGTTGATCCTTTGCCTCTTTTAAGCTCCCAGCCCTCAAAAAGGAGCACTGTGACTCTAGCTCCTCTCTCAGGTCTACTGGTGCCCAACTTCCCCTCAAAGGCTCACTCGTTGTGAATACATAATCTCCACAATCAAGTCCAAACAAAAGAGGCAGAATAAAGGAACCAATGCCAGGGAAACAGAGTGATCCTGCAGGGTAGGCATCAAAGCTGTAATGCAGGGCCTGGGTGGGAAGACTTAGGTGGTCCATTCATTCAACACTTTCTGATGTCCAACTCTGTTTAAAAAAAAAATGAGCTAAAAAGCTAAAGATACATTTCTCAAAAAAAGATGTACAAACTGCCACTTAAATGCATGAAAAAATGCTCAGTTTCACGAATCATCTGAGAAATGCGAATCAAAATCACAATGAGATATCTTCTCCCCCCAGTTAGAATGGGCATCATCTATCTACATGACAAGAAATAACAAATACAGATGAAGATGGGAGAAAAACTGAATTTTTATAAGCTGATGGTGGGAATATACATTAGTATAGTGGTTATGGAAAATATTTATAATGATTCCTCCAAAAATTAAAATAATAGAACTACCATAGATCTCAGTAATTCCACTACTGGGTATGTATTGAAAGAAGATGAAATTTTATACTAAAAAGATATGTGCCCTTTCATGTTTATTGCAGAACTATTCACAATAGCCCAAGTGTGGAATCAACCTAGATGCTATTGAAACAGATGAATGGAGAAAGAAAATATGGTATATTTACACAATGAAACACTACTCAGCTATAAAAAAAAAAAGAACGGATCCCATCATTTGCAGCCACATAGGTGCAATTGGAAGACATTATGTTCATCAAAACATGGCAGACACAAAAAGATGAATACCACATGTTCCCACTCATTTAAGTAAATGGAGTCCAGAAAGGAACAGTGGTCATTAGAGAAAGGGAATGGTAATGGGGAAGGAGGACAGAAAGAAATTAGGAGAGACTATCAGAAATCTAGGTAGGTCATTGAGGGAGAGGAGGGAGGGGAACTTGAAAGCAAAAGAAGGATGGTTGGATGCAATTAATACACTATGTATGCATGGAAATGTCACAGGGAATCCCACCAATTTGTACAATCAGCATGCATAATGTTATAATTATAATACTTATAATTTTAAAATGTACATAAGACAATGTTTGCTAGGGACCTGGCCAGAGAGCAGAGGAAACCAGGCAGAACCAGGATCCCCTTCCTTCCTGTAGTTGCAATAGGTGGGGCTGGGGGTGTAGCTCAGGGCTAGGGTACTTGCCTAGTGTGTATGAGGTCCTGGGTTCCATTTCCAGCAGAGAAGAAATAAAATAAAATTTAGAAAAAACTACACATGAATTTACTTGGGAACTTCATCATTTTGATACTGCAAGTCTGCAAGTATTTGTATAGCTCTTTTTCCCTTTCTTTGTTTTGTTCTTACTAGGTTTGTTGTGCTGATCCTACTTGCTGATTATCCATGCTATCCTCCATGTATCTTGTACTCTTGTTAGATGGAGCCCTGAGACTCTCACAAGCAGTGAACAGAAATGATGTGCATCACTTCTAGGCTGGAGCATTTCAAAACAAAACTAGAAACTAATAAGTTAACCCTGTTGCAGTGACCTGAGAGCCAGCTTGAGATGGTGAAATTACAAGATGACGAGATAATTTATTCACGTGCATGCACATGTTTGAGAACAAAAGAGTCAATTGTAATAATTATTGCCAGTTCAACGGGAATAAATGAGGATTTTTCTGAAAAAAACAAAAAGGCAGAATATGACTATTTATGTCATGCAAGTAGGAAATAGATGGGTTCTCTGAGTTTCTGCCTGGAAGTAAACTGCCCTGGAGAGGCATTCAATTCTCACTGGACTTCACCCAAGTGAGATGTAACTTTTGCATGCTAAGTGACTGAAAGCTCAGGGCAAAGCTATTACTGCAGCATAGCTCTCCTTATCCTGACTGATACCGTTTCTTAGGACCCATCAGTGTGTCTTCCAAGGAAGTGGACCACCAATAAGGAAGGTAAGGATTTCAGCTCATGTTTGGCCAGTTCTGTTGAGAAAGCACCAAGACACGAGTGAAAATTCAAGAGATGAGAGCGTCTTCTCTTCCTCTTTTCACCTGGGGATATTTTTTTTTACTCTTCTTTGGACATTCCTATTATTCATAGATTATGTCTCCAGACTTTATTACCATGCCAGTCCTCTTTTCTCACGTACCTTTAAAAGTATGCCCCTGCTTATCTTCTCAGAGTCAATGTGTTCTTTAATGCAACAACAACAAAAGCCCATGCTTTCTCATAGGTTTTATTCTGCCTTCTGATTATGTGCCAACCTGCTTATGACCAACAGATACAAAGCCTTCCTCTGTCTATTGAGACTCTATAAAAATTGCTTCTTAACTTTTTTATGTGTTTCAAGTAAGAAATAATTTATATGCATTTTTAAGCTCTTGGTACTTTGTTCTTTTTGTTACAAAATGATTCCACAGGCTTTAGATATTTTGTTTGCTCACCTACTTTCTTGAGTTCAATGGGATTGATGATAAAACTCTTAGGTTCTCAGGTTGGATAAAGAGTATCTTTAATAAGCTTTTCACCATCTTATCATCCCGGGTGCCATTTTGCATTTTAACCAAGCAGACAGTGGAGGAGAAGCCTCTATGGGAAAAGCCCATTTACTTTTGAACACCAGTGATTGGTGGAGCTTTACCTTCCACCCCACTGAGCACCTCTGTAGACTTGCCACGCATTTCATTCATACTGCTTGTGGCTTCTCAGCTATCAATCAATCTCACTTTATTGCAGAGACCTGTGATTTGTTAGATAAAATTTATGGGAAGCCATTTGTTTGGACTGAGCTCCTACACTAGACCTAAAAATGCCAAATCGAAATAGAGCCGCTCATGCAGAAGTTCCACACCACCAAGCTGAAACTAAGCTGTTTACCTGACCTTCTCAGAAATCAGGGAGGGAGAGGGGAGGGAAAGAGAGAGCGATAACAGCCGAATTCCCAAGCAGGCCAGTGTGGAAGGTGATAAGACAAAGATAGGGCAATTTCACAAAAAGATACTTTACCCACGGCCACAGAGCCTCCTCTGCTCTCCTGGTGCTCAGGGCTGACCACCTGTGCACACTGGCCACACAGGCGAGAAAGGGGTGGGAGACATCGGCGCGAACGAGCGGTAATCCATAAGCACCAACACTGTAAGCCTCGTCCACTAGTCCACCATGGTTTATATAACTCCCTGACCTTGATCTTGGAGGGTTTCCCTTTGGTTAAATGAATCTCTCTTCTCAAACAAGGTCCCTCCTGTGTGTCTTTTAAGGTATAGTCAGGAGTGAATCTGGGCTCCCCCAGGTCCCAAATCCAGTCTTCTGCAAATCCAGATCACTCTGGAAACATCTGAATTCTTATGCTCTTCATACCCTATCAATTTCTTCTTTTTTCCCCCTTGAGAATAGGATAGATAAGTCCTTCACTTTTATATCCCCAGATCCCAGTACTCTACTTTGAAACCTAACAGGTGTTCTGTAGCACAGTTGCCCCCCTGTATCTGCAGGTTCTACATCTATGGATTCAACCAACCTTGAAATGAAACTTTTTCTAAAATGTCTGCATTTGTACTGAACATATACAGGTTTTTTCCCCTTGTAATTCCCTAAACAACAGAGTATAACAACTATGTATGTAGCATTTACATTATATTAGATATGACAAGTGGTCTAAAGATGACATAAAGGATACAGGAGGATGTGCTTAGGTTATATGCAAATACCATGCCATTTCACATAAGGGACTTGAGTAACCAAGAATTTGGGCATCCAAGGGGAGTCTTGTAACCAACTACCTACTAATGATGAGAGACCAAATTTTCCTTAAGGTTAAGAATGTAAGTGTTGAAGGCTGGACCCCATTTGAGGGGGAAGGATGTGCTCAGCTTTCTAGGGCTCTCTGAATCAGGTCTTCTCCATGCAGATTTGGTGGTTGTATCTAAAGGAAATTCTCCAAAACTTTTATCTGTCTGTGGGAAGGCACATGTGGCTAGTTACTGTGTGCCCACAGTGTAATGTGACCTTAGGCTTCGAGCATAGCTTCTAGAATGAGGGGTAGGACCTGCCCCTTGCACCCCACCATACTCTGCCACAAATGAAGGGTCACGCTAGTTTTGGAGAAACATGAGGAGGAGAGGCCTTGGAGATCAGGAATCTGGGAACATTTGATCAGAGGGCCAGTGAAGAACTCGGTTCATTTCCCTTTTAGGTAAAAGCCATGCGGGGGGCGTGCATGGTGGGTGGGGGCACACTGCACCCATACATGGGAGTCACTGCATTAGGAGACACTAATTCCTGCACTACAGTTACAGGAATTAGAAGCGTGTATTGAATAACAGCTAATTGAACCTCTAAAGGCATCGCTCTGTGTTTCAAATCTGGCTTCCCCATTTTCAAGCATCATGTCTCAGTTTTGTGGATTGTTTTGTGGTAATGATAACAGTAGCTCTTTGGGCAGTTCTAAGAATGAAGTAAGGCTATTCACCCCGAGCATGCTCCTCTCTAAAATCATTGACTATTTCTAGGGGTATTGGCAGTCTAGTGGCAAAAGTAGAGAAAATACCAGATGTTTTGATGCTGAAGGGGTTCAAGTAGAGGCTAAAGATATTTTATTTTTTATATGACCACAACGGAACTGTACAATTAATCAAGAGCCTGGAGCTAATCTGGTTTGGAATCTCCCCTTCAACATGGTCGCAGGTCCTTGGTACCCACTAGCAGCTTGGGGGCAGGGAGCAGAGTAATATTTAATCTCCATGCAAAAACCATCTTGAAGAGACCAACACCTAGAATCAATGATCATAATTCCATTTCTAATTTGAAATGCTCCAATAACTCCACATTTGAGCAAAAATTTCAAAGTCAAAACATCAACCCAGGTTACCACCAGCCAGGAAAGCAGGGTCAATCTGTTTTGAGGCGTGTGGCGGGGGCTGGGAGCCACCTCTCCAGCAACAGGCCCTTCGGAATGATATCTGAAGCTCTTTGTCAGCACAGATTGGGGATTAAAAATAGCTAAAATTTGGGCCTGAGAAGAAAGCAATTATTTGCAAAAATGCATGAAATAGCATCACTGTTCTTTGTAGATATATAGCTTGGGTGGGAAATACTTCAGACATGTTTTAAAAATTAGGGATAGTCTCAAAATTCTTTCCTGAAAAGATCATGAGTTTCAGACAAGAGGGAACTCAGTTGAAAGGACCCCAGGGGAAGTTGGAAGGCATACTGACTTACTTAGCAAGTCCAAAAGGGTCTGGCAAAGGCCAGTGGCATGGGTCAGCTGGAAAAAATCTATTTGCATCTGCTCAGCCAAGCCTGCTCCAGCCCAGCTCTTCAGCCTCTGAAGGAAAGAAACGTGCAAGGATCTTGCTGAAGTTCTGAGGCTGGGCTTGTTGTGTCTCAGCCCCCTGCCTCCCTCTCTTTCTGAGCTCTCCACTCTCAGTTTTCTCCCTGCTCACTCCCTATTTTCCTGCCCTTCTTATTTTCTTCTCTCCCTCTCTCTTGTCTGCCAGAGTCCTTGCTCTCTAGTGATGCATGAAAACTTCGCTGATGGTCCTTTTAGGTTCTTTTCCTCTAAGGACAGCTCAGCTTCCACCTACCAAGGTAAAGGGCACGGCCTCTGGATGCTGTCTTCTTGTTCCAACTCTGCCCATTACCTCCCCTCAGTTGCCCATCTACCAAGTAGGAAATAAATAAGAGCACTTATATCACGGTGCTCCTATGAGCATTCAAATCCCAATGGCTGGTGTATGGTGAGCAACTGTTAGCTGTGGGCATGAGGGTAAGTCTCTGGTCCATTTTTGGCTTGGCTGATCCCCTGCTCAACTTTCCCCAAAATGCTCTCAGGTTCCCCATTTCCTGGCCAGGTCCCTATCCTATAGCCTTCCAGAAAAACTGGTTCTCTCTCAGTCTAAATCAATCTTTCTTTGCCTTATTTTATATTAAGACCCATCCCAAGGAGCCTTTTTAGACTTTCCTCACCCCAAATTGCTTTTCTTTGCAGTGGAGTTTGTAGTCCCATGAATAGGCTATCTGTTTATGGTCCATGGCTTTTGTCCTTCGGAAGCCATACCGCCCCTGTGAGAATGCACGGTCTAACTCAGTGTTACTCAGCTAAGGGTGGCTTTGTCCTCCTCCCTTCCCCCAGGACAGCGGCAATGTCTGGAGATATGTTTGGTTGTTACAGCTTGGCAAGGGGTGAGAGGCATGGCTGGCATCTGGTGGGCAGAAGTCAGGAATGCTGCTGAACATCCTGCAGCCCACAGATCCCCCCCCCCATGTACACAATGAGGAGCTGCCCAGATGAAAAGGTCAATGTTGTTTCAGGCCAGAATTTCTGCTCTAACAGCTGAGGCCTAGGAGCCCTCTGGGGCTTCAACCCAGGCAGAAGAGACAGGCTCAGTCTAACAAATTCAGCCAGCCTCTGGCGGGCTTTCAGGCTGCTCTAGCAGGAGAAAGGGGGTCTTTTGCCAGCCCACACAATGATAAAGAGGCAGAACAAGAATGGGACTTAGGATCTTCAGCACCAGCTAAGACCACAATTCCACAGCCAGTGAGGCTCACAGGTAGGTAACCCTCAAGTTATGGCTCCTGTCACCAGGTCGTCATCCTCCAGAAACCCACGGAGGCTGCTGTCTTGATATAAGAGAGCAAAGCCCTTCTAAGTGTGGCCGCAGGCTTCCCAGTACCATCCGACCAGCCCGTCTCTTCTCGGCCTGCTTTCTCACCCAAGTGTATACTTAGCCCATGTGGGACCATGCGCAGTCCCCCCCCCCCACATGCTGGGACAGTCTCCAGGGCTCATGTAAGGCTCCCCAAGACCTGGCCCCTTCCTATCTTTCCGGCCTCACCCATCTTGGCCTGCACTGCGCTCATTCTTCTCAGCCAAAGATACCTTTTTGGGGTTTTGGAACTCAACAAGCCCATTTATTTCCAGACCTTGAGGTTCCTATGCCTCCTGCCTTCCTTCTGGAACGTCCCTGGCTGCAACCTGCCCGGTTATTGCTTTCCCCGACAGGTCATGTTTCCGTATCATGGCCTTAGCGAGGTCATCCCTGATCACCACCAATGCCCCAACCTACCACCCAAACCTCTTTTCCTCCTTGTAGTATTGAGCACACATCCTTCAGATCTTTTGTTCCAATTTGTTACTGCCTACATGTGTGTTTAGTTACTTAATCTCGAACCGCCTAACCAGATTATCATTTCTATAATGTCAGAGATCCCTGACTACCTCAGGCCTCGCAGAACTCCAGCACACAGTTGATATTCAGTAAGTATTTCTTGAATGAATAAACTCCAGACACTTCCAGATGATTTTTCTACCTCTAATTCCTCATTAAAATATGTCTAGAAAGTTGGTTGAGGCTGCTCACTTCTAGAGATGAATCTCCTAGGTCTTTCTATGCTAAATCTACTAAATTGAATATGAATTAAAAAGGCATTCAAACAAAGCCAAAAGTTTCACTGGGAACAACAACAACAACAACAACAACAACAACAACACCAAATCCAGATAAGAAAAATGACAAACACAGCTTCTGGGTCTTCATGAGCGTGCGATCCAGGCATGCACAATAGGAGTGTCCCCGCATCCTTGCTGGACCAGGGGAGCCAGTGTCCACTGCAGTCTGCTAATGACCTACTTGGCCAACATTATCAGAGATGAGTCTCTTCTAGAATGTGGGTTGTTCCTGTCTTCTGAATCAAAAAGCTACATCTCTCCTCATAATAAGAAACGATTTCTGTTTATAGCAGCACAATTCACAGTTGTCAAATTATGGAACCAATCTAGGTGTCCATCGACAGATGAACAAAAGAGGAAAATGTGGTATACATACACACACACACACACACACACACACACACACACAGTGGAATTTTACTCAGCCATCAAGAAGAAGGAAATCATACCATTTGCAAGAAAGTAGATGGAAATAGAGAATTTAATTGCCAAGAAAGATCAGCCAGTCTCGGAAAGTCAAGCATCCTATGCTTTCTCTCATATTTGGGAGCTAGAGAGGAAACAGGAAACAGAGGAGACTTCAGGTAAACGAGAAGAGAGCTTGGTAGAACTGGGAGGGAACTGGGGGAGAGAAATAGCAGCGGGTGGAGAAAAGGCTTGCTGAAGGAGACAGTCCAGATAATGCTATGTCCATATGTGAAGACACACTACCAACCTTGTTAACGAGGGTGAGGGGTGGGCATGTGGAGGGAGTTGTACCAAGTGCTGGGTGAAGGTGTGTTTGTATCACACCAAACCTCACTATGATGTATAATTACCATGCACCAATAAAAGTATATGAAAATAAGTAAAGCTGTCATGTTTTCTGTACTACGGTAGGTTGTAGGAGACCATGAGAAAAGAATAATTTCAAGGTCAGCACTATGAGGATTCTGAAGACAGACCAAACAAGCTGGTCACACAGCACTGGCCGCAGGGGGATTCTGACATGGGGCCAATCCCAGGACCTCAGCCAGGAAATCTCCTTGGTCTCCTAGTTCCCCACACTTTGCTTCCATGGATGCAGGCTGCTAGGCGCTTTGGCCTGGCCTTACGTCTAGCAGCTTAGGCCCTGCATCTGCCAGCTGCTCCAGGCTACTAACCTTTCCCCTTGACTGACAATGAACCTTACACAATGCTTAGCTTGCATCCCCACACACAGGGCTCAGAAATATTTACTGAACTAAATCTAACTCCTTCTCAGCTGAGAGACCAGGTGGACATTCTTAGGAGTCCACATGGAAGCAGAGGTACCCTATCAGGCAGAAGGCAGAGTTGAAAGGGGAAGAGAGGGAGGACAGCCTCTCTCAGCAATGACCTTGGTTGGGAAATGTCTAATTCATCAAGCTAGGGGCTGATGGCTTCTCCACTATGGCAGATTGGATTTTCTAAATATCACTGCAACTACCTCTCCCACTCCACATGCTGTGAGACCTGGACTTTCTGTTCACCAAGAATGGAGGACTGTATTCCTTGCTCTTGAATCTGGAGCTCTCCTTAGGTCGTGACTATGGTAGAATTGACAGCAAGGCCATAAAAGGTGACGTGGCCTCCACCTGGCTCCTTTGAGACACCTGCTCTTGGAACCCAATCGCCTATGAGATTGCTATGGAGATGCTCAAACTAGCCCACCTGAAGAGACCACCTGGAGAGGCTACACACAGGTATTCTACCTGGCAGCCAAACTGAGGTTCCAGACGGCAGCCAATTCCAGTTGCCAGACACCTGATGAACATGCCACATGATTCCAGCTCATCCTTTAAGACATCTCAGCTAAGGTTCAGACCTTGTGGAGCCAAGAGAGATTACAGGATGCGTTTCCCAGGACTGCAAAAATGTACCACAAACTGGGTAGTTGAAATGGATAGAAATGCATCGTTTCTTATTTCTGGAGGCTAGATGTTCAAGACCAAGGGACAGCAGGACCACACCTCCTCTGAAACCTACAGGAGACAATTCTCCCCTATTATCTTCCTGGATCCTGGTGGTGGTACCAACTATTGAGGCTCCTTGGCTTTCAGGTGAATCCACTACGATCTCAACCTCTGTCATCATAGGGTGTTTACTCCATGTGTTTGTGTCTTCCTCTTTTCTTATTAGTACACCATTTATACGGGATGAAGGACAACCCTAGCATTAAATTCTTTATAGCTACAATGACTACTTCTAAATATGGTCACATTCATAAGCCCCAGGGTTAGGACTTGAGCACATATTTTTTGAAGACACAATCCTACCTGTAACACACTATTCCCTGTCTGAATTACTAATGCACAGGGGAGATATTATAATCACTGCTAGTTTGGAGTGAGTTGTTACAAAGCTGCTACTAGAACATTGATCAGCCTCGTCAAGTTCATTTCCTCCTTCCATCCTCTGGTTCTCAAAAAAAAATCATGCCTCACCCACTCCTGCCTAGGTACAGATCTTTTCCTATTCTGACTCATACCCTCTTGGGTCTTAAAGTAGCCTAAGCAACTTTACATCTCCCTCCTGTTCCACAGAATAAAACCCAAACCTACCCAGGGCTCTTCTACTGATCTAATCTTCTCCAGCTTATCCCAGATCCTCGGCTTGTCTCTAGAGTAACTTTCCCCTGAGAAGTTCTCAAAAAAAAAAAAAAAAAAGCCCAAACTTAACCATCATCATTCTGAGCCTAAAGAAATGACTGATTTTCTCCCAAAAAGAGAGAAGTTGGTGTGTTGATGGTGCCAAAGAATAAAAAAAGAGAAAATGGTAGGTTTTTTTTCCTCTGAAATCTGCACATTCCTTTGACCACTTTTACATCTATAGAATTAACCTTCATAATTTCCTATGAATTGACCTTAACAAACTTTCTTCATAATTTCCCCTCTTTCTTGTAGGAGAAGAAAAATCTGAGAATGTACCTCAAAAATAGGTTTAAAAAGTACAAATGCCAGCTTCACAAAATATGCAAAGTTTTAATTCTTCCAGTTGCTGTCACACAAAGGAAACATATAGCTTGAATATTTAAAAATTTATGGAGCTGACAAGTACACAATGGATTTCCCTTTTAGATTTTCAAAAGGAAGGAAATTCATTACCAACTAGCTAAATGGGGCTCCATTTTTGCAAAGCAGACAGTGGCTTCATGTGGCTGTTATTGGAAAAAAGTTCCCATAAAGTTCCCTTTCTGTTCATGTTTGGACCGTGGCTTCAAAGACGAGAGTCAAAATTAGCAAATCTACCCACCAGATGTCCATGTAGCCTTCTTTTCCCCAAACTAAGAAGAGTTTCCACAATAGTGGAGGTCTCTGGCATAAGTACTTTTTGTTACTGAGATACATCAGTATGTAACATGTAGGAAATGATCTTCAAGGACAAGTGGTTCCAGTCAGGGGACCTCCCCCTCCAAAGGACTCAGATGTGGAACATCATGAAGTGATATCAGACACATTTTTTATGCATTAATCCAGGCTCCTCAGTGGGTTCTGCAGCTGAGCAATGTGTTGTCTTATTAGATGCAGCCAGTCCATATAAGTATCATGTCATAGATATGGGGAAAATATGCCCTGGGTACCAGACACAATCCATCTCTCCCAAATAGTCCTTCAAAGTTCCCTCCACATTGCTTGGCTGAGCCTATCACTTCTCCCTCTGGGCCTGGCTTACCGATTCCCTTATGACTACTCTAGTCCTGATTCCTTCTTGTTTATGCCCCTACCTCTACTGGTGATAAATCAGACTCTTCCCTTGACCCACTTCTCTGGCCCTGGAAGCATCTATGTTTCATACACAAATAGCATTGGTTCTTTGGGACGTTAGGTAGCTAACAAAGACACATCTTTCCCCCTTGGCATGTTAGCAAGAGAAGAAGGGATAAAACATTGGCATTTCTGAGACAAGCCCATCTCCAATGGACCCAAGAATGGGCTACCAAACTTAGATAACCTTGGCCTGTCTGACAGACAGCAAATATCCCAAAAGACTAAAAGACATTCAACCACATTCCTATTGAGGCCCTGAACATTCAAGCAATTGCACTCGAAGTCCCTGAAGGCTGAACACATCAAGCTTCCAAGACTTGTTCACAGATATCTACTCAACTGCTGGATCCAGGGCTGAGGGGAGAAACATGACACCTATGTGGCTGTTCCTTGCATTATGGTGTTCAACAGGCCTACACCAACAGGGAGTGAAACAGGTACACTCTAAACAGAATAGGGACAGGTTGAGCTGCATTCCATTTTCAACGGGAAGAGTGAAAAATGACAGCAAACACACCAGGATGCCACCTTCAAGTCCCCTGCCCCAGAAACACAGAGCCATAAATCACCCACATCACTAAAGTCCCAACTGGAGAGGATGGTGTAAATTCAGGTTCACATTTATAGAGAATCAAATTATTGCTTTATTCCCAGGGAGATGAATGAGAGTGACAGACTTTTTGGAGTTGTAAAAATAGATGGATGCTTCCTATAAAATAACTCACAGACGCCTACAATAATTCACAATAGATCTGGCAGGCTGGGAGCAGGCAAGTGAAATTCCAAACAAAATAACTACACAATTTTCCAGTGGTAGAGTAAATGGTTTGGCTATTATGATAATACATTTTAGCACAGCAAATGTATCTCCCCTTAATAGAAATACATTAGATACCATTTATAAAAATATCAACATTGCAGCTCTCTTTCTTGAACTATAACTTAGACGTAAATATAACACAATTTATGGATGGGGAAATCCAATTTCATGCTGTTTGAAAACACATTTTTGTTTATTACATAACTACAGTTCTCTGTAGATGGGATAGTGTATCATATGAAATTATGTATGGGCATGTTATCTGTCTATATGTCTACATAAGGATTATGGACATCCTATCTATTACAAGTGGAATTGTTTTTGGTGTGCATTATTTATAAGCAATATCCAGTGTACCTCCTATATGACTACACCACTGTGTATCTGCAATGCTATAACTGTTATCCATGGTGGAAGGACCAGGTACTCAGAATGTATCAATATTCCAAGCAATAGGTGGAAAACCTCGTAGAACATTAGAGTCAGATGCATTTGGGTTGAGTTTTGGCTCTTCTATTTATTAGCTGTGGAACCTTGGACAAATTACTTGGTTTCTGTCAGTTCTAGTACTGTCATCTGCAAAATGGGAGTGATAATGACTAATTCACAGGATTCTCAAGAGCACTGAATAATATAATGTTTATAAAGTGCCTACCCAATTGTCTGGGTATAATGTTAGTGTCAGTCAATAGTATTACTTTTGGTTTTGTTTAGTTTTTGTTTTGGTACTGGGAATTTAACTATTGGAAATTATATATCCCTAGCCCTTTTTATTTTTTATTTTGAAATAGAGTCTCACTAAGTTGCTGAGGGCCTAAGTTTCTTAGGCTGGCCTTGAACCTGTGACTCCTGTCTCAGCCTCCCAAGTACTGGGGTTACAGGCGTACATCAATGAAGCCCATCTAGTAGGTGTTACTTTTATATGGCAAATAATGGCATTTGTGGGAACTTATTTTCAACCTTAGTATCCATTTGCTTGTCTGTTTGGCCAAGTACACCGAGTTCAGACGAACTGTGGTGCTAGAAGATGCTTCTCAATGAAGGAAGCAGAAGGCCCAGTGAGCAGGCGCCTCTCTCTGAGGTGTCTCTTTGCTTCTTCCTGCTGTCATTCTGTTCTCTGCTACCTCTGCTCACTGATGGCAGTGTGTACATTTCTTGATGCTATTCTCCTGGTTTTAGGATTTTAAGGGTCCTTATCTTTACCTCCATATAGGTCACTCCTCTTTGCTTTATCATTGGTACTCAAGGATTTAGTTTGGCTCTGACAATTGTCATGGTCTGGGTATTTTTACTCTTCAAAACTCCCAATGAAACTTAAGCCCCAAAGTCCTATGTTAATGATATTGAGAGCCGAGGCTTTGGGGAGGTCAGTAGGATTAGATGAGGTCATGAGGGTGGGAACCCCATGGTGGGATTAGAGACTTCATAAGACATGGAAGAGACACACCAAGTAGTAAGCTTGCCCTGTGATGCCCTCTGCCATGCCATAGTCCCACAGAAGCCCTCGCCACAGGCCAAGCAGACACTGGAGCTGTGCTTGTGGACTTCCCAGACTCCAGAAACAAGAATAAATCCCCATTATTTATTCTCAATAAATCTCTAGGCTTTATAAAATAACCCAGTCTGTAGTATTCAGTTATAGAAATAGAAAATGGATTAAGATAATAATCAGTAAGATGATTTGAGGGGAGGAGAGTAGGGGGTGTTTCTTATGTCTGCAAATTCTTAGATTTTATTCCTTAACATTCTAGCATTAATACTAATCATAGAAGTTCCAGCAGATCAGATACATGAGCTCAGTCACAGTGAAGGTCCTCTCTGGCTTGGTTTTGGTACACAAAGATGTAACTTAACTGACAGTTGCTATGGCCTGGGTGTTTTTCTCCTCCAAAACTCATGTTGAACTAGGGCAGATTTATATACAAAACAAATCTATGTTAAGCAGAAGTCCAGGTTGGTGGCTTCTCAGGCAGTACAGGATTCTGGGCATCAGAGAACTGAAATTCTGAGAAGGTGCAGGGTAGACATTAACCTAAAATCAGATAGTATTTGATATGACTACACAATGCTGCCTAAAAAATGTAACAACTGAGCATTAGGTCAACTGAGTTTAATCAACCGACTTGTAACTTGTAAAAAGAAAAAGTGAACTTGTGCATTTTTTTCATTGTCATAGAGCTCTAATATTATATATCAAGGAGGTGGTATAAGCACACAGAGAAAAGTTACTTCAAATGACTTTAAAACAGCATTGATTACACATTCCTAGTGAGATGTCCTAAGGACAAAACAGACTACAAAGATGTACTGAACTTTATTACATCAATTCATTAGTTGGTATTCTTATATTAAAACTATTATACATTCTGGAAGATAACAAATAAGAAATATGTCAATAAGAACCAAAACTTGCAGTGAAAACAAACTTAAAATTAAAGATTTGTGATCCTAGACTCACAAATTCAATCTGGAGATATTAGCATAACATAAGGATTTATATATCTTTTCCTATAAATGTCAGTATTGGGCTGGACATGGTGGCCCATGTCTGTAATCACAGCACTTGGGAGGCTGAGACAGGAAGGTTGCAAGTTTGAAGCCAGCCTCAGCAATTTAGTGAGACCCTGCTCAAAAAATAAAAATACAAAGGGGCTGGGGTACAGCTTGGAGGTAGAATGCTGCAGGGTTCAATCCCCAGCAACACACACACACACACACACACACACACACACACACACACACACACACTTTTCTGGCTTTGTTTACTGCAAAGGCTTAAACCCAGTAGCATTCCAGGGGCAATGAGCACCCTCACTGACAAAACATTGATCTCTAAATACCATTTCCCATTAGAAGGAATCAGACTCCTTAGAGAAATGGCTGATTCCAGTTCCAAGACCAGAAATAAACAAGATGAGGCTGGAACCTTCTATGGTTCCAGAAATCAAGAAAGCCCTGTAAAGGGGGCTGTGTAAGCCTTTGGCCATTATTTTCTCTTGACTCTTAAGATTTAAGATCTGGGTGAGACAGCACTGTAAATTTTTTCCTAGTAGGTGGCTTGCCTATTCATATATTTATTGGCTTTTGATAGCTTCACTTAAATGTTAATGGTTTGTAAGCAAATATCCAACAAGAACCCACTGGCTGGTTAAAATATAGTATATGGTGCAATAATATATTATGCTTTTATTTAAATAAGAAGTATATTAAGCTATTGACAAAAGTAAATTTCACTGCAATATAAATCATGCTTTCTAAAGATCACACTGAGTTATAATGACTAGGGCATATGGACAACCTGCAATGCAGCAGACCAAGAATAACTAATAACAAGGGCCTTTGGCTGTGGTGATAGAACTGTGTTCTCCTTGTATTTGCAGAACCCAGCGTAAGCTCCAGATCTGGAAGCTGTTTAGACTGTGCTTGGCTGCTCTCCAGGGTCCTGACCGCTCCATGAAGGCTCCTGGGATGGGGCCGAGAGCTGAGAGAGCTGGTGGCCTCTCTGGGCCCGCCCCATCCCCTTACCAAGAGCCAAGTGCTCTGAGGCTGAAGTCCAGACAGGGGCTGCTCCAGGGTCGCTTGGGTGCTCTGTGTTCCGCAGACTCCGGGGCCTCTCGCCTCGTTACCTGCCCTGGCGCCTGGGCCACTTGCCGCTGGGCTCTGGGGTTGCCTATTCATTTTTCAATGGTATGCTTCGATGAGCTCACATTGTAAATTTTGATTGAATCCAATTTATCAATATTAATGAGTTAATTAATTAATTTGTTTGCAATACTGGAGATTGAACCCAGGGGCATTCTGCTTCTGAGCTATGCCCTCATTTTGAAACAGGGTCTCACTGAGCTGCAGAGGGCCTCACTGCAGAGATGAGGCTGGCTGCGAACCTGCAATCCTCCGGTCTCAGCCTCCCAAACACTGGGATTACAAGGGTGCACCACCATGCCTGGCTTTATCAATATTAATTTAATTATTAATTTTTAGCATCCAGTCCACGAAGGTACTGCCTACCTCAAGGTATTATTTTTGTCTTATTATTGTTTTATATAGAGCCTTTATGGATCATAGCTCTAAATGTGAAAGGGTCATAAAGATTCTAGAGAAAAACATAAGAGAAAATGAGCAGACAAGCCACAGACCAAAACAATATATATAATGTATATATTTGAAATAGAAATGTGTGTGTGTGTGTGTGTGTGTGTGTGCTGTGCCCATGTGTAGAACCCCTACATATCAACAATAAACTAAAGTAACTAAAGTAAAATGGACAAAAAAGATACACAGATATAAGTCCAAACATGGTGTTCAATATCTTTAGCTATGGAGAAAATGCAAATTAAAATCATACTAATGAGCCAGGCGTGGTGGCGCACGCTTGTAATCCCCGCACTTCGAAGGCGGAGACAGGAGGATCGAGCAGGTTCGAAGCCAGCCGCACTGGCATAAGAGACCCTGTTTCCAAATGAAAATATAGAAATAGGTCTGGGAGTGTAGCCCGGAGGTAAAAGGCTTCCAGGAACCCCAGTACCACCAAAAAAAAAAAAAAAAATCATACTAATGTAGTACTTCAAATCTAGTAGGTTTGCTAAAACTAAATTCTGACAATGTCAAATATGACCAAAGGCATAGAATGTCTCTAAGTTTTATACAGTGCTTGTAGGAGTGGGAAATTACCTGGTTGCAACTTCTTTGGAGTGAGGGAGACGCACCCTGTATATATCCGTATCACTCTGAACTACATTATTATGTAAGACTACAGTGCACCGATGAAAGTAAATTTTTAAAAAGTTAACACCGGGCGTGGTGGCACACGCTTGTAATCCCCACGCTTGGGAGGCGGAGACAGGAAGATCGTGCTGGTTCAAAGCCAGCCTTGCTGGCTTAAGAGACCCTGTTTCCAAATAAAAATATAAAATAGGCCTGGAAGTGTAGCCTGGAGAAGGGTTTCCAGGAACCCTGTACCACCAAAAACAAAAACAAAAAAAAAACAAAAAACAAAATTTAAACACCTTTCTTCTTTATGTCCCTAACTATCCGATCCCTTGGTATTTGCCTAAGAGAAATCAAAACATACACCCAAAAAATACATTTATGTGAATACACATAACAGTCCCAAATTGGAAATAACCCAACTATCCCGCAGCAGGAAAATGAATGTACCAAGTGTGGTATATTCACACAGCAGAACATTTACTTCTCAGCAATGACCACAAGCGAGTTGGTGCCACAGACAAGTAGAGCAGGGAAGAGTCTCAAGACGTTATGTTAAGGAAGGGAAGCTCTCCTTGGTAGAATATGTAAGGTAGGACTTCATTTATGCGAGGTTCTGGAACAGACACGATTCATCTGGGTGAGAGATACCAGAGAACCGCTGATCTATGTGGACGGCTTGTTGGGAGAGTGGGAAGAACCGACAGAGAAAGAGTGAAAGGGGATTTTTCTCAAGTAAATAATGTTTGGGGAGGTGACCATAACAGTGAAACTCCTCAGACTGAGGACTGGCGACCTGTACCATTGAGTTAAATGATGCCTTAAAACATAAATAGAGCCGGGCGTGGTGGCGCACGCTTGTAATCCCCGCGCTTGAGAGGCGGAGACGAGAGGATCATGCAAGTTTGAAGCCAGCCGCGCTGGCTTAAGAGACTCTGTTTCCAAAAATAAAATGGGTCTGGGAGTGTAGCCCAGAGGTAGAAGGGCTTCCAGGATCCCCAGTACCACCCCCCAAAAAAACACCATAAATAGACAAAATACATAATGACTACAATAAAGTTTTGCTTTGGTTTAGTACTGGAGATTGAACTCTGGGCCATTCTATCTCTGAGCTACAAGCCCAGCCCTAAACATTTTTGTTTGTTTGTTTATTTATTTGTTTGAAAACAGGGTCTTGCTAGGTTGCTGAGTGTCTTGCTACATTGCTGAGGCTGTCCTCAAATTTATAATCCTGTTCAGCCTCCCAAGTACTAGGATTATAAGTGTGCATCACCACGTCGGCTTGTAATGGATTCTGGCACACAAAATATATATATTTTAAAATGTTTGACTTCATAATCTTACCAGAGGGAAACGACCTCTTGGCCATCCTCATTTGAACGTTGCTATGGTACCAACTCATTATTTTCAAAACTCTTAAGTAAAAAGAAGAAAGGAAGCATTTATGCTGCTTTTCTTATTTGAACTGTATTTCAGAACATCCAAATAGTTGAAGAGGAAAAGGTCTTTCTAATAGAAGAATTACAGCTTCTAAATTCAGAATGGGTGTGCAATTTTTAAAATCACCATTTTGTAGGCTCTAATGACATAATGGGGACGGGCAGTGCTCATCCAAGTGGTTGATCAAGCCATTAATTAGGTGAGAGGTTGATAAAACTTTATAATGGATCAATCAAGCTGCCCACACCTCGCCGAGCGTCGCATCCAAGCATCACTAAAAGCAAGACAAGCACACATTATGTTTTCTACCGATGTGTTGTGGTAAGACACTGACAGCACCAGCCCAAGCCTTCTTGCCAGGAAGGAAGGAAGGGAGGGAGGGAGGGAGGGAGGGAGGGAGGGAGGGAGGGAGAAAAGAAGGAAGGAAGGGAGGGAGGGAGGGAGGGAAAGAGGGAGTCCCTAGTTAACTTTCTATATCTAATTACATCTTAGAGAAAGTGAAGATTAGTGGGGAAAGTTGAAGTTGTCAAAAGAAATCAGTTTGACAAATCCAGACTGCAAAATTTTATAGGACAAATGGCTTAATTTCTTCAACAAATGAATGGTATGAAAATACTAAAGGTGAGTGGAAATGTTATGGATTAAAAGACACTCGAGACATAATATCCAAATGCAACCTGTGGTTGGGCCTTGTCTGGTTTTATTTTTTTTTTTTTCTGGCTCTGGGGGCTGGACCCAGGGGTGCTCTCGCACTGAGCTATAGTCTTCAGCCTTTTTAGTTTGAAACAAGTCTCATTAAGTTGTCCAGGCTAGCCTTGAACTTGGGGTCCCTCCTGTCTTGACCACCTGAGAAGCTGGGTTACAGGTAGGCACCGTGAAGGCACCTGGCACCTTGTTTCATGACTTTGTATACACACACACACACACACACACACACTGGAGATGGAACCTAGGGTCATTCTGTCTCTGGACTACTTTCCAAACTCTATTTTTTATTGTGAAACAAGGTCTCACTAAGTCAAGGAAGGCCTAAGTTGCTGAGGCTGCCCATGGCCTTGCCATCCTGTCTCAGACTCCCACGCACTAGGATTGCAGGTGTGCGCCACAATGCCTGGATCCTTTTTTTATTTACTTGTAATATTGGTGATCAAACCCAAGAAAATTCTACCCCTAAGATACACCCCTGACCCTTTTTTTTAAAGTTTAAAACAAGGTATTGCGAAGTTGCTAAGTGCCTCACTAAGTTACTGAGGCTGGCTTTGAACCTATGATCCTCAAATCTCAGCCTCCCAAGAACTGGATTTTTAAGAATACACTACCATGGCCAGCCAAGCCCAGCCCTTATTAATTTTTTTTAACTTATTTTGAGACAGGGTCTCACTAGGTTGCTGAAGGCCTCACTAAATTATTGAGGCTAGTCTCAAACCTGTGATCCTCCTGTCTCAGTCTCCCAAGTACAATAATTACAAGCATTTGTGAATTCTTTCTTTTAAAACAGGCCAATTACTTTAAAAAATCCTTTTTGGAGAAAATATGACAGAATTTTGAGAAATATTTTGAGAAGACATAATTGGATATTAAATTTTGCTAAGTGTAATGTTAGGCCAAGTCTGTTTTTAAAAGGCTTCATATGTTTGCAATGTACTCTAAAGAATTTTTAGGTGAAATGATATGGTATCCATGGATTTACTTTTAAAAAGTAACTCAGAGGAAGAATGAACTCTGGCTTTAATCCCTAATAAACCAATGGACAAACAAAGGAAGTGTGTGATGGCTACATTATACCATCTATGTATCAATTTGCTTGCCCATCCATCCATCCACCCATCCAAAATGCCCACAGTATCTGTTATTGTTTGGACTTTAAATATTCCCCAAAGGCTCATGTGTCCCCAGCCTGGCGCTATTGGGCGGTGACAACAACGTTAAGAGGTAAGGCCTTGTGGACCTGGGCAAGTGTCCTCAGGGGGATCATAGGACCCCAGTCCCTGCCTCCTTCTCTCTTTTGCATTCTGGCATTGAGGGGAGTGGCTTTTCTCTGCCCTGTGCTCCGTGCCCTGATGTGGCTGCCTCCCCACAGGTCTAGAAGCCCGGGGGCCAATCAATCATGGACTAAAACTTCCAAAACTGTGAGCCATAATAACCCTTTCTCCTCATAAACTGATTATTTCAGGCCTGCAGATCATAGTTTGCACTCTAAATATTGCCCAGAGGGTCATGTCTTATAACCTCATGGTAAAGTGGCCAATCTGGTCCCAGCAAGGTCGTAAAAATCTAAGATTCCCAGAAAAATGGTGTGGTTTGGGGGGCATCGAGGCCACCGTGCAACCAGCAACTGGCCATCCGACTCAGCTCTGCTTTTTAAGAATGTGATTTTGACCTTACACAAATTAGAAATCTCTCCTCTGCCCATTTTTCACCATGCACATCCAAACCAGTGTAGACTTGGAGTCTGAGTTCTTTATTGGTGACTCTGGGAGCCTCCGGGAAACTAGCCAGTGTCTCCTGCAAAGGTGGTGCCAGGAAAAGGTGTGGGGCTGGGCTGGACCAGGCAAGGGGATCATTACACCTGTGCCTCCCCAATGCCTCTTATTACATACCTCCATAGTGGGCTGCCAGTCACAAGTGCAAAGGGATGCAAAGCACATAGAAATTCTGCCCTTATGTGGGCCTTGGGATTTCTATCTTAAAGAAGCTACGACATTAAGCTAAGACAATTCCTGTTAGTTTGAAGAACTGAACGTGTCTTTCTGTTGCGGTCCCTTAGAATGGCTGCCCAACAGGATTCAGCAGTCCAGGGGGCTACCCATTTTTGCAAGAGTTCAGAAGAATATAATGCCATTTCTTCTCAAACTGATATATTGAAGAAAACTGGAGACATTTGATTTTAACATCATTTAAAATTAATCTCTTTGATCGTCTCTCCTTGGAGAGTTTTTTTCTTAACATTGAGACATGTCACTATCATATGCCTTGTTAATAATTTCTGATTAATGTTACTCAGAAAGTAAGATGAAACCTTTCAGTTTCTAATCTCATTTATTTTCTCCATCATGAAAAGCTCTCCCCCTCACTCCTTCACTCTATTGATTGTTTTGGTCACAGACTAGCTGCCTTTCATCCAAGCAGCAGCCCTGAAGACAACTCTGATAATTTTTTTCCCGAGCCACAGTAAGAATTTCTGTTCTCTCAGTTCTCATGACACATCTCATGAGGATGGAACTAAGAAGTAATGGAGAATTTCAGAGAATGGTTAGGAAGATCACAGATGGGCCTGTTTCTTGGTGTGAAAACTACCAAGAAAAAAACCAGTAGTCTCCTATCAAAATTTCTTCTAAATCATAGAATATTATATATCAAATCACATACCAAAATTTTTAACTAATGCATAGACTTTTGTGTCTTATAGATAAAAGTGAATATGTGTATGTGTACACTGCATGAAAATAATAGGTGTGTGTGTATTTATAGAAAGCTCTGTTTTAAGCAGTAGGGATAGATTTCTTAGGAATGTATTATTATTCAACTAGCTAGAGCTCTGAGCAGTATAAAACAGCACAGACTCAAAGGAGAAGGGACACAGGCTGTAAAAGCAAAACACATTGCCTACCTTCTTTCATTTAAAAGGGAGCCTTGTCATCAGGAGCCTGGTAGTCACCTGGTGAAAACTCACCACCTGAGGTTAATGAGGAAGTAGACACTGGTGCCCAAGGGGCCCTGCTTGTGCAGGCTGGGGTGACAAGAAAGAGTCACTGAGGGCTGGGGGTGGTGGCCACAGAGGGGCACCCAGAGGATGGACCGGGAAGAGGTGGACTCTCACCTGGGTTCCTTTCTGATAAAAGGTATATATGTGCCAGGAAGCTGGTTGAGCTCAGGTTCAGACCAGGACTCTTGAGCTTAGGTGCAGAACAGAACTCCCTGGGGGGCTGATTAAAACAGGTAAGCCGGGCATGGTGGCGCCCGCTTGTAATCCCAGCATTCGGGAAGCTGAGACTGGAGGATCGCGGTTCGCAGATAGCCTCAGCTACTTAGTGAGGCCCTCCACAACTCAGTGAGACCCTGTTTCAAAATAAAGAATAAAAAATAGGGCAAGGGTGTAGCTCGGAGGTAGAATGCCCCTGGGTTCCATCCCCAGACCCGCAAAAAAAAAACAAAAACAAAAAACAAAAAACAAAAAACAACCACAGGTAACCAGACAGTGCTCCTATGTCTGAATCTGAGGGTCTAGGAAGAGGCTGAGATTTTGCATTTGTAAAAAGTTCCCAGGTGACCCTGGGTATGCTGGTTGGGGAGCACATTGTGAGAATCACAGAACTCTGGGTAGGTCTTAAATCTAGACCTTGGCTTTTTCAGAACCCATAAGATTTAATCTCCCACTTTAAAAATTGGCAGATACCTGTCAGTTGTGTGTGTGTGTGTATCTTTTGAGAAATGTCTGTTCAGGTCATTTGCCCAGTTTTTTGAACTGGACTATTTGGTTTTTGTTATTGAGGTTTTTTTAGTTTCTTATATATTTTGGATATATATTAGTTTTGTTTGTTTGTTTGTTTTTGGTGGTGGTACTGGAGATTGAACTCAGGGGAATTCTACCTCCAAGCTACACCCCTTTTTAAAGCCCTTTTTAAATTTTTTGTTTTGAAACAGGGTCTCTCTAGGTTGCTAAGTCTCACCAAGTTGCTGAGGCTGTCCTCTAACTTGTGACCCTCCTGTCTCAGACTCCCAAGTACTGGGATTATAGGCTTGCACCACATGCCAGGCTGATATTAATCCCTTAGATAAGTAGTTTGCAAATATTTTTTTCCATTCTTCAGGCTATCTCTTGATCTACTGATTTTTGTTGTTGTACAAAAGCTTCTTAGTTTGATATTATCCTATTGGTTTATTTTTGCTGTTACTGCCTGTGCTTTGGGGGTCATATCCAAAACATTTTTGCCCACACCAACGTCTTGACACGCTTCCTTTTACAGGCCTCAGATCATTTCACATCTTACATTTGGGTTTTCGATCTATTTTGAGTTGATTTTTGTACGTGAAAAGAGATAGGGGGTCTAGTTTCACTCTTCTGCATGAGGCTATCCAGTTTTTCCAGCACCCTCTATTGGAGAGATAATTCCCACATATGTTCTTGACGCCTATGCTGCAAATCAGTTGGCTTTAAATAAGTGGATTTATTTCTAGGTTCTCTCTTCTGTTCCACTGGTCTATGCATTTGTTTTTCTGCCTAAGAAAATAAAGTCGGTATATCAAAGGGATACCTGTGTCTCTCATGTTCACTGCTGCATGATTCACAGTAGCCAAGGTACGGGATCAGCTGAGGACGAATCATCCCATCGTGCAGGGATGGACAAGGAAGACACAGCATGTGTACACAATGGATTATTATTATTCAGCCATTAAAGAGATGAAGTCCTGTCATTGGCCACAACATGGTGGAGCCTGGAGGCCGTTATGTTAAGTGAGATGAGCCAGACACAGACCAAGGCTGCACATCTCACTCTGTGGAAGCTAAGAAGCCGGCCTCTTAGACGTGGAGGGCAGAAGAGTGGCCACTGGAGGCCGGGAAGGGGAAGGGGAGGGGCACAGGGAGGCTGGATAAGAACTACTAAAATACACTTAGCTGGGAGGAGGAAGTTCCAGCGTTCTCTAGCACAGTAGGCTAGCTGTAATGTATAATTTATTACATCTTTCAAACTAATTAGAAGAGAGGCGTTTGAAGGCCCTTAAAACAAAGAAATGTTAAGTATTTGAGGGAATGGAGACTCTAATCATCCTGAATTGATCATGATACCATTTGATTACACCTCTATCAACGCATTACACTTTACCCCTTCAATGTGTACAATTAAGTCTCGATAAGAAATTAAAAATCTAGAAAACTGGCAGAAGACCAAGGCCTTTCCCAGAAGCCAGTTCGCAGCTTGCAGGACCATGTGATCTATGGGATATAAGAGGCAAAATCATTCCCATATCTCTGGCATGAACGCGGGCTGTGCCGGGGAGTACCATAAGAAGCCGGGGGACTGTCCTCCAAGGTGGTAGGCAGGCCTCCAGAGCCAGCTAATGTAAAGAGGAGCCATGCACAGCGGGGAGCTGACAGTCCTGAGGCAAAGCCTGGGCGCCACTGCCTGGGGCAGTGGCTGCACTGCCCAGGACGCATGCGCAGCTGCCCAAGCAGAGAGAGGGGAGGGAGTCTTGCTGGACCCTCAGCTCCAGTGGAAAAGCCTTGGTCCACAGGGCTGTGCGTAGCAGGGAGACCTTGGGGCCCCTCCCAGTAGCAGGGAGACCTTGGGGCCCCTCCCAGTAGCAGGGAGACCTTGGGGCCCCTCCCACCTTCTGGGACAGGGAAGGGCCACACAGTCAAGCAGGACCACTCTCACCACCAGGCAGCAAAGCCCGGCTCAGTCTTTCCTGCCACGTTGCTGCAAAACAAGATGAATTATTTCTGGGAGCCTACGGTTCAGTATGGCTAGGAGAGTTACAAACACTGCACTGCATACTTTCAATTTGCTAAAAGGACAGATTTTGTTTTGTTTGTTTTTTGGTGGTACTGGGGTTCCTGGAAGCCCTTCTACCTCCGGGCTACACTCCCAGACCTATTTTATTTTTGGAAACAGGGTCTCTTAAGCCAGCACAGCTGGCTTCGAACTTGCGCGATCCTCCTGTCTCCGCCTCCCAAGCGCAGGGATTTCAGGTGTGCGCCACCACGCTAAAAGGAAAGATCTTAAATTAAACTACCCTCCCATACTGGGAACGCTGTAGGAGCCATGGATATGTTAATTATCCTGATGGTTGTTTCAATTTGGGTTTTAGGATGTCCCCCTTCCCCAAAGTACAGTCTCCAGCGCTGGAAGGTTCAGAGGTCAGAGGTGACAGGCACAGCAGGCGGAGGTGGGTCACGGGGGCGTGGCCTCGGAGACTGACTCTGTCCCTAGCTCCCTCCTCTGTGTTCTCTGCTCCTAGCTGCCAGGACCTAGAGCGGGTTTTCTCCACCATGCGCACTGCTGCCACGGAGTGTGTGGCCCATGGACTGAAACCACGGAGCCTCTGGAACTGTGAGCCCAAATAAACCTTTTGCCCTCTAAGTTTTTCTTGTGTCAGGTATGTTGGTCACAGCATCAGAAAAAAATAACTTAAACAGTGGCGGTGGTCACTTCAGAATGCACACACGTATCAAAACATCGCGTCGTACCCCTTAAGTATAGACAATTTTGCTAGGTGCGGTGGTGCATGCCTGTGATCCCAGTACTTGGGAGGCTGAGACAGGAGGATGGCAAGTTCAAGGCCAGCCTCAGCAACTTAGCAAATACTCATTAAGGTAATGAGGTCCTGTTTCAAAAATGAAAAATAAAAAGGGCTGGGAATGTAGCTCAGAGGTGGAATACCCTGGGGTTCAATTACTAGTATCACACACAACCTCCCCAAATATAGACTTTTTTTTATATGTCAATGATTGTTCAATAAAGCTGTTAAAATAAATCCACAAGGTCTAAAACATGAAAGCAAAAGCCTTTGTGAGCATGGGGAGACGAACATCTCCCTGGTGAGCCCTAGCCATGAGTTCTTCTGTTACCGTCTCTTTTATCTCCAGAGAACAGTCCATCATGGCCCCCAAATCCTGAAGAGCCCCCCTGGTCCCCAGTAATCCCTCCCCTTGCACTTCTGTCTCTGCAGGAACGGTGCTTAAAAATCATCCTGTCTCTCTTCTGCCGGCAAAGTCTTACCCCTCATCGGGGCTCTGCTCATGGTATAGAGAAATCTTCACATTTCTCTTGTCGTCAAAATAAAATGAAAAGAATAAAAGCTCAAGTCTCCCCATCCAGGGCTTCCTCAGCTTCTCCTCTCACAGACAACGCTGTGGTGAACTGCTTGGTCTTGTGTATTCTCACTTCCAGTGCTGCCACCATCCTCTTTTGATCTGGCTGGTCCCGCCCCCTCCACCGTTGCCTCTCGTGTTAAGTTTCCAAGACGTTCCCTCGATCATGGATCAATAAATACCCATCGAGCCATGTACCAGGCACAGTCCTCCACGCTTGGGAGGGAGAGGTGAGAAAAACAGGGGTCTGTGCCCCAAGAGCTTGTCATCCAGTGAGGGGAAGAGAGAGAAAACCAAAGCACATACGGAAAAGGGAAGTCCCATGGTACGTTAGAAGTTGACCAAGGGGGAAGAGGTACGAGAAGAAAGGAGAAAATGGGGGCAGGCTCGAGATTTAAGCTGCAGGCCCTGGATCAACATGCTGGATCCAAATCTTTTCCTTCAATTCAGTTAAAAAAGGATGAAGGACAAATGTATTTGCTTTGATTATGGGATTTTTGACTTGCTAAGCTATCTGAAGAGATCCATTGCAAATTCCACTGAGGAAAGGACCCAGCCTGGAGTTGAAAACACAGGAGAAGAAATCTGCCATCTTGGAAAAGAAGAATCTGAGATTTCAGGACCAGTGCAGGGACAGGGGCATCCCCCGCCATCCTGTCCACTTAATGTGGGATGTGAGGACGTAAAGCCTTTCGTTCCAGAAGGAGAGCTGAAGTGTCTATAGGGGGTCTCTGGGGGGGTCTTAAAGGAATCGAGCAGTCAGGGATAAACCAGTGGAATAGATGCAGAAAGCAGGCTCCCCTGAGGGTGAGGGTTCTGCGCTGGGCACGCATCTGGGCAGAATAAAAGCAAAATCCTCAAAGGGAAGATGCACAAATTCAACGAGATTTAAACACAATTATGTCTTGAGTTGTTTCAGACAAGCCTGCTTCCTGGGCCCCAAGCATGCAAAGCTGCAGAAGAGGGGGCAGGAGACACAGAGACCCAGCCTGGCTTCCCCTCCTGCATCGTCACGGTGTGGTCGTGGATTCATCAGCAGGAGAAGTGAGTTCACTGGTAAGTGGTTACCTGGTGTTGAAGAAACAAGCTATTCTCTGACACCTGATACAGTGTGGTGAGGCAGGCTTTACTCAGGCCCATCACCATAGGTGTAGGGATCATGGCAGTGGGATTTTGTAGTGGGAGAAAAGGACTGGCCTCAACTCCAAATGTGACATGGGTAAGTGGGAATTGATAGCTGAGGAGCAGGGTGGAGGTCAGTGGATGGAAAATTACTAAGACGGAACATCTTGCTCCAGAGGATTCTTACTGAAGACACATGGGTGTCACTTGGGTGTTGGAGAACAAGTATCCTTATCAGATGTGGATGGGATTACATAGTAAGAGTGTGGGGTTCTTTCTGAACCGACTTAGGAGGTTCTTGCTAAAACTGGATTCCACATGGAAGATGGGTTTAGGACAAGGTTCAGGAGCCTGAACAAAATTTGGTCAAGCAAAGAATTTTTGTCACCAAGTGCCCAAGGAGTTGTCTTAATTTGAAAATTGGAAGTTGGGATGCACCAATGGCTTCTAGGCTTCTAACTTTTCTTTTTTTCAGTACTGGGGATGGAACCCAGAGGTAGTCTACCTCCAAGCTACACTCCCAGCCTGATGTCTTATTCTTTATTTTGAAACAGGATCTCACTGAGTTGCAAAGGGCCTCACTAAGTAGCTGAGGCTGTCCAAAAACTGAGATCTTCCTGTCTCAGCCTCCCAAATGCTGGGATTAAAAGCATGTGCTACCATGCCCAGCTTAACTTTTGATTTTTTAACAATGTAATTCTTTTTTTTTCCAAACAAAATCTTGAGTGAAACCCAGCATATAAAATAAACAACAGTGGATTCGACCTGGGCTGGGGGCCCAGGGACCGGTCCAGCCTACTACCTCCTCTTTCCCCTCTTGCATTGGACTTTCTTCAAAGTATTTATAAGAAAAAGAGGGGGCTCCCAAGAATAGGGTACTGTATCTTATGATTCTAACATGTACACAAAACAACAAAGTGCCAAGGACGGAAATAGTAATTTAAGGAGATCACTTACTTTTAAGAAAAATATAAGGAGAGAGTAAAAGTGAATACAAGCAGGAATCAAACTGTGATTAGCATCCAGGGTGAGCCATCAAGGCATGAAAGAAATCAACCAACCTTCAGAGGGAGAAAAGACCCCATTTCTCCTATCAGAGCAGGAGGGATGACCCTTACTCTGCTCAAATAATCTCCCAGTAACAGGGATGGGACAAATGAATCTGTCAGTCGTCAGCCATCAGAAGCTTTCAATACACCTTAGGGATGACCAAGCAGCTCAGTTCACTCATGAAAACAAACTGGGAGGAAGAGGTAGCATGCACCAACCTTGATTCCAAGCTCAATATTTTCTCCTCCATACACATCCATCCCGGGATCCAGAAGACCGATTTCACCAAAGAACTTCCTGTTGACCACGAAGGAACAGCCAATCATGGCCGGTGTCCTGTAGGAGAGAGAGAGAGAAAGCTAAGCTCTCAGAAGTAGCAGTACCAGAAGCCCTTCTGGAAGCACCTAACAGCCATAACAGGTGCTGCCTCCACTCCTGCCTTCCCCAAAGGCCTCAGTTTCCACACACTCCCTCCCTTCTGAGGCTGCAGAAAAAACCAGGGGCCTGGAGTGTCTAGGGACAACCTGGCCCTTGCCAACTGGATGAGGACTGGTCCTTGTATCACATGGCATCTGCACACACGGAGGTGGTTCTCTTTGTGTTCTGGTGAGAGCTGAGGGACAGCATGGGGGTCCACCAGCCAACTCGGAGAAGCTGGACAGGGATGAGTAAGCGGCATCTGCCTCCAACCCCAGGAAGAGAAGAGGTTTTGCAAACTGGGAGCACAGAAGGAAACTGGAGAGGGAAAGTCAATAGCAAAGGATCCAACTTCCACATCATGGAAGACAGTAGATTGGGATGCTTGGTCTTTGGAGAAGCGAGAAGACTCAGGGATACCAATGGCCATCTGCTGTCAGTCACTTCCTCCCAACCCTCAGCCCTGCTCAGAGATGAGGCCATCGGTGCCCCTAGGTATTGATCATAAATGGTAGAAAGATGACCTCAGTCCACAGAGAAGGGGGCTGAGTGAGTGGGAGAGAAAGTTCACCTAAGGGACCCCTACCACTCTATTATTTTTGCATACATGAATCTCCTTGATACGTTCTTCTGGAGTAGGCTAAGGGTGCAGATTTATGCAATGAAAAGTCACGTGAGGCAATATCACACAAGGGTAAAAGTGCAAGAAGGGAGGGAAATGCTACGGTCACGCGCCCTGCTCACTGCAGTTTTGTAGGGTGCATGGAACCGTGCATCATAACGAGAGGCAACGCACCAACACAGACTCCATGCTGGATTACACCAGGTATTGCAGTGTAGCACCAATAAGCCATTTACTACGTCTTTGCTCTACTTCCAGATTTACAGGTGTCCTCATATAATAAATCATTCAGCAAACATCTTCTCAGCGTCTACCAAGTCGAAGGCATTTTTATGGTGTTCTAGTGGGCAGAGAAACATAAGGCACACTTCTTGGATTCAAGCAACTAAAAGTAAATATAATAATATTCTAGTAATTACTATTGAAGCCCTGTATCACGTGATTACTGTCTCAAACGCAAAGTATGAATTATTTTCCATGCACCTTCTTGGGTATCCACCTCTACCACCCTGTGAAGAAGGTAGAACCAGCCTCCACCACAGCTGAGGCACAGGGAGGTTCAGTGCAGTGGCCTGCCCTGCAAGGCAGAGTGGAATTCAGGGTCCGTCTAACTTAATATCAAGGCTCTTGATTTTTAGCCTGTATTCTTAACTGCAGTCTTTAGAAAAGAATTCAAGGAAAAGCTAACAAACCCCCACACTACCAAAGACCAAAATACCACGAAGATGCTTTTCTGGACAAGAGTCTTCTCATACGGGAGGCTCAGGGAGGCCCCACCGGGGCACCAGGAAACTGTTAATTAGGCAGAATTCTCTAGAGCTGATGTGTGGACCGCAGTCTCAGACATGCATCTGCTCATTCTGATTTCTAATTTGATTTGGACCTTAATGTCTAGATTTCTGGCTCCATGCTCTATCTCTTGGTACCCACGTGGCGAGGCAGCCGGGGGCTCACTGCGGAAGTGTAATGTTCAGCGCTGAATGCAGATACAGCCACTGAAAGCTGTGAACGGCGTGAAATTAATAAAGCATGCTAGATCCTCGTTCAATCTCTACAGAGTGTTGCCATGTGGATTAAATAAAAGAAGACAAGCAATGCACCCAGGACATGGGGCAGGAGCTCAATTAATAATGTGCCTCTGCCCTGTTTTCCTCTCCAGATCTCCTGGCAATCTCGCCTCTGTACCCAGGACACTGCCCTCTACTGTTGTAGCGCTCCATCCTTGACTACACCAGGGAGAGCAATGGCGTCCTTGGTTGTCCTTCATCCCAGCCTGGGCCCTGCTAGAGAACCTGGAAAAGCACAGTAGGAGCCCACCCTCTGGTCTCAAGGAACTGAACCAGCAATGAGCACCAGTCCCAAACTGGGTCAATCAAATCATGCTTCTCCTGGAGCTTGGAATTGACACAGAGCTGGGATCTCTAAGTAGACAAAGACCTGCATGTGAGGGCTCTGGTTGCCACTCTGAAGCAGCAATCATGGTCCCCCTACGTGTGAAAGATTGAGCAGGGGGTGGAGACACAGGCGGGGTGGAGACAGAAGACCATGGCGGGAGTGGCCATTGGGTGACTTTGCCTCCCCATCTGCAAAGCAGCTTGGTTCTGCTCTCTGCTCCTAGATCATAAAAGAGTCCCCTGTGTCTCAGAGATCAGTCCTCCCAGACTTAGATGGTGTTAGATAAGTTTCTGTTCTAACTAAACGGTAATAATGATGTAAGCTATCCTCTCCTACTTCAGTTCCAAGGAAAAGGGATGGGAGTAGTATCACACAGTCAGAAAAGGGAACTGCCAAAAAGAGTCATTCTGGGAGAGCTAAAGACAGGGGCCACTGAGACACATTAGAAACTTCCGCTTGGAGCAGTAAGGAGCAACCCGGGCTTGCTGGGGTCTGTAGAGGAGAAGGGACAGGGAGGCCCTGGTCTAATTTTGTTTCCTAGAGAGCAACTGTGAGCACATCAAGCATTCTGATGGGTTAGAACAATCTCACCCAGAGCCTTTGCTCAGAGTTTGAAAATGTCCACCATCAATAAGCATATGTACTTAGGGCCCTGCACCAAAGCTCTGCTTTCTAATCCCCAAAGACAAGAGGTGCCACTAAAATCACAGGAACAGCCAGGTCACAAATGCTCTGGAAAGAATAGCTTTGGGCACAGTCACATGGGGAAGAAAAAAAATTCCAGGGATTGATTGAGGTCCACTGGTATCGGCATCGCCTCTAGAGCACCTTAGGAAATGCAGATTCCTGGCTCCACTTCAGAACCATGGGATCTGATTTCCAGAACCAGGACTCAGGGATTTGTGCTTACACCAGCAGAGCATCCTGTGAAGTCTCCTCTACACCTGACTGCAGGCCCTTCCTGAGGGCGGAGAAGTGATCCCAGAAACTTACTGTGTTTCCAGGGGCCAGTGCCTTAGCTGACACGGGGCAGGCACACGCTCCGCACTGCTGAATAAACGAAGGTGTGCAGCAGATCTGCGTGGGGATCCCTGGCAGGGAGGGCTGCGGGAAGCCTCAGGGACCAACTAGAGGAGGGGAGTGGGCTTTAGCAAAGCATGGAAGGGATGCTGGAGAGAAGAGAGGGGAGAAGATGGGGTATGGAGAGAGACGAAGAGGAGGAAGAGGGAGGGATAGGAATCTCACCACTTTCAGGCCCTCCTTCCCTCTAGATCTGTCTCGGATGGCCCTGTGGGCAGTATCCTTTTCTGTCAAGCATTCTGGTATTTTAGTAGAACTTGGCTTCCTCTGGATGCTATTTTTTGGTCATGGGTGGTAAAGAGCATAGGGTTCACAAATTGGCTTGTCCTCAGCCCTCTCTGCCGATGCCTGCTCTGCTCTGCTCTGCTCAACCTCTTGGACCAGGTTCTAGAAGAGAAATCTTGGAATTCCTCACAATAGAACTGGGATGTCCCCTCAGTGCCTCCCCAACAACACAAGGTCAGGGCAGACAGCTGCCTTGCTGGTACCAGGGTCCATGAAGGCCACAGCAAGCCAGGCTGCTGGTCCCAGGCCATGAGAACCCAGACACATGTCCCAGTGCAGAGAGATGCAGAGTAAACAGGGATGACTATTGCTGATGGTGCCATGCTTAAAGGTCATGGTCACAGTCAGCCACAGTGTCCAGAAGAGATGGACAGGGCCAGGTGTGGTGGTGCACAGCCGCAATCCCAGTATGCAAGAGGCTGAGACAGGAGGATCACAGGTTCAAGGCCAGCCTGAACAACTTAGCTAGACTCAGCAACTTAGAGAGACCATGTCTCAAAATAAAAAGGGCAGAGGGTATAGCTTGGAGGCAAAATGCCCCTGGTTTCAATTCCTAGTACAAAAAAAAAAAAAGAAAGAAAAGAAAAAAGGAAAAGAAAGAAAGAAAGAGAAAAAAGATAAGATAAGATAAGAAGAGAAGAGAAGAGAGAGAAGAGAAGAAAGCCTTACAGGGAGCTGTGGGAGGAAGAGGAGCCTGGATCAAGCCCCAAGATGAGCCCTCAGGAGGTGGCCTCCCCTCGATCAGAATCTTGCAAGCATGGGGCTTTCCGCACAGCGCTGGGAACAGTCAAGGCTCCTGGTGGCTGCTGGTGACTCACTGGTAAGACAGGAAGGCTAAATAATGGAAAGTCACATCCGGGCCCGGCGGGGCTGCCCCTGTTGCTGGTGAGTTCAGGGATCCCGAGTCCCTGTCCTCCGCCTGGGGGAAGCAGTTGTCCAGTCAAGGCCACTGGCCACCGCAGGTGGGGCCAAGTCAGCCAGCGTCGTCCTTATGATCAGTAAACCCAGGGCAAAGCGCGGTGGCCCCCTTCCCCTCTGAAGCGCCCTCGCCACCTGCCCGGCCATGCGAGCCGAGCCACACTTGAAGGCACCTGGGGCTGATGAGATCCTAGAAGGCGCACTTACAGCCTCATTCTTCAAACTCTGCCGCGATGACTACCATTAGTACAAACATTTCAATTCAAAATCATTCATAGATGATAATCATATTAAGGGATCTGCCAAAGCCTAATAGCTCCATTACAGAGGAGAAGAACAGAAATTAAAAATAATCACTTTTATTGTTGCTGTTACACAAAATATACGTGACACGCACAACAGTTCCAGCTGAAAGAGAGAGCTGAGCAAAGGAAGAGAGTCAGGAGGTGCTGGCAGTCCCAGGAGTTTCTACCGAGAGATGCGGAGCCTTCATTACTTCCTTTTTATATATACTTTTATTGGTACATTGTAGTCTCACAACATAATGCAGTTCACAGTGGTGGTGGCCTACAGCACACAGCACTTGGTGGGCTTCCCTGGCTCCCTCCCCACTCCCCCTTTCCCATGCAGGATATTGAGATCAACATTGATATTCTCACATCTGTACAGAATGTCAAAGGGCCCAGGTGTCTGTGTTCAACCCTCCTCAAGGCCCTCCAATGGCTCCCTATTCTCTTCTGAATGAAGTACAAAGCTTTCCTCGGCATCCCTGCCCTTCTCAATTCCTTTCCAGCCATAAACCTTTACGCACCATGGCCCAGCTACACTGGACCATGTTTTGTTCCTGAAATAAGTCCCAATAGACGCCTTGCTCTCGCGGAGACCACTTCCATCTACCCAAATCTTATCTGCCCTACAAATTTTCTTTTTGAAAAACAAATTAGCTTGTGCTAAGAAAATAAATGCACATCCCTTCTAAAAAATAAATGTCAGCCGGGCGTGGTGGCACACGCTTGTAATCCCCGCGCTTGGGAGGCGGAGACAGGAGGATGGCGCAGGTTCGAAGCCAGCCTCTCTGGCTTAAGAGACCCTGTTTCCAAATAAAAATATAAAAAAAAGTAGGTCTGGGAGTGTAGCCCGGAGGTAGAAGGGTTTCCAGAAACCCCAGTACCACCAAAAATAAATAGATAAATAAAATGTCAGCAAAAAAATAAAATAAATAAGGAAAAGAGCAGCAACAAAACCTCCAGGACTCTCAGGGGTAGGCACTCAACTCTCTGGTGACTGTCCCCTTCCTTTCCAACTCACATCCTCTGGCAAAAGCCCAGTGGTGGCACGCTAGATGCACTGCCTGCTCTCCTCCTCTGCGGCACAGCTGGATGTAGCTGGAGAAGCATGGGTCCACGCTCTTTCATTTCACTTTAAATTCAGCACCTTGAGTCCTGAGCACTGCCCTTTGAACTTTCTATGAACTAAGCCCACCCCTCGCTCGCTCTCCTCAGGAGCTCCCCACATCACTCCCTCCTCAGACTCCAACACCACCTCCTTCTTCCTCGCTCTCCACCATGACCTTGCTCCCTACTTCCCTAAGGGAACAGCACACCACAGGGAATGTCTGCATCCCACATGGTCCGCTTGACTGGTTTCCGTACCTGCTTCTCTCCCTTTTTCTACAACTACAGAGTCCATATCACTCTTCACTGAAGCTACCCCAGCACCTTAGCAGAATTTGTCCCCTCTTGCTATCCATAGGCTTCACTCCAGCAAACCTTATCCCAAACACCCTGCACTGCCTCAGCCGGATCACTCCCAGCAGCCTAGGCCTTCTGCAAGTTCCCTCTTGACCCACTTCCCTTCTCTTCACTGACCCAGCAGCCCTCTCTTCACTCTGCCTCCTCTTAAAGCCAGAGAATGCAAAGGGCTGTCTGCATGCCCGTGACTGCAGCTACTCTAGAGGCTGAGGCAGGAGGACTGCAAGTTTGAGGGCAGTCAAGGAAACATAGCAAGGCCCTGTCTCAGGCTGTGGATGGAGCTCAGTGGTAGGGTATTCCAGAGTTCGACCAGAAAACAGAAAGCAGCGGGGTGTGGTAGTGCAGGCTTGTCATCCCAACACTCGGGAGGCTGAGACAGAAGGATTGCAGGTTTGAGCACAGCCTCAACTACTTAGTGAGGCCCTCTGCAACTTAGTGAGACTCTGTTTCAAACTAAAGAATAAAAAATAGGGCTGGGGGAGTAGCTCAAAGGTTGAGTGCCCCTGGGTTCAATCCCAAGTACTGCAAAAAAAAAAAAAAAAAAAAAGAAAGAAAGAAAAGAAAACAAAAAGCAAATAATTCCTCCCCCGCCCCCAAAAAACTTATACTTATACCTCCAATTCCTGTCTATGCCCCCAATTCCTTTGTCTACTTCTCTTCTAAGCTTACTCAAATAGTCTCCCAACCCCACTGCCCCCTGCAGCAACATCTTTCAAGGTCAGAGATGTCCTGTCCCTCTGAAGCCCATGGTCAACTCTCAGAGCTCACATCAGGCACACCCTCTTAGCCAATGACACAGCTGGCCACCCCTTCCTGTTTTTAGATGCAGGGCTCCATCAGGCATCCAGGGCATCACACATACCAGGCTATCCTCCTGGTCACCATTCAATCATTTTAACCAGCCCTCCTTTTTGCTTAAAGTTCGAAGTTGAAGAACACCAGGATATGGCTCTTGGATCTCTTCTCTTTTCCAGCAATATGCGCCCACTGGTGTTCTTGTCAACTCTCCTGGCTTTCAAAAACACTTGTACTCTAATAGTTTCCAAGTTTACTCTCCACTTGATCCTTCCATGGAACCCCAGATGGGTATATCTGAGCCCACTTGAAGCCTGCACCGTGGCTAACAGAACTCTTCCTCGCCAAAATGAAACCTTGAACCTTCTCCCATTCAAACTTGGTCCACCCACACTCTTTTGTGTGTGTGTGTGTGTGTGTGTGGTACCGGGGTCCCTGGAAGCCCTTCTACCTCCGGGCTACACTCCCAGACCAATTGCATACATTTTTATTTTGGAAACAGGGTCTCTGAAGACAGCGCGGCTGGCTTCGAACCTGCGCGATCCTCCTGTCTCCGCCTCCCAAGCGCGGGGATGACAAGCGTGCACCACCATTCCTGGCCACCCACACTCTTGTCTTACGAGAACTCCATTCACCTAAATGCTGACGTAGATAATGTCAGGGTGGGTCTTGGAGCCAAATGGCCATAAAATCCTCATGGTTCCATCTCTAAGCATATTATTATATAGAGTTGTAAAAATGATCCATTGCATGGGATGTGTATTTTACCGCAATAAAAATTGTGGTTATGGTGATGATCCGCAAGACTGCATTGTTCCAGAGAGTGAAGGGTCAAATGGTTTTACTCATATGTGGAAACTAGAGATAAACTTGGAAACAAAGGGGATTTAAGATAAATAAAGGGAACCACTAAATTAATAGCAGAAGGGGATTTGGTGAAGGAGATGGGGAGGTCAAAGGGGAGACTTGAGGAAGTCAAGTCTATGTTCACATATGATGCTTTCAATGCCAATTTTAATATTATGTATGGGGAGGGAGGGAACGAGGTGGGACTTGGAGTGAAACATAGCAAGTGCTGTGTGCATGTATATTTCTGTGACTCTGAACCTCTTTATGATATATAATTACAATGTACCAATAAAGAAAAGATTACTTGATCATATTACTTTATAACTGTGAACCCCAAATTTCCCGTTGCTATTAGAAAGGGGAGCAGGAGAGTGGAGTGGTGGTTCTATCCCATCTTCCCTCATCCTTGGAGATAGATTTTCTAGCATGCTGGAGATAAGTTCTCATAATATTTCGAGTTTCACTCCAAACACACTATTTTCATTCTGGGTTAAGTGGTCTGAGTACCATAGCAGTCAGTCTGGACTGGGTGGAAAACCACAGACCCAAAGGCTGGCACACTAAACTGGAAGTTCTATCACCTCCTGGACAGTCATCCAGCCACCTGTGACTTTGTTTCTCCATTATTCCATTGGGCCTGGGACTCTGCCTTGATTACCTAATAGTATTGTACTGAGAACCTAACAAAATATTAAATATAGATGTGCTTTGTGTATGACAATGTCCATGACACATGAGAGCTGTTACCAAGAACTTTTGATAAAGCAGAGCTGCCATACATGGTGGTACACTCCTGCAATCCCAGTACTTCGCAGGTTGAGACAGAAGGATCACAGGGTAGTATGCAGTAACTTAGACCCTGTTTCAAAACCAAAAAAAAAAAAAGGGTAAGCTTAATGAGAGAATGCCCCTGGGCTCAATCCCTAACACCAAAAAAAAAAAAAAAAAAAAAAGGGTAGAGTTTGGGTAAGTGTCCCCCAATGGCCCGTGTGTTAGAGGCTGGGTTCCCAGCCACAGAGCCTTTGGGAGGTGGTTGAACCATCAAGAGCTGAGGCTTAGTGAGAGGTTTTCCATCATCAGGGGTGTACCCTTGGGACCCCTCCTCCTTCCCCTGTCTCTCTTTCACATCCCAGCCTTGAGATGAAGAGTCCTCACCATGTACTCCAGCCTTGGTGCCTTGGTGCACTCATCCAAGGTCCAAACCAATGGGGCCAGGTGACCAGAGACTGAACCCTCTGAAACCATGAGCCAAAATAAAACTTCCTTTTCTTTAAGTTGATTGTCTCAGGCGTGTTGATACAATAGTGGACATCTGGCTAATGCAAATGTTTCTCTGGCTGGTAGTTGTGGAGGCGATTACCTAGCCTCAGGTGGCCCAGGCTAATCACGGGTCATCTCTGAAGCTCCCTAGGTGCAGACTGTGCCTCTGCAGGGGTATTAGGGAACATGCTGTGAAATCCCTCCCAGCACCTGCTCAATTTCCAAGTCTTTTTATTTGTGAGAAGTATTTCTCAGCAGAGATCAAGAGTATCCATTCGCTTGTTAATCCAGTCAACAAGCACTATAAAGCAGCCCAGGAAGCCTTTGTTATACTGTCCCAAGCACTAGAAGATACAAAAATATGTGATACCCTCCTAGAGGACAAGCAGACAATCTTTTCTCTGCTTTTTTTTTTTTTTTTTTTTTGGTAAAATTGGTTTCTTGTGGGATTCATGGTGTCCTATGTGACACATTGGTGGGTGGTGGGTGAGGCTGCTGGTGTGGGAAAAGTGGGTTCCAGTGGTGAAGGGAAAAGGAGGAGCTAGAATTCAGAGACTCTTGGTAAGCATGGTGGCATATGTCTATGATCCCAGTACTTGGGAAGCTGAGACAGGAGGATTGCAGGTTCACAGCTAGCCTCAGCATTGTAGCCAAAACCTGTATCTAAGTAAAAAATAAAATAAGGGCTAGAGATACAGCTTAGGGGAGAGCACAACTTCGGTTCAATCCCCAGTACCTCAAAAGAAAGACGGAAGGAAGGAAAGATAGGAGGGAGGGCCAACACCCAGGGTGGTTTACTCAGCACCTTCTTATTCCAGGCCCCATTTGCAGGAAAAAGTATATCCAATTCACTACAGTTGTCTTTGTATGAAAAAATCTCTGCAAATCTGGATCTCCAAGTATAATTAATTCTGGGTATTTTGGTAGTACTTTTGGCCCTCCATATCCACAGCAGATTTTATAGCCATAGATTCAACTCACCATGGATTGACAATGTTAAAAAAAAAAAAAACTGTCTGCACTGAAGACATTAAAAAATTTTCTTCTTGTCATTATTCTCTAAACAACATGGCACAATAATTATCTGCATAACACTTACATTGCATTTATTATAAGTACTCTAGAGATGATTTAAGTATATGGGAGGATCCTAAGTAGATTATGTGCAAGTACAATGCCATTTTATATAAGGGATCTGACCACTATTGATTTGGGTTATCTGTGGATAGGCCTGGAACCAAACCCCTGCAGATACCAAGGGACAACTGTACTGTCAACTTCTTTAGTGATAAGTAGGTTGGTTAATAAAAATTCACTTGTTTTCGTACATTTCGTGATAATGTCACATGCTGTGAATTCTTTGACACCATTTTCTAAGCAATAGAACACGTCTATATGATTTGGATGCTGCTCTTCTTCAGTTACCTATTGGCACAGGTGCTGGGATGCTAAGGTGACCGAGAGAGCAGGAGAGACAGAGGAGAGCAGCTCGGGAGCATATCGCATGTCACTCAGGCCAACGGTGACCATTACCGGGCATCTCAATGCATCTGGTGCTATACCAGGACACATTTTAATTACTTCTAATCCTCAAAGCAGCTCTATTTGGTAGCTATGATCAGCCCTGGCTTATTTCAGCTATTTTCTGGCTGAAGAAATTGAGGCTCAGAGACTGTGTTAGCCAGCTTTCTGTCACTATAACAAAGACCTGAGATAATCAAGTTATCAACAACAGAAGGTTAATGGGCTGACTGTTTGAGAGATTCCAATCATAACTAGGGCAACCATTGCTTTTAGGCCTCAAGTGGGGGTACTGAGCGGCAACGATGGGAAACACATGGTAGAGCAAAACTGTTTACCATCTGGCCAGAGAGCAAAAGGGAAGAAAGTGAAAGGGACCAGGGTCCCACAATCCCCTTCAAGGGTACACCTCCAATGACCTAAAGGCCTCCCACTAGGCCCCGCCTCTCAAAGTTTCCACTAGCTCTCTATAGCACCACTCTAAGGACAAGCCTTTAACACATGAGCTTTTGGGGGACATTTAGGATCAACACTCTAGTACAGGTGAAGTGAATTAGCCAAGCACACACATATGGCAGGAAGTGGGAAGCCAAGAGCCAGGCGCAGCCCTGTAGCATCTGACTCTGCACTCTACATAGGTACCCCACTGCCTCCCAAGCCGCATCATCTCAAATCTGCAGCAGCAAAGCACTCTTGCACAGGGTGAAATAAGTGGTCCCGCTTTGAAGATTTCTTGGAACTTGCAGCTGCTAAAACACTAAAAATATAATTTGGGGGAAGGAGTTAGCTGGCTTGTATAGAACTCTCAACTGGCACAGGATAGTAATTTAATACTCAGAGTTCTATTTGCCTCTGCTATACATATAAATACTGAAAGGGTAAGTACCCCTGCCTTTTAAAACATCAAATGCTTCAGTATTCAGCACACAAATATCTTACAAGAAAATGGGACCCAAAGGCCAGTATTTTGCAGTTAAATGGAGGTAGAACTTTCCCTTTTGTTGCCGAGAAGATAATTCAGGTTGAAAACACTTCCTCCCGATTGGGAAGGGAACTGTCTGAATTAACAGCCTCTCCTTTTGGAGGATAAAGGAAATGCTCAACTCTCTGGAGTGTGATTTTTCACAGATGCAGAAAACGCCAGTGGGGATTGAAGTTGTCAGGTCCCAGATGTATTTCCTCAGCTGACTGATTTTTGCCTGGGCTTGTTGCATTGAAACAAAGATCACATCGGAACTCTAGTCAGATGTGTCCTATAAGCAATTTTCTCAGGATAACACTTTTTCTCTTTGCTAATCATATTTTCTTGAGGCTTTGAGAAACTGATTTGCAAATAATCTTTTGAAGAGTATTTTTGTAAAAGCACAATGTCTCTCAAGAAGTGATAACACATTAAGCCATTATCAGCCATCGACACTTCAAACGTATATATCTGTACACACATAGATATTTTTAAAGTGTCTGGTTAGCTATCTTGTGAGATGGCTGAGCAAATGTTTTGGAAAGAGAAAAAGAGGAAAGATCTAGAATAGACATCAGTAAGCTACACCATCCGTTTTGGACTAGCTAGAAAGCTATGAGTGTTTTTACAGATGAATATTTATAGCTGATTTCACGATAGGAACACTAACTTTGAAACTCAATGAGGTAAAATGTTACTCCCTATAAAAAAATTCAAATCATTCTCATTAGAAGACCTGGATTATAAAAAATTCTAATCATAATTACTTTTTGGATTTTGTTGGTAAAACATTTGTGAAAATTGGTTTTTGCTCATGTTTATAAATACCTATATTGTATTCTTTTATTTTTGATAGTACTGGGATTGAACCTGGTGTCATTCTACCTCTGAGATATATCCCCAGATTTATCTTATTTGTACTTTGAAACAGGGTTTTACTAAGTTGCTTAAGTTGGCCTTGGACCTGGGATCCTCCTGTCTCAGCCTCCCAAGTACTAGATTATAGACCTACACCACCTTGCCCGGCTTCTACACAGTATCCTTAATTTTGCCTCTTGGCTCATTAAGCCTAAAATATTTACTATTTGACCTTTCATTAAAAAAATTGACAATCTTTTTTGTAGACCACGAAACCTTGGAAAGGAGAGAAAACTCAACATAGAACAGCATGGTGCCAGGCAACCTGTATGGTGATAACTTTGAAAAGGACACACAAGGGACTCAGGTGGAGAGGAAGTCTTGGAAGGTAGATTGGCCTCCTTCGCATCTGTAAGACAAGGACAATAATCCCTCTCCAACTTCCAGGGTTGATGTAAGAATATTTTGTTTGTTTCTTTTTGGGCAGTGCTGGGATCAAAGCCAGCAAAGCCAGAGTCCTATGCATGTTAGGCAACACTCTATCCCTAAGCTGCACCTCTATGAACAACTTTTTTAGCCTACGAACAACTTTGATAAGGACTTTGGACTGTATATTTGAACATGGCACTAGGCTGAGCAACACAGTGCTCTATAAAGAAAGGAAGTAGATTAAAATTTGTAGATGATGGAGAATTTCTCTGTGTTCTAGAAATCTGATACAAACATAAGCACTAAAGGGTAAAATAAAATTGAGAGAAGATAATCTAAAATAAGAGGACAGAAAGCAAGATAAAATGGTGCCAAGGGTATGTTTAACATAGAAAATGTAGGCTTTGAAATGCTATATATTTAATAAAGGTGGGCCAGACATTCAGCTCTAAGCTTTTTTTATACCCACGGTGAGTTGAGTCAATGGATTGATCTGTAGCATCTAAAAGATTTTTTTTAAGAGATGTACAGTACTTGATCACTAAGGCCCAAGAGAAATTTCTCTTAATTTAGTGAACAGCCTCCTTACAACATCTCTTCAGTAGTTATAATAAGCTCTGCAAATCTGCTTCTTAAAACTCCCTGGCCTTGTTCCATTGTGTTTTCCCAAGGACAATTAAATGAGAAAAATTATTTGGGGGGGGACTCAAATGAGGTCCAACTAAGACCATGGCTCTCTGAAGACCTTGCTTATTTAAGGGTTACCTTAGTAGTAAACTAGTTTTAAGTAATCATTGATTGTGAAATATACAAGTAGGGGTTTCTCCTCTGAATTTGCCATACATATTCCCCCAAAATAAGTGGGGACTGTCAAAGCTGAGATAGAATCAAGCAAAGGAGATGTTCATCATCTGTTGTACCCTTAAAACCAACAGTTGAAGCTAACTTCTGTAATAACTGTTTTGAAACCGGGACTTTAAATACATGAGGCAGCCACTGGGTAGAGAGAAGTATTTTCTAGATTCCTAAAGCCTCCCTTTTGATATGAAAGGTGGACACCAGGCAAAGCCAGAGGATAGAGGCTGTGACTAGGTGGTGAGTCTCAGAGCTGGCTCATCTTGGGATCACCTGGGGAGCTTTAGAAAGTCACCTGTGCCCAGGCTCACTTCCAGACACTCTGATCCATTACTCTACATTTACATTTGAATCGGAAGCAAAACCCAGGTTGAGAACCATTGATATACAGGATGTTTTCCCACCCCCAAAGGAGGCTAATTCTTCCTGGGTTGGGAGCAAAGGAGATAGACATAAGGGCGGGCTTCTTGAGAGACTGCTTAGTCTCTCAAGAAATTCAGAAAACAGGGAGAGAAATCCTGCAGATAGGCTGGAGGATAGAAAGGTAAAAGAGAAGGGTGCTTTGCTTCCTGCCTGGCCTTCTTAGGAGAGCTGATGTCTGGTCCCAGGCAGAGGAGTAGAAATGGCAGAGAGATGTACAGGCAGAGAGGAGCTAAACTTATTATCTTCCCTGCCAATGGGCATGAGAATATTGCTCCTGGCAGGCAGGAAATGCTGAAATTCCTAATTATCCTAGGAGAAGAGGTGGCAAAAGACTGAACAGGTTCACAAGAGGAGTCAGAGGACGGGAGGGTACCCATGAGTAGATACTGTACTCAGGATTCAGGACCAAGGACATCAGCTGTGTGTCAAGAGGGGGCAAAACTCAAGGTCAGAAAGTGTGAGACAAGTTGGCAGAAGCCAGGAAGGACCTGGGGGAGATCATGCAGCCCAGACGGCTCTCCCAAGGTCCACAGACAGTGCCAGCTCCTCCGGGCTCCTTGGCATTTGCTAGTCAAGGTGGGAGGAAGGAGAGAGAGAGGGAGGGAGAGGCTCTTCAATGGATAGGGCAGTCTTTACAAAGAACAGCATGTTTAAATCCTGATTTAATGGAGCAATTTTCCTAAAAGAGATGGAGTTTTCAATTGGAAGAAACTGAGCTGCCTTGAAACAAAAAGATTTGTTTTCTTTTCCATCATGAGTGAAAATAAGGGCTAGAGAGAAGGTTGAATTCAAATATGGAGGAATAAAGTCACTGGTTTTTATATCTGACTTGTGACTAAAATAAAAATTGTCCTACAGGTTTTAGAGTACATAGAAGATTAGATTCTAAGACACTCATAGAAAACCAGGAGACAAAAGGGACACAGAATTCACGTAAGAAAAACAACTCTGGGCTGGGGTATAACTCTGTGGTAGTGCAGACACGTGTGAGGCTCTGGGTTATATTCCAGTGCCACAAGAAAAGAAAAAAAAAGGAGAAGAAGACATAAAAACTTTCCCAGAAACTAATCTGGCAATATGTCTCATGAGTCTTAAAAATATACAAGCCTTAGACCTGGATATCATACTCCTAGGAATTTGTCTGGAAGAGTAAAAATGATTTCTGCCTCCAAAAATGTCAGATTATGTAATTTGGACCAACTCCACCACTGAAAACAACTAAAGAAAAAAATCTTAATGAAACCATTAAAGATGAACAAAATAAAAGTGACTGGCTTGAGATCTGTCTAAGATTGAGATAGAGAAAAGGCCAGCACTGGGTTTTCTCTTGCTCTGAAGTGTGTTCCAGGTCTGAAAAAGTGGCTGTGAAACTCAGCTGCATTTCTGGCAACCTTGTAAGTCAAGGGCTCGGTGGTAGAGAGTATGCTTAGCAGGAATGAGGCCTTGGGTTCAATTTCCAGCACCAGAAAGAAAGAAGCGAACAAAGAAGGAAGCTAGAGTCAAAGGTGAACATCATTGTCCACTGGTGATGGGCAGCCAGGTAAACCACCCTCCGTGTTTTTTGGCAATTTACTGAAGTTCTGTCTTGAAGAGGAAAGTAACCTGGATATTAGCCTGACCTTGTAGTCTTGTAGACAGCAAATCCATTGTATTTCCTCTGGATTTGTTGGGTGAACCTCAAACCTTCCATTTCTATTAAAGGGATCTGGGATTTCTAGTATTCCCATGCTCCTGGAAGAGGCAAAAAAATGTTCTTAATATTAGCAGGTAGCATCATTCTAGGTTTCGAATTTATTTGACAAATAATTTTTCAAGCAAAATAGTTACCATCTTTAATATATGGTTAACAACAATAAAAATCATAAGGAGGCAGGATGCTGAGGTTAGAACTATGGAATGAACACACGAAAAAAAGGAGGCAGGGAACCTCCAGATATTGGAACTACGAGGCAGGTACTGCAAAACATCCTTGATGTTTACTGTGCTCAAGGAGGTTAAAAAAAAAAAGCTTAAAATTTCTGGCAGAAAACTGGGAATTATAAAAGTGACATAGGCTGAAATAAAAATAAAAGTCTAGAATTAGTAGGAGGGGTGAGTAGCTGGGTGGAACTGAAGGGAAACATACAAAGACTTGTGTGCACATTCTTATGACTTTGGACCTCATGAAGATGTATAATTACAATAAACCAATAAAAGTATATATAGAAAAAAGATTCACTGTAAGGGCCCAAATTTCCAACAAAATAAAATGAAAAAGTTGTTAGGCAAAAAGTAGTTATTAGCCAGGCGTGGTGGTGCATGCTTGTAATCCCAGCATTCGGGAGGCTGAGACGGGAGGATCATGGTTCGCAGACAGCCTCAGTTACTTAGTGAGGCCCTCCGCAACTTAGTGAAACCCAGTTTCAAAATAAATAATAAAAAATAGGGCAGGGGGGGTAGCTTGAAGGTCAAATGTCCCAGGGTTCCATCCCCAGACCCACCAAAAAAATGTAGTTATTAGACACACACACACACACACACACACACACACACACACACACACACACACCTGAATAGACTAACAGCAAATTAGACACATCTGAAGAGAGTATGATTGAACTAGACTATAAATCAGAAAAAACTACCCAGAATACTCTCTATCCTGAACTATTAATGGAACTATCCAGAGCACTGAGAGATAAAATTATGAAAAGTCAATCCAAAAATGCAGACAACAAAGAAAATAGGTTGATCATCAGGTTTTTGAAATCTCAGGGGAGAGCACACAAAGTAGAGGTGAAGTTTGAGGAGATGATGATGGAGAATGTGCCAGGATTGAAGAACGGTATCAGCCCACAGATTCAAGAAGCACAACAAATCTCAGGAAGAATAGAATCTACCCCTACATATAGCATCATCAAAAACTTAAAAACATTTTAAGACAAAAATCATATAAGCAAACAGAAGGAAAAAGAATAAATAATCAGACTTAATTTTTATATTAAAATATTATAGTGGTGAAAGCTAAATAATCTAAATTTCCATCAATAGGGTTACAGGTAAATATGTTTTTATATATCTCCATTGTATGATAAAATGTATGAGGCTATTAAAACATTTAAAATATTGGCTGATGGCCGGGCGTGGTGGCACACGCTTGTAATCCCCGCGCTTGGGAGGCGGAGACAGGAGGATCGCATAGGTTCGAAGCCAGCTTTGCTGGCTTAAGAAACCCTGTTTCCAAATAAAAATATAAAAATAGGACTGGAAATGTAGCCTGGAGGTAGAAGGGTTTCCAGGAACCCCAGTACCACAAAATAATAATAATAATAAAAAAATAAAATACTGGCTGATGTAAGATTTTCATGTTATAATGCTAACAAAATATAAAATACAACTGTGTTTATTCATTATTACTTTATTTAAATATATGCAATATCATGGAAGGTAATATGATAAAAATGTTGGCAATTATTATTCCCATGTTTTGAAGGAGTGGGTTGTTTTTATTTTCTTTAAGCTTTTGTTTTCTTACATTTTTATCATAAGCCTGCTGATTTTTGTAATTAGAAAAAAAAGTGCTTTCTCATTTTCATTTAAAAATATCACCTTAGCAATCACTGTTGTTCTTAATTTCAAATTGGGGCAGGACTTATTCCTCCAGTAGTTACTGTGTACATATCACAGTTTAATTATTCTGTTCTTAAAGTGATGTTGTGTTCTATACCCAAGAAAACAGGCAGGAGGGGTTTTATGTTCAAATACAGTTATTGCTTGAGCAAGATTAGAATATAGCTGAGACAGCCAACTTTTCTGGATGCTACAGCAAAGAGAATGTATCAAGTTTTCCCTCTAAACTTCCTCTTCTGCTCTCCCAGCACACCCATGTCACAGGATGGGATTCTTTTTTCTCTAAAATTCCCCCAGGCACTTGGCGTGTTCCCATTCTCTCTTGGGCTTGGAATATACCAAGCTGTGATAACAGAAAAGGGCTTTTTCTAACAAAACTCAAGGACAAAAAAGACTCTTTTGGTGTAGAAAGATATATTAGAGAATATAAGATTTATGTTAAGATCTTTTCTACTGGTCTTTTAGATGCATTTCTTCACCCCCTCCTTAACCCACATAGGTCTAGAAACTTCTGAAGTTCTCCATGTCCAGAAGGACTGACAATATTGGTCAAGCAGACTTGTAGTATGGAAGGCTCACTGGCTTAAGAGCAAGGCCATCCAGAACATGGGCTGGACCACTGCTGCCCTTCCAAAGGTGATGTCACGCAGAGGCCAAGTGGGTACCAGGACACAGAGGCTGGCAAGGGCCCTCTCTGCATCCACCAGCCCCAGAACCTCAGGAGCAAAGCTCTTCCTCACACACACCTTCTCAGTGACTTCCTGGCCCAACACCATAAACTGCAAGTGTAGTAGTTAACGTACTAGAAGGCTGAGTCTTTATTATTATTATTATTATTATTATTATTATTATTATTATTATTATCTGTGAGTTCCACGTGATACATTCATATGAGCACATATTATTTTGTCTGTTTTCTTCCCCAGACCTACCCTTCCCCCTTCTCTCAGTGTTTTTCTGCTATTCTACTGGTCTCAACCCTAATTTTCATGAGGTCCATTTTCTTTCCTATTTTCTCTATAGTTTCCACGTACGCAAGAAAATATGTGTCCCCTGACTTTCTGAGTTTGGCTGATCTCACTCAGCATGGTGTGCTCCAGTTCTATCCATTTTCCTGCAAGGCTCATAATTTTTTTTTTTTTTTTTTTTTTTTTGGTGGTACTGGGGTTCCTGGAAGCCCTTCTACCTCCGGGCTACACTCCCAGACCTATTTTTACATTTTTATTTGGAAACAGGGTCTCCTCAGCCAGCGCGCACGGCTGGCTTTGAACCTGCGCGATCCTCCTGTCTCTGCCTCCCAAGCGCGGGGATTACAAGGGTGCGCCACCACGCCCGGCCAAGTCTCATAATTTTGCTCGTGTGCTGAGTAAAACTCTGTTGTCTCTATAGACCACATTTTCTTTACCCTTTCATCTGTTGATGGACATTTAGGCTGCTTCTGTAACTCAGTTTTTGTGACTTGTGCTGCTATAACCATCTGTATGCAAGTATCATTATGGTATTCTGATATTTATTTATTTATTTATTTAGTGACACTGGGGATTGAACAAGGGACATTCTATCTCTGGCCTATACCTCCAGCCTATTTTAGTTTTTTTGTTTTTGTTTTGAAACAGGCCCTCTCTAGGTTGCTGAGAGTCTTGTTTGGCTGCTGAGGCTGACCTCAGATCTGCAATCCTCCTGTCTCTGCCACTTAAGTACCAGGATTACAGGCTTGTGCCATCCTGCCCAGCTTTAATTGGCTCTTATGATAATTAAATGTGGATGTAACACTGTAATGAGGTGAGACATTAACGAGAACTAATGAAAGCTCTCTTTTCCAACGGTGTCTGTTCCAAGGAAGAAGGCACAGCATCAGTTCTAAGCACTGACATCGGTCGGCTCTGCCTCCAAACCCCATCTGATAACCAAAATGTGTTCTCTCGGCCACCTCCAAGGGCAAGGGAAACAGACATGAAGGTCACTCCCAAGCTCAGTTGCTTTTGAGACGCCTCTCAGCACCTGTCCAATGGCTTCCAAACTCATGGGGAAACACTCGTGGCCCCCCAAGATTTGCCCCTCCTACCTTCCCACACTTCTTTTGCACAGTCCCCTCTGTGCATCCTTTCCCTTACTCCAGTGCCAAGAGGACTTGTGCGTCTTCTCTCGTGTTGGGCCACCCTGCCATCTCCTACCCCAGTCCTTCTCTTGTATGAGGCTGGCCCCGTTGTCTCCTCATCACGAGTCCTCTGCATACCTCAGTGTACTGGGGAGTCCACAGCCTGTGGCTCTCCTTTGTCAAGTGTGTGGTTTGTTCCTGCATCCTGTGCCCGCCCATCTTTACCTTCAGGCCCCAGGGCCGAGGAAATGGCCATCTTTCTCTTGCCCTAGGCATGAGTGGTACATCCGTAGCTTTTGGCAACGAGGGGACTCCAGGTGGAGCCAGGCCCTGAGTCTCTGACGTAGAATATTTTTCAGCCTTTAATTTTCATTGAACTATTATGGTACTCAAAACCATACATATTCAGTTGGGTCCAAAAGAGTGAAATAATTCTGTCACTGGAGGCTTTGAGAAGAAGACGGGGAGAAGGAGAATCTAAAAGCAGCTTTGGCTCATGAGACATTGGGAGCAGTTTGGTTGGGCGGAGGTGCGCTTGGTCAAGATAGAGCTGAGATCAGGTTGAAGCTGGTCCTCCACACAGGGTCGGGTTGTACCCGGAAGCCCTACTGGACTTTAGAAGAAGAGACTCCAAATATTTTCTAGGAAGTCCACATTCAGGGTCAGAGGTGACTCCAGACCCAGAGGGAGTCATCTGTGATACCTCTGTGGATACCTGGATAGAGTATATTCACCAAGAATGATGCAGCTGTGGTATTTTCTTCTTATTGGTGGCCTAGGGAGGGAACCTAGGAGCATCCTCCCTCTGAGCCACAACACCAGCCCTATTTTATTTTTTATTTTGAAATAGGATCTCACTAAGTTGCTAAGGGCCTCACTAAATTGCTGAGGCTGGCCACAAACCTGCGATCCTCCTGTCTTAGCCTCCCAAGTCCTGGGATTACAGGAGTGGGCCACCTCGCCCAGTGGCAGCTGTGATTTTTGACAGTGGCATGTTAGCTGTGGGTTCTTCTCCTCGCCCATCCACCGTGAGCAGCCTCGGCTGCCCGGCTCCAGGGGCAGCGGTGAGGCTGAACCACTGGACTCCCCTGGGCTCTCCGCGCCCTCCTGGGACCGCATGCACAGTGTGCTCAGGGTGAGCTCCGGCTTGATGTACAGTGTGCGTGGGCCCAGCATGCAGCTGTGACTAGCAGGTCTGGGGTCTCAGAGAAAGGACAGGAAGAGGTGGGCCAGGCTAACGCAGGTGAAGATGCAGGCTAGCAGAGCTGGGAAGCTCCTCATCCTGGGGACAAGACACTGGATTCTGGAAGCAGAGGGGTGTGCTGATGTTGAAGCATGGCAGGAGGAATCTGTTGAAGGCGCCAAGGGCCACCTTGTCAACAGGGCTCTCTGATCTCAGGGTAGGAGCTCTTTCCACACGGTAAGCGAGGAGATGCTGGGCTCTGAGTTGCTGAGATAATGGCTGGGAGAGCTGAACCCAAGGCCAGCCAGTCTCCTCTCTCCTCACAGAGAGAGGAAGGGTGGCGTGACTCATGGCGACAAGGCCAACACTACAAAACTCCTGGGCAAAATGGCTTAAGAGAAGGTCACTCCCATTGTCATTTGGGGTTGAGTGAGATGGGAATGCATCTCAACCGCTTAAGAAAACAAAGAGATCAACAGAACGCCCAGGATCCCTGAACTTTTAACTCTTCCACACTGCTCTCGACTGAATCAATTCACCAAATATTAGCCCTAAAAGTGTCCTTAAGAAAGCGTCATATACAACTCATTTCTTTATTTGAAAAATAAGGAAAACAATTAGCTTTAGCCCCTATTGCCTATGGCTAATAACCTATTTTTTAGAAAAGACTAGAGGATGCATAATGAGAGCCATTATGCAAGGTAGCTTTTACTGCCTTTTCTTTATCGTCAGGAAATTGCTTTCATTATCAATGAAGAACCGGTGACAGTCCTCCTCTCTCAGCATGGATTTCTCTCCGGTTGCAGGCTGAAGCCCAAGTAAGGATGGGCTCTAAGTATGTGGCAGAATTTGAGAAAAAGACAAAGATAAAAATAGAACTCTCAGCTCTTCTACTCTTTTTTTTTTTTTTTTTTTTTTTTTTGGTACTGGGGATGGAACCCAGGGACATTCTACCTCCAAGTGACACCCCCAGCCTTACTTTCTATTCTTTATTTTGAAACAGGGTCTCAATGAATTGCAAAGGGCCTCACTAAGCAGCCGAGGCTGTCAGAGAACCATGATCCACCAGTCTCAGCCTCTACTCTTTAAAGACAGGCAAATTTACCCAAATGTGGACAAGTAGATCTGTGGGGAGTTCTCAGAGAAGACTAACAGCCTGTGCATGGAGTTGGGACAGAGCCGCTGTCCAGGGTTACCTCGAAACGCAGAGACCGAGTTTCCTCACCTATGAAGTCAGTACACCAATACTCACACCTGAATGGACCGCTCACCCTATGGTGGGTCGAGGCCATGAGCTTCACATCTATTTATGTTCCCTTCTGACTCTCACTCACAACAGTGCTTTTAGGGGACTGATAACATCCATTTTTAAGAATCAGGATCAATGAAGTCCAAAGGACTTGAGACACTTGCTCTTACACAGATCGGAAAGCACAAACTTCGTTCCCTCTCATTCTAAGCATGGTGATTACATAGGCTGCCTGCATCTGAGAACTCTCTCTCTCTCTCGACATAAATCACAAAGTGGCACTAGGAATCCTGCCCGTCTCCTCTTGGACTCGAGGCATGAAAAAAGTATCCTCTGATAATCAATCATAACTCGCCCCTAAGAGGGTTTGAGATTTCAATTTACATTAGCCTTATAGTCAGGAAACAACAAGCCTAGTAATGTTCATGAATAACAATCCCCACTGATGACTGCCAGGAGCAACTAACAAAAGAAAATGTAAAACCTTGCTGGAAAGACTCACATTTGATCCAGAGCCAGAGAACCCAGTACCCCATCGCTAAAACTCCACTGCAGGTGAGCTCATGATCGAAAATTACAAACATCTGAGGGAATAGTCCTCTGCAAAAGCCACGAAACTCCCAAGAACTCAAGAGAATAGAACTGTCAGAGGAAGATTATGAAAAAGAATGTTCAAAATTACTAAAAACACTAAAAACAAAATTACTAAAAACATAAAAATGGCCAGGCATGGTGGTGTAATCTTAGTGTGTGGGAGGCTGACACAGGAGGGTTGCAGGTTCAGAACCAGCCTCAGCATTTTAGCAAGGCTCTTGGCAACTTAGAGAGACCCTGTTTCCAAGTAAAAAATAAGGCTGGGAGTATAGCTCAGAGGTAGAATGCCTCTCAGTTCAATCCCCAGCACCACAAAACAAAACAAAACTCAAACAAACAAAAATAAAAACAAGGGTAAAAACATAAGGGCAAGAGCTTAGGAAAATAAAGGAGCCTCTGTAGACCTTAATATTTTCTCATTACATGTAGCAGGTGTTTCTTCAATTTTTAGAGCTATTAATTTTATCACAATAATCATTAACATAAAACCACCAGTCATATCAACATTAAATGCCATTGTCTGATCCATATTAATTACAGATGTACTTTTCTTATTATCTTTTCCAGAATTAGCGGTCAGCATTGCCATACTCTGGACAGACCATAATCTTGACAACAATTTCTCTGAATCATCTGAAGAAAGAGACCCAACTTTACATCAACATTTATTCTGATTTTTTTCTGTCACAGGCAGAAGCGAAAAATAGCCAAACAAAACTTCTAGAAATGAAAAAAACATAGTCTTTAGAATTTAAAACACAGCAGGCAAATAAAATAGATTACACGTAGCTGGAGAGGGAAATAGAAGGAACAAAGGAATAGATTCAATGCAATTACCTTAGTGCCTATAAAGATATAGAAAATATGAAAAAGGGATTAAGAGATACGAAGATTGGATTCTACCACACAGACCCTAGCCAGCAAGCTGCTAGGGCTTGCCGATGTCTCCCTGTTGTCAACAGTAGTGGAAATTATTAAACACACTGTATCCAAATAGAGCTTTATAATTGATAAATAAAGCTTGGAGGTTAATTAATCTAATTCATTTGATACTAAAAAACTCTATGTGATGTGGGTGCAAGTATTACATTAACCATTGTATGGATGAAGAAGTGCAGGCCAGAAAGATTTAAGGGATCTGCAAAAGAATGAGGCAGCTCATCAAGGATGCAGATGAGAATCAGAGGGAACGCTCAGAATTCAAGAGCGTTCTCTCCCCTGCATCCCTTCTTGATGGGTATTCACCTCAGTGAAAGGGAGGGGCCAGCTGTGATGCTATTGGAGGAATCTTCTGAAAAATAACTGATTCACAGTGGTGTGAAGTCTATGATAGCCTGGCCTAGAAAGGAACCTTACTTCCATTCCTCTCTGTTCAGATTGGGTCTGTAGTTGTAAAAGAAGAATGAAGAGACAAGACTGGCCTCCCACAAGGTGGACTGCTGATTGCAGTCACTTCTCAGAACTAAATCCTACCACTCTGAATTTTATCACTTGAGTGGGAGAAGAGACAATGCACCCTTCATCTCTCCCATATTTTAAGGAAAAATAAACTGGACAGGAACGATTTCAGAGTCACAAGATGAGAAACATGTTCTTAACCTTGAGTTGAAACTATAACTCAACCATGGGCTTACTGAAACTTTACTTTGACCCAAAACAAAGAAAATAAAATTATTTTGGAGTGTAGCTTCTCCTTTACAATGACTGTATTAGTCAGCTTTCCAATACCGTGGCAAAATGACAGATCATCAACCTAAAAAGACGAAAAGTTTATTTTGGCACACAGTTTCAGGGATTCCAGTACAGCACGGCAGGAGTACCTGGCAGTAAAGTCTTGTTCCTCTCATAACTGCCAGAAAGCAAAGAGAGACAGAGGGGCTGGGGTCCCAATACCATTCAAGGACACTCCCTTCAATGCCCTCAATTCCTTCGACTAGGCCTAACTTTCTAAAGATGCCACCATTTCCAGGGCCAAGCCTTTAACACATTGGGGGACATTTAAGATCCAAACAGTGGCAAGGATCAAACATTTCCCTCTAAACACTGAAACAAACTGCTCAGGCATCTTGTTCCTGAGAAAGTCCCACACCAAACAAGACTTGATGTCTATAGTCTGATGGCTTAAACTTCCAAATTAGTGGGATTCAACACATCTTCCAGGTGGGATCTTAAATGTGATGAGGCTCTAGATTCATTAACCTTGGCAGAATGAGTCTCAGTAAATCTGTTTGCAAAATACCTGCTGTATATTTTAATCCTTAAAAGAGCAAGAAAAGTAGGAATCAGATCTCTGTAGCCTGCTCCAGCTCCATCCTTGACAATTCAAACAACCTTCTCAAGATTATCATATTTTATTGGAAAAGGATGACTTCTCCCAGAGCTATGGGACAATCAGCAGCACAGGCGAGTGGTGTCTTCCCCCTCTGTATTCTCTGCTCCTCGCTTCTCAGCCACTGCTACCCTTCCACCTTATATCACAGTGAATTTACCTACCCCATCTAGTCCTCCTTCTGAAAAATGTGCCTGTGCTTCATGCCCCCTTGTGTGTCATAACCAGCATTTAACACAATGTCTCTCTCTTAGAATAAGTGCTCTAGCGACACTCCTCGGGTGATGAATGAATGAATGGGCCTGATTAGGACCCATTTCTTTGGCAGCGGTTCTGCTTACAGCCTTCTCTGAAGAGGGGCTTCATATGTATTCATAAGAGAGCAGTGGTAATTCAGAAAGAAATGATGTGCTAGTGACTAAACAGTCCTATCTGCGGTGAGGTTGTCCTCACTTCCCTCCTTCAAGATTTTCAGCCGGTCACACTGGGCTCTTAGGAAGCGTTCACTGGAGATGTGCCAGCTGTACCTGGGATTTGTCACCTTACCAGGGGTTGGGAGAGAGTGGCATCAGGACCACATGAAATGGGCAACAGTGGGGTAATGAGGAGAACTTACTAGGTAGTACCAGCAACCTAGAGGTAATTTAAAGTCGATGGGAGGATTGGCATATTCAGATACTTAGCCATGTTCTATGAGGGACTGGAGTATCTATGGATTTGGGTATCCTGTGGGGTTTCTAGAACTGCTCTCCTGTAGAACCTTGGTGACTGTTGATCTAACGAAAAGGGAATTGGCTCTAATGTGGCTATTGACAGTGGCGTGGCCCCGTGTTAAAGAAAAAAGTGGCCCAGTGGTGAATGTTGTCATGGTGGGAAGTCCAAACCTCCTGTTCTAGTTTATGGCTTGTCTAGAACACTACCATACTCTATGAATAAACAGAACACTTCGGCCAGGAGTGGTGGCTCACACTTGTAGTCCCAGCATTTGGGAGGCTGGGATAGGAGGATTGTGGTTCTTGGACAACTTCAGCTACTACTTAATGAGGCCCTTTGCAACTCAGTGAGACCCTGTTTCCAAATAAAGAATTAAAAATAGGGCTGGGGGTGTAGCTCAGAGGTAGAATGCCCCTGGGTTCCATCCCCAGTACTGCCAAAAAATAAATAAGTAAAAAAATAAACAAACAAAAACCAGACACTTCTACTTCTGAAAAAGTAGACCAGAAATATAGCTGTGCAGTAGAATAGACACTTTTCAACTTCTGCATTGAATGGAATAGAAAAGAAATATCTGATGTCCATTAATAGGTACTGACTAAAAGGCTCCACAAAGACAGATAAACTTTCTTTATCTGTTGTGTCACTGCTATAAACCTAGAGAAGATAGCTCCAATGACACACAGTAGGCATTCAAGAAATATAGATTTACTAGATAAACAGAATGATGACAAGAAGAATGAGAGCTGGGCATGGTGACACACACCTGCAATCCCAGTACTTGAGAGGCTGAGACAGGAGGGTTGCAGGTTCGAAACTAGCCTCAGCAACTTGGCCTCACTACTTCATTAGACTTTGTCTCCAAATATAAAAATGAAATAGGGCTGAGGAGTGTGGCTTGGATGTAGAATGCCCCCTAGGTTCAATCCCTAGTACACACACACACACACACACACACACACACACACACACAGAAAACTGAGGTGGAGCTTCTTCCACATTAACAATGCAGGCATCTTTGATGTTATATATTGAGCGAAAAAAGCAATGTTAGGGGATAATCTGAATGGACAGACTCAGAGTTTGGCACATTGTGGATGACATGAAAATATTTGTTGGAGAAAATGTGTTAAATTTACATGAAAGTCACCATGTGTGTTTATAAGAATACACACCTGCACCCATATGTCTCAGGGCATAAAGAAGAGGGTCTGGAACACTACCAACCAAACCATGCAAAGGAAGGGAATGAGATAAGAGACTTTGAGTTTATATCATTCTTACTGGGTTAAAATTTTTTTTTTTACAGTAAAGACTTTTCTATTTTTATAATTGGAAAGATATTTTTAAAAACTCAGCCTCCAGCCAGGCATGGTGGCGCACTCTTGTAATCCCAGTATTTTGGAGGCTGAGACAGGAGGATCACAGTTTGGAGACAGCTTCAGCTACTTAGTGAGGCCCTTCGCAACTCAGTGAGACCCTGTTGCTAAATAAAGAATTAAAAGTAGGGCTGGGGGTGGAGCTCGGAGGTAGAATGTCCCTGGTTCCATCCTCAGTAACACACACACACACACACACACACACACACACACACACACACACACACACAAACTCAGCCTCCAGGAAAATGTTCCCATGTAAGGGGCGCAGCCGCAGAACCCTGTTAATCCTGAACTACCAGCTCCCCTTCTCTGGTAAAGAACCCAAGGCAGGATGATGGAGGAAGAAGTCCCAGGGGGTTCCACAGGCTCAGCGCAGAGCTCAGAGCACATGGGGAAGAGACTCGGGAAACCCTTTCTTCTCAGTGAAGGTTAATTTGCCAGTGGAGAAGCTATGACTGCCATCATGGTACCCAAAAAGGGAGGTTGATAAGGGCGATTGATCCTTTTATTTCATCACTTCAAGGGATCAGAAAGATCTTTCAGAGCCGCCGAACTCACTCTCAAGCTTAAAGGCTTTCACATCAGTTTTATTAGGTTAATTGATGATATCCTCATGCACTCTGGCTCGGCAATCAGCCGTGTCCTGTCACTTTGACTAAGAAGCGTGAAGCGGAGGTCTTGGTCCCCCATCCCTGCTGAAGGTGGGGCCGGAGGGGACCACGTGGTATCCACGTGCTGCCTGCTCCTGGGCTGGAGGAATATGAGGCTGTGTCATCCCTTCTGGAGAAGCACAGGGCTGGAAATAGCATTGCTAAGCTCTGCTTTCTAGGCTTTTTCAGTGGACTCATAAGAACGTAATCAGAACGGAAAATACATTTAGACTTTTTCTCTTCCCCCTTAAATATCTTTAACCATGCTAAGTGTTCTAAGTATGAAGTTATCAGTGCTCATTCAGCTCAGAGCAGAGCCTCAACTTTTGTGACAGTTGCTATATAAAGTCAGTCCCACAGAAACATATTCAGAAAAATACACTGTGTCTGTGCTGAACATGTACTGACATTTTTTAAAGTTATCATTCCCTAACCAATAAAGTGTAACAACAATTTCTGCAGCAGGTATTTGCATTGGATTGGACTTTATAAGTCATCTGGAGAGGTTGTATCCAGGTTCTATGCAATTACCACACCATTTTATAGAGAGGTATGAGCAAATCCATGAAGTTGGCTATCTTCAGGGATCCTGGAACCAATGCCCCACAGATACTGGGGAATTACTCTGTATTAATTTCCCAAGGCTTCTCTCACCATTTACCACAAACCTGCCTGTTTACATCAGAAGTTTATCATATTAGTTTGGTAGACCAGAGATTCAAAAGGAAGGTCCCACGCAGGATGTACATGCCCCGAAGGTCCACGGGAGGCCCTTTCTGTGCCCCTTCTAGCCCCCAGCAGCTCCAGGTGTTCCCTGGCCTGGGACAGCATGGCTCCAGCCTCCTCCTTCTCTCTCACTGCACTCTCTCCCCCATGTGTGGGGTTTTCCCTCTTTTGTCTCTGCAGGGAGTTGCGATCTGATTTAGGATCCACTTGAATAATCCAGGATGGTCTTCAGTCCAATGGCATCTGTAAAAAACCCTACTCTCTTTCCAAACTAACTCACAGTCACAGGTAATGGGGTCAGGAAGTGGACATATAGTTCGGAGGGGCCGCTATTCACCCACTACACAATGCTAGGCACTGCGGAGCTGAAGACACACAGGCCAAGACTCTCCCCAATGAAGACTTCACAGTTTGCTAAAAAGTGCAAACAAAAGACTATGCTAATGACATGCTGTAAAACAAAAGGTGGGGGCAAGCAAACAGCACTATCAAAGCTGAGGGCGGATTTAGAAGAAGCTATGAAGAATAGGTGGTATGTTGGGCGTGGTGGCGCACACTTGTAATCCCCACGCTTGGGAGGCTGAGACAGGAGGATCGCACAGGTTCAAAGCCAGCCTCAGAGCCAGGCGTGGTGGTGCACGCTTGTAATCCCCGCGCTTGGGAGGTGGAGACGGGAGGATTGCGCTGGTTCGAAGCCAGTCTCGCTGGCTTGAGACCCTGTTTCCAAAAAAAAAAAAAAAATAGGTCTGGGTGTGTAGCCCGGAGGTAGAAGGGTTTCCAGGAACCCCAGTACCACCAAATAAATAAATAAATAAATAAATAAATAAATAAATAAATAAATAAATAAAACAAAGCCAACCTCAGCTACTTAGTGAGGCTTTCAGCAACTTAGTGAGACCCTGCTTCCAAATAAAATATAAAATAGGTCTGTGAGTATAGCCCGGAGGTAGAAAGCCCCTGGGTTCCATCCCCAGTACCACCAAAAAAAAAAAAAAAAAAAAGAGGTGGTACTTAGGCTGAGGGTTTTGTTGTTTTGTTTTGTTATGGTGCTGGGGATGGAACCCAGGGGCATTCTACCTCTGAGCTACACCCCCTGCCCTATTTTTATTATTTATTTTGAAACAGGGTCTCACTGAGTTGCAAAGAGCCTCACTAAGTAGCTAAAGCTGTCCATGAACTGCGATCCATCCTCCTGTCTCAGCCTCCTAAATGCTGGGATTACAAGTGTGCGCCACCACACCCGGCTACTTAGGCTGAGTTTTAAAGAACAAATAAACCATCACCACCAGGTAGACAAAGATGCCATAAGACAAGAACGGGCCTGCCAGGCTGCAGAAGATCCCGGGCTGATGGAAGAAGAGATGGAGGGTTAGATGTGAATGGCGTGTTTAAGGCACGCAGAGTCAGCCCCGGGGACAGAAGCTTAGGGTCCTAGTGCAGGCCACGGGGCCGGGGAAGGAGCCTGGAGACAGGGTGACCACGTGGCTTCAGGATGTGGTGTGAAGGGTCTTGCTCTTCCATGTCTATGTTTTGCTGACCAATTGCTGTTGCTTGACCTTCTGGGGCAAAATTGCAGTCACTTCAAATATATCTCTGTGTTCTCCCCATGATAGGATGAGCTCCTCAAAGCTGAAGGCTTATTTTCTTGAGAGCCCTGAACAATGCCCATGGATAGCTATAACCAGGGCCTGGGGTTCTGTAACTGGTTGCCCCAGCTCTGCCTAGAGAAATGGGGGTGCTCAGAGCTTGGAGTCTCTACGGAGCAGACACCATCAGTAACCTGGGTAAGCATGCCTACTGATCATGGCTGTCCCCTGACTTATTGCTGGAAAAGGAGCTTAGAGAGATGAGTAGCAGCTAAACTTGATAAACAACCTCCTTTGATATGAACAGTCACTGATGTTGGATCTTTAATCTTTGATAGCAAAATGCCCAAGTAGACTGATTGCTAAGACAACCAGTTGAGTCATAAAATGACTTGCTAGACTGAATTCATTGCTTTTTATTACTAAATATGCTCTGATAATGGCCTGGCTGGGCCATGTTGCAGTACTGGGAGTCCCAAATTCCAACTGCTAGAAATTAAATGCATTTATTTTTACAAATTAAATTACCTTGGGAGGAATCAGCCTCAGGTGCAGAAATACTTAATGTTTACCAACTAACAGTCATATTGCTAAGTAGTCCTGTTGTGTCTTGACACTTGGCCCAGAAATGGCATCTGTCTTCTTAATAAACAGAAATGAAATCCTGACCAAGAATTTCAATGACGCTCGCCACTCTTTCTAGCACAGATGTTGGATGCAAGCTCTAGAGATAAAGGCAGTACAGTCATTTCCAGGCCATATGTTAGGGAGAAATATCACCACATGGGTTGACTTATTGTTTGTATGATCATGGTGTTAACAGCAGAACTTAATAGTCCTCAAATGTAAATTTTACATATAAACTTTGCAGGTGAGAATAGATAGAAACAGAAAAAAAAATGTACTGTATTTAACCAAACTTCCCATTTCTGTACAGATTTTTTTGCTTGATTTTTCTTTATTTTTTTGTGTTTTGTTTGTTTGTTTGTTTGTTTTTTTTTTTTTTTGGTGGTGGTACTGGGGTTCCTAGAAGCCCTTCTACCTCTGGGCTACACTCCCAGACCTATTTTATATTTTTATTTGGAAACAGGGTCTCTTAAGCCAGCACGGCTAGTTTCGAACCTGCACGATCCTCCTGTCTCCGCCTCCCAAGCGCGGGGATTACGAGCGTGTGCCACCACGCCCGGCTGATTTTTCTTTTTTGGAACTGGGATCGAACCCCAAAACCCAGAGGCATTCTTTTTTTTTTTTTTTTTTTTTGGTGGTACTGGGGTTCCTGGAAGCCCTTCTACCTCCGGGCTACACTCCCAGACCTATTTTTACATTTTCATTTGGAAACAGGGTCTCCTAAGCCAGCGCGCGCGGCTGGCTTCGAACCTGCGCGATCCTCCTGTCTCTGCCTCCCAAGCGCGGGGATTACAAGCGTGCGCCACCACGCCCAGCAACCCAGAGGCATTCTACCTCCAACCTACAGCTACAGCCCTTTCCACATTTTGGTTTTGAAACAGGGTTTTTCTAGGTTTCTGACAGTTTCCGTAAATTGTTGAGGCTAGTTTCAAACCTATGATCCTCCTGTCTCAGCCTCCCAAGTACTGGGATTACAGGTGTGCACCACCCCACCATGCCTGGCTAAGTCATTTCTTTTTTGTTTCAGGTATTGGGGGTGGAACCCAGGAGCATTCTACCTCCAAGCTATATCTCCAAATATTTTTATTTTTCATTTTGCAACAAAACTGTGCTAAGCAGAGTGCCTTGCTAAATTTCTGAGGCTGACCTTGAACCTGCAATCCTTCTGTCTCAGACTCCCAAGTACTGGGATTACAGGTGTACCCGACCCCGCCCTGCTTTTCTGTGTAGAAATATAATCTGGGCGTCCTCCTCTGCAGGAAAACACGAACCTAGATAACATTTTAGACAGATGGATGGCATAATAAGAATAGCAGATGCCAGATCCAGCTGTCAGAGAGCATCAGGGCAGTTCCTACTCATGCCACCTTCTCATCAGGTGGTAAAATGAGCGAACAAGACAGAATAAAATAAAACATTGCCTGGTCCTCCCCAAGAATGGGTTCAGATAAACTGTGACCAGACTCTGGAGACAATGTCTGCCAACCACAGGTCAGTGGGGCTGGGTAGAGATACAACCAAGCCTCCCTCCTGAATTGCAGCTCCCTGCCCTGCTGAAGGATGACATGAAAGCCACGTGGTCCTTCCTCGCCATCTTCCCACTGACACAAAGGCTCAGGGACAGAAAGAAACACACACCCGGGCAGCTTGGCTCCTGTTTCTTTGGGGGATAAGATTTAGAGTTGTCCCACTCTCTATTCTTGGCACAAAAATAAGGGACCCCAAGACTCTAAGAAAACAACAGGCTAGACTAGGGCAGGCAGGAACATGGTGCACCAGCTCTCAGAAGTGTGGTTCTCACCAATGAATAGGAAAAGGGAGCCAGAGCACTGACCGCATGCCCGAGATGGGGAGACTCGATAAGCAAAAACATGGGAAGACACCCCAAACAAGCATGCACAGCCAAACTCCAGAGCCTGAGAGACCCCTGGGGAGGGGTAAAGAGAGAACAGCAGCTCGGCCCACGGAGGAAGCTTCCAGGAGCACGTGTGAGATCTATGCCCATCGTTCTGCCTCCCAGCTGTTAAGGCAAGAAACCGGCTCAGACAGCAACTCAAGCCTCAGATAATCAACCCACCTTGCTAGTGTCTCTCCAGAGAATGAGTTTGTAGAAAAGTATTACAATTGCAAGAGAAAGAGAATATCTTCCCGAGGTCTCAAAGGAAGAGTGTAGCTCTGAAATGGTTTGCTACAGGAGAGAGAAATTTAGGGGAGAAATTTTTGTTATCGTCCTCCGCAAGATGCAAGAATCCATAGTCTTGTGATCTTTCCTAATCTGTTTCCTAATACATTATTCTTCGTGGTTATTTTATGGGCTCTGGCAAGGGAAGGTTAGCACATCTGTTAAGGCGAACACATTTTTTTCCCTTTATAAGATTAATACATTCTTAAGCTGGGTGACCATATTGACAACTTGTGTTGGTTCTTGCCTCAGTTCCTCAGCCTGTCTTCTAGAGGAGAAATCTGAAGCCAGGTGATAAATATAAACTGTGTTGGATAATTTAAATTTTTATTAAGAGATATATTTCTAAATGTCTCGATCGGAGCGTTGGGTAAAAGAGAAGTCTGAGCATGTACTACTTTCCTCCCTGTGCAGGTTTTGTGGGTGGAGTTGGGGCACAGACCCTCCTAGTCCTTCTCCAAAAATGAAGAGCTTTGTATAATCCACGTTAAAATGGAAGAGATGCATAGGCTTTATGAAGGCCCTGGGCTTTTTCTGGGAAAAGCACAGAAACTGTAACTGGGTGTATCAAGACTGACTGTGTCTGTCTGTCTGTCTGTCTGTCTGTCTGTCTGTCTCTCTCTCTCTCTCTCTCTCTCTCTCTCTCTCTCTTGTTCTGAGAGTTAAACCCAGGGACATTCTACTTCTGAGCTATACCCCCAGGCCGATTTTTTTTTTTTTTTTTTGGTGGTACTGGGGGTGGATCCCAGAGGCTTTCTACCTCCGGGCTATAGTCCCAGACCTATTTTATACTTTCTTTGGAAACAGGGTCTCACTAAGTTGCTGAGAGCCTCACTAAGTAGCTGAGGCTGGCTTCGAACCCGTGCGATCCTCCTGTCTCAGCCTCCCAAGCGCGGGTATTACAAGCGTGCGCCACCACGCCCGGCCCCCAGCCCGATTTTTGAAACAGGGTGTTGCTAAGTTGCCGCGGCTTACCTCAAATCTGCAATCCTCCTGTCTCAGCCTCCCAAGTACTGGGATTACAGGTGTGCGCCACTTTGCCCAGCAAGATGACTCTCTCTAGAACATATTCTTTCCTTTCTTCCCCTCACATGGGAGTAGCAGTTTGTGAAGGGCCATGGGTAGACAGCAGTGGCCCCAGGGAAAAGGGAGAGTCCCTAGGACCTTAAACCAACTACACAAGAAAGTCTCCATGGGAAAGAACCTGCTCCGTAGAGTGGGATGTAATACTTGAAAGTGGGGCTGTGGCACCCCCAACCCCCACCCCTCCACATGTATCCTCTGCACAGAATCCAGCTGAGGGTTTGTGGCAACTGACAATGAGTCAAGACTTAGTTGTTTAGACCCAAGCTGTCTTAGGAGACACTGCCTGGCACGTGCCATTTAGCTCAGAACATGATGAGACCATTAAGAGAGTTACACCTAGGGAACCTTACAAGAAGCTTCGATTGAAGAACTCGTTGCAGGCGATTTGTTGTTCTTCCCCATGCTCAAAGCCGTCCACCCTTCTACACAGAGACTGTGACTTGGCGACAGGAAGCCCCCAAAGTACATTTTTCAAACCCTTTTGCCTGATTATATTCTGATTAGATTTCTGATTTGATTCTGATTAGATTAGGTTGTGCAGTGATATTTGCCATAAAATTAGATCCTGCCAAGGGGAAGCACTGGCGGGAGGCTGGAAGTCAAGAGAAGGCAAGAGGACTCTTTTCCTGTCTTCAGCTGGGGTCTGCAGCTCTCAAGATGCGAAGAAGACAAGGGCTCCAACCTCCAGCTTCTTCTGATGCTCCCAGCACGTGTAAACCTGGAGTGTTCCTGGCCCCAACCACACTGAGTCCCCAGGCAAATGGAGAACTTGTCAGGAATACATGTTGGAAATCTGGGTTCCTGCTGTGTTCATGCTGCTACTGTTTCCTTCATTTCCCCTCGCTGTAGGGTCAGTAGCAGCTTCCTACACAGTACTGCCATCTGGGCCACCTCATCATTCCCTTCTTGTTCTTTCAGCCACTCAACACTGGTATAACCAACACCCTCAATTAAGTCCCTTCTGTTTGATGTGCCTAGCTTGGCTGGTGTTCCTGACTGATACACTGTCTTTAAGAAATATCCCAGATTTTGTGAGGTTTAAATGAGTGAATACATAAAAAATAGAATAATGTCTGTCACATAGTAGGTTTAAAAATGCAATACCAGTATTGGCTATTGTGATGGCTACTACACACTATAAGATGTGTGCTATTGATGTTGAATTATCAGCCAGCTCTGCACCATCCAATACAGTAGCTGCTGGCCAGATATAGCTATGAAATAGTGCCTGTCACTAATTATACTGGATTTTATACTTGATAAAAGGGTAGTCAGTCTTATGTTATGTCTTCTTATTGAAAAATACTACTACTAATACTAATAATTACAATAATAATAATGGGACCAGAGAAAACTTTTGGAGGTGATGGATATGTTTACAGCGTGAACTGTATTGATAGTTTCATGGGTGTGTGCACATCTCCAAACGCACCACGTCGTATTCATTAAACAGGTGCCACGTTTTGTCAATCATACCTAAGTAAGGTGGTTGAAAGATGTCTTAATAAAAATAAATTTTAATATAAAGAAAATTACTAAAGTAATTTAGTCATTTTAAATGTAATCAAGCAATTCATTTATCTACATTTCACTCGCTCACGTAGCTGCACGTGGCTACCATACTGGACGGTGCAGATACAAATTTTTATCAATATAGAAAGACTTTTATCATCACAAAAAGTTCCACTACAATGTAGAGCCGCAGAATTGTGTGCCTAAGAATCAACTGAAGAGCCTGTTGAAAATGAAATCCCTGTGCTCTTCCAAAAGACACTGATTTACAAAGTTTGTGCAATCAGCGTTGACAAGCAGACCCTCGAGTGCTGCTGGTGTGGGTCTTCCCAGCCCATGCTTTAATAAAAACCAAGACAGACATTGGCATGTGCATCCTCTAACGTTTCTCCTACAAAAGCCCTTAGGAGATGCGCGTGTTTTGCACAGGCATACACAAATGCTCTGAACTTCAGGTTAGCTAACGCAATAGAAATCAAAGAAGTTAGGGATGACCCCAAAGCAAAACAAGATCTCAGTCGGCTGAGGCAATGGGGCGAGAGTTCACTGCGCTGAAGGAACAGCAGGGGCCCAGGACTGGCCGCCTTCTCATCAGGAGCCTGTCGTTAGGCACCAGTTGGCCAGGCAAGGAGAAACAGACAGCCAAAGGTTGCCCGAGCCAAACCAGAAGAGTAACCGACTAATTAATTATGTGTTCCTGTTTAGCTCTCTAATCATAAAGCTCATTGTTTAATTGAATGCTTCTACACTGATTATTGCAATTAATCTTTACTTTAAAATAAAAGCCTGTTTGCATTTTATAGGTATTTATATTTAAAAAGCTTTCCCTAGAACAAAGCCCAGGAGTCAAACTTAAACCACACTTTTGTAACAATGAATTCTTGATTGAGTAATTAGCTTTGCAAATACTAAAGCAAGCATAACAAAAATTCACAGATTATTAATTACCTACCTGCACAGCAATGCTGCACACTCAACCTCCTCTTACGGAGGAGCTCAGCACAGCACGCATAATCTATCTGCCACTGAAGGTATTATTCCACATACTGCTCAATCCCTTTAGGCAAAGAACCAAATAATGCATGCTTCTTAAAGCTCCGGGCAGGGGAAAGTTGTCTGCAGTAATGTATTTGTACACATCTCACTACCACCAAATGAGAGCGAGGCGTTCCATCTTTCTCTTTTTTGCCCTGATTGCTAGGTAGACCCTTTCAGTTACCAAGCTTTTATATTTCCACTTGATATGTGGCCCCCCATCCCCCCCACTTAATTTTCTATCACATGATTAAATCTTCTATATCTGTGCTTTTACTGCAAGTCTCCTCATTTTTTTCCTCTACAAATAGGTAATTATGAGTCCATCCAGCCAAACTATTCTTCCTTAAAACAGTGAATGAGAGCTACCATTTGGTAATGAATTTCACTCATTTCTAACCCCTGCTTCAACATCCTGGAGTTATAAAGAGAGGTAGGCGGTATTAATTGAAGACAGTTATGCATCCCTTTCCTGTTCTGACCATGCTGGCCTGGGTACGGCCCTGCCTCACTAGTCCTCAACTTGGTCATAGACTCTTTTGGGGCCAATGGGATGGGTGGGTGTGACTCAAGCCATATTTAAACAAGATCTTCAAGGGCACTTATGTGGCTTGGTTCTAATGACTGCTACCTCCCTCCAGCAGTATTCTATCTTTGGCCTGGACCCAGAGCAAAAAGACACATGGAACAGACACACAGGCAACTGCCAGCCTGCAGAAGGTGATGTGGAACAGAAGCAGCAATGGCCCTTTGTTGGCGAGGCCACCAAGAACCGGGGTCACTGATGATGCAATGTCCCAGAGTAGAAGCACTCCTCCTAGGTTTGCTTTGCTGACCCCAAAGGGCAAAGCTGGAACACTGGCCATGGTACTGAAGTACTCCCAGATGGGATCTGCTCCGAGGGCACCAGACCCCCAAATTAGGTCAGACACACAGATGTGTTCCGCTGACCTACAGTCTTTCAGCAAAGAAAATAGAAGTGTGAGAAACGAAAAGGATTCCCAGCCCATTTGACCAGTTTCTCAGATAGTAGGGAATTGAGATGATGAACCAAAGGGGAACGATGACGCCCCGGGGTGCGCAGTCATCCTGTGGCCTGGACAGTAGGAGCCAGCTCCCTGTCTGCTATGGGTCAATCTCAGGTGCTCTGCCTATTTTGTAGCTCCCCTGCAGAGACCCTTGGCTTTTGGCACATGAGTCTTGATCACTCAGCCCAAACTGAGAGGCTCTTGGTAAAAGCCTTGTTTTAACAGTCTGATTCCCAAAATGAAGGAAAGATGGATGAATACAGAGGGAGGCCTGGGGTAGGGAGTACATGTGTGTGCCGTGTGTGCAGTGGGCTGTGTGACAGAGCCCGGGGTATGTGCCGTGTGCATGAGTGTGTATGGGGTGTGTAAATATGTGCAGTAGATGTGTGTGCATGCAAACATGTGTGCATTTAAAGATAAAGATCCCTTCATAGGAAAGGCCAAGTTCCTGGTCTCATTTTTTTTTATGGTAGACATATTGAGATTTTGCTACATTTTAAAATTGGCTACAGATGGCAAATATTTATTAACAACTAACTCCAAAATAAGCTCAGCAGGAAAAGACAAATTTATACAAGCCTTGAAGTGGAGAGTAAAGTGAGCCTTCAGTGCCAGCCTTCAGAGGATACGACGATAATCAGGCCAGCGAAAAGGGAAATGTATCTCTGCATGGCCCAGGCTTTCCAGCGCTAGGCTCCGGACTCCTTCCAATGACATAAAAAAACCTAATGGTCTGCTCGGGGGACCAATCTCACATTATCTGGGGAGGAAAGGCAGTTCTTCAGACTTAAAAAGTGGCATTATGTGATGACTGGGCTCTAATTTTTCTCTTCTATGAATTTGTACTGTCCAATGACCAGTATAATGGCTCAATCCGATAACATACAGGATTTTTATATATCATACTGAACTCTCTTTGGGCTTCCTTCCTTTTATTATTTTATTGAAGAGTTGTTTTATCTATGCTGAAAACTTTATTCACTCATTCAGAGTTTATGAGATATCTACATTAACAGTCAATTATTAAAACAATAGTGAGCTAAGCCAGGGTGGTGGCACATGCCTATAATCCCTGTATGTGGGAAGCGAATACAGGAAGATCGCAGGTTTGAGGACAACCTCAGCAAGTAGAGAGATTTGCACCAACCTATTATTGAGACCCTGTTTCCAAATAAATAAAATTGGGCTGGGTGGTGTAGCTCAAAGGTAGAATACCTCTGGGTTAAATCCAAGTCTCCTCTCCTCTTCTCTCTCTCTCTCTCTCTCTCTCTCTCTCTCTCTCTCTCTCTCTCTCTCTCACACACACACACACACACACACACACACACACACACACACACACACAGTGGGCCAAATGCTTTCTATGTAACCCAGGCCAGACACAGACAAAAATGCAATGAAAATTCTAACTACAAACCCTAATAAAAGAGTCTAAAAGACCTTATAGATTGCAGGACATGACAGAGGTACAGAGTTTGGTAAGAAGTAAGGCAAAGAAAATAAAAATGGCCGTGGCGTTGTGCGGTGAGGGCTGTGGAGCGGCTGCGCTGTTGAGGGATGCAGGCGGGCTTCCTGAGGACGTGGGCCTGGGAGTCTGAGGCTGCCCCTGCACATCTGCAGGCAGGGAGGTCATTTCAGCTGCAACCATGAACCAGGTTCATAAAGCCACCGAAACAGGCCACTGTCTGGGAATACGGAGAGCAGAGCGTGGCTCCGTTTTGCAAAAGGATATACTGTATTTTGCAGTTCAGTATGAGGAGGCTTTCCTGATCCTGTGACTAGGCTGAAATCACTCTGTGAGGAATTGACTGAAGATCCTGGAAAAGACGTCAGGTTCAGAGAGAGAAAAGGGAATCGAAGGAGCCTAGGCCCTGTTTCTATTCCTGGCCCTGTGTATAAGCAATGGCCACATCCACTCTCTTCAGGGAAAAGTCAACCACGCTAGCTAAAGATGAGTCAAAATGCAGAGGAATGAGTGAGAAGATTTGGAAATGAAAGAACCAACCACGTCTGGTGCTCAAAACATCTAAAGAGTCTAGTGATTGTTACAGCCATGGTCACAGAAGTAAATGCCACTGTCCAATAACTCTTCAAAGAGAAGACAGTTGATATGACAACCAACCATTAATAGATAATAATGGAGGCCCCAAACCTCAGATTTTATTAACAGAAGAAGGGGAGGGAAAATTAAATGAACCAAATACCTTGTCTTATTTAGTGAGAAGTCAACCAGTAGAGTTTTCTTCTTAATATGGAAAATATATAGAAAAATAGAGGCACCAGATATTTTTGAAACTACAAATAAAATAGAGCGAAAAGTAAAATGTATATTTTCCAAAGCACCAGAGAAGAATGTATACATATATGCATATATATGACTATATATATATGCATGTATATCAGAGAAAATGAAAACAAAGGTCAAAGTGTATGCAAATAAAAGCCAGAGCCAGAGCCCCAGATAAAGCAATATGTTGGTTCTGACATTGAACACATGTCGTTCAAACTTCTATTCCACCAGGTAAAGACTCCAATTACTGAATTTTGAAACAAAATCCAGCCAGGTGTGATGCTGCATGCCTGTAATTTGTGGGAGGTAGGGCTTTGCTGAGACAAAAGGATCACAGGTTCAAGAGTAGCTTCAGCCATATTGTGAGATTCCCAACAACCTATTGAGATACCTTGTCTCAAAATAAAAAAATAATAATAATAAAAAGGGCTGGGCCTGTAGCTTGGAGGTAGAATGTCCACGAGTTTAATCCCCAGCATCACATAAAACAAACAATTCATGTGTGTACTTTTTATAAGCAACGTGTTTAAATCAAAATGGCACAAAAAGATTAAAAAGGCAGTCAAAAGCAAATGAAGATAAAGCAAGGTAGTAATAACTTAAGAAAAATTAACTGCAATGCTTCTTATACTCCTGTATAAATCCAGACCTCCACTGATAAATCTCTCTCACCATTTTTCATAAGATTAAAACAGCAACGTTGTACGCTCAGAATCATGTGAGCTCTATTTCTTGAACAACTCTGAGACTGCATCTGGTTTCCCATGGCCGTCTTCCCATTCAGCTGGAGGCCAAAGCTACTTGGGGTAGGGTTTGGTCAGAGTCCGACACACTGGGAACAACCTGATTCAGTGGCCCTCAAATGTACGTGGCCTCAGAATCACCCGGAGAACGTGCTCAAAGACAGCTGTGCTGCACCCCCAGAGTGCTTCACTCGAGGGCCTGAGGACTGCATTCATTGTAAGTTCCCAGCAGGGGACCGTGCTGCTGCCGCTCCAGGGAGCAGACTTGTAGAACTGCTGATTCCAATGAGTTACTCCCACTCATTATGCTTTGGATTTCAAGTCTTCCCTCAAAGCTCATGTGTTGAAGCTTAATCTCCAATGGGGGAAAGGTTCAGAGGTGGCCAATGGGGGTATGGCTTTGGGAATGACATCTGTCCCTACCCTCTACCCCCCTTTCTCTCCCTCTTTGTCTCTCTCCAAGAGTTGAGCAGCTTTTTCTCTGCCATGGCCTGCCACCATGTTTTGGCTGTAGAGTCAACCAATTCAGACTGATCCTCTGAAGTCATGAGCCCAAATAATCCTTCCTTCTTCTAAGCTGCTCATGTCAGATACCCTGTGGTCACCGCCATGAAAAAGCTAATTAATATGCCTGTGACTCAAACATCCTTGAAGGAATCAAGAAATGACCCAGTTCAAACTGGATCCCACCAGGTTGGAAGCCTGGACTCGGTTACCACCTCACCAGTCTAAATACAAGCCCTGCACTGCAGAGCTAAGGGTGTGGTTGGTCTACACTAGCAGAGGCCCTGAGAGTCACCTGGATTCTCTCATCCCCTTGGAAAAGGCAGCCACGCTCAGGAGGATTTGAAGACAGTGGTCCAGAGCTGAGGATGTGTCCAGAGACACATCAACACCACGGTTTTGTGGTACAGTCTGCTTTGCTTTCTTCTCTAAGAGATGACAAAGTATGAGTCGGTAGGCTCCACAATACTGTGCGAAGAACACAGGATGGGGTGTCAGGAGACTCGGTCTTTTTCTCCACACTGTCACTAATTAGCTCAATAACCTTGGCAAATCCCTTAATCTCGCCGCACTTTGGTTTTTGTTTGTAAAATCAGACATTTGGACAAGAAGCTTTCCAGGGGTCCTTTTGATCTAATGTTCTCTGACTCCGTCTAGAATCAAAACTTCAGGGGGGAAAGAAAGTCTCTGTGATGATGAGAGCACTCACTCGGCAGTCACACTTTTAAATACGGACCATCTGTCACTGTTTCAGAAGTGTCATAAACACAACAATGCCATCAGCTGGTAATCGCTGTCCTTTCCTTGCCGCGTGATGGATGAGATTCCACCTGCCACCCAATGTACCAGAAAGAAGATAGTTTTCCAAGCAAGCCAGTGTGGTGACAGTGTGGGGCTCGCGGCCTGGGCATGAGAAGTCCAGGAAGAACAAAGAAAGCTGAGCAGCAGAAGTTGGCAGCTGGCCCAGAGCTGAGCTCAGCCACAGGGATCTGGTTTGAGCTCAGTCCTTACAGGCGGGAGGCAGAAAGTCTGCTACGAGGGCACGAGGGTTCCCGGGGCTCCCATGGAGGAGGTGTGGTGATGCAGAGATAGGTAAGGCAGATGATTCCCAGGCAGGCACTGGAAACCTTCCATGGCTCAGACCCAGAGAGAAGTTCAGGGATCTCTGGGATGATGAGCAAAAATGAGGAAGGAGGGAAGGGCCTCTCCTTGCTAAGAAAGAGAGGTGCAAAGGGGAAGGTGGCTTTTATACTAGGCAGACCTGGCTGCTCTCACTGCCCAGGACAGATGGGCTAAGCCCGGTTTTTGCCCAATTTTTCCAGCACACAAATAAATGCATGCCAACCCTAGAGCCTATCATTGGAAAGACAGAGTCAACACCTATCTGGGCATCCGTAATCACAGCCCTGCTGTGCTTTACAAAGAGGTCTGCATGGAGATCTGGAAGACCTGTCCTAAGCACACATACCCAGAACCTTCTGTGGCTTCCTTGGCACCTTGTGAGTTCCCGCAGGCAGCTTTTGCTCCACCTGGAGAGTAGGTTTGCACTTGAGGGTGCCAGCAGACCGAGCTGACACCTTAGTAGATTGTGTGTGTGTGTGTGTGTGTGTGTGTGTGTGTGTGTGTGTGTGTGTGTTACTGGGGGTGGAACCCAGGGGCAGTCTATCTCCGAGAGGCACTCCCAGCCCTACTTTTTGTTCTTTACTTTGAAACAAGGTCTCACTGAATTGCCAAGGGCCTCACTAAGTAGCTGAGGCTGTCCTTGAACCACAATCCTTCTGTCTCAGCCTCCCAAATGTTGGGATTACAGCATGCACCACAAAGCCCAGCTACTTTAGTAGATTTTACTGCGGGTTCTTTAGGAGCTGAGGAGGAACACCATCATTTGCCACCTAGCAAAACTTGACCCGATGGCCACTCCTGCTTCTTCTCACCTACTTTCTCTTCCTGACAGTGCTTTAGCTGGATCTCTGCGTCCCCTGCCCCCATCTTCTCAAACTACATCTTACCCTGGCTTCCTGCCCCCAACCCCTGACCAGTAATGTTTCCAGGGGCCATGCTGATGGAGAAGAAAATGGCCAAGCTACAGAGTCCAGGATTCCAGGGTAATGCAGGTGGGATCCTTCTTCTCCTGGTCTTTCCCACCATCTATTCAAATAGATTCCACATGCATACCATTCTACTTCCTTCCCCTGGCCCATGCTGATCCCTCTGCCCAGAAATCTTATTCCAGCTCCCATAATAAGAAATTTAAGCACCATCTTCATCAAGGAAGAGTCCTTGAAAAGGCCACACAGGATCAGAAGTCTCCCCATTATAGGGTCCATGGGACCCCCATGCATTATGCAGCCACTGTCTAACCCGCTGTATTATAATTACCTATCTGTATGTGTGCCTCTGCCATGACGGCGAATTCTTTGAGAGCTGGGACAACTTTCCATTGATTTCCTAGAGCCTTTATGAAGGCAAGCATACAGTAGGTGTTCAATTAACGAACGACTGGGTGGATCAAAGTGTAATGTTGCCTTTTGGTCAGATCATAGCCCCAACTCATTTCCGAATCTCTCCTCCCATCCTGCATTAGGCTAGTAGTCACACACATGTGCACAGCTTACTGCCAAGTTAGACTGTGCTTCTGTTCTAACCATGAGTCTACTGGACTCGTACTTGATCCTGCCTGACCCTGCTGCTCCGAAGCCACCCCACCTCGGTGCTAACACTTTATTTTATTATATTGTGTTACTAGTGATTGAACCCAAGGGAGTTCTACCTTTAAGCTACACTCCCGGTAAATTTTGTTTTGTGTTTTTATGTTGTAAAAGGGTTCTCTCAAAGTTGTTGAGGGTCTGGCTAAGTGACTGAGGCTGGCCTCGAACCTGTGATGCTCCTGTCTCAGCCTCCCAAGTACTGGGATTACAAGTATGCAGCACTATCCCTGGCAATGCTGACACTGTAACTTAGAAAAGAGAAATAGGACGCCAGGGGTAGTGGTGCGTGCCTGTAATCCCAGTACCTGGGAGGTTGAGATGGGAGGATAGTAGGTTTGAGGCCAGCTTTAGCAATTTAGCAAGATCCTCGGCAACTTAATGAAATCCTGCATCAAATAAAAAAATAAAAAAGGAAAGGTTGGGGTGTAGCTTGGAGGTGTAATGCCCCTGAATTCATTCCCCACTACCCAAACACACACACACACACACACACACACACACACACACACACGCACACGCACACGCACACACTCATTCCAAAACAACAACAACAACAACAACAACAACAACAACAAAAAGATGCCTTGATGATGTTCAACCATGATTCTGAAGATGATGTTCAACCATGATGTTGAAGATTCTGCGACTTCCGGAAGAAAAAGAAATGACATCTTTATCCTGTCGGTGTCCTCCAGGACAGTTGGCAGAGTGTGTAGTTACAAAATAAATAAATAAAAGAATGGAGGAATGGACTGGCCAATCTCACTAATTAAACCACTTACCTAATCTAAGTAAGAGACAGAGGAAAATAGTCCTGGGGCCATTTACTGGTACCCACAGAAACTTCCAACTTCCTTCCAGGCAAAGGTTTTAATTTAGGCTGGCAGCGGGCTTTGAAAATTATGTGCTGTTAAGAACATCCATCTCTTCTTCCCCAACTCAAGGAGATGTGTGAGAGCGTATCCAAATCGTGTTTAGAGAAAGCCACTCTGGAAAAATCTATACAGCGATTCTGAAGCTTTCTAGTGACTCCGAGTGAAGAGACATTCTGGAAATCACAATCTCAGGCCATATTGATTTTAGTAACACCTGCTGGACTTGTGTCTCTCGGGGTGATTAATGGTATCCCAGCTAAATCCCACGGTTTACCCAGGACTTTGAGAAACAGCGAATTTCAAGCACAGAGGTCACAAAGCCTTTAAGCAAGAGCAAACTGTCAACCAGAGTGCCCCGGGGAAGCGATTTCTGCATTATAACTGGAATGTCAAAGGAAAGGAACAGTAAACATGATGATGGTGTGGAGATGGAATAATTGTCTTCTTCGGAAATGGAGGCTACCCGGAAAGAAGCAGAATCGGGAGAAACCGAGGATGAAGGTGCACGAGGGGGCAGTTGTGGACAGCCATCGCAAGCTTCACTTCTATTTTTATAAACTAGCTCAGATCATGTCATAGCACTGTCTAAAGACCTCTAAAGGCTTCTCTCTCATGCTAAGAATGAGACTGGGCTACACTCCCAGACCTATTTTTACATTTTTATTTGGAAACAGGGTCTCCTAAGCCAGCGCGTGTGGCTGGCTTCCAACCTGCGCGATCCTCCTGTCTCTGCCTCCCAAGCGCGGGGATTACAAGCGTGCGCCACCACACCCGGCTCAATGAAACTTTTTGATGAAATGTTTGGTCTTCATTATCCTATCTCAATCTTGAAGTTTTATATAGTAGTGAGGTCTAATCTAATAGGATCACAGGATTAAAAAGTAAATAAAAAGACATACTGCCTGGAAAGCCACCCCCAAGTTGCGTCACTTCTAAAAAAAAATGAGCTACATAGAAAAATCAAGATAGGATGAATTAAAATACAGAGGAAACACTGGTTCCCTCCTTAGAATGTTATACATTGAATGTCCATTCAATAACTTGCTTTTATTGGGTATTTTATTGGTTATAGAGATGAAAAGGTGCCTAATCCATGTTGCTATAGGTGAGATAACAAGTGTAAATGAAGGACATGGGGCCACCTAGGGCATCAGCCTGGCAGATAAACATTCTCTGGAAGAAAATAACCCAGCAAGTTTCTGTGCAGACAACCAGAAACTCATGCAAGTTTCCAATTTTCTTGAGCACACGATGTCCACTTGTACCTGTCTGCATTCCAAAAGAGGCCCAGGGTCCCAAGAGGGAGGCAGGCAGGAATGTCTAGAAGGGCTGCTTCTCCACCTTTCAGCAGCCAGGGGTGCTGTGCTTGCCCCAAAGCCCAGCTGCAGGGCCCACACCTGAGCCCGCGGCCCCTTGACAGGTGCCTAGGATGGCTCCTGCTCCATCACTACTGCCACCTACACCTACAAACTGCAGTGTTTGAGCAAACATTAACGTCCTCAGTGATCAGAGTGAGGAAAGTAAGAGCTCTCCTCCTCCCAGAGGGAAAGCAAAGGAGACAAGGCAAAGGTGAGCCAAAGTGAAAGGAGGACGGTACCCACGTGTGAGGAAGGGGGCATCCTTGGGGAGTGCTCCTCAGAAGGCCAGCCTCCACAGCCCCCAACAGCAGCCCTGTCTGGCCTTCTCGTCACCATGGAGCCCCCCAAAGGAAGAGTGAAAGACAGCAGAAACATGGCAGCTTGCACTGTCATGAAAAAGACTCATTAGAAGAGGAGAAATGTCTACACAGGTCTGCCTGCACCCTGCTGGCAGGGGCTTTCCTGTAGGGCACAGCCCCGAGGGGCTCAGGATGAGAGGACACACATACTCCCCAAAGGACTGGCAACGCCAACCCCACTTGCCCCGCTCCTAAATCATCTCCCTCGGTACCCTTTGCAAATGAACCACACGGTGCTCACACCCTTGGAGGGGAACGTCTTTCTGGCCAACTGAAACTGACCAGAGAGAGGAAGTCATTTTTGCCATCACAGACCAAGGGGTTTGATTTAGACGCACAGAGGACAGACGTCACTGAAGGCAGTAACAGAAGTAGAGCATGTTCCAGAAAGATGAACAGAGGGAGGGAGGCTGGAAAGGCAGGAGGCTGGAAAGGCAGGAGGCTGGAAAGGCAGGAGGCTGGAAAGGCAGGAGGCTGGAGGCCACAGGCCAGTTAGATTTTTTTTGTGTGTGTGGTACTGGGAGTGGAACCCAGGGCCTTTTTCTATCTCCAGGCTACACTCCCAGACCTATTGTATACTTTCTTTGGAAACCGGGTCTCACTAAGTTGCTGAGAGCCTCTCTAAGTAGCTGAGGCTGGCTCTGGACCTGTGCGATCCTCCTGTCTCAGCCTCCCAAGCACTGGGATTACAAGCGTGCGCCACCACGCCCGGCTTCAGTTAGGGGATTTTTATAGAACAGAGGAGGTAGATGAGCGTCTGATGAGCGTGGAAGAGAGCGGGCAGATGCAGGGGATGGGCAAAGCCAGATCCGTCAGGACCTGAAGCCATTGGCTCCAGGTCCCAAAGGCAGGCCAGCTACGCATCAGCTCAAAAGGCTCTTCCATTTTACCTGTTAACATCTGGCCCTTTGGCCTGACTATGATCCCTTCCTAAGGCACGATGCTGAAAGTGCTCAGCTTGGGCACAGGAGTGCCAGGCTTGGGTTTGACTTATCCGTTTCCCCAACGTGACCCTGCATTCCTTGAAGGCAAGAGGGCCTTTGCCCCAGTCATTACCCATATAACAGACCTAGGTTACATAAACCCTTTATAAACCACATCAATTTCTCTTACTGCAATTTTCCCTGTACGGGTTGGTGTATGTGCATGCGGATGTACGTGTGTATGGTACTTGGGATTGAACCAGTGGCATTTTACCTCCAAATTACACTCCCAGCCTTATTTTATTTTTTTATTTTGGAACAGAGTCTTACTAGGTTGCTGAGGGTCCCCCTAAATTGCTGAGGCTGGCCTTAAACCTGCAACCCTCCTGTCTCAACCTCCCAAGTACTGGGTTTATAGATGTGTGTACCATACCTGGCTCCTCTGCGATTTTTCTCTTAGGGAAAGTTAGCTTATCCCTTAGAGGGAAAAAATAACAACAGGAAGATCACCCGGGAGCTGCTCATTGCTAAAGCCGGGTGATGGGCACAGAGAGAGTTGTGAGACGATTCTATTTTTGAATATGCTTGAAGTTTCCCATAATCAAAGCCTAAAAATAAAAACGAAGTAAAGTTTCCAGGGGAGAGATAAAAAGATTTGGAACTCAGGGTTCCTCACCTCCCGTGGAAGAGCTCAGTTCGTAAAAGGACAACAGAGCCTTTGGTTACAAAAATCAGCCTTGAAAAACAACACGGCTTCAGCAACCCGGACCAAGGAGAAGGCTGTCTGAGAAACTTAATTGTCATTTGCATGTGTTTTAATTGCGTAGAGACGCTATTTAATGCAGTGTTTCCATCTCCATTTGCCATTTGGGGAGCTCACAATGCTCAGAAAGAGGGGCCCCGGTTGTAGCTGAAGGAAATCTGGGCACATTTGACGACAGTGATGTGTTTCCCTGGACAGCAGACCTGGGCACCCAGCTCCTTGCTCCTCCTCCTCCCCCTCTGCCTCTCCCTCCTCCTCATCCGCCTTTCCCCATACACGGAGCTATGTTGGCGCCTGGCTGTCAGAAGGGGGAGAGAAGCGGCCCGGGCAGAACCCAGGCACAGTTCATTACCAGGATAAATGGGGCACGGCTGATGTGGGCCACGTCCCGGGTGGCAGAGCAGAGGTCAGACACAACTTCTACTGTCGCTGACGTCAGTCGCCAAAGGGGCTGCGGAACAGGGAAAGGGAGGCCCCTGCCCAGCCCAGCTGTCTCCTGGACATTTCAGCAGATGACTCCCATGGACCCCTGCACCACTCCCCGCACAGGGCATCTCCTGGGAGGCCTGGGGAATCTGCAGCCCTTTTGTGAGGCTGAGGCAGTTAGGCTGAGATAGGGGCTGGAATTGAGGGGCTTCCACACATGTAGAAAGAATGCACCCAGAGCGCGCCTCGCTGTCACAGCTCACGGCATAGTGGAGCAAGCACAGGCAATCTGAACGATTTGGAGGGACGCAGCCCAAAGCACCCGTGCACTAACCCGGTCAGTGCTGAGGGAAAAGACTCCACTGCAGATACAGGGAAAATTCCTTTCTATCCAGGCAGCAGGGGAAGTTGTCCTAAGAGTACAGTGGCATGTGGCTGTTCCTACCAGAAATGTCTGCTAGGAGCAGGACTTCAGGATGCATGAGAAAAGGAGGGGAGCCTGGCTGAGACGAGGGAGGGCCCCAGAGAGGTCTGCCATGGGTGGTACGGAGAGCTGCCACGTGAGGCTGCGCAGGTTGTGCGCTGCCCAACTCTGCCAGGCACCATGGTATACCTGTTAATTATGATGGTTTTCCACAGGCGGCAGGAAAGTGTCTTAAACAGGGAGATCTTTTCTTTCTTTCTTTCTTTCTTTCCTTTCTTTCTTCTTTTTTTTTTTTTTTTTTGCGGGTCTGGGGATGGAAGCTAGGGCATTAGACCTCTGAGCTACACCTCCTCCCCTATTTTTTATTCTTTATTTTGAACCAGGGTCTCACTGAGTTGCAAAGAACCTCACTAAGTGGCTGAGGCTGTCCGTGAACTGCGATCCTCCGGTCCCAGCCTCCCAAATGCAGGGATTACAAGCTTGCGCCACCACGCCCGGCTGGGATCTTTTCTTAATTTGCACAAAGTGCCACTGTGGGAGAGTGCTAGTGGTAGGGTCTATGTCATAGGCCTGGCATTTAGGGGCTGGATGAGAGCCAGATGGGGTTGGAGATGGCTTTTTAATAGGAACCCAGTGCTAACGGGATGAAGTCCGAGGCCAAGGGACTAAGTCTCAGCAGAAGTCAGGCCAGGCTGTGCCCTGGCTGAAAACCCTTCAAGGCTTCCCACCACCCTGGGAAGAAAACCCAAACTTCTTACCCAAGTCCCAAGAGCCAGCTTGAAGGATCGGGATTCCCACCTCCTCAGCCCCCCACTAAGCCACACTTCAGGCCCCCTGGCTCCCTGACTGGTCCCTACCAACCCCAAGCCCATTCCTGTCCCCCCCAACTCCTGGACCCCCAGCCTGGGGTGCCGGGGTCCTGCTCAATGCTCCCAGGGCACTCATCTCCCTCCTCAGTTCTCAGCCTCCCACCACCTGAGAGCGGGCGGAGACGCTGCACACACGCTCCCCAGGACCCTAAAAGAAGGAGGAGAACTGAACAGAGGGATGCAGGGGGGTTCCGTGGCTGGGAAGAGCGGGGGAGCAGGACTGCCCACACTCGCCGAGGCTCAGCTTCCAGCCCCCTGCCTGGGCATCCTCTGAGCGGACGCGGACTGGGTCTGTGAAGCCACGTTCTGGGTAGGCTGGAACTGCCAGGGCGGGCAGGATGTGGGTGGACCAAGTCCCCCCACCCCGGTGTCCAGCAAATGCACCGAGCCAGGCAGTAGATAGTGATAGTATAAGGTTGGGAGGGATGATAGCTAAGAAGTAAAGGTTTTTTTTTTTTGGGGGGGGGTAATGAAAATGTTTTAACTTTTGCAAACATACTGAAAGCCACTGAACTGTACATTTTATTTATTATTATTATTATTTATTATTATTTGCAGTATTGGGGGTGGAACCCAGGGACATTCGACCTCCAAGCTACACGCCCTTCCCTATTTTTATTCTTCATTTTGAAATAGGGTCTCACTGAGTTGCAAAGGGCCTCACTAAGTAGCTGAGGCTGGCCTTGAACTGAGATCCTCCAGCCTCAACCTCCCAAATGCTGGGATTACAAGCGTGTGCCACCACGTCCAATATAAACTATACATTTTAATGAGAAAATTGAGCCAGGCACGATGCATGCCTGTAATTCCAGCATTTGGGAGGTTTAGACAGGAGGACAGCAGTTTGGAGGCTAGTGCATGGTAACTTAACAAGACTTTGTTTCAAAATAAAACAGTAAAAAAGGGCTGAGGGTGTAGCTCCAAGGTACAACACCCCTGGGTTCAATCTCTAGTACCAAAAGAAAGAAAGAAAGAAAGAAAGAAAGAAAGAAAGAAAGAAAGAAAGAAAGAATGAATGAATGGCAGAACTGTATGGTATGTGAATTATATCTCAGTAAAATTTGTTAAAGACAACCCTGAAGTGCCCCTGGGGTTCCTTCCTCTCCTGGGATCACCCTCTAGGTGCCCAGCAGATGAGTCCCACCCCCGCAGTATGACCACTAGCGAAGCCTGCATTGTCGGGCTTTCCTGGCCTGCTCCACACAGCTCTCTGAGATCAGCTCCCAAACACATTACTTGCCTCAAACTCCAGCTGACTCAGGGTCTCTGGGGGTGTCTTAAAGCAAGATACAAGCTTCGGTTTGCATCCAGGTTCCCACCACAAACGTGTGAGCTGCATGACTTGGGCCAAGATGAGATGCCCGGGGAGGCCAAGCGTTTCCTTGGCTACGGAATCGGGATGATCATGTCTACCTGATAAGCACTGGTGTGAGGATTACATTAGAGAGCCCATATGAATACCACGCGGCCCAGAGTGGCTGGAGAGAAAGCGGGCAAGGGGCGGTACGCACGAACACACACACACACACACACACACACACACACACACACACACCTGTGTACACACACACACACATATGCATGCATACATATACGCATACATATATACAGACATGCACACACACATGCATGCACACATATATACAGACATGCACACACACACACACACACACACACACACACACACACACATGCATGCACAAGAATGTGACTGTGGTCTTTTTCTGGGAACATCTGAAGTTTCAAAACCAAGCAGAAGACTCCAAGCAAGACTCTTAACTGTGTAGCCAGGAGCCCCCTGGCCTGGAGGACAGCCCCTGGCCATGATTTTTTGGGTGTGACGTTTGTCCCTGGGTGTGACACTGGGGAGGGATGACAGGCCTCTGGAGGTGTGCCCGGCCTCCTATAGCAGGTTCCTAATCTACAGCAGGAGGCAGGGGTCTCTCTTGGGCCCAGGGCTGGGACCTGGAGGATTAGGCTCCTCAGACTGGTGCAGGAAGAGAACTGCCCAATGCCTTAGACCCGCACTGTTGGCCACTCTGGGGGCGCCAGTGCTCATCCCACAGCTGCAGAGGGCCCGCGGGCTCATGCTCTGATTTTTTTTTTTTTTTTTTTTTTTTGGTGGTGCTGGGGATGGAACCCTTCTGGGGCTACACTCCCAGACCTATTTTATATTTTATTTGGAAACAGGGTCTCTTAAGCCAGAGAGGCTGGCTTCGAACCTGTGTGATCCTCCTGTCTCCGCCTCCCAGGAGTGGGGATTACAAGTGTGTGCCACCATGTCCGGCTCATGTTCTGATTTTTAATGACCAGCCAGGGAGGCCGGTGAGGGCTGGGGCTGCTTAGGTGGCCAGGGCCAGGTTTCTGTCTTGAAGAGCCAATTGGAAATGACAGTGTGGCAGATACCAATACCGGAGCAGACATTTTTGCGTGATGGAATCCCGGGGTGGAATTGCTCTAATAATTCCGGGTTGCCCGCAGCAGAGGGCCAGGATTAACTAGCTTAACATAATTGTGAAAGGAGCCGGCAAGGCACCTTTTCAAACTCCGCAGATCCCTGTCACACCCTGTGGTTTGCATCTAGCTTTCCTTCCCCTGCCTGGAAACAAGGTCTCTGGCTCTGGAAATCACCCCGGGAGGGCAAGCAGCAGAGCCGGTGCAGTTCACACAGCCAGGAGGGAGCGGGCAGGTCCCACCAACTCCACAGCTCAGTCAGGGCCAGGAAGCCCCTCACAATTAGGACGAGGCGGCTTAATTTCTTTGGGGTGAACTAGTGTGGCTTAAAATAGTTAATATTTTGTTTTATCTTCATTGACTTGTCTAATAATGCAGAAAATATCCTCCTCGGGCATTGAACAAAGGAGATTATCCTGTCACACAAGCTTAACAAAGCCTGTGAGCCGAAAGCTGATCCCAGGTGGGAGCAGCTGCAAATCCCCACAATTAGGTGTCTTGGGGGGAGAGAGAGGAGCGGCCTTCCTGGAGTATCCCTCCTTCAAGCTCCCAGCCACTGGCCTGCCTCCCCTCCTCCCAAGGGCCAGCCGACTGTGTTCTAGATCAGTCTTCCACCTGGCAGGTAATAAACAGGTAATCAGAGGATGCAAATTACCCCACATTAAAGGCATGCAGCTTGCAGATTAAGCAGGACGTGCGGTGTTCACTGATTGAATTTTCTTGGTGTGCCAAGGAGTGGCCAGTAAAAAAAAAAAAATCACACTCGGGGGGTCAAAGAGGACCTGGGGGTGAGTGTTAGCTGCCAGCAGGGCCATTTCGAGATTCCTGGATCCGTGACAAGGTTTCCTCCAGAAATCACCTAGGGTCTATTCATAAATGCCATGTTCTGCTGTTTGGGTTGGATTTGAATTTTCATTGTCCAAAAAGAAATAAATGACCAAGTGTCAGGAAAGGGAGGGGGCGGAGACCTGACCTGGCTCCTCTGGGGCTGGGAATGAGCTTTCGTCATCCCTCCAACTAGGCACAGCCAGGGTTCTTGCCTTTGGTTTAGATTCTCCATTTTTCTTCAGCCAAGAAGCAGAAAAGCAAAAGTAGAGCAACGGAGCCCGTGGTGCCTGCGAGGGATCGAGCTAAGAGGAAGGACCGGGAGACAGGCATTTGGTGCCACAGCGTCCCACCGCTCATCACAGCTTTTGCTGGGTCCTCGCACGCTTTACCGAGGGTGTGGAGGGCAGGTGCCTAGCCAAAAGCCTTGCAGGGGCTTGTACTGGGGAAGGAGTACAATAAATAAACACCCGCTTGAGGCAGGCTCGCTGGAGGCTGCTGAAGGAGAAGCACATAGAGTCCTAAGAGTGGAAGAGAACTCCAACACGCTCAGGAAGGATCTTGGGAGGAGCTGCCTCCCGAGGGAGGTGATGGAATTAACTGACAGGAGAGGGGAGAACAGACATCCCAGCCGGAGGACCAGCGTGTGCAAAGGCCCGGTGGCAGGGGGAGAGTCTGCAGGAAGGCTGAGGTGAGAGCAAACAGCGCAGGGAGAGGCTGCTCAAGCTGGGGCTGGAGAAGGAGATAAGACCAGAGCACAGAGGGCTCCATGGGCCAAGTAAAGGTTAGATTCTTAATCCTGAAAGCCAAGGGAAGCCAGTGCTTTATTTGGTGTTTGAGTACTCAAGCAGGCAGGGTGGGATTCAATTTGCATTTTGACAAAAAGAAAAGAAAAGAAAAAAGCCCTGGGATTGTCACCTGGGATATAGATTGGAGAATGTCAGGGGAGACGGAGGTGAGCCTGCCCAAAGGCAGTAGCTCGGCCAGCAGTACCTCCTTGACTTTTCCTCTGGGCCAAGGGCACGGCCCCTCCGGCTTCCTCCAGGCTTAGCGGATGCTCCTGCTCCCTCTCCGCTACCACCTCTTCATGCTTGCGGTCCCTGCTGCCCCTAAGGGACTCTGCTGCCCATGGACTGACTTAATTATTTTGATATTTTTGGATGGCAACAAAGGGGCATTTTACCTTCGAATTCCACCCCCAATCCTATTTATTTTTAAACCAGATCTTGCTAAGTTGCTGAAGCTGGCCTTGAACCTGTGATCCTCCTGTCTCAGTCTCCCAAGTACTGGGATCATAATAGGCAGGTGCTGCCATGCCTGGTAGCCCCATGGACTAAATTATTTGGTACTGGGGATTGAAAACAGCGGTGTTCTACCTCTGAACCAGACTGCCAGCCCTAATTTGTTTTACTGTTAAAACAGGGTCTCACCAGGTTGCAGAGGGCCTTACTGAGTGGCTGAGGCTGTCCTCAAACTTGTGATCCTCCCGTCTCAATCCCAAGTATTGGGATTACAGGTGTGCACCACTATTCCAGGCTCCCATGGATTTAAATAACAACACAGAGATCCCAGATCTCTAACTGCAGCTGGGTTCCTGCAGTCTCCTTCTCCACAATGACACACACATACCCAACGAGAAACTGAAACTGGACACTACCAGAAAAAAACTCTGACTTGCCCTCCTTCCCCACTGTTTAATAAATAGAGATGCGGCGGGTCCCATTGGCGCACAGATACACGCAGGACACCGATATAAGATGATATGCATGTCCTTATTCATGGGGAGTCGGCAGCCAGCCCCCGCGGGCCCGTGGGGGCTAGTGCCCCTCTCGGTCTCTTTCAGGCTTCTCTTAAATCTAGGGGCGTGATCTCCTCTGGGAATCACAGGACTCCGCCTCCTAGCTTCCGGCCGGCCCCACCCCCTGCGGGGCAGCGGCTCAAACCTTTCACCCACCAACTTTCCTCCCTCCACGTCTCTGCCACTCTGGAGCCGGCACCAGCACCCTCCACCTGATGGCTCAGGTCCATATTCTCCACATAGGACGCATCTCAAATTCTGTTCACAGAAGCCCCAAAACACACCGCAGATGTACTCAGTTCTCTAAGTTCATCTCATTCCCATGCCAGTCTCGCTGTCAATTCTGCCTGGCCTCCTGCAGCAGCCTCTACCTAGCCTCCTGGCCTCCACTTGGATCCATTAAGGTCCACTTCCATATGAAAGCTGAGTGATCTTTTTAAACTAGATCATGCCCCATCTCTCTGTAGACCCCATCATATTTTCCATGCCCGTAAGGACACGATTTGAGTCCTTGTCCTGACTTTCCTCCATGATCTGACTTGGGCCTCCCTTGTTGCTCCATTCAAGCCCAGCAGTACCCTCACTTTCCCAAATGCACAATGGACTTCAGCGAAGCCCCTCTGAGAGGCTGTGCCCACCTTGGAGTCCCTCCATCACTACCTCTGTCCTCTTGGCCACGAACGCTCTCGCCGCCTAACCTCTGCGCGGTGGGTGGTCTTCATTTTGAGACAAGTTCTACTGAGATACGATTAACACAGTGTGCCATTCACTTGACTGACCTGTATAGTTCAATGGTCTTTAGTATATTCTCAGGGCTGTGAAGCGATCGCCACCACTGATTTTAGAACATTTTCATCACTCAAAAGAGAACTCCCATACCCATTAGCAGTCACTTTCCATTTGCCCCCACCCCTAGAAAACCACAACCTACTTTCTGTCTGTATAGATTTGTTTTCTCTGGACATTTCCTATAAAGGGAATTACCTGAGATGTGTCAACTTTCATGACTGGCTTCTCACACTCAGCATCACATTTTAAGGTTCATTTATGTTGCAGTGAATATCAGGGCTTCACTTTTTATTGCATGCAGCCTTGTTTTGTTACTCACATCTCACTTTGACATCCCATCTATCCATCTATCCATCTATCATCCATCCATCCATCCATCCATCCATCCATCCATCCAGTTGTCCATCAATCCATCTATCTGTGGTACTAGAGATTGAACTTAGGGTCATTCTACCTCCAGCTCCTTCTATTTTGAAACAGGGTCTCACTAAGTTGCTGGGGCTTCGAACCTGTGATCCTCCTGTCTCAGCCTCCCAAGTACTGGAATTATAGGAGTCTAGGTGCGCACCACTCCACCTGGCTTATGTCCCTTCTTCATCTTCCTCATGATCATACAGACCCTCTGCATCACATAGACTTTGAAAACTTTGCTGTCCAAGATTTGTCACACTATCTTATTTTGTTTATGTGTGTTGTTGATTAACTTCTATGATATGACTATTTATTTATAGATTTATGTATTTGACTGTCTTCAAGTTACTAAATTCCATGAAGGCGGGAACCTCCTCTGTCTTACTAAAATACTAGGTAGTATAGCTCCTGGACAGTGATTGACCCTCATGAATTCCAAAGGGTTGGAAAAGAAAAAGAAGTAGATTGTATAAGATGTAAAAAAGTAGATTATGAGCACAGTTTTGAAATTTTGGTCAGGCTAAATTTAAGGTACTTTTGACATTACCAAGAGGGAACTATAAATTGGAAACTGGATGTATGGGTCACAAGCTCAGCTGGGCATGGTGGTGCACACTTGTAATCCCAGAACTTGAGAGCTGAGACAGGAGGATCTCAGGTTCAAAGGCAGTCTCAGCAACTTAAGTGAGACTCTAGGCAACTTAGCAAGACCCTGTTTCAAAAATTTTAAAAATAAATAAATAAAAAGGAATAAGGGTAGATCTCAAAGGTAGATTACCCCTGAGTTCAACCTTCAGTACCACCGAAAGAAAGAAAGAAAGAAGGAAAGAAAGAAAGAAAGAAAGAAAGAAAGAAAGGAAGGAAGAAAGAGAGACAAAGAGAGAGAGACAGAGAGAGAGACAGAGAGAGAGACAGAGAGAGAGACAGAGAGAGAGAGAGAGAGAGCGAGCTCAGAGAAGTGACATAAATTATGACTCCTGTGCACAGACTTGGTAATTGAAATGTGAATGTAGGAGAAATTGCCCAGGGAAAGGTAATGGAGTGAGAAGAAAGTCTAGGCCTGAGTCTTAAGAAAATTCACACTTAATAGTTAGGACAGACTGATGTAAGGGAGGTGGAAGCAGCCAGAGAAATAGCAAGAAACCCGAAAGAGTTGAGAACAGGTTTATATACCAGATTTCAAGAAACTCGAGCATTTCAAGGAGGGAGGTAGTTGTCTTACTCTGTTTTTTATTATTACAACAGAATGTCTAAAACTGGGCAATTAATAAAGAAAAGAGGTTTATTGTGGCTCATGTTCTGGAGCTTGCAGAGGCACCCTGTTATGGTTTCAATCTGGTATGTCCCCCAAAACCTCATGTGCAGAAATGTTCAGAGGTAAATAATTGAATCATGAGGGCTGAAACCTCATTGGTGGGGTGATCTATCATGGATTCATATTTTGAGTGGATTTACTGGATGATAGCTGTAGGTGGGGGGTGGTTGGAGGATGTGGGTACTGGGGGGTGGTGACTTGGGGGGACTATATCTGGCTCCAGTCCTTTCTCTCCCTTCTTTTTCTCTCTGCTTCCCAGTTGCCATGAACTGAGCAGCTCTCCTTTACTGTGCCCAGCCACCACAATGCTTCTGCCTTAGAGTCAGCTGACCATGGACCAAACCCCAGAAACCATGAGCCAAATAAACCTTTCCTCCTCAAAATTATTCTTGAGGTATTTGGTCACAGGAATGAGAAGCTGACTGGCACACACCCACATCTGCTTGGCTTCTGGTGAGGGCCACATGTGCCCCATGCATGACGAGAAAGTAGAAGGAGCGGTAAGTATGAGAGGAAATTAGGGATGGCACAACAGAGCTGACCCACTTTATAATCGCTGCCAATGGTTATCACCAAAAAACTGATCTGTTCCTGAGATAATCAATCCAGTCTCATGAGAAACACATTGATCCTTCTTAAAGGTGCCACCTCCCCAATACCATTATAGTGACAAATAAATTTCAACATGAGTTTTTTCAGGAAAAAAAATAACTAAAACAGTTGTCTAGCGCCGGGCGTGGTGGCGCACGCTTGTAATCCCAGCGCTTGGGAGGCTAAGACAGGAGGATCGCACAGGTTCGAAGCCAGCCTCAGCTACTTAGTGAGGCTCTCAGAAACTTAGTGAGACCCTGTTTCCAAATAAAATATAAAATAGGTCTGGGAGTATAGCCCGGAGGTAGAAAGCCTCTGGGTTCCACCCCTAGTACCACCACAAAATAAATAAATAAATAAATAAATAAATAAATAAATAAATAAATATAGTACAGTTGTCTATGACACAGAAGGCTAATCAGTAAGGATGGGACACTAACTGAACCTTGTAAGAGCCATTTCAAATATGTGGTAGGACAAAAGGTATCTTGAGGTGGGTATAAAAGTTATTTCAGTTAGCTAATTCTTTGTAACATCCCACCCTGAAATTTTTTATATTAAAACATCTCACAGGCCGGGCGTGGTGGCGCAGGCTTGTAATCCCCGCGCTTGGGAGGCGGAGACAGGAGGATCGCGCAGGTTCAAAGCCAGCCACGTGCGCTGGCTTAAGAGACCCTGTTTCCAAATAAAAAAGTATAAAAATAGGTCTGGGAGTGTAGCCCAGAAGAAGAAGGGTTTCCAGGAACCCCAGTACCACCAAAAAAAAAAAAAAAAAAAAATCTCACAGGTCTACAATTTGGGCAGCACTAAGTGAACATAGCTCATTTCTGCTTTATTTAGTGTGAGGTGGGCAATTCAATTGCCAGGGCTGGAACCATTTGTAAAGTCTTCCTTGCAGCCATGCCTGGTGGTTGGTATTGGGAAGCCCTGAAAAACTGGTGGGAGCAGTGGGGGCTCCATGGGCATTGTTTTATGTGTGTATATGTCCTTTTTCAAATGATCGTTCCAGAGAGGCAACTTCGGGGAAGCTAGTCTTCTTGCATTTTGGTTTAAGAACCCCAAGATGCGTGGATGGGAGGAGGACAGAGAGACTGGAACACAAATATACCACACGGGCTGCTATAACTTAACAACAAGGTCAGGCAGCAACACTTCCACCACATTCTATGGGCTGTGATGGTCACTAAGCTTCCCCCAATTTCAAGGGGATGGACTTAGACCCCGTCTCCAATGGAGGAGCGTCGACATCACACTGAAACATTACCACGAAGGATCTCGTGAGACATGGGATTCGCTCTGGTATGGTTCTATTTGGGAAAGGCAATTTGCCATGGGAATGAATGAGAGGGGGGCAATGGGCAGAGCAAATGGTATGAAATGGCCATAAAGGGCAAGAGAGTAGGTGCTCGCAGATGTGAGAGTAATTTTGTTTTTGTTGTTGCTGTTTTGTAAACGTGAGAGTTGAAGCAGGCTGAAAGGCCAGCGGGGAAGACATATCAGAGAGGGGAAGGTTGAATAAGCAAGAGAGTGAAGGGGTCATCAATAAGTGGGGCTAAGTGCCTGCTAAGACAGGGATGGATTCCCAAGCACTGGAGGGACGGGCCTAGGAAGAGACAACGCTCCCTCAGTGTATCAGCAGGAAGAGGGGACAGAAGGCTGCAGTATTTCTTAAGGTTGTGCCTGCAACTCCAGGGATAGGCAGGTTCCTGGAAGTGGGCCCTTGCTTCCTCTGTGCAGTAGAACATGCAGTTATTTGCTGCAAATAAGAAGCCAGAGAGGTCAGGGGTTGATGACAGAGAGCAGCTTGGGGTTGGTGACAAAGGCCCAGCTGCCCTGCAGAGGAGAACCCAGCAACACTCAGCCCATGAACGTGCGTGGGAGACCTATCCAAGGTCCCGGCTCTGCCATCTGTGCACAATAAAAGGACAGAGGGGCCAGAGCACTTAGTTTGTAGCAAGTGTTTGTCTGAAATGATGAGCCTGAGACCCTAAAGTAGACAAGGGGAGGTGAGGGAAGGAGAGAGCCATTAAGGCACGAAGTACAGGCCAAGTGCCGCGGGTTCGGATTGAGTCAGAGGACTCGGCGCGGGGGAGCCAGATGGACAAGCAAGGACCAACGTGAAGGTCTGAATTACCCAATGCCCTGCAGGTAAGGACAAGGTGTGGCCGCAGGAGTGGCGTCCAAGGCGAACAGCAAGGTCAAGGGAGGAGGAAGTGGAGAATCAGAGGCGGGACGTTTGGAGAGGGCACCGCCGTGGATGCCGAAGGCATTCCTGATGGTGGTATGGTCAAGGAGGACCAGGGCGAAGGTCTGTCTCAGCCAGTTCAGAGTCACTGTGCTGTAAACACTTGCTGCTGGGAACGACTGTGGCCTTCTGAACAAACCAGAGAACCCTTACTGAGGGCCTGCTGCTTTCAGAGCACTTTGCTGAACACTCTGAAGAGACACAGACATCCAAAAAATGTTTGAATAGACTTTCAAGACTGAAATCAGAGAGACTGGGCAAAGCATTGTCAGTAATTGCTCTGGGGCATTTACAGGAGAAAACAACCTATGGGGGAAAGTGAGTCAAGGATATAGTCACTCATTCACTCACTCACTCACTCACTCACTCATTCATTCATTCTTGTATTTATCTTAGACAAGGTCTTACCTTGTTGCCCAAGTTGGCCTCTAACTCTAGATCTTTCTACCTCTGTCTCCCATGTAGCTGAGATTTCAGGCGTGTGCCACCATACCCAGCTTCAGGGTGCCATTGCAAGGGCTCTGGAGGAGCTGGTATGATGTGGAGAGCAGAGGGGCAATGGGGACTGCACTTCAGGCAGATGAAGACAGAGCAAATGGTCTTGTTTACAACATGCTCCGAGTGTAAGGAAACTTCGCTGAAACCTTAGGAGCACTCACTATGAAATGCTTATGTTCTTAGGGAATGTGCTGCTGTTTGGTGACTTCTCTCACTGTGACCTGATCTTAGATTCTATGTGTACCAGGTTCCAGTGATATTGAGTCTGAGATGGGAAATGTTATTGGGTCATTCAAAACACCAGCAAACGATGACCCTGCTCCCATTTCCCCGTCCTCACTGCAGACAATGTCAGTAAAATACGGGAAAGGGGGAGACCTGAGCAGGAAATGCCATTTCCGCAAATGGTAGTTAAGTCAGGAGCCATGATGGAGGCCCATAATCCTATTACTTCAGAGGTTGAGACAGGAGGATAACAGGCTTGAGGCCAGTCTCCTCAGCAATTTGGTGAGAGCCTCAGCAACTTAGCAAGACTCTGTTTTGAAATACAAAACCAAAAGGGCTGATGGGTACAGCTCAGAGGTAGAATGCCCCTGGATTCAATCCCACGTACCAAAAAAAAAAAAAAATGTAGTTAACTTGAGTATGAGGAGTAGAGAGTGGAGATGGAAAAAATAATGCTTTGCTGTCTGTCTCTAGGTCTCTCACAAGAATATACTTCTGCCAAAAGAGTTGCTATGGAGATTCACAAAGTATGCCAACGTCCTGCAGGTCGTCCTTCCAGGTAGAGTTGGCACAGTGCAGATTTCAAAGGAAATATCAACAGATGCTCTTAGCAGTAAATGTCACCATGTCCTCAAAGATAGCTTAACTTGGAGCTTTTGCATTTTCACGGAACCACGGAATCTCAGGGTTAGGAGGGACCTTAAATGTCATCCAATTCAACCCTATTCATCTCTTTGATGCAGTTATCTGGCTCCTGCTCAACCGTCCATCTCCAGGGGTTTCTGAAGCAGTCCAGTGGTTTCACTACACTGCCTCACAGATCTAGCAAAAGGTCCTCTACTGCCCGGCCCCCAGCTATATTCAGATCCTGACTCTGGCCGGCTCGACCCTGGGCAGATGTCCACCCGCTCCTCCGACATGATGCTCTCCTTGACATTTTAAGTCCAGGCCCAGAGATCCAAATTCCATTCACTGACTTCAGCTCCAAGGTTAAACATTCATTTCCTCTGTGTTTACCTTTTCCTTTGTTCTATCACCCTTTCTTTTATATCATCAAAAGAATATGAATTCATTGCAGCAAATTCGGTCGAGACAGGTAAGACTCTTTTTCTGAATGGTGGTCGCCCATCTTCCCGCCCACCTGGATAACAGTTGCCGCCAGTCTGTGGGCCGTCCCGCTGGCTTCTCTGCTTGACAGATGCGAGGCAGGATCCCACGCAGGCGAGCATGCGTGCTTCTGTTAAAAGAGAACCCTGCTGTACTTCCTGTTTTGCAAACTGCCCTTTTCAGAGAAAAATAATACAGTGTGGATGTTCTTCTTCCCCCAGGTCTCGGCCATCTGTAGGCTGAATGCAAAGGCACCTGGATTCCAAAAGCTTCCTGTTCCTGTGGGAGCCGCCACAGATGGTGCTCCTGTCCCTGATGGCCTTGCTGTCCAATATCGGCAACAACAGCAGGAGTGGGCAGCAGCGGCAGACGTCATGGCCCTTGGCAGGCTGTGTGTACCATGTGCTCCAGAAAACAGTATACTTGGGCCACCGAGCCTCCACCTATGACAACTCTTATGGGCTAAGTTGGGTCCAACTAGAATCCCTGTGTTGGAGTTCTCATCCCCTGCACCTCAGAATGGGACCAGATTTGCAGGGAACATTTTGAAAGAGATGATTAAGTTTAAAGCCAGGTCCTTAAAGTGGGCCCTAACCCAATAAATCTGGTGTCCTTATAAGAAGAGGGGATTGGGATAGAGATACAAATAGTGGAAAGACTATACAAAGACACAAAGAGAGGCTTCCAAAGGAACTAAGCCTGCCCATCAGTGACCTGGAACTTCCAGCCTCTAGAGTTGTGAGGAGGTAAATGTCTTTCTGTTTAACCATCCAGTCTGTTGTGCAGCCCAAGCAGACGAAGGCATGGAGAACAGCCTTCCCTTGGCCTCCTCTCTCTGCTTTATCAAGAAAGCTGATGGACTTCATTCTTCTTCATTCTTCTTTGCAAGCAAACGGCCCAGTACATCTGATAATGCCATCAATAGTAAGGTATGCTTATTTGTTAAAAGAAGAAAGAAAACGCCATCGATTTCAATGGGCAATGTTGGCATTATTCAGGAAGGCAAGGAGGATGGTGGGGGCAGGTTAAGAAAGAGGAGGAAGGGGAGGGGAAGGGAGAGAGGGAAGGGATGGAGCGATGCTAATTTCCTTCTCTTTTCCAGGAGAGCATTATTTTTTAATATGATGTGAATCCGGCTCTGCCGAGAACATGGAATGATTTGATGCACGTAACCTGACAGAGTCGCACTGGGGTGAGGGGGCCGCTTCTACACTTGCTGCCCACTGGACAAGCCCAGGGCAGCCTGGAGGCACTAGCTGGATGGAAGCATTGGACTGAGCTCCTGGGAGGAAGCCTGCGCTTGTCCATCTCTGCCCCAGCACCTGGCCCAGCTGTCTGGCACCTGTCTGGATTTGAGTATAAACAGTAGCATAAATCAAAACTACTTTCTTTGAAAACTGACTATTTCAACAGAAATATGTATTTATTTTGGTTGCACAATGTATTTAGATACAAAGAGGAATCTGGGGGCTGGGAGGGATCCACCTGGTGCACATGAAGATGGGGACTGTCAAAGGTTGGTGTGTAAGGGGGATGCCTGGCCCCAAATCTTCCCACAACTACTGGTCCAGCCCATCAAGATCCTCAGAATCTCTCTACCTGGGTCATTCCTTCAAGATGAGGCTCCTGCTAGGGTGTATTTTGGAAGGAAAAGGAAAGACTGAAGAACAGCAGAATGTCAAGTACTGTGTAGTATCCTACTAGATTTTCACAATGGTTTCTGAAATTATCTCTGTTTTATAGGTCAGTAAACTAGGAGAATTCAAGTAACTGGCCCAGCCTCACCTGACAAGCATTTGACCAACTTAATTTTTGAACCTAAGTCCACCTGCCATCAAAGCCTCCCTAGATCATTTTATCTGATGCCTTAGAAAAGCATGGTCATGTTAGGATGCTGCGTGCTTGCAAGGGGCTTCTATGAGTGTCAGGGCTGGACCATCCTAGCACAGGATGCCTCTCAGGAAGGTGAGTGCAACTGAGAAGCTCCTTCAGGTAGCTCTGTGGGACGAGAGAGAATCTAATACAGGCTCAGAGATCCCTGGCACATGGACACAGTATTGTAGCTCATGAGATCTCATCACGAAGATCTCAATGTGGGTTTCTCTAGGCCAGTGCTTCTCAAAGAGAGGCCCCAGCCCAGCAGCATCGGCATCATCTGGGAACTTGTTATAAATGCAAATTCTCAGGCCAGTCCTCGACCTATCAGATCCGAGACTCTACAGTGGGGCCCAGCAATCTGTGCTCGAGCCAGCTCTCCGGGGGATTGCAATGCTTGCTCATTTTTGACCACGGCTGGTCCAGGTTGCCTTCTCTGATCTGCATCATGATGCGCTGGCCTCTGCTACTAACACCTTAGCCATGCTGACCGGCCTGGGCTGAAAAAGGAACGCCGCCTTCTCCCCAGGGCACCGATAGTGGATTAATTTACTGGGGTCTGCAGTGGCCTTAAATCTTCTGGGGAACAAGGCAGAGTACAAATATATAAATGATGGCGTGCGCTTCACTGCCAGGCTGGGCCTCACTACAAATCATGAGCTGCAGAGTGCGACTGGTGGGCAGCAGTCGCCTTGCCAGGTCCTTACACTCCCTGCTGGAGAAAAAATAAAGGCCACATGTCGCTCCACCCCCTCCCCACCACTCCCGACCACTCAGTACAGTCGCTTCCCATTAATCCCATCACAAGTTGAAAAATACCATGATGCGAAAGTGCACTGAATTATGCCTTGCCCACCCAACACTCTAGCTTGGTGGCGGGCACGCTGCAGAGTGCGGGTGTCCACCCTGTGCCTGCAAGGCTGGCTGGCAGCTGTGGCTCACCGCTGCTGCCCCACATCGAGTATTTATTTATTTATTTATTTATTTATTTATTTATTATTAATTTAGTGGCACTAGGGGTGGAACCCACAGGCTTTCTACCTCTCGGCTATACTCCCAGACCTATTTTATATTTCATTTGGAAACAGGGTCTCACTAAGTAGCTGAGGCTGTCTTCGAACCTGCGCGATCCTCCTGTCTCAGCCTCCCAAGTGCGGGGATTATAAGTGTGCGCTACCACGCCCGGCCCACATCGAATTTTAAACCCCACATTGCTCACCCAGAAAAAGACTCAGTTTCAAAATCCACATTATGGCCAGGGGAGGGGTTACACAACTTGTAATCCCAGTAGATGGGAGGCTGAGACAGAAGAGTTGCAGTTCTGCGGCCAGCCTCAGCAGCTTGGTAAGACCCTGTCTCAAAATAAATTAATTAATTTTAAAAAGGGCTGGGTGTAGCTCAGAGGTGGAATGCCTCTGGATTCAATCTTCAATATCCTCCTCCACCCAGAAAAATAAACACCCCAAATTCACAATATGGTTTCTATCAAATGAATTATCACATTTGCAGCACAGTCGGATTAAAAAAAAAAAAAACCCTAGGCGGAGCTAGCCTACATCAGGGACCATCTGTCTCACCACGAAGACTCAGGGTGAATCAGCAGCAGACAGAGCAACACTGGGAAGGGACCAGTCCCCTTGCCCAGAACACTCGCCTGGTCCAGCCTTACTTGATGCCAGAGCCCGCCCCCGGCTGTGCCTCCTCAGTGTGCACGGCAAGCACTTAAGGGGGGGACATCACGCTGCCCCCTGCAAACTTCACCTCTGGGTTATACCCCAGAAGAATCACACACACAGTCAGCCCGCACATCCATGAGATCCATATCCATGCATTCAACCCACCATGGGTTAAAGGTATTTGAAAAAGGAAACGGCGTCTGTGCTGAACATGTACAGCCTTTTTTCTTCTCATGATCCTCTAAGCAGTACAGTATCACAACTGTTTGCCTAGCGATTACCCTGTATTAGTTATTAGAAATCATCTGAAGATGATTTCAAGTATGCAGGAGGATGTGCGTAGGTTATGTACCAACACACCACACAGTTTTATATAATAAAGTTGAGTATCTGAAGACGTGGTATCTGCAGTGAGGAGGGGGCAGTCCAAGAACTAACCTCACAAGTATATAGAGGGACAGATATTTGCATATAGATATAGAGATATACATAGATACATGTGCATATACAAGCTTTTGCGGAGATCTGACGTTAGGCAGCTGAGTGAGCTGTTTTGTTAGGAGTTTCTTTTGGTTTGTTTTGCGGTACTAAGGATTAAACCCAGGGGCATTTGACCTCCAAGCTACATTCCCAGCCCTATTTTATTTTCTAATTTTGAAAGGGGATCTCACTAGGTTGCTGAGATTGGTCTTGAATCTGCTATCCTTCCGTCTCAACTTCCCAAGGATGGGGATTACGGGCCTGCGCCACCACGCCTGGCTGGGCGTCTCTCAGTGCTGCACTTGAATAACAGGGCAGACAGCCAGGAAGGAGAGGTGATGGCTATAAGAACACGGGGAAACCCACACACATGAGCCCACGGGCACGAGCTGGAGACCAGGAGAATGACTGATTCCTGCCAAAGTGTCTTATTTTTTCTGACCTTGATGATTTGGGGTGTCCTGCAGACGTAAGGGTCCTTCAACATGAAGCTAAACACACAAACCAGGCTCAGACAGATGAGCAAGGACCAGGTGAGCCAGAAAGCAGCTACCTCTTCACCTCAACCCTTCCTCCCCAGGCTCATCTCCCATGGTTCACCCAACTGGAAGACACCCGGGGCCGGGGATTCTGGGAAGTGTAGTTCCACCAGGCCACCATGCCCAGCAAGTCAGCTGGAAGGACTCCTGCAGGCCTTCCCTGAGGGGCTGCAGGCTTCCTGCTGGGAAGCTCCACTGGTCTGTTGAGGAGCAGAGGAGAGGTCACTGCCAGCACAGGATGCAGTCGGTCTGTGTGGCTCGCTGTTGCGCAGGCAGGCTGTGAGGTGCCGCTCTGTGCTGCCCCAGTGGCCGTGAAAGGGCTCAGTCAGAAAAATCTCTCCCGGGTCTTGAAAGCGCAAGGAATCCGTGGGGTTGGCACCACATCAGTCATGGTGGCAACAATGAGAGACAAGTCCTTGACATCTGACACACCAGGTGGGTTCGATGGCACGTGTCACCAAGGCAGCTCTAGGGACTTTGGACAGGGCACTGGCTGTTTGGGGCATTAGCAGAAGGATCGGGAGATGTCACATGGGGACGACACAGGAAAATGGAGGGATGACTGCAGAGACCTCCCCAGGAGGGACACCCCCAGGACTGGGTGGGAGTCCTCGGAGGAGGTCCCCAGGAGCCATCTCGGACTGTTAATCTTAGCCCCATTTTAATACCCAGCACAAGGGATGTGAGCACAGTCCAGGAAACACACGTAAAAGTCTGCGAATGATCCAGTTACATCACAAGGCAGGAACATTTCCTCAAGGGACAGAGCTGAGCTGAGAAATGGTTCACCTTAGAGGCTGAGCCAAAGACTTCAGAATCATTAAAAAGGAGAGAAAAGCAGGACGTGGTGGGGCGCACTTATAATCCCAGTACTTGGGAGGCTGAGGCAGGAAGATCGCAGGTTTGCGGCCAGCCTCAGCTACTTAGTGAGGCCCTCCACAACTTAGTGAGAACCTTTTTCAAAATAAAGAATAAGAGCTGGGCATGGTGGCGCACGCTTGTAATCCCCGCGCTTGGGAGGCGGAGACAGGAGGATCGCGCAGGTTCGAAGCCAGCCGCGCTGGCGTAAGAGACCCTGTTTCAAAAATATAAAATAGGTCTGGGAGTGTAGCCCGGAGGTAGAAGGGCTTCCAGGAACCCCAGTACCACCAAAATAAATAAATAAATAAATAAATAAATAAATAAATAAATAAATAAATATAAAAATAAATAAAAATAAAGAATAAGATATAGGGCTGGGAGTGTAGACTGGAGGTAGAATGTCCCTGGGTTCAATACTCAGTAGAGAGAGAAAGAGAGGGGGGGGGAGAGGGAGAAGGTGAGGATGAGGTGTGTGTGTGTGTGTGTGTGTGTGTGTGTGTGTGTGTGAGAGAGAGAGAGAGAGAGAGACAGAGACAGAGACAGGAGAGAGGGAGGGAGGGAGGGGGAGAGAGAGAGAGAGAGAGAGACAGACAGACAGACAGACAGACAGACAGACAGACAGACAGACACAGGAGAGAGGGAGAGAGAACAGAGCCTGGGCAGGGGCATGGAAGAGGACATGGCACGGTCTCCTGAGGGTGGCTCTGAGTACTTTCCCCTTGGAACCCTTCCTAGACACACAGCCGCAGGGGCCACAGAGTGGACCTGCAGCCCAAAGCATCTCTACAATCTCCACTCAGATGCCATTCGCTGCTCCTCCAGCCCCGGTCCATTAAGATGCAATTTTCTTATTCATCTGAGCATGAGCTTGATGCCATCTTTGCAAACATAATCTCTGATTTTTACAATCTCTGGACATTTCCATAGAGGCTTAAACATCTTTCTCTTTGCAAATGAACGAGTTCCAATATAAGCAGAAAAAAAAAAAGAAGAAAGAAAGAATAAAAAAAAAGGTCATTTTCTAGACTGAATTAGGGAGGCTCCTGTCTCACTGACCAGTTGAAAATAAAAGGTCTGAGCTATTTATCGCTCATGAATTCTCTTGCCTGGATCAATTAACTACCTGAGTGTCATTTGAAACCACGCAGAGCTGTAATCAAGGAAGCTGTCTCTTCCTGTCATGGATTCTTCTCTGTGACTTGTTCTCACAAACTGTTAAGACAGAGCTGACCTGAAACCATATGTGCTAAGCATTAATAGTGAGAACTGGGTGGAAGAAAATTAACTTTTTGCTTTTACTGTGCTTGAAACCTTTGTTTCTTTGGTGCTGGGGATTGCACTCGGGGCCTTGCAATGCTAACCATGTACTCTACGCTAAGACCCCCCCCCCAACCCCTGTGTGTGTGTGTGTGTGTGTGTGTGTGTGTGTGTGTGTGTGTTTTGTTTTGTTCTGTTTTTCAAATTCAGGTCTGGAGATGGACTCAGTCATACATATGGTTTCCATGAACTAGGTGAAGCCCCTCTTGGAAAGCTACTGGGTTTAATGCAACTGTAAAAGGTAACTTCTGATCTATTTAAAGGCTGTGATTGTTAGTGAGTTCTTTCAAGGTCTGCCCAATTAGGGCAGGCAGTATTGAGGATGTGAGGACAGTTGTCTGATAGTTTCAGTGAATATTTCAGAAAGCTGTGAGATGCAAAGTGGTTTGGTCTCTGAGATGCTTCCATAGTAATCCTACTCCTTCTGCACCAAGCAGAGTTTTTAGTCGCTGTCTGCAGAACCGACACTAGCTAGTTTATCAGAAAAGGAATCTGAGATGGGCATGGTGTCACACACCTGTAATCCCAGTACTTGGGAGGATGAGACAGGAGGATCACAGGTTCGAGGATAGCCTCAGTGATTTAGTAAGATTCTCATCAACCTAATGAGACCCTGTTTCAAAATAAAAATAAAATAGGGCTAGGGGTATAGCTTGAAGGTAGAATGCCTCTGGGTATAATTTATAGTACCACAAAAATAAATAAATAAATAAATAAATAAATAAATATAAAAGGAATTTGTTAGCCAGGCATGGGACGAAAGGATTGAAGGGTTAAGGACAGCCTCAGCAACTTAGATATTAAGCAACCTAGTGAGACCCTGTTTCAAGACAATAAAATGAAATAAAGGGCTGACGGTGTATCATGGAAGTAGAATGCCCCTGGGTTCATTCCCCAGTAACAAACACATACACACACATGCATACACACACACACACACACACACACACACACACACACACACACACAGTTTATTCAAGAAGGCCCAAACACAGCTACAATCCTCTCCATGCTGGGGATAAGATGCTGCTGCTAAGATTGAAGCCACTCTTGCCTCTCAAAGTTAAGCATCTCAGCATCTCAGCCAGGTGTGGTGGCACATGGCTGTAATCTCTATACCTGGGACATGGGAAGCACATTTTTGAGACCAGCCTCAGCAACTTCACAAGGCCCTCTGCAACTTAATAAGACTTTATTTCAAAATACAAAAATTAAAAAAGGGCTAGGGTGTAGCTCAGAGGTAGAATGTCCCTGGATTCAATACTCAGTACCCTTGCCCCCCAAAAAGTTAAGTATCTCTACTTGCTGTTACCAGGATGCATTTTGGATGATACCTCCTTGTTATGATTTGGACATGGTTTGAATGTGCCCACGAGAATTCACATGCTTGACAAAGCAAGGGCTATGATGTGTGGACTTTCAGCCTCTAAAACCGTAAGCTACATAAACCTCTCTTCTGTATAAATACCCAACTTCAGGTATTTCATTATGTTAACAGAAACAGTCTAATATAATCCTCTTTCCTATCCTTGTCTGCCCATCTTGCATGTGAGTCTGATTAGGGACTCCTGGATCACATAACTGTGACCTAGCTGCAAGAGAGGTGGAAAGCCAGTTTCCACTAATCTCAAAAGGCAGGACTCAGGGTGGAAACTTCTCCAAACATAAGGAGGGTGCTCATAGGTGCTTGGCAGCCAACAAGCAGAAGGGATGACCCCACACTCAGTGTGTCTTGGCTTTTCTCTCCCAATCCCAACACTCTGGCTCCAGCCTTTGCAGTTCTATGTTTAGAAGAGGCAAAAATATAAGCTATGGATTTATTTAAAGCTCCAGCTTCCAGAATATGTACTGGAATGAGGGTCATTTTACATGTAAATCCTACACCCTTTAAAGGTTCAGGGACAAATATAAGAAAGGTATAGTAAATGCTTCAGTAAACCTCAACAAGATTCTTAACACAAACTCCTTCCCTATATCCAGTTTAATACGTTTATGATGGTCAGAAATTAAAGCAGTTCATGTCAGGAAGATTTCAGACCATAGGATTTAAAACCCCACTGGTTATTCTAATAGGGTCTGAGTGAACATTGGGTAGGGGCAATGAGGACACTGGGCACTCTCCCAGCACTATCCCTGACCTGTGCTGTGACCAGCAGAACTTTATTCTTTAAATCACATGATGAAGGATTAAAACATGGCAGCAATATTCAAATTTTTTGAGCAGCCCCAGTACCCAGGCGAAACCACCTTGTCACCAACACACCGCAGAGGAAAGAGGTAGTCATGGTGTAGGAGCACCTGGAGACCTGCTCGCCACCTCTCCTCTGGACTCCCAGCAATGGGGCCTCCCCATCCCACCCTGTGGGATCTGAGAACATCATTAGAAATCTCCTGAACTTCATCATCTCTAAGGTCCCTCCCAGGATTCTGATCCTATGACCCTGGAACTCACCTTAGAGCCAAGATTCTTGGTTTTCCTTGAGACTACTGACATTTGGGGCCAGGAAATTCTTTGTTGCAAGGACCTGTCTTGTGCCTTATAAGATATTTATAGCATCTCTACCCTCTACCAACTAGATATGAGTAGCACTCCCCAGTTGAGAAGACCAAAAATGTCCCCAGATATCACAAAATGTTCCCAGACTGTTTAAATTTACATTTCCGCCAGCCATGCATAAGAGTTCCCTTTTCTCCACATTGGAAGTCTTCAATCACATCTCCGAAGTCTTTTTATCCACACAAGGCAACATTCTCATGTCCTAGAGATTAGAATGTGGGCACTTTTGGGGGGGACATTATTCTGTCTCACTGCAGGTGTATCTGTCACATTGTAGAAATCTGAAAGCAGTGCAAATGGTTCTAACAATGATTTATTTTTTTTTGGGGGGGGTAGAAAATACATGCTTCTGTAAGCCAAGTTCTTATCTTAACTGAAATATCTTACTGATTCTCCATTAATTAATACATTGAATAAAATATTTTCCATGTTTTCACTTTTTATTTGCATGAGAGACATGTTGTACCTTTTGGTGATATTAACTCACCAATAATCACAAGAAACCGATGAGATAGGTACTAATATTTGTCCCACTTTGCCCAGAGATGTTTAGGCAACTTGTCCAAGGTCACACAGCTAAGAAGGGAGGGCTAGCTTGAGGATCCAATGCACTACACCATCATATGATGGCCAGACCAAATGTTCATCAATGCCTCATTAAGCTGGCTTTGCCATGAGTACGTAAAATGTTATAGTTTGCCTCAGAAGTGATGTAGATACCTTGGAAGGTATTATGGATAATAATTGTTATGGACTGAATGATTTCCCCCCTCCCAAATTTATATGTTGAAATCTTAACTCCCAATATGAGGACACTAGAAAGTGGAACCTTTGGGAGGTGACTGGGTCATGAGGGTGAGCACTCATGAATGGATTAGAGCCCTTACAAAGGATGCCTAGAGAACTCTCTCAACCCTTCTGCCATCTGAGGACACAGAGATAAGATCTAGAGGACCTTGTCTTCCCCCTAAAGAAGCAAGAAGTCAAGCCTGGCACAGTACACAGCACGCACCTATCATTACAGTATTTGGGAGGCTGGATACAAGGATCACAGGTTTCCAGGCCAGCCTTGACAGTTTAGCAAAACCTTGTTTCAAAATAAAAAATGAAAAAGGCTGGATATTCAAGATATTAGTCCTCTATCAAACAAGTAGGTGGTAAAATTTTCTCTCATTCTGTTGGCTCTTGGTTGAGGTTCTTGACAGTTTCCTTTGCTGAACAGAAGCTCTTCAGTTTCATGCATTTCCCATGTATTGATTCTCCTTTTAGTTTCTTGTGCCTTTGGGGTCTTGTTGAGAAAGTTTTTATCTGTGCCTATGTGTTTCATCATTTGACCTATGCCTTCTTCAAGGAGCCTTAAGGTCTCTGGTCTAATTTCCAAGTCTTTGATCCATCTTGAACTGACTCTTGTGCAAGGTGAGAAAGTGGTGTTTATTTCCATTTTCCTGCATATGGTTAATCAGTTTTGCCAACACCATTTGTTGAACAGGCTATTCTTTTTTTCCAGTGTATGTTTTTGGCCCCTAATGTACATGATATACATTAACAAACATATCAAAGCCATTCACCAAGCCAAACATGAGGACGGAGGGGGGAGGAAATGGGGTGGGAACTGGGTAAGAGCTAATTGGGTGATTTGTGCATGTATGCCTATACTATCTTGTACTCCACTAAGATGTATGACTACAATGCACCAATAAAAATATCTTTTTAAAAAGGGCTGGGGATATAGATTAGAGGTAGAATCCCTCCTTCCCAGGTTCAATACTCAGTATCAAAAAAAAAAAAAAAAAAAAGCAACAACAGGAAGTGGACCCTCGACAGATACCACATCTGCCAGAGCCTTGACCTTGAACTTCCCAGCCTCCAGAACTGAAGAAAAGAATTCCTGTTGTTTTTAAGCCACCCAGTCTATGGGGTTGTGTTACAGTCTATGGGGTATGGACACAGAGCCCAGCATGGTGGCTCATGCCTATAACCCTAGTACTTGGGAGGCCGAGACAGGAGGATCTCAGGTTGTAGGCAAGCCCCAACAACTTAGTGAGGCCCTCAGCAGCTTAATGAGACCCTGTTTCAAAATAATAAAAAAAAAATAAGGCTGGGGATGAAGCCCAGAGACAGAATGCTTCTGGGTTGCCCCAAAGAAAACAAAATAAACAAAGCAAAACAATAGTGAGGCACTGTGAGGATGGGCATGAAGATAACTCTGGTGGAGAAGAGTTATTTCTCTTTGACTCCAGAACATAATCATCAAACGCAAATATTAGGATAAGCCAACACATATATGCAAACTGAAAAATAAGTAGCCGTGATGGGGGAAAATATTATTTGTTGTTTATAATCCCCAGCTGCGATGGCTGGATCACGAGAGGTGTCTTTGTTTGCTAAAAGGGATGCTGAGCTTGAGAAAATAAGATTGGAAGAAGCTAAGAGTAACCTGCCTAGGAAAATCAGCATAAAATGAGAGAGGGGTAGAGGAAAAGGGAGAGCCAATGAAGACATGTGAGGGTAGATATTAAGTACGCAACAGCAGTTTTGTTAAGTTTTACTGTGGCATTTTATATTCCCTTCTCTACGACCTCTTGCACTACATATAAAAGTAATTTTTGTTTTATTTTTAATAACAGCATATTCTTATTTTAAGAGTAAATAGTAATTTATTAGTAATGAATTTTTTTTAAATTATACTTAAATATTCTACACAAAACATGCTTTGTAAAGCTGAATTTGTTTTGTTTTGTTTTGTGTTGTTTTGTGGTACTGAGGCTTGAACAATTCATGGATGCTCTACCAATGAGCTGCACCCCCAGCTCCTTTTGTATTTTTAGGGAGGGTTTCCCTAAGCAGCCCAGGCTGACCTCAAACTCTCAGGCTTCCTGCTTCAACCTCCCAAGTAGCTGGAATTACAGGCATGCGTCACTATTCCCAGGCTGAATTTGTTTTGGGAAGATCCAGGGCTGGGCTCTACTTCTAGAAGGTTACAGGATAAGAATGGAGGCTTTCCTCGAGCTTGCCCACGTTTGGGTCACACATAATGACATTTTAAGGTTTCATGGATGCTTTTCCAAATGTGCAAAGGCTCCACTGCAGTTTAGGAGTCAGGCTAGGAGGATTTCAGTACATTATTGCATCCCAAATTTAGTGAATTTGCAGGAGAAAATATTTTTTTAAAAGTGGAACAAAAAGAACCAAGGATCTTAACTGTATAAGAAAATGAGAGTGTCCCAAGTGTTATTCAGTTTGCAGAACTCCCCCCTTACTCTACAAGAATCAGTTGAAGTGGTCCACGATTCCCAGTAACTTGTTTTCACAACTCTAGGTTCCCTTGGGTACTTCTGAGTTAAGCAAATTCTCCAGTCTGCTCGTTTTCTGATTTCTTTCAAGTCTCTGCCTAGGTTGTGGTTTTTATATCCCATCGGCTCCTTCTTTCTGCTTGGATCAGTCTTTTCGTTTCTAAAGGTCAGCAGTTTAAAAAGAGTTTTTCCTTCTCAAATCTAGATCCGAACGACCAGAGAGACCTATGAATCCTCCAGATGAAAAACACCAAGAAGGGACTGACCCAAATCCAGGGCCGTGCACCTCCATGCTCTTAGGCTCTGTTCCTGCTGTTTCTCCTCCAAACCAGACAGGTTCCAAATCAACCATCCTCCAAAAAGCTAATTTTGTGGGCATGGTTCGGCTCTTTATTTGGTAATATATCATTAATTATTAATTTCTCAAATGAACTACAATCTTAAGTATAGAGGTACCATATATCTTCAGACAAACATTTTCCCCCCAATGGATAATATCTCTAGTTAAATAGATCTAAGTAAAGATCATGTTTTCCCTTGGTCTCTGGCCTCAGACTTTCAACATTGAATGGTATTACCAAGTATCACCTCAGGCAACGGGACTAATGTCCATTTACAAATGAAAAATCTAAGGCTTATAAAGCATTATAAAGCAGAGCCAACATTTAAACTCGGATCTTTGGGATCCTAGAGCCTTTTTGTTCTACCATTCTTCTATCCCTCTTGCCCAGCAAGAATGACTTCCTTTCAATTCCTGGAATGCTGGGCTATCACCTTCCTTCTTAGAACTTTCATTTTCCCTTCTCTGTGCCCGGATCACCCTCCCTCTTCCTTTCTCTTCTCTATTGGACATCTATTAGCTGTCTTATTTCCACTCCACTGTCAAAGGACTCACCTAAGTTTGTCCTTGTGAGCTCATTTGTGTGATGATGTGATGTTTCTCACCTCTCCCCAATATCTCCATCAATATCCAAGCTCCTTAAAGAAGTAGGCACTTCTGTTTGGAATTAGACGTATGTCCCTGAACCCAACAAGTAACAGGAGCCCAGTGAACTTTTGTTGAACAAATAGAAGAATGAATGAATTCCACCAGATGGGTGAATGAAAGATTGAAAGCATCCCAGATGGGGTAGCAGAAGTTCCCTGTGAAACATGCATGTCAAGACGGGAGGAGCTTGTGCCAATGGGGCTCTGGAGGAACTCTCCCAACACACCCATTATGTCAGACCATGGCCACAATCCTCCCCATACACGAACATAAAATCCAGACGCCAGGCCCCACTAGTGTAGAAACTCTCACCCAAGATGTGTGTGGATTTGCAGTCTGCGTGGACATTAACCCACAAGTCTCGCTCAGAGACCCCAAGGACCCATCGCAACCTCAGCCACACTTATTTTTTTAGTATTTGCCACTTTTGGTTTCCACACAGACTTGGAGCTCTGAGTTTCTCTGTTCCTTCTGGTTTAGAAAGAAAGTCCATGCTCAGCGTCAAGCCCCCAGACCTCCAAATCCTCTTTCTGTAACTAATCTGGTAACTCACCCAGCTAGATCCTGCCATGAGGAGGGGATTAGATATGTAAGTTTTAAATGCCCAAATTACTTTAAAGGCTAATTTTCCATAAACACATCTCTTATGTAAAGTGAGAAACTTCTGAACATTGGATAAAAACTAGATCCCCCTGCTTTTGTGCACCCCCTCCCCTACTACCACTATCTACCAAGTGTGACTTTGTACCCTTCACACACACCCCAGGTCCTACATAAACCTTTATTCACTTATTTATTGAATTTGGACATGACATTCTACTTCTGAGCTGAGTTCCAGCCCTTTTTAATTTTTTAATTTTTTACTTTTTTATTTTTGTTGTTGTTGTTATTGTTGCTTTTGAAACAGGGTCTCCCTAGGTTTCTGAGAGTCTCAGTACATTGCTGAGGTTGTCCCCGAACTTTCAATACTTCTGTCTCAGCCTCCCAAGTACTGGGATTACAGATCTGTGCCACCATGCCCAGCTCCTAACTGTCTTTCAATAGTAATGTTTAGGTAGTACAAACAACTGACCTTTACTTAGTTTCATTGAGTCTTTTATGAATAAAAGCATATAGAGAGAGCTAGGTGTGGTGGAATATACCTATAATCCCAGGACCTGGGAGGTTGAGACAGGAAGATCACAGGTTTAAGGTCAGCCTTGGCAACATAATGAAACCCTGTTTTAAAATAAAAAGTAGAATAAAATAGGTCTGGGGGGGTGTGGCTTAGAGGTAGAATAATACAGGGCTTAATCCTGAATAGTCCCCCTACAAAAGGATATTTAGAACACACAGTCTACAGCATACTTTAGTTGGCCGAGGATGTGGCCTCCTCCCTCTGCACTACTTTCGTAGCTGCTCATCCGTCCCAAGGCTCCTTATTTGTAGATATTCAGGAGCCACTGCTGCTATGCTTTTTAGGGGCATAATTTGTGTTGCAGCTCAGGAAATAGCTACCCCAAAGCACAGGCACTGAAGTGCTTTCTGACACTTTGAATGAAAGGAAATTGGAGGCTTCAGAAACTGCCTTAGAATCAATGTCTCTAACTATTCCTTGGGCCTCTCATGCCCAGAAGAGAGAAGGGCTCCCTGTGAGGCTCACTTCTCTGACTCTGGACATTTCTTTCCAAAGAAATACAATTGCCTTATCGTCCTCAACCCAGGGATCACATCAAATAACCAGAAAATATTAATGCCCAGCAAAGAAACTAGAAGTCGCCAGCATGCCACATCACATTTTTCTTCTATACTTCTGAGAGCAGCTCCAACCAATAGGTTGTCTTATATGGGTAAAGTCTCCTAGGTAATCAATCAATCAATCAATCAATCTCTTTTTTTGTCTCCTTCTTTCTTCTTTTCTTTCTTTTTTTGGTGTATGGTTCTGGGGATTGAATCCAAGGGTATTTCACCTCTAAGCTATATCCCACTCCTCATCTGATTTTACTTTTTTTTTTTTTTTCTATCTCAATGACATTTATTTGAAGTAGTTTGGGGGGAGATGAGCTGATGAACATTCTGGAGGGTTGGCAATGAACCGCCCATGGCCAATCCATGGAACTCAAAACAGGCTGTAACTAGAGGGATTTTACTTTTTGTTTTGTTGTTGTTGTTGTTTGGTGGTACTGGGGGTAGAATTCAGAGGCTTTCTACCTCCAGATTATCCTCCCAGACCTATTTTATATTTTATTTGGAAACAGGGTCTCACTAAGTTGCTGAGAGCCTCACTAAGTAGCTGAGGCTGGCTTCGAACCTGTGCGATCCTCCTGTCTCAGGTTCCCAAGCGTGAGCCACCACTCCCAGCTTACTTTTTGTTTTGAAACAGGGTCTGACTAGGTTGCTAGAGTCTCATTACATTGATGAGGCTGTCTTTGAACCTGTGATCCTCCCGACTCAGCCTCACAAGTCCTGGGATTACAGGTGTGCACCACCATGCTTGGCCCAGATAATCTCTTGAGGTTACCTTTAGAAGAAGAGATGAAATTTTTGATTGGGTTTAAAGGAAATTTAATTTAACATACTCAGCTTTGCTCTCCTGAGAGAGGAACTGGCAAATGAAGTGTTTTATATGCAGGTTTATAGAGCCTTCAATCTCTCCAAGATAACTGCATAAAAGACCACGCAAGACTACGGCAGAGCTTTCCCAACCAGCTTGACCTTGCTCTGCTGTATCTAAGGGACCAAACCCAAAAGTGGTGAGGATGAAGATCGAAAACATCTCAGTCTCCTCCAGCTGCTTAATAAAAACATTGGTTCCTGCTTAATGATCTCCTCATCTACTTTCTCTCTTCCCTGAGTCTTGTTCTTTTTCAAGTAAAGGATTAGTGAGAACATCTCCTCTACCCTCTGGAGGTTCCTTGACATTAACTGACAGACTGACAGTAGCCAGATTCACAAGAGAAAAGGTACACAGGACCTGGCATTTTTTTTTTCTGGGTAGTATCTGTAATGGCTCGATAAACTCTTTAACTTCAGAGACAACAGGGTCTCAAGAGTTTTTGGATACCGGGATGAATTGCTGCGGGTGGGAAACGAGCATCCCTGATACTGAGAAGGGGAAACAGGGGCCAGGACGTGGGGCTTTCCACTATTAAGGAGGGAGAAGAATGCCGTGTGCCCTCACAGTGCCCTTGGGCAGGGGAATGACTGCAGGGGAGCCTCTGGAAGGCTGAGCACGTGGGTGAATTATCTGGAGCCATATCAAGGAGGTGTCTGTAATCTAGAGCAGCAGCCACCACAGCCATCAGAAGTGTGACGGTCTGCTCTGCATCCCCAGATCTCTACCTCCTTGATGAAAAAAATAGGCAGGTGACGGCTCTACTCAACATCTAGCCATGAAGCCAGCTGTCAATAGAGCCCCAAGCTAAAGACACATGGCATGGCCTGTCCCAGTCAGTAGCAGTTACATAATAACTCAGCTCTCTTGAGCCTCGTGTGGGAGAGCGCTGAGGTGAGAAGACCTGCTGAGAAGGACCCTCCAGTACAGGACAAGGGAAGGCAGAGAACAGGAGGAGGCCCACAGGACGGGCGGCTGGCAGCCCAGGCCCTGAGAAGCTGCATCTTCTGGAAGCCATGTGGGAGGCTCCTGCACATTCCTCCCCTGTGGATATGTTAATGGAGGTCCCATTTCTGACTTTTAATGTTAATTTAAATGATGTATGTTTATGCCCCACTGAGTAAAAAGGACATTGAATTAATGTGTACATGAAAGAAAACCATCGCCTTTAGCAATCACTCTTCAAATCCTCTTCTAAATCCTTCCCAATGAAGGAAGGCTGCCTAAGACATCCTTCTATTATCACCTCCCTGCTTTGAGTATTTACCATAAAAGTCATTCAATACTTGGTTGCTTAATGAGAAGAGAGTGGGCAGGTCAACCATTTATTTTAATGTTTCCTGTTTAAGAAAATTGAAAGGCCCTTTCCTACCTTCTCCTATCCTCCCTCCTACCCCCAGGTGATTTTTATAGAGTGTTTGTCTAACATCCATGAAATAATATTTCCGACATTTGCTGGGAAGTGCGGATTCGGCTTTCCTTAGAGAAGTCTACATTTCAACCATTAGAACTAGAAAAATGGGTGGGTTAGTATTCTGGTTAATATATTCTAGGATGCCTGGGTTTCAATAAAAAAACATGAGAATATTTTCAGAAGTTTTAATCTCTCTCAAACCCTTGGTGTGAGATCTATCTGTCTTTCAAAGAGTTCTGGCCACCTATAACAATCAGGTTGATGGTGGCCACGCAAATAACTTCTCTGCTTGCAGTTGGGATGATGGTGACCTAGTCTCTATTTTTATCTGTATATGTCAAGGAAGAGAATCAACATGGAGTCGCACTGGTTTGGGGCAGTTACAATGGTAAACCAAGGCGAGGGAGGCAGTTACAAAGGAATAGGGAGGAAGCCATCATTAAATCTGGTTTCAGTTCCAAACTGAACCTTTGAACTGGACTACAGACACACCCAGCCCTGAATGGGAGCCGCCATTTGGACTGGATCAAACTAGAGTTTCCTGAAACACTATATTTTAACCTCTGTTGAACTTTTACACAATGGAACCTATACCCAAACTACACAGAGGCGGAGACAGCACCAAATCCCTTTCTTATAAGGCGGCTTAACTTTTGCCAGCACTAATTATAACTTTTGATTAACAAGTGATATAACTTCCAACCCTTTTTGTGGTTTAAAGCTGTCATTTATAAAGCTTTATGGCTGTCATTTTGTAAAACCTTGGGCCACCTTTTCAAGACTGCTTGATTCTGCATTTTCTTGGATTGCAATGCTGATTAGCTCCAAAGAAGCATAATTTTCTTTGTTCTTGACTAAGGTTTTGTTCTTGGTGGACACACACATGAACCAAAAAAACTTTCTCTGTAAGCAATAAGAATAGCGTGGCAGCTTACTTTCTCCCTCACTGCTATGGTCCGTGGCTGCCATCCTTAGCATCTAACCCCACTGCTGTATCTGCTCTGCTTATCTTCTGTTTAACTTAGCTCTTAATTCAAAGGGAAAGCTCTATTTTCCATGTTTCTGGAGCAAACAAAAGTCAAGCATATGTTACTCTACTAATGCAGCCGATAGAGTCCTTCCATACCCGGGCTGGGCGCTGGAAAGGGCTGGGCAGGGCAGGTCTAAGATGTGCTTGTGGCACTCCTTAGTGATGTGGGGCTCGGGGAGGATGGTGTGCCCCGCCGAAGAACACTGTGTGGCTTCACAGAGGGTAGGGGGGCTGTGTTCCCTGCCTTCTGTGGATGCCAGCTGTTCTGGATAAAATGTCATCAGCTCCTTTCCACAAAGAGACTCATTTTAAAAATGCAAACATGCTGATGGTGGCACACACTTGTAATCCTGGCATTTGGGAGGCTGACACAGGAGGATCTGAGTTCGTAGACAGCCTCAGCTACTTAGTGAGGCCACTCAGTGAGACCCAGTTTCAAAATAAAAACTAAAAAATAGGGCTGGGGGTGTAGCTCTGAGGTAGAATGCCCCTGGGTTCCATCCCCAGTATCGCAAAAAAACTAAAAACAAAAAAGTAAATGTAACAGCACAAGTGTCCCTTTGATTCTCTATTGGCCTCACATTTGGTTTTCAGAAATATCAAAAAATTAGTATTCCATTGACTTCCACAATAAGCAGATACGAAGCTTCATCAGGCATCTCTCAGTTCCTAGGACCAAAGTTTGAGGCAGGTGGCTTGTTTGGTTTTGTTTTAATTTTTGAACCTATAGTCTGATGTGGGATAAACATGCACGCTACCACTCCAGCCTTTGCCTGATTTTAGAAGTATGACTTCTCTCTCTCTCTCTCTCTCTCTCTCTCTCTCTCTCTCTCTCTCTCTCTCTCTCTCTTTACTGCGGACTGAAGACACAGAACTCAGGGGCATTCTACCTCTGAGCTCCACCCCCAGGCTATTTGTTATTCTTTATTTTGAAACAGGGTCACACTGAGTTGCAAAGGGCCTCACTAAGTAGCTGAGGCTGTCCACATACCATGATCCTCCTGTCTCAGCCTCCCAAATGCTGGGATTATAAGCATGTGCCACCATGCCTGGCTGACTTCTCTTAATCAGAAAGAACTACCCCTTAACAAAAATCATCTCCTGTCCACTTCAGGGTTTTCCCAGTGGGATCTGAGTGGTTCCGGATGGAAAGCCCTTGCCCCCACACTGGCTGCAGGGTGGGGATGCAAACATTGGTGACAGCCGTCTTCTCCAGGAAGGAGAACTACTGTCTGACCCACTGGGTCTGGTTCAGAGAGATGTTCAAAAACGGTTTGCCGAATGAATAAATTATAAACTGAATAAAGAATCTTATTAAAATTCAGGGGAAAAATAGAGCCAACTTTGTGTTAGTAAAAATTACTAGAGGCCATTGTTTTGGACTAAGCTCCTGAACTCGGCCCCAACAGACCACACTAAAACTAAAGATGGACGCATTGCACTCATATTACAAGTCCCACATCACCAAAGTGAAACTAAGTTGTTATCTGACCTGCAAAGAAGTCAAGAGAGAGAAAGATAAGCAGGCAAATTTCTCAAGCAGGCCAATTTCAGCTGGCATCCTTCTATTTTGAACCATACAAAAAGGTCACTGAAGTAACCTAATGTTAACCCTTATCTTCCCACTGTTCTGCCTCCTTGTCTCCACCTTACAAGGGAAGCGACTTCAAAATGACCGATCCGCTTTTCATTCTTTTTTGTTTCCGCTTTCTTTAGCCCTTTTCTGTCTGTAAAACCAACCACATTTGTTCAGCCGGATTTTAGGGAGTGAAATGTCACCTGGATCCAGAATTGCAAATAAAGCCAATTAAGATCTTTAGACTGAATTGTTGTAATCTTTCTGACACCTGGAAATTATTCATACTCTAAGACATATTAAGCTGTTATATGAACTTCAGAGACTAGTGGGATCGGGTTTATGGGAGATTTGTGCATCAGTCATTGAGTGGGGAGGGGGCGCTCAGGCAGAGGGAGGAGTCTGTCAGCGTGTCTGCTGCTGTTGATGGAGGGCCCTGATGATGGTACTCCGCACTCACTGAGAATCCACGAGGGAGCAGGGAGGAGGAGGGGGAGCACTCTGAGCAAGGAGGAGGGGTGGAGCACTCTGAGCAAGGAGGAGGAGAGGGAAGAATTCTAAGCAAGAAGGAAGAGGAGGTAAGGAGCACTCTGAGCACCTAGCGCATGGCTTACTTCACAGCCTCCCTCACATTTGCCCCCACCGTGCCTCCTTGCATAGAAAGGGTAGTTATTATGGAATGTCAGTCATGAATATTTTAGAACCAAGTTTACCGGCGAACTAGATTATTATGCTAGACCAAAAAAAAAAAAAAAAGAGCTACAATATAATTATGATGTTCAAAATAAAATCTAATTAGCACTCCCCCTGACCTACGCTGCCACTTTTAACTTGAATTTATGCAAGAAATTGTGTATTTACTGTGTCTCAGGTGAAGGGGCTATACCTTAGAGAGATAACTGTGAGCAAAGGAAGCGTGACCCTTATCCTCCTGGAGTTTCCAGTCTGGGGCTCACTGAATCCACAATGAGAACAAGAGAAAAGGTGGGTGGTTGAAATACAAAGAGTGATAGAGAATCTGGAGCTGGTGTATTAAGCAGCTTTCAGACTATAATGAGATATCTGAGGTTGACCACTGAGTAAAAAACCAAAAGAGGTCTATTTGGCTTACAGTTTGGAAGCCTGGAAATCCAAAGAGGACAGCACGGACCCTTGCAAGGGCACCGGTGGCTGCATCCCATCACGGGGAGTGTGTGTTCTGGGTCTCAGGTCTCCTTATATAGCTGCCAGGATTCAGTCTTATGACTCTACCCTAATGACCTAATCTAATTCGATCACTTCCCAAAGGACACAACTTTAAACACCGTAGTGGGATGAAGGTTTTACCCTCTTAATATCAGTAACAAGACTTGGGGATTAAGTCCCACCTGTGTTGGGGCGCTGGTGGGCTGTATTCAGACCCTAGCAGCCAGGATCTGGGTAGAACTGGCGAGGTTGTTAAAGCAGAAGGGGCAAGACGGAGAGCAAGCTGCCGAGGACTCGTCTACACTCTACAGAAAGGGAAGAGAAAGCCAGGTGCTTTGTGCTGGCTCCTGAGTCCCCGGGCCCACACCCTCCAGAGACGTCTGCTCCATCAGAGACGCACTGGAGGGAGGATGGAGTGACTTCCCTCTGCTCTGCTGTTACTTCTCGGGGAGAAATCAAGGAGGCATCCTCTCTACCAATGGAGAATACGACTTCCTCCCCAGAAATATGATAAAAACTGATCATCTGTTAGACTCCTCAGTGTTAATATTAAAAAAAGAAAAATCACCCCAATTCAGGGATAAAGCAAGAAATTAAGAAGAATAAATCTACATTTTTTTATTCTTTATTTTTGTGGTGCCGGGGATTGAACCCAGGAGGCGTTCTACCCCGGAGCTACACCCACAGCCTGATTTTTATTCTTTATTTTGAAACAGGGCCTCACTAAGTAGCTAACTGGCCAGGAACCTGGATCCTCCTGTCTCAGCCTCCCAAGTACTGGGATTTATATATAAGCATGTGCCAGGACACCCGGCTGGCTATAAATCTCCATTTAATAAAACAAAGCAGGGCACGGTGGCACATGCTTGTCATCCCAGCAATTGGAGAGGCTGAGGCAGGGCAATCACAAGTTCAATGTCAGCCTGGGCATTTTAGTGAGGCACTGTCTCAGAAATGGCTGGGGGCCTGCTATGGTGGCACACATCTGTAACCTCAGTCCTTGGGAGGCTGAGACAGTTCCAAGGCCAGTAAGTGGTAACTTAGTGAGGTCCTGTTTTTTAAAAAAAAATCAAATAAGGCTGGCGGTGTAGCTCAGAGGTAGAATGACTCTGAGTTCAATCCCCAGTAACACACAAACATACACATATACAAGTGCCTGGAGGTGCATGTACACACACACACACACACACACACACACACACACACATACACACACACACACACACACACACACGCCATTTGATTAGGGGGAAAATGCATCTCAATTTCTCTTAGAAAAAAGAGGAATAAAACCTAGGATTATACACTATTTAGAAAAGAGTGACAACTCCAACACTATATATAAAAATTTATGAGCTGTGGCCGATCTGTACTCGAAGGAAAATACACAGCAATAAGTGCATTTGCTATTAAGCAAGACAAAAAGAAAATAAATGAATCGTGATTTCAATTCAAAAGGACAGAAAGAGAGCAGGAAACCCTTGGAGATGGGGAACAATCACCACAAATGCGAAGAATTCCAACACAGGGAGGGAGGGGAATTGACAAATAAGGAGTTAGTTCTTTGAAAAGATTTAAAAATTAAATCTCATTTTAAAAGGTGAGAAAGAAAACACACTCATACATGCTAGTAGCCCTGAGAAACGGGCTTTGACCACAAATACAAAGAAACTTTAACTATTTCAATGATGAATAGAAGAAATGTCGATCCAGGAAACTTTCTGAAACAATTTAACAAGCTGGCAGAGATTAACCATGGAAAATCCTGGAAAAGTAGTCAAGACGTACTTATCCACAAAGATACTAGACCCAGAGACTACTAAAGGTAAATTCTGTCCTGGGTGATCAAATTTACTAGGATAGACAAATGGCTTGAACGCTAAAGTAGTGCTGAGCATAAAAGAAAACAGAAAAGGCTGAGCTTGTGTTCTCCAAGCCTGGACAATGCTCCTTATAAAAGCAATAAAGAGCCAAGCCTGGTGACACACACCTGTAATTCCAGTACTTAGGAGGATGACCCTGGAGGACTACAGGTTCCATGACAGCCTCAGTAAATAGTGAGGCTCATCAACCTACAAGACCATGTTTTCAATCAAAATATAAAAAGGGCTGGGATGTAGCCTGGATGAAGAATGCCTCTTGGTTCCATTCCCAGTACCATAAAATGAATGAATGAATGAATGAATGAAAGCAGTAAAGTCAGCATACACACTCTGAAATCGTGATGCTAAGTCAAAGAGATCACAAAGGACCATTGATTCCATGTCTATGCAATGTTCAGAATCAACAAATCCAAGTTGGGCATGGTGGTGCACACTTGTAATCCCCATGTTTGGGAGGCAGAGACAAGAGGATCGCGCAGGTTCGAAGCCAGCCGTGCTAGCTTAAGAGACCCTGTTTCCAAATAAAAAAGTATAAAAAATAGGTCTGGGAGTGTAGCCCGGAAGTAGAAGGGTTTCCAGGAACCCCAGTAACACCAAAAAAAAAAAAAAAAAAAAATCAACAAATCCAAAGAGAGCTTAGATAGTGATAGCCTGGGCTGTAGGAGTTGGGGGAAAAGAAAAAGAGGCTTCTCTACCTGTGCTACAATCGTTCTGTTGGTCACTAAACAGCACTTAACTGTACAATTAAAATGTGTAAAATGCATGACATGTGAATTATATCTCAACAGGCTTGTTATTAAAAAAAATGACTGTGGCCACATACATAAAAGAGAAAATTAGGCATAAATTCCACTAATCAATTGAAAGTTGATTTTTTACTATAATGCCAGCAATTAATACATCAAGAGCAATTCGTGTTTATCAAAACTACAAATATGGATTTATTATTTATTTATTTAATTAATTAATTTATTTATTTTGCAGGTCTGGAGATGGAACCCAGGGACATTCAACCTCCAAGCTACAGCCCCTGCCCTATTTTTATGCTTTATTTTTTGAAACAGGGTTTCACTGAGTTGCAAAAGGCCTTACTAAGTAGCTAAGGCTGTCTGTGAACCGAGATCCTCCAGTCTCAGCCTCCCGAATGCTGGGATTACAAGCGTGCGCCACCACGGCCAGCTCAAATATGGATTTATTTTAGACAATCTATTAATATAATTAAAAATATTAATAGAGCAAGAGAAAAATATATATATAGTCTCTTAAGTAAATGCCAGAAAGGCATGTGAAAACAAAGAAAACCATCTTAGTAAATTAGAAAGACAATTTCTATAACTTAATGTCTATTTAAAATAGCCAAAATTTGTCATAATGGTGAAACCCTAGAGGCATTTCATTAAGTTGGGGATGAGATAAAGACCTACCATCACCATTAAAACGCAATATTGCTTTTCAGATTGCAGTTACGAGCAGAAAATTTAAATATAAAGTTAAGAAATGCAGAGGCAAAAACAGAATTACTTGTAGATAATGTGATTATCTACCTGGGAAAATAAAAACAGGAAAATCGACAAAAATTTATTAGAACTCATAAAAGAGTTTGGAACAGGAGCCAGTGCTATCTCTTTTTCCTGGCTCTGCGCATGCTGGGCAGGTACCCTACCACTGAGCTTTATTGTATCCCGACTCCTGCCCGAGCCTTTTAAATTTTATTTTGAGGCAGAGTCTTAATAACTTGCCCAAGTTGGACTCAAACTTGGAATCCTCCTGCATCAGCCTCTTGAGGAGTTAAAATTACAGGAGTGTGCCACCACACCCAGCCCACCAGGCGTGTGTGTGTGTGTGTATGTGTGTGTGTGTGTGTGTGTGTGTGTGTGTGTGTGTGTGATTGAACCTAGGAGCTTTCTACCTCCAAGCTACAACCTCCACCCTTTTTTATTTTTTATTTTGAAACAGGGTCTTGCTGACTTGCTGAGGTGGCTTCAAACTTGCAATCCTCCTGTCATAGCCTCCCAAGTGCTAGGATTATAGGCATGCTCTGCCATGCCTGGTAAGTTGTTTTGTTTGTTTGTTTGTTTGTTTTTTTGGGTCTGGGGATGGAACCCCGAGGCATTTGACCTCCGAGCTACACCCCCTGCCCAATTTTTTATTCTTTATTTTGAAACAGGGTCTCACTGAGTTGTGGAGGGCCTCACTAAGTAGCTGAGGCTGTACGCGAACCACAATCCTCTGGTCTCAGCCTCCCAAATGCTGGGATTACAAGCGTGCGCCACCATGCCCGGCTAAGTTATTTTTAATAAAAACTTTTCATTGAATTAAGGCAGACACACAGAAAAGTACACAAATCTTAAGTATTCAACTTGGTCAGTTTTCACAAACTGAACACATCCATGTAAATTAACATCCAAATCAAGAAACAAAGGACAGCCAGACCCGCCTCCTAGAAATCCCTCTTGTGCACTTTCCCATCCATTACACTCTGGTTCCCTTATCTGCAACACTGTTCAATTTTGAAATATATTTAATTTTTGGGGGGGTGGTACTGGGTTCCTGGAAACCCTTCTACCTCCAGGCTACACACCCAGACCTATTTTATAATTTTATTTGGAAACAGGGTCTCTTAAGCCAGCACGGCTGGCTTTGAACCAGCGTGATCCTCCTGTCTCCGCCTCCCAAGCGCGGGGATTACAAGCGTGCACCACCACGCCAGGCGAAATATTATTTAATTTTTAAAAACACATTACCAAGGTATGAGTGAAATACAAAAACTGCATATATATTTAATATATACCAGTGCTGAGCTTGGAAATAAATTCATATAAAAATAATCAAATATCATGTACTCTTTTGTTCCTTAACTCTTCGTTTCAACAATATGCTTGAGATGTGCATGCCTTTCATTTTGAAAAATGACATTAATATTTTTAGGTAATTCGAGAAAATATTGCATTCATAAAACAAGAACTGGGCACGACGGTAAAAGATGAGTACAGTGGCACACACCTGTAATCCCAGCTAATTGGGAGGGCAGAGGTTGGAAAAATCATAAATCCAAGGCTAGCTTGGACAACTTAATAAGACCCTGTCTCAAAGTAAAAAATAAAAGGTAGGCCAGGAATGTATGTCAGTGGTAAAGCACCCCTGGCTTTAATCTCTAGGACTGCAAAATAAATAAACAAATAGATAAGTAAGTAAATACTTAAAGGGGTAAGCCAGACATTTTTTGACATGAAAGGACTAAAACAAATTACCTGATGATATGCATGAATAAAATGAGAAAATATACTAGAAAGAGGGAAGACGTGGGATCCGGGATCTAGGGGTCCAACACAGGAGGAATGAATCCCAGGATTGCTGCTAGAGAACAGCAAATCCTGATGGTAGGGCTCAGGGCACTCAAGAATTTCTCATGAAAATTAATCAGAATATCTAAGGTGGTTCCAAGAATGAAGAAGGAATTCAAACAAGGTGTTGAATTAGTTGAAAACAAATAACCCAGTCAAGAAACGGGAAACTGAATCGAATAGATAATTTCACAAAAGAAGAAATACAAATGGCCAATGAAAACACATGAAAACACGTTCAACATCATTAGCCATCAGGAAGATGCAAATCAAAACTACACCGAGAGTCCATCTAAGTCCAATCAGAATGGCAATCGCAAAGAAGTCATAGAAGGATAAATGCTGGCCAAGGTGTGGGGAAATAGGGGCTCTTCTACACTGTTGGTGGGATTGCAAATTAGCTCGGCCGCTATGGAAATCAGTGTGGAGATTCCTTAGAAAACTGGGAATGGATTCACCATATGATCCCGCTATACCACTAGGAATCTTTCCGAAGGGGTTAAAACCAGAGAACTAAGTAATATAAGCATACATATGTTCATAGGAGTACAATTCATAATAGCCAAATTATGGAACCAATCTAGGTGTCCATCAACAGATGAATAGATTCTACTCGGCAATTAAGAAGAATAAAATTACAGCATCTACAAGAAGATGAAAGGACCTGAGGACATTATGTTAGATGAGATAAGCCAAAGTGAAGGGCCATGTGTTTTTAATATACACAAGCTAGGGAGCAATTGGGATACCAGAGGGACTCCAGACAATGGAGGAAAAACCTCAGTGGAGCCAGGGAGGAAGAGTAGGAGAGGAAGATTGAGTTTCATTCTTGGGAATACTACCATCAGCTATGTGTGTATCTATGAATACCCCAATGTCAATTGGGTACTCTGTATTGGGAGGGTGGGAAATGGGAAGGCATCGAGTGCTGTGTGTATACATGTCACTGTCGATATGATTTACATTATGGTGTGAGACTATAATGCACCAATAAAAGCACACACACACAAAAGAAAGTATATAACAGAACAAAATAAGCAAACAAAAAGGCAATAGCTAAGTCTAAGAAAAACAAAAAAGTGTACAGAAAAGGGAAATCAAGTATACTATGTGCATAAGCTGTATATTGTTATAATAGTATAGGAATTAAAATCATGTAAAAAAAAAAAAGCACAATGTAATGTAGGGGGAGGCAGAGTAACGCTCGGAATTTGGCTTTTGTCCCAGTTCCTGGCATAGAGCTCCTAAAATCTTTGGGGAAGAAAAAAAAAAAAACCCAACCCTAGGAGTCTTCAAACTGTGAGGAGTGATTTTCACGTGCTAATGACACAGATGGCTCTGGGCTGACTGGCTCCTGGGTAGCATTAGGATGGTGGCTTATTGCCAGAAAGATCAACCCGTGACTATAGGGTTAGAATTTTTGGCATCCTTCTCCTTACCTTCTAAAGAAAGTTGGAAGTTGAGTTAAATTAGCAATGGTCAGTGGTTTGGTCAATCACACCTGAAAAATGAAACCTCCATAAAACCCTTAGGGGATGGGGTTCAGGGGTTTTCCCCACTGGCGGGTACACTGAGGTGCTAGGATGGTGGTGAACTGAGATTGGGTAACGGCTCTGCTCACTCTCCACCCTAGACCTTGTGTTGTGCATCTCTGATACTGGATAGTTCTGGATTTGTATCTTTTATAGCAATCTGGTAATGGTGCACAAAGTTTTCTCTTGAGTTCTATGTCATTCTAGTAAATTATCAAACCTGAAGGGAGGCAGTGGGAACCCCTGCATCTGTAGTCATGTTGGACAGGTGCATGAGTAATCTGAAAATCTGATACTTGCAGCTGGTGTCTAAAATGAGTCTTGTGAGACTGAGCCCTTAAACCAACAGAGTCTGATGCTAACTCTGGGTAGTGTCAAAATCAGATAGAATTGTAGAAAACCTGGTTAGTGTCAGAAAACTAGAGAGCTGGAGAATTGGTAAGTGTGTAGAGAAAACAAAAAGCCCTTAGGGAAAGAATGAAAAGTTAGGTGTATTTGTGGCAAAGGTGACTACAGACAAATGAAAAAGGGCAATTCCTTGTCTCCCATTCTGGGACTTTAAGAAACTATGCCCAAATCTCCAAAGACAAGATGTAGCAGTAGATATATGTTATTTAGAGATATAGAGGTAAACGAAAAGACCACTTCAAAAATGGAGAGCAGTGCCTCTTGGGAGCAAATCAGAGCCTTCTAGAATATATATATATATATATATATATATATATATATATATATATATATTTGACTTTTTAAACACGTGCATTATAAAATTTTTATAAAAATGTAAAATATGTAAGATACTCATCAAATATGCATAGCGATTATCATGGGGTGGTGTGACTGTGAGCGACCATCGAATACTCTTTTGTATTTTTAATTTTTACAATGAATACTAAATTTACAATGAATACAGTATAAATTCTGCAATGAATACATAATTAAAGGAAATTTTTATAATATGATTTTAGGTCTCTGGTCTCCTAGTCTCTGCCCTTGTTCTTCTCTACCGAGCCGGAAGACAACATCTGGATTAGAAGCGGGGCAAGAAGAATCATTCTTATTTCTTCCATTTCTGAATGCCTTCAGACAAATTATAGCGCTCTAATTTCATGGCTGTCAGCCTCTGCTCCTCCCTTCTCGTATTCTTTAGGATTTGAAGCCTCTGCAATTTCAAGTTTCTTCAAGCAAGTATTCCAGTTTCCTAGAGATGACTACAAAATTTAGGGACCCCCCCCTCCCGCATAGTTATTCTTAAGAAAATACTACTGGGTTTGGTGGAGGAGTGAACAGAAGGCCAAGCTACATAAACATTTACAATCAGTCCTATCTCTGTCCCTTACCACTTCCAGGGGGTCCATGGGACTGGGGTAGGTAAGATCAAGGTCAGCAGAGTCACAGAAGGTCAGTTGTTAGCCACAGAGCCAAGCTCAAGTAGTTCCGCCCACCAGGTGTGGTGGTGCATGGCCATAATCCGTCTACTTGTGAGACCCAGACAGGAGGCTCACAGGTTTGAAGCCGGTCTCAGCAACTTAGCAAGGCACTTGGCATTTAATGAGACCCTGTTGCCAAATAAAAAGTAAAAGAGGTCTAGGCTGTAGCTGCAAGGTCGAATACCTCTGGGTTCGATTCCTAGCAACACACACACACACACACACACACACACACACACACACATGTTCAGCCCACCAGGTAAAATCACCACATTTAAAGGTTCATTTGCAACCAGAGTTGAGCCAAAAAAAAAAGCATTAGAAAATGTGCATTTCAGAGCAAGCGGGCCTAGCAAAACAATTTCCAGGAACCCAGAACTCAGTGTGGACCAATGGGTCACGTGAGAGAGGGTCTGATTCAGGAAGAAAGGCCTCAGGTCGCTCCACACAGGGTACACCGTGGCATGGAAATGCCACACCAGGAGCCTCGGATCCGAAGAAAAGCCACGGGTTGAGGAAGCCGATCTGGCAGAGATCATGAAGTTCTGCATCCTGAGGTTGAGCCTGGTACCCACGCCCGCCTGTCTCAGGCATGAGCATCCATTGGGAGGCTCACTATACAGGGGCGGGGCTGTTCCTCATCAAGCCTGGGTGGAGCAAGGCAGAGCAAGAGGAAGCTCCTGCAGCTGTGCTGCTCAAAGGCTCTAAGAGGAGCTGGGGAGGAGCCAGGGGCCGCTGCATTCAGAACCCCCCGCCCTTCTCTCAGCTCCTGGGAAAGAGGGCACCGCTGGCCAGCTGGCCGTGTGCTTTTCTCTCTTTCACGTGGCCTGTGTTCTAAGTTGCAGCCAGGGTGACAGCCATGTTTCTTGATTCCTTTGCCTCTCCTTTAATAGCTGGTGGCTTAGCTCATTCTATACAAGAGCTCAAGGTTTTACACCTGCAGTCTTGTGGGGAGCAAGAAAGGGAGGGAGAGGCAGGCAGTGAGAGATTCCACGCAACGCGGGGGAGATGCATGCCAGGGGTGCTGCAGACGGCAGAGGTGGACCATCGCTCCCATCGTCATGGGGACTATGGAAGCGCCAGCCACAGACGGCACAGAGGCTCCATCTGGGCTGCCCTTGAACATGATGGCTTGGCAGGGCCCTGTGGCAGGAGGCCACGTGCTTTAGCCCATCTACTAGGCTCCTGTGGGAGGGAGGCAGAGGCAGCTGATGGCTCTCTCTTCTCTAAGCCAGAGGAGGCTTCAACAGATGGGTGCAGGAAACATGGCTGAGCCTCGGGGATGCGCAGTCAGAATGAGACCCGGGGATCCCTGTGTCTCTGGCCATACTGAGGTCAAGCTAGGCCAGCTGCAGATGCCTGCCAGAAAGGCCAGCAGCACGGTCAGCTGGGCGAGGGCTCTGCCCACAGAACAGCAGGGATGGTGCATGCCAAGGCCCCAAGGTCCTCTGGGTCACAAGGCGGAATACATGCCACCTGTCCCCATGTAGCTAGGAACTATCCCAGCAAAGATGTGGAGGGGCGAGAGGCAAAGAGGCAGAAATCCCAGCGGCCGGGCATGCTCTCCTGAAGACACTGCACATTTGCAAAAGGATGCTTTGAATTGACAAACTGGACTCCAGTGAATTCAGACTGTGGATGAAGTTGACCTCTAAAGCGGAAAGCTTTCTCAACAGCCTGCTCATGGAACTGAAACTTCAGATTTGCTTACAGCCTGGGAATGGCTCCCCCCCCCCCCCCCGACAAGCCACAGAGGGAAAATTCAGTTCATAAAAGACACCGAAGGATCGTTTCTTTCCTCTTTTCTTTAAGGGGAACTTCTTAGGCACCAAGGGGTCCATTGAACTTCATGCACAGAAGTCAAACTCCAAAATACTCACTTGGGCGTCCAACCAAGTCCATAAAGGGCCTCCCGTGCGGGTGAGCCTTACCAGGTCTCACTCGCTGCCTGTTCTCAAAGGGCTTTGAAAGGGGCCACTACTCTATCGAGTAGTACCGGTAGTTATGTTGTGCATAACAGTTACACAGGCTCGTCACAACCTCTCTGCTGCTAGGAAGACGTGCCACCAGAATGATTTAGTGATACAGGAGCTGCAACTTCTGGGAGAAAATGAAGGCGCTTGCCCCTGACTGCCTGTGTGTCTGGTAACAGAAATTATTTTTAGAGTCACGTTGGCAGCAAAAAGAACGAAGACTATGATCTAAAATTCCAAATAGGTTTTGCAAGACGTCGACCCACATTTCCCACCTTAGGAAAGTCTGGGTAAAACCCCTGTAGTCTTAGAAATTGGGCTGAGTTCACAGGATGAAAAATGCCCCAGTGTCCAGAGGTTTAGCAGCGAGGGTCATTTGTGTATGCCGGGCTGCTGACAATCCATTATCTAGTACAGAAGACAGGGCAGTCTCTGCAGTCAGTTTTTACAATTAACTTCCTGAGCTCTAAAATAAAATGGCATTTGCTTTTTTTTTTTCCAACCTCAGTGAAGTGGTCATGTGTTCCTGTATTTCCATAAATGAAAGAGAAAGAAAGTGGGTAGGGGCTGGGCACCAAATCCAGCTTCATATATATATATATATAAACATTGTGCAATTGGTAAGACCTGATTAAGAGTGAACTCGTTTCCAAAGAGGAAAACTCTGGCAAGAACTAGCAGAGAGCAGGGTGCGTGGAAAAGGCTGTTGGGGTTTGCACAAGTTATCCAAAGGAGTCCCTCATTATCGTTAAGAAACAAGAATCCATTGAAAACTAGATAGGCCAGGGGATAGGAGTTCTCAGCTGTGCTGGTGAAAAAAGAAATCAGAGGTAGTGGAGGAAGAAAAAAATGTAGAAAGGTTGTTTTCTGACTGTTCAGAGTCTTCTAGTATTATCCTCTGGGCTTTGAGGATAGAGTGGGAAAATAAAAGTAACAAGGAAAGGCAGGAACATGGGAAGGCCTGGAAAATGGCACATTTCATATGCACTGTGTGTGTGTTGTGCATGTATGTGTGTGTTGTACACGTGTGTGTTGTGCACGTATGTGTGTGTTACTAGGAACTGAACCCAGAGGCATTCTACCTCTGAGCTACAACCCTAGCCCTTTTTATTTTGAAGCAGGGTCTTGCTAAATTGCTGGGGCTGGATTTGAACCTGTGATCCTTCTGTCTCAGCCTTCCAGGTACCGGGATTACAGATATGCATCACCAGATCTGGTTAAAATGGCACATTTGTGAGTCACCTACAAAGAGAGATTAAGGCTATCAAAGTAAGGGCAGGAGCCTCTCCTTCCCCAGCTCCCAGTTAAACATATCCAGCACCAAGAGAGGAAGAATCTAAGGTCTGTTGCTCTTCTGAGATCAACTTGATAAAATTAATGGTTCTGCTGCTGCCCTATTTATGTCCAGCAGTAGCTCAGGAATGGGGCATTGAACTCCAGGGTAAAGTGTCTTCCATTTTTAAAAATCCTTACATTTAAAAGAAAACTCGTCTGCGCTGACAGCCCACAGTGTGGACCCTCTTTGCGAGGGAGGAGGAGAGTGTTCCCAGCATTATTCAGATGAACCTCCTTGCTGCCTGAGCTGTCACAACGCATGTTGGTTGATGGAGGCAGGTCTCTCTGCTTGTCATCTCGTGGAATGCGTGCCTTGCAAATGTTGTTCTAGCTCTAGGGCACTGCCTGGGAGTTTTGCTTCCAAAGGGAAGGTATGGAACAGCGATGTCAGTGAGTCGGGCAAAAAGAAACACTGATCTACCCAGGTGGTGGTGAAAGGACCTAGGAGATGTCAAGAAATACTGTTTATTTCACCCCAGAGCAGCGTGAACGCTTCCATTTTGTAAGGAACAGCTCCCCAGAGAGACTGGCGTGAGGAAGGTGGGCCCCTTATTCTCCTGTGCAAATCTCCTGCTTTACAAGCGTCTTGCCATTGTTAGCATCTGGGATTCTGTTTTGTGTGTTGGATACTAAACCAGGGATAATCCAATGATGGAGTATTTGTCAGAACCACTTGGCTGTATGCACTGGACCAGATAAGAAGAAAAGGATTATAGAACCCCCAGTGTGAGAAGCAAGTCCTGCTATTGTTGAATATGAAAGAGTAATAATAACAACAACAACAAAACAGCACTTTGAGAGCACTTAATGTGTGCCAGAGATCTTTTAAGCAGTTATATGTATTCTTTCATTTAATCCTTACAACAACCCTGTGAGTTCTATGATGGCCCTCCCTCTTTAATCTCAGGGAATATGTTCCAAGACCCCCTAGTAGATGCCTCAATTCATGGCTAGTACTGAATCCTATACATACTATGCTTGCATTTCCTATATAGCCATAACTGTGATAAAAGTCTGATATATAAATTAGGCATGGTAACAGAATAACAATAACTAATAATAAAAACAGAACAATTATATTGACATACTGCAATGAAAGTTATGTGAGTGTGGTCTCTCTCCCTCCTGAAAGAGTCAAGAATAATACTAATATTTTTGGACTGCTGGCCATGGGTAATGGAGATTGGGGAAAGCAAAACTGTGGGTAAAGGGGACTGGATTTATCCCCATCTTTAGATGAAGAGTGTGAGCGATCTCATCCAACGGGACTGTCAAACTTTGAGTTGGGTTCCTTCATTTTATACAGAAATAAACAGAGGTGCAAAGCCAGTGGTCAGCCCTGGCCAAGAAATCAGGTCTCTGGAACCAGGGTGACATTCTTCAGCTATATCCTGCCACTACCACTAGAAGTCCTTTAGGACACTCTCACCCCCAGATGGGAAGTCCTGTGTTCCTGGATCCCCTGAGAGGCATCAGGCAGCCACCGACTGCTCTGCAGAGCAGATTCACTGTGGACAGAGGGACATCCGACCTTAACTGACACCTTCCTAAGTGACAAATTTGAGCAACTGAGATGCCCCTAGGCATTCTTCCCAGCTCAATTAAGCCAATGGCGAATGCACTGGATTGGGGCTGGAACCCAGGGCCGCCAAGTGCTTTACCACTGAGCCACGCCCCAGCCTTCAGCAAGTGTTTTAAAGAAATTGATATGTTTTCTACTAGACAATTTTACAGGACAAACTCTCATTCTTTGCTTCTCCAGCAGTCGTGTTCATTCACTAAGTGTGCATTTTAGGTCTCAGAAAGGTGCAAACATGAACAAGATATAAAGAGGGTTAAAGTATTCTTCCTTCTGTTTAGAATAGACATATATACAACTGGAATCAATCAATTGCACACAGATCAAAGGGGTGCACAAATATAGCAGGGCAGAGCCCATGGCCCTTTCTGAAGAAGATTACGATGCTTTATTTTATAATGATAGTCTTCCAGTGGTGTGTCACTCCCCTTGACTGCGCAAACACTCCCTGTCTACCTAGTCTTGTCCCCTGGGAAAAGCAGAGGTGTGTGTGTGTGTGTGTGTGTGTGTGTGTGTGTGCGCGCGCGCATGCATGCATGCATGCGACATTTCACTAGAGAGTGAACCCGGGGCGTTCTACCTCTCAATTGTGCCCCCGGCCCTTTTTATTTTGAAATAGGGTCTGAGTCGCATAGTGGCATAGTGGCATAGTGGCATAGTCGCATAGTGGCAGTTTTTATATTATATTAAATTGCCCTGTGTCTCGCTTCTGTAGTAGAACTCTATTAACTGGGACACCTGGCTGTCTTCCACACCTCATGCCATGACTTCAGGGACTCTGTGATTATAGTGCTTTTCATCTAAGGGACCAAATAATTTTATGCAAGTTTTCTCCTACTGGAACAATGCTCTTTTAAATGTTAGACGGGTCTTATGGACAGAAAATGAAAAGCTCACTTACACAGGAAATGAATGATCTGTCTAATGACACAGACCCTCACAGGTAACAAAGTCTGCACGTCACTCTTGTCGCTGGAGACTGGCAGGACAGGGAGAGAAGGCGGAGAATGACCAGCTTTCACAGTGACTTTTCTTGTCCTAAGACGCCTCAGGCTTCCCTTGGCCCCTGAGCTAGATTGCTTGACCAACTCTTCTATCCTAGACCTAAGAAGAAGTGCCAGTCACAATGACCTGAAACCTGCCCTTACCTGACACACGCTGCAAATAGCCAGCACCACGCACAAGGCCAGGGATGTACATCAACAGTCCTGCTGGTCTGGCTCTGAGCGATGTTCAATTTCTACCAAGGATGCTCACCCCTTCCTCCCTCTCTTTCTTTTAAATATTTCAGTGGTCTTTATTTTTAAGTTTTATTTGATAAACTAATTATTACTATTATTTTTGGTTGACAAATCTAAACTGTATATATGTATGAGTACACTGTGATATCTTGATATCTCGATATATATATATATATATATATATATATATATATATATATATATGCACACACACAATGTGGCAAGATTAAATCGAGCTGATTAACAAATTCACCACCTCACTTACCTGACATTTTTAGGGTGAGGAATTTGAAATTTACTCGGGTGTTTTTGAAATACATAATACATTATTATTGGCTATTGTTGCCCTGCTGTGAAATAAATTTCAAATCCTATTGCTCTTGTCTATCAAAAACTATTTACCCTTTGATGATCGACTCCTTATTCTCCCAACGCCCATCACTACTCTACTTTCTATTTCTAGAAGTTCAACTTTATTAGATTCCTTCTACAAATGAGATCATTTGATACGTGTCCTTCTGTACTGGACTTATTCCACTTAGCACAATGAGCTCCTGGTTCAGCCATGTTGTTGCAAATGCCAGAGTCTCCTTTTTAGGACTGAATAGTAAACCTTGACTACTGAATCCCTGCTCTAGGCTACCATGATGCATCTGCTGCTCTGTGGTTTGACTGGTTTGACTGGTTGCCTGGTGTGCTCTGTGTAGCCCTCCCACTGCCCACTAAAGAAGGACCACACAAAGCTCTGGGGTTATCTGGGATGGCAATCCTGGCCATGCTGGACCAAGAACACCAAGCAAGTATATTCATTCTTGCTGCAAAATTGTCCATCTGCCCCTGCTGATGGCCATCAGCTCCCCAGAGAGAACTGACACACACAGAGTTCACCTGTTTAAAGCACACACAGCAATGGGTTTTAGCATAGCCAAAGCTGTGCAACCATCACAAAATCTATTTTAGAACAGTTTCATCACTCTCTTCTAAAACCCCATACTCAGCAATAGTCAAATCCCTCTCCATCCTTTCCCCAGAAAGCAGCAGTCAGCAATCATAGTAGAAAATATTCTACATTCTGTCTCCCAATTAGCCTTTATTTATTTATCTCTAGTCTCCCTTAGAGGAGCAGTGGATTGAATTTGGGACCTCCCTTCCCCGTTTGGTTTTTAGAGTTCCAGTCCTTCATAAAGAGCACACCCTGTTTTGATCCAACCAGTTTTTAAAATCTTTCCTCTTTTTTGTGGTACTAGGGATTGAGCCCAAGGATATTCTGCCCCTGAGCTACACCCCCAGCCCTTATTTATTTATTTATTTATTTATTTATTTATTTATTTACAGTACTGGGGATGGAACCCAGGGGCATTCTACCTCTGAGCTACACCCCCAGCCCTATTTTTGATTCTTCATTTTGAAATAGGGTCTCAGTGAGTTTCAGAGGGTCTCACTAAGTAGCTGAGGCTGTCCTCGAACCGAGGTCCTCCTGTCTCGGTCTCCCGAGTGCTGGGATTACAAGTGTGCGCCACCACCCCGGCTTTATTAAAACAGGATCTCACTAAGTTGCTGAGAGTCTTGCAAAGCTGCTGAGGCTGGCCCCAAACCTGAAGTCTTCCTGTCTCAGCCTCCCAAGTACTGGGATTACAGGCATGCACCACCATACCTGGCTTCTCCTTCTACTTTTTATTGCACATTTCCCACCTTCTCTCTCCTTATGAGACACATATCTACAATGCTTAATGACTCATTCTCATTATATAACATCTCATCCCCATTGTGTGGTAAAGGGTTAGCTCAGTGGACTTCTTTCATTGCCTAAACTTTGCACATTCCAAAAGAAAAGAAAAAAAAAAGAATTGGCCCTTGGTTGCTTCTATGCCCCTAGAATGTCCTAATAGTGAGTCTTTGCATCCATGAGACCCTGAGCCATGCTACATCCATTTAACTTCTACAGGGAAACCCTGTTGTCTATCTCTATGTGATTGGCTCGCAGTAAAAAGCCCGGAAACCAAAGCTCAGGTGGGCTTCAGTTGGCAACTTCACCTGTGTCGCTACACCTCACTCCTGAGAAAGCCATGCACTGTGCACGTGGCTCCACTGGTCAAGGACCATTGGAAACTTGAACCTGGTTCCTCCTGGCCTCTGTCCCATGCATCTTTGCTGACTTTGATCTGCATTCTTTCACTGTAATAAACAGTAGCCATGAGCACAATATCCTTTCTGAATTCTGAGTTCTCCTAGCAAACCACAGAACCTGAAAGTGGTCCTTGGCACACGAAGTACACTCATTTCCTAATTGTGTTACCCTCCACATAGAGTAATATCCCCTTATTCATGCAGGATACATTCCACGACCCCCCAGTGGATGCCCGCAACTGAGGACTCTACTGAACACTGTAACTGTATTCCATCTTACCTAAGCATTTGTCCAGTCACACGGCTAAAACTTGCAGTCCAAGGTATCCCAGCAAAACGAGCATAATTTTTTCCCTCTTCCCAATTTCACAGAGAGAAGATAGTCCTTACCATAGACCTCAGCATGCAACTTTTTTTCTTTCCTTATTAAGTTGGGATCTTCCACCTTTTCATTTAAGGGAAACATTTTTTGGCTTCTCTTTGGGATATCCAAACAGCCGGTATCGCTACTCCTATGCTTTGGGGCTATTCTTGAATAAAACAAGAGTGACTTGAACACAAGCACTGTGATAATCACAGCAGTTGTTGTGATAACCAAGATGGAGAATACATGACCGCGGGGCAGGTAGCGTATACAGCATGGATACGCTGGATGGAAGGATGATTCACATCCCAGGGAGGATGGAGGAAAATGATGCAAGATGTCATCACTCTGCTCCAAACAGCACACAATGGAAAACTTATGGACTATTTATGCCTGGAATTTTCCTTTAATATTATCCAGACTATAGTAGGTCATTGGTAATTGAAACTGTGGAAAGTAATATTGTGGTTCAGATGAGGCACTACTGTACTCAGCCAGCAAAAACTGAAAATCTCCTCCAAACTGAAAGACCCCTGTGAGTCACACCCATTGTAGGAAAGACGAAACAGTGATAGGAGCACAGAGTCTGGGCCTGCCTAACCTAAACCAGGGCTTACCTCGTACTAGACATGTGGCCTTGGGTATTTAACTCCTGCATCTGCAGCTCTGTTTATAGAAAACAGATGATAAAAATAATTATCTCATAGGGCTGGTATGAGGAATAAACAGATTTCTATTGTGTAAAGCACAAAAGCAGTACCAGGCAGCCAGGCATGGTGATGCACATCTGTAATTCTAGCACTTGGGAGGTAGAGACAGGTGGAATGCAGATTGGAATCCAGCCTCAGCAACTTAGACTTTCAGGAATTTAGCAAGATACTGTTTCCAAATAAAAGATAAAATTGGGAGCTGGCGAGTTGGCGCACACTTGTAACCCCAGCATTTGGGAGGCTGAGAACGGAGGATTGTGGTTCGCGGCCAGCCTCAGCTACTTAGTGAGGCCCTCTGAAACTCAGTGAGACCCTGTTTCAAAATAAAGAATGAAAAATAGGGCTGGGGGGGGGGAGCTCAAAGGTAGAATGTCTCTGGGGGGTTCCATCCCCAGTACTGCAATAAAGTAAAATTAAAAAAAATAAATAAATAAAAAGGGCTGGGGAATGTAGCTCAGAGGTAGAACATCCCTTGGCTCAATTCCCAATACCACCATAAAAGCAACAAGAACAAAACCAAAAACAGTATATGGCACACAAACACATCTCAGTGTTAGGTATGGTTCTGGCTCTTCCTTCCATCCCACTCACAAGCTTCCTTCCCGCCGTTAATCCCCACTTACCTGTACCAAAGGACTAGCACATACATTCAGTCTGTGTTCCTAACTAGCCTATAAACTCTGCAGGAGGGAACATGCCATTTATCAGTGCTGTCCTAAAAGTGCTTACCCCAAGGCTGAGCCCATAATTGGTACTTTAAATATATCTGCTGATGCAAAGAGAAGATGTCTCTGTTTCAAAGTCTAAAAACCTCTGATTTTTCACTCATATCTTTCCTCTTGTGTGCACCAGTCATATTCCCCCAGGGAGGGAAAAATAGCCTTGTCCCATTATATACATCTGTGTACAGAATCTGAGGCCCCAGCAACTCTGAATATGCAGGGCAGGCCCTTCCAACTGGGTGTGTCTAACAGGCTGTAACGGCTCCTGGACTTTATAATTTATTATCAAATTATATGTTGGATTAAGGATTGCTAATTGTTAATCATCAGCCTGAATTGCTCAGTAATGAGTAATGTCACTAATTACTAACGCAGAGCAGAGAGGCCCCTCTGTCCCTCAGGAGAGGCCCGATTCAGCTTTTAGCCTGTGCCCCAAAAGCAATGTGCGGTGAAACGTCTCGTCCACACCCCTTAGACCCTGTGCTCTATGGTAAAAGTCCTGTGGATTTTACAGCTGGAGAGGACTGTACAGATCAGCAGTTCCTGAGCTGAGAGCTGGTGTCCTCTCAAGGCTACTGAGAAACGCCAGGTTTTATGAGTTCCTGGTGAACCTAACCTCCACGCCTTCAGGCTAAACCCATGGTATCCTTCTTTCTTATCTTGGCTTCTCTTTTTCAAGTATATGTGCATAATATTACAAATAATAAAATTTAAGTATCTATCAAAGCACAACTGTATTTGTGGTAGTTTTCTGTCACAGAATCCTGATGGAAATTTTTGAATGTATCCTCCTGGGTCTTCAAAATAGCCAGCAGTTATTTTTTGCTTATGGTCAGCTTACCCCTTCTCAATGTTCTCAGAAATGGCTCCAGATCTTTCCCTCTTTCCTGCAGCCAGCACCCTATTCCAAAGCTCACTCTCTTAAATGATTTCAGCTCCTCACTCACAAGGAAAATGTGAGCCATAGAACATGAGCTGTCTTCCTGCTGTTCAAGACCAGACCACTCCTCAGGTCCTTGACCCCACTCCTCCACCCTCTCCAGGTTCTCTCTTTCCCTCTGTCTTTGGACCTTTCCTCTCCTCCTCCCATCCCATCTGAGGGTGATTGAGGACTGGTTCTTAGAGTATTTCCTATCCATACCAAAGTCTAGAGGCTCAAGTTCCTTAGAAAATGGTATAAGCTTTGTGCACCTATGTTTGTATCATATTGAAACTCACTCTGATTGTAACACACTAATAAAAGTGAAAAATTTTTTAAATGGTGTATAGTATTTGTAGCATATAAGCACATTCTCCTTACACTTTAAATCATCTCCGGAGCCAGGCAGAGTGGTGCACACTTGTAATCTCAGTATTTGGGAGGCTGAGACAAGAGGATTACAGGTTTGAGGACAGCCTCATCTACTTAGTGAGACTCTCCACAACTTACTGAGATCCTACTTCTAAAAAAATAAAATAAAATAAAATAGGATTGGGGTGTTGCTCAGAATTAGAATGCCCAGAGTTCAATGCCCAGTATCACACACATACACAAAAATCTTCAGGTTACTTGTAACATCTAATACAATGTAAATGCTATGCCAAGAGCTACAATACTATATTGTTTAGAGACTGCACATACTCAGCAAATATATAATTTTCAAAAAAATCATCTTCAATATGAGGTTGGTTGAATTCAGATATGTGACTAGTGAATACTGAAGGCTGATCGTACTGTGCTAAAAATAGAGCTCTTTCTCCTCTTTTAAGAGCTGAAAATATTCAGATAATAGATACTATATTCAAAGAGATTACATAAAAAGTTCAACAGAGATCCAAAGATGATTAGCTGACTATTAAGGATGATAAGGAGTTGGGGAAAGGAATGTGTTGTTAGGAGGGTTTCCTTGAAAGAAGATGTACCCAAGGGGAGGGGCATCTGACCCTAAACCAGAATCTCACTCCCCGGGGAAAGAGGGTGGGTCTTACTATCTAACTCTGAACTTGGTGGTCGGTGCTCCTGGCAGGGAGGGAAATTATCACTGGTGTGTGACTCAAGCTTAGAGAAGGAAAGTTCTCCGTGAAGCAGAAGGGATTCTGTATAGGGGAAGCAGACTCTCCTTCCCCAGGAGAGAGAGAGAGTTATAAATCTCAGAAACGAGATACAGAATCCACAGAAGAAATATGGACCTGGGGCTACTTTCAAAGGGATTCCCACCATAAAAAGGAGTAAATATGGACGTATGCTACAGCAACGCATGCACCTCATACAGTTTATGCTAGTCAATGGAGCCAGGCATAAAAAGGTGTCTAGCATATGATTCCATTTACAACAGCCCATAATAGGCAAATCCCTAGAAACAGGAAGTAGGTCATCAACTATAAGAAGGTAGAGAGGGACAGATAGGGCGTGGCTACTTAATGAGTATGAAGAGCTATGTTTGTGTTGATGAAAAATTCTGGAAGTCAATAGTGGTGATGCAATTGTAAACCTTAATGTAACTGAATTAAACACTTTGAAATGGTTAAAATGGCAAAAAGTTATATAGAGAGATTACTGCAATAACATCACCACTGTCAATATAACAAAACCAAGCCAGGGATGGTTACATATGGCATATACCTGTAATCTCAGTACCTGGGAGATTGAGACAGGGTGTTGCTGGTTCAAGATCAGCCTCGGCAATACGGCAAGATTCTAAGACAACTTAGCATGACCCTGTTCCCCCCCACCCAAAAAAAAAAAAAAAAAATATATATATATATATATATATATATATATATATATATATATATGTATATAATCAAAAGGGCTGGGGTATAGATTGGAGGTAGAATGCCCTAGGGTTCCTAGTACCACAAAAACAAAAAAGACAAAACAAAACTAAAACAAAAAAAAGATGTGCTAGACATTTAGTGGGCATTGGTAGAGTGCAGAGACCCCAGCAGTAGAGGGTGTGGGGTCGGCAGAAAGGCGGAAGGCAAGGGTGCTGGGAGAGGCCACCTGAGGGGAGTCTCTGCCTGCACTGAACCTAGCCAACAACTTGCAGGCTCAGATTGCTCAAATCTCACACACTGAGGAACTGAAGGGCCCTTGCAAGTCTTCCAGGAAAAAAACAGCCTTAATATTGTGGAGCCAGAGAGCACAACGCCATCACGGTTGGTCAGTACCAATCGAAGAAGAAGCCCCAATTTTCTTTAGCCTTCATCCTCCTCCTGCTTGGACCGGACTGGGTTCAAATACTGCACCTCCTGGGAGCAAGGTGGGAGAGAGCAGAAGGACTAGAGTGCCTCTCCTGCCGCACAGGGGCAGCCTGCAGTGGCCACAGCAAGGGATGGCAGGAGATTCTCATTTTCAATTAAGTTCGAGTTCATTATTGCATGAGGCAGTGCAATTTCAGTAATGAAATCAAGGCCTATTTGAGACCTAAAGGAACTCTTGAGGTTTTTAGCACAATAAGAAACATCCTGGGGTCTGGTAGAGTTTGCAGGCAGGGACAAGAGAAGGAGTCACCTCACCGATCTGCTTAAATGGGACCAAAAGAAACAAAAAACACAGGAGTTTGAAAAATACAGTCACGTGCTGCACAACAAGGTTTGGGTCATTGACAGGCTGCGTGTACAGCAGTGGTCCCATAAGATTATAATGGACTTGAAAAATGCCTGCTGCCTCATGATGATAAACCAACCTGCTGCTTGCCAGGTATAAGAAAGGTTAGCACGTAAAATATGTACAGTGCATAATAATGGGTAATAAATGACCGTGTTACCAACTTAAGTATTTACTATACTATATGCATGTTATTTTAGGGATTCCTTCTACTTGTTAAAAATAAAAGCTTACTGGGCTGGAGATATTGCTCAGCGGTAGATCTCTTACCTAGCATGCCTGAGGCCCCGGGTTCAATGCTATAAAATAAAAGTGTTTGCTGCAAAACTGTATTCTGTAGCTGGGCATGGTGGTGCATGCCTGTGATTCAAGTACTTGGGAAAGTACTTGAATCCAAATACTTCCTCAGACAGGAAGATCACAGGCTTGTGACCACTCTTAGCAACTTAGTGAGGCCCTCTACAACTTTGTGACCTTGTTTCAAAAATAAAATGGGGATGGGGGTATAGCTCAGACGTAGAACATCTGTGGGTTAAATCTCCAGCACCATAAAAACAAAAACAAACAAATAAAAAAGCAAACAAAAACTAGTAGATCCTGCTACGTTGGCAGCAACCTCCTACCTCTTCCCCATCTCTGATTGCATTAAGAGGCTGCTAACCATCCAGGTTTGCATAAGTGTGCTTGATGAGGTGAGAACAGCGATGAAGTCACATAACAATACATTTCTCCAAACGTAGCCCTCCATCGACTCGGGACTGTTTACCCCATACGTTCTATTTAAGCAGTGTCGCAGAGGCACATGTTCAGTCTCTCCCTTTCCCAAAAAGCACCTGTCACTTGATCTTCTACCCTCCCTACCAAGTTCTGCCCTTCTCCACGTCTCACCCAACATCTCAGCAGTGCAATCTGCATTCACTCCTCCACTTCTTCCTATTCCATTCCTTCCTCCACCCACTGCCATCTGGCCTCAGATGCAAATACTCCCTTAAAATGGCTTCACCAAGGCGATGATGAGCTAATTGCTTGTCAAGGAGGTTCTTAGTCTTCCTGGTGCTGCATCTCCAGGACACTGTTGCCTTTTGTTTTTGACCTGGATCTCCTCCTACCTCTCTGACCTTGCATTCATTTTAGTCTCCTTTATAAACACCCCCTGTTATGGGTAGATATTGAATATTCCCCGAAGAGCCCATGTATTAATGTTCAGAGTTGATTCAATGAAGTCATGAGGGTTGTCATCTCATCAGTACAGAGATCCATTGTAATGGATTTACTGGGTGGTAACCGAAGCGGGTGGGGTGTGGCTGGAGAAGGTGGGTCCCTGGGAGTGCAGCCTTAGGGACCGTGCTTTCAAAGATGAATCCCCTTGCTTGCTTGCTCTGTTTCCAGCCTCCATGACGTGAGAGTAGAGCCCTGCCCTCTAGCTTTCTCACTCTGCCGGCTTCCTGCTCTTGGCCCGCCCTTAGATCTGCAGACTAGGGCCTCACATGACTTATCCCCAAATCTCAAAAACAAAAACAAACTGTGAGCAGGTAAATCGTCCTTCTTCAAGGTTGGGTGGCCAGTTGTTTTAGATTTCAGCAGTGAAAATATTAACCAAAATCTTCTTTTAGTCCCAGAAATACTTTTCCTTCCCAGTCTTTCCTGGACCTCTGTGCAATGCAACCCTCTTTCTAATCATGCGTGAGCTCTAACCTCTCTTCTAAACCCCAGATGCCACTCACCGATTCACTAATTCGGTGAGTATTTTGGGCATGCCCACTAAGTGCCGGTATTTATTATACACTTGGGGTGCAGCTATGAAACACCAGAGGCCCGGCCTCACAGAGCATGCAGACAAGTGGGCATTATGGAAAGGCTCTTGCCTAGGAAAGCCAAGTAGCGATACCGAGCAGTGGCCCATCATATAAGCCTCAAGGCCCTTTAGGAGATTGGCTTCAAGGCATCTATAATCCTCATGGGATTGTACACAAAGTTCTTTCCACTTACACACGTATGGGGGAAGATGGTCTATGGCTTTCATCATATTATCAAAGAGGTTCTTGAATCAAAAATGTTCAAATCCACTCATCTAATGATGGCTGAGTGAGATGGCATTCCTGGAGAATAATCAAGGCTTAAGACAAGGATTTGGGGACCTTTCCCACACAGAGCCAAGAGCTGGGTCAGTGCCTTGCAAACTTCCCCAGATGAACCTCAGCAGAAAGGTCTGGACGCAGTCCAGGTGGGAGGGGCATCCTACGAGCTTTGCTTTAGCTCCGGGAAGACTGACCATGTTTCTCCTATGGCTCTGGGTGACACTTTCCCCAAATCCCACAGCCCCACAATAATGCCACAGAGCACAGGCACTCACACCCACAGTGTGAGAAGCATGGACTGAGGATCTCTTAGGGAGTATGGGGTCCCCAAGGGGGCAGGAGGGAGAGAAAACTCCAGGAGCCCAGGCCATCAAGTGCAGTCTCCAGTCATGCTGCTGGGTCTTCACAGGTTTCAACAAGAGGAGTTTATTTTACCAATATTTGGAAGTCAGGAGATGTTCCAAAATAGTTAGATCATGGCTTCTTTTCAAAGGTCCCCCCTCCCCCATGACATCAGGTGGGAGTGGTGGCAGCTGCCTCCTCGGGTGGGACATGTGTTTCCAATCCCCCTCCACCAACTCCAACCCTGACACTTGGCCCCGCTCTCTCTTTAGCAGCACCTGCCCACTCTCTGCACTTGAAACTCTGGTGTAGACAAAGGGGAACAGAGGACAGACAGAGATCCCCATTTTGGCAGGAGGAAAATTATAATATATATGAAATAACGGAAAACAGGAAGCATATAAATTCCCTTCATGCTGAACCTGTTACAGCATGTGGCCGACTAGGAAATCTAGTATCTAGAGACTCATCTAATGCCATTTGGATTCTGAAATTCTCCTCTAGCCCTTTACTACAGTGAAATTGTAACTATTAAAGTTATGTGATCACAGAGAGAAGAAGAAGCCATGTCCTAGTGATTTTCAAGAAACCACACGGTATCTGCTTAATAATATCAAAAGGATCATAAAATATCTTTCCTACAATTAAATATCCCGACCATCAACTGTTAACAAATTAAGCATTTCATAAGTTAAGATACATTAAAAGGAAATCATTGGTATTTGATTCTGTTTTGTGCGTCAGAGATGCATGTAACATTAATGACTCATGATCACGAATCTATTTTCTTGAGCCTTTTTGAAGTGCATATTAATCATCTGTTAATGTTAGCGGAACTCACAGAACACAAGCTAACGTTTCGCTTAGTGCTTTACATATTCAGAGGTAGTCATTACAGATGTTCACTGAGGATCCCAGAGCATCTCACTGTAATCAGTCCTTTCCTCTGTTGCTAACACCCTCATTCCCTTATCTGTCACGGCTGGGGGCCAGCCTCTCGATGTGCCAGGCAAGACACTGGGTAGGAAGCATCGTTTGCCCAAAATATGAAACTTAATGTCTTGAAGTCCATCATTCCAATTTCATCCCCTTAAGATCTGAAGGACAATGGGTCTTTGGGCACTCACCATTAAAGTTTAAATATCCCTGAAGGTTACAGCTTGGCTCTCAGATGATACCTTAGTGATGAGTCTACATTATTACTCCCAGGCAGCCAAGCGCACGGCCCTGCAGCAAGCGTTACATGAGCGGCTGAGGTAGAAACTGAGTGAGAAGATAATTTCAGCTGAGAAAAGACCGAAAGACTACCTTCCTTGGAGCACGGATTCCTCCACAGCTGGCTTTCACTTTCCTGCAAATTTACAGCTTTCAGTGTGAGCAGAAAAATGAGAGAACTTCTCAAGTTATGTTTTTTGTTGTTTTTGTTTTTGTTTGATACTGGGGATTGAACCCGGGGGCATTTCACCTCCAAGCTATAGCCATAGGTAATCCTTTTTAAAATTTATTACTTTGAAATAAGACGTAGGTACTTTGTGGAGGCTAAGCTGCTGATGTTGGTTCTGAACTTTTAATCGTCCTTTCTCAGCCTCCCAAGGACTGGGATTACACGCACGGGCCACTGGGCCAGCTTTCAAAACTGTGTTCTTCGTGACAAATTTGTAAACTGAGAAAGAACTTCAGGGCTACTTGTCAGAAGCTCTCATTCCTATTCCACAATTTCTTCTGGCTCTCCCCCTTTACAACAACAGCTGATCGCCAAGGGGGCCAAGATCAGCTGCTCTCTCCCAGACCTCCAAACTTTATGCAGAACCAAGGTCGTAAGAGTCATTTGGGCACTCAGGCAGAGTAATGCTGCTACCCACCCCTGGAGCCACAGCCTGATCTGTGCAGCCTGCAATCTTACATTCAAAGGGAAAAAGACTTTGCAGAGATGACTGTATTTAAAGATCTGGAGATGGAATCGTTACCCTGGATTATACATCTGGACCCCAAATGTAAACATAAGAGCTTTTATAAGAGAGAAGCAAGAAAGCAAAGGAAGAAGAAGGCCATCTGATGGAAAGAACAGGAGAGAAAGAGAGCTGTGAGGTGGCCAGGAGCCAACACCAGAGGCGTCTCCTGAAGCAGGAACATGCACAGACACCAACCTTCCTCCAGAGCCTCCAGAAGGACCTGGCTCTCCTGACACTGACCAGAGCCCCATTAAGCTCACTTCAGATTTCTGACCTCTAGAACTATAAGATAGTAAGTCTGTGATGTTTTAAGTCACTATATTTAGATTCCAGCGGCAATTGAAAACTAGTTTGTCATCAAAATTAACCCGCGTTTTCAATACCCTTTATATTTGAGCTTCCCCGCTGGTTTGCTGTGACATATAGATCTTCTGGTCCCGAAGGGCAGGTGGGTGGGACCTGGGGTAGAAGCCACACGGAACTTCCCAAAGGCCCTGCCATTACCCAGGAGGCCACACAACTACTGCCCCTTCCAACATAGTACTGGGTCACACCAAAGGACGAGAAACACTGCAATTATACAAGGTTTCAAGTATGAAGCACAGTAGTGTCCTCCAATCCAAGGGGGATGTTTTCTAAGAACCTAGCAGATACATGAGACTCTGGACAGTGCCTAACCATCTATATACAATAATTTTTCCTATATATACATACCTGTGTTAAAGTTCAATGTATAAATAGGATAAAATAAGAAAGCTTAGTGTATAAATTAGGCATAGCAAGAGACCAACAACAATCACCAATACTAAAAATAGAGCAATTATAACCATCTCATGTCATAAAAGTGACTTAACACTTATGAATTACTTATTGGGGGAATTTCCCACTTAATATTTTCAGACTGGCTGGCTGAAGGTCACTGAAACCACAGAAAGCAAAGCCACAAATAAGAGGAACTACTGCCACCCTGGGGAGTCAGACCCAAAGAAGAATAAAAAAACAGCAGTGACCATCGCTATCAATTTTAAACTTTCAGTGCGGCTTTGTAAAGGAGCTGCACTTGGAATCTGCAGGTGCAGGTGCAAAATGCAATGTCCTCCCTCCACAGGAAGCTCTGCACCCAGGTGCCCGCCCTTCCTGCGGAGCTGTTTGCGCTCTGCTACACCAGCACGTGGCGGTCTCTCCTCGCCCCCTTGCACTGCTCCTCCCTACTCCTGGACCTGGGGGCTCGCTGTGTCACCCGAGTTTGCCATCACACACCTGATGGGGAGCGAAGGGTCTCCGGCGTCCCACCAGTCTTTGGGGGGGCTGATGTACATGCACCACAGCTCCCAGCTGTACCCGTGGGCTGAGTTCTCATAGCGCTGCACCTCGAAGTTGTCCTGTTTGATGTTGTCAATGGACGGCAGGATCACTCGCTTCCGGTTCTCCTGGATGCGGGACAGCACTGGCTCGGCCCTGCAACGCAGAGAAGTTGAAATTAAATCTCTCTCTCCTGATTCAGCTTCTCAGTAGCACAGACCCCAGGCCACCTGCGATGAACAGAAGCCAGTTAGCCAAAAGGCCGGGCTTTGGACAGGCTGGAACTCAGAGGGAAACCGAGGCTCCCTAGAGCTCAGCGACCTGCCCAAGTGGTAGCAGCATCAGCCACACGTGTGGCCTTTGAAGTGCACGGGTCACCCACACCTCCACCGTGTTGGAATCACTCTAGTGACACCTCCTTTGATATGAGAAGCCGGAAGGGGGAAGTCACAACATGAGGGCCCCTCCTCCAGGAAATGCTAAGCCTCGCTTTGACCTCAAAAGCCTCCTGGCTGGATGGTCCACTGGAGTGTTATTCAGTGTCATAACTTTCTGCTCTGGGCACTGTCTGGCACCTCTTGTGTTTTTTTGGCTGGCACTGAAAAATTCCCTTTCCCCAAAAGAGATCACTTCTACCTCAGACGGTCTGGTTTTAATAAGCGTTTCACTAGCTTCTTTGTGTGTGTGTGTGAGACTATTTCCGTTTTCTTAATTGATTATTTAATTGATTTCTTAAAAGAGATCTAATTGAATTGGTTAGCAATGGAGGGCCTGGAACTAATTAACTGCAAAGGCAGGCAGAATCCTTTCTCCTAGCCTGCCTGCCCCCTCAGGGCTGCAGCGGGCATTAGTCAGGAACCTGGCTCCAAGTTCAAGGTGTCGCCGGCTGGCTTGGGAGAAAGCAGATGGTCCGACACCTCCGCCAACGCGTGTCTCTGCGGCAGACACAGGAAAGGGATCGTTTCCCATATTTGAGAAGGAGAAGATGGCTCCTGTAAGCCAGGGCATTAATCTCCCAGCTTACACCAGAGTGCTGGCTTTGAAAAAGAGTCAAGTGAAAATCCCATTCCTCTGCATTATTTGGAAGAATAATGAGAGCGCTCAGTCTACAACCGATCTCTTTTCATTTGCAGCTATTGAATTACCTGTTGGCTCATCTCATCTTTCTATTTAAAACAAGCAATAAAATATACCCTGGGCCATTTACTGCCTTCAATACTTTTGCACACGCCATAGAGGCTGAAGCCAAATGGGACCGGCGCGCCACGGCTTTTAGTCGTGCCCCAGAGCTTTGCCCCCCGCCCAGCCTTCCCTTGTGCTTTTCTTTGGGAATGCCCTTTGAAACTGGCAGAAAGCCTAGCTGCCAAGGAGGCTCAGCTCAAACGTCACCTCTCCCAAGAAGTCTTCCCTACTTTTCCCCAAAAGAAAGGATATTTTTTCCTCTTAGACCATATCCTCTAATTTAAGTCACAAAGCCTGCATGCTACCTCTGCTAATCTTTGACCTGCTATTTTTTTTGGGGGGGGGGTAGTTATAGTACTAGAGATTGAACTCAAGATCTTTCTACCTCTGAGTTACACTCCCAGCCCTATTTCATTTTTTTAGTTTGAAACATGGTCTCACGAAGTTGCCAGGGCTGACCTCGAACCTGTGATTCTCCTGTCTCAGCCTTCCAAGTACTGGGATTACAGGCATGTGCTAGACACCTGGCTTGATCTGCTATTTATCAAGTGTTTGCACAGTGCCAGGTATCATTCTGAACATCTTACATGTGATCGCTGATACAACCCCCAAAACAATCTTATGATAAGGATACAATGATCACTATTTTACAAATGAAGAATCTGAGGCCCAAGGAGGTGGAAAAAAAAAAAAAGCTGGCCCTAGGCCACATGGTCAGCTGGTGGTAGAAGTGGGCATCTAACCTAGGTGGTCTGGTCTCAGACCTTACCTCTAGGATGCACAGGCTCTTTGAATGGGCCACGTTTCCTCCAGTTGGTCTTATGCTATGCAGACAGAAGCCCTCAGCTCAGCTGTGAAACAAGATACTGAGCACAGAGACAGAAGACCTGGATTCGAATGGAGCTTTTGCAGCTGAAGAATTGGATCTCACAGTCCATGAAAGACTGTATGACTCTCCTATGCCTCTCCCCAGTTATTTGCCCCTCTCCCTGGGGACCTCCTGTCTATTACCATGTGACCTGCTGTGCTTCCTGGAGGGAAACACCCCACCACCACCACCATCCTCCAATTAGCATGAGGCTTGGACGTGTGAATCGTCTGGCCCATGGGATGTGGGCAGAGGTGACAATGTCACAGCAGAGCAGAAACTAACAAATATCTCAAGGTTTAATCATCGCCCCCCACCATTGCAAAATGGTATGTCACAGAGAGGAGTATTCCTTGGATCCCATATAACAAAGGATATCTCAAGCAGGGCCACAGACAACACACAGCTGGCACGCCACACGGGCAAGAAAGAAACCTTAGCGCTGTGGTCACTGAGATTGGAGATATGAGTGCAACGTAGCCTAGTAAAAGCTGCAGCACCATCTTCCCTGGAGTGGAGAACCACGAGAGGGTTTTATTTTAAAATTTGGGGGTATTGGGGATAAAACCCAGGGTATTCTACCTCCAAGTTGTACCCTTGGCCCTCTTTATTTTTTTATTTTGAAAACAAGGTCTTGCTAAGTTGCTGAGAGTCTTGCTAAATTGTAGAGGTCAGCCTGGCACCTGCAATCCTCCTGTGCCAACCTCCCAAGTCCTGGGATTATAGGCATGTGCCACCATGCCCCAACTCTACAAAAGGATTTTTTTTGTGTGTGGGGGGGTCCGGGAATGGAACCCAGGGTCATTCGACCTCCGAGCTACACCTCCTACCCAATTTTTTATTCTTTATTTTGAAACAGGGTTTCACTAAGTTGCGTAGGGCCTCACTAACTAGCTGAGGCTGCCCGAGAACCACGCTCCTCCATTCTCCGCCTCCCGAATGCTGGGATTACAAGCCTGTGGCATCACTCCCGGCTTATACAAAAGTATTTTAATTCAAAAAAACAAATATGCCCCTTGTTAGAAGTGTGAACATGAGTTTGAATGACTGAGTGGAGTCACAGAGATCATTCAGAATTAAACTCAGATGGATTAGACTACATAGATTCCAATCAGACTACAGACTGGAGGGAAGATACCAAGTCTTGCCAGATTTTGAATCCCAGCTGAGTGACCAACTGTCCCAGTTTGCCTAAGACGATTCCAGAGTTACCACTGAAACTCCTGAGAAACCCTGGGAAGCAGGCAAACCCAGACAGTTGGTTACCCAAACCCCCGGCCAAGAACAGCATCAGGGACATGGTAGGAATCCAGAAAATATCCATCAAAAGAATAAGATCAGGCAGCTGCCACATTATTCAAGCGAATGGCAGAAGGGCTGAGGTGGGAGACAGGTGGTCAAGACAGGAAAGAGGAGGGACACACAGGAGAGCAAGTCTGAAGGTAAATGGCTAGAAGTGACGCTGACTGGATGAGTGGACATGGCGGTGGGAAGGAAGTATTGGTGGAAGGGTCAGGGGAAAAGGAGGAGGTGATGATGTAGAAAAGACAAAAGACACCACGCCTGCAGCTATGCTGGAACATGCAGGTGCATTTGTTCAGATGCTCCTGGCTCAATGGTTCCCAAACTGGAGTGTGTCTCTGCATCACCTGGTGACTGGAGGGCTGGCTACTGCAGCTCACTGGACCCACACCCTCGGCTCCTGGCTGCAGAGGTCTGGGAATAGCCTGAGATCTGCACTCCTGACATGCTGCTGATGCTCCCGGTCTGGGGACCACCTTGAGAACTACTGCAAAGGATAAATGACTCCGAAAAACAGAGAGAAGCTGGGAGTAAAGACACACAGCTGGGTGTCCCCAGGGTTTGACAGCAGCAAGAACTCAGGTGAGAACACTGGTGCCCCACATGACAACAGATATCAGTGGGCACTGCAAACGCAGACATCTGTGGGTTCTAGCATGACCTGCCTCCTTTTGTCCATCCATCACAAGATAGATAAATGAAGATTTGCAAACGGTAGAGTTCAGGCATTTTAATGCTTGATTAGTGATAAGGTATTGGTTCTTCAAATCCGGCACTTTAAACAACTTCCGGGGTATCACTGAGTGTAAATAAACATTATTTATGAAATAAAAGATTGCTTTCGCCGGGCATGGTGGCGCACGCTTGTAATCCCTGCGCTTGGGAGGCAGAGACAGGAGGATCGCGCAGGTTCGAAGCCAGCTGCGCACGCTGGCTTAGGAGACCCTGTTTCCAAATAAAAATGTAAAAATAGGTCTGGGAGTGTAGCCCAGAGATAGAAGGGCTTCCAGGAACCCCAGTACCACCAAAAAAAAAAAAAAAAAAGATTGCTTTCTTTTTAAAAGTTGATCTTACAAGCCAGGTGTGGTGGTACAGGCTTGTAATCCTTGTACTTGGGAGGATGAAATGGGTGAATCGTAGGTTCAAGACCAGCTGCAAAAACTTAGCAGGAATCTCATCAACCTAGTGAGAGCCTGCTTCAAAACAAAAGCAAAAAAAAAAAGGGGGGTGGGGTGTAGCTTGGAGCTAGATTACCTCCGAGTTCAATGCCCAGTTCCCAAAAGTAAAAAAATAAGAGTTGATCTTATAGAAGTAGAGAGTAGAATAGTGGTCACCAGACACTGGAAGAACAGTGGGGAAGGGGTAGAGAGGGCTGCTCAGCCAGTACAAAAGTACAGTTTGCTAGGAGGATGAAATTCTCATGACACAGTAATGTGACCAGTGAACAGTCATTTCCTATACATTTTAAAATAGCTAGAGGGCAGGATTTTGCATGTTCCCAATAAATAAATAGTAAATATCTGAGATGACAGATATGCTAATTACCCTGATTTCATCATTGCACATTGTATGTATGTGTAGAAATATCACAGTGAACCCTATGAATATGTATAATTACTCTGTGTCCATTAAAAATAAAAAGACTCTTCTTGATAATTAATCATCCCAAGGCATAGGTTACTACACCTCTGACTTGATTTACAGTTGGTTAGTTAGCAGTCATCATTCCACTATGCTTTTAAACCATAAAGCCCTACTCTACTTAACATACTTACTGAATGAACTGAATGAATTGGGCATTCTCTTTTTCTTTTTCATTTATTTATTTATTTATTTATTTATTTATTTATTTATTTATTTATTGGTGGTACTGGGGACTGAACTCAGGGGCAATCTACCTCCACGCTACAGCCCCAGCCTTTTTTATTTTTTATTTTGAAACAGGGTCTCACTAGGTTGCTGAGCATGTTGCTACAATCCTGAGGCTGGCCTTGAACCTGTGATCCTCCTGCCTCAGCCACCCAAGTACTAGGATTACAGGCTTGCACCACCATGCTCGGAGAACTGGGATGGTCTACTCTCCGTAGGCTCAACAATTTCTCTCATGTTGTTCTTTCTGCCTAATAAAATATCAGGGCCATAACTGCAGAGGATAAACCTCCTTTTCCTCTGAATGATATTGAAGAGAATTCCATAAAGTCTGGGAAATGTTGCCTAAGTAGACCGAATTATAAATAAATCCCTTTAATTACAGGAACAATCAGCAATCCTCCCCAGAAAAGAGAACAAGCAAAGTAGAAGAACGGATCAATACATATATGACTGTTTTGTCCTTTCACTGAACAACTATCTTGAGTTCTAGCTAATGAGTATCACGGCATGCTCCCTGGGAAGGGACTATGACCATGATGGTGACAGAAGTCATAGACTGAATAGACAGCAAATTCATTCACGTTTCCCATTTTTCCCCAATTACCTCACCTCTTCTTCAACTAATTCTTTTTCATTTTGGTCATCCCAAAGGAAATAGACAAGCTGTCCCATCTCCAAGATCCCAGCCCCTCCTAACCACATCAACAATCCTGGGAGCCCCTGAGTTTTAGCTCGTGACCTACCAGCCAGCGGTGAATTCCACATGGGCGTCAAAGAAGCCAGTGACCTGGCCGGTGGCCACCTTCCAGCCCTCGATGCGCGCTCGAATCAGGCCCTCTCTTTTTTGATTGCGGACCACCTTCACCAGCCCGGGGTAGCGTTTGTGGACATACTCCTCCAAGGGGGCCTTCAGCTCCTCTACAAATGACAAAAGTCAAGAAGTCCATGAATATGTCATCACGAATTTGCACCCAGCCCACTGTGAGGCTTACAGATCTTCTCAAAGCTCAGCGACCGCAAAAAAGAGTAGGTGTGTTAGTAATTCTAGTAGAAAAAAACAGCCTGGTCAGTCTGCGACTCAGCAAACATCTCTGACACCCTCATCCGGGACAGCTATGTATATGACTGGACAGGAAACAGTCCCAGCTTTTATATCCCAACTGCTGCAGGCTGGCATATGTCCTTTGAGATTTCCTTTCTTTGTGGCCATTCCTACTTTCTTAGCTAGTATTTCTGTCTTCCCATTGCCCTCTGGGTCCTGTTTTCAAGGTCTCTTCCATGTGCGCATAAACTGCTTCTTATAGAATGTGTCCTGGCTGGCCCAGGGCACGCACCAGATGCAGTGTTAATAGGACCCGCGCTCGTATAAGGATGCAAAACAAATCTTTGCAGAGTAGCTAAAAATGCTACTACTGTAGAAATATGGCTGAAGCAGCCCTGCTGGGGTTTGAACACTACTCCCCCTTCTGCAATGAGCAGGTGATAAAGTTTTATTTATATGATTGAATTTAATCCTTACACCAACCCTAGGATGTTGCTAGATTAACTCTATTAACTAGAGAGATTAACTCCATTTTTTTAAATTATAATACAATCTTAGGGAAGCCTACCTGTCCCAAGGCCACACACCCAGTAATGGAAGAGCAGAAACCCCACCAACCATGATGAAGTCTTCAGACACAGAGGTTGATACCTGTGTGTACATAGAGTCACCAGATGCAGGAAGACTGGGGAAAGAGCTAATACAGGAGGATGTTTAGATAGGCGCACCCTCCGGATGTCCTCCTGGACACTCTCATTCTGTAGATGAAATGTTACGTCCAGCAGCTGCCCAGCTGACTCTGCCCAGCTTTAGGAAATGTTATCTCTGGCTTCCCTGGAGAGAAAGCTAAACAGGCTATACTGCCAGATATTGGGAAGATCCCTCACTTCCTAGGTAAAGCTGGCAGCTTTTGCCAAATTAAAGTCAAACGTTTGTAGCCTACAGAGAGGTTCACCTGAGTGTGTCAACAGCCCATCACCCCTAGAATAGAAACATGGCCATGTGGTCCAGGAAGAAGCACAGAGAATGCAGTATAGAGACAAAGGGAGTAAGAGCATCCCAAGGTGGGTGGAGACATGGAAGTTACTGTCAGTCAACGGTGAAGTAGCATACTCGTAGTACTTGGGAGGCTAAGAAAGACAGGAGGATCATAGGTTCATGGCCAGCCTTAGCCACTTAGCAAGACCCTCAGTAACTTAGAGATTCTGTTTGAAAATAAAAATAAAACAGGGCTTGGAGTATAGTTCAGAGACAGAATGCCTCTGGGTTCAATCCCCAGTAACACACACACACACACACACACACACACACACACACACTCTCTCTCTCTCTCTCTCTCTCTCTCTTTCTTCTTCTTCTTCTTCTTTCTCTCTCTCTCTCTCTCTCTCTCTCTCTCTCTCTCTCTCTCACGGTTTAATGATGGGATTAGGAAAGGATATTTACTAAACTGTGTCTCCCTCAAACTCATCTGTTAAAGTCCTAAGTCCTGGTAGCTCAGAATGTGGCTGTACTTGGACAGCTTTAAAGGAACGATCAAGTTAAGATGAGGCTGTCAGGGTGGGCCCTAATCCAATCCAACTGCATCCTTAGAAAGGGAAATCTGACACACATAGGCAGGGGCCTGCACACATACAGGGGGATGCCCATGGCAAGAGGGAGGCCATCTGAAGGCCAAGGAGGAGACCATGAAGAACACCACCTCTGCTACATCTTGATCCTGAACATCCTTTCCAGAACTGAGAGAAAGTATCTTTCTGCTGTTTCAGCTCCCCAGCCTGTGGCATTTTGTTGTAGCAGCAGGAGAAGATTAGAAGTAGGAGGCCAGTGGCAGAATGCCATCTGCTTCAAGAAGAAAAGTGTAGGCTGGGGCGGAGGGAACAGACCTCTGGCCCCATGGCTCCCAACACGCGGTTGGCACCGAGGTTGGAGGCAGACGGCCTTGGGCTCAGCTCCTAGTGCCACTGTGCCCTGCCTGAGTGACCTGGTCAAGGCAGCCGGTCCTGCTGTGCCTCCTTTTCCTCGTCTATAGAATGGAGATGATAACTCTCTCTCTTTCTCTCTCTCAGCAATTGTGAGGATTAAAAGGGTTTGTACGGAGGGAACACCTAAAACCATGCCTGGCTCAGTGTAAACGCTGCAGTAAGGAGCTAGTATTAACACTGGTTTTAGTTTCCTTTTTGCCCTCCAGACAGGTTGAAGGAACCTGGACAGAGAATTTCACAGCAGCCCAGGATACCTGAGGAAGCCATGCTAGATGTGATGAGAACAGGCTGACAAGCCAGTAATGTGGTCTTCAAGCTGGAGGGGGCATCAGCATCAACTGAAGCTGCTGACACAAACTGCCAGGTACCTCTGCCCAGTTTTTCCTCTAGTAGATTTGGGCTAGGACCTGAACATGTGCGTTTCTAAGGAGACCCAGGGGGAAAAAACACACTCTGAGAACTACAGAGCTCGAAATGCATGGGGCAGGCTTAGCACATGCTTGGCCTGTAGCATGCTCACCATCAAAACTTCTGGCTGGGATTTTTGCCTGAATCACTGCTGTCATCATCTCCATCGTCCCAGAGTTGGTGAGGGGCCAGTGGAGAAGCCAGGCTGTGAAGAACCTTGCTTCTGTATTCATTGTGGGAGAACATAAGCCAAGCAACTGGGATTGCAGTGGCCCAGAGAATTTTTAGCTCCTAAGAGTCACTGCCGAGTTCATGTTGGCTGGGTTTTCCTGTCGGTTAAGTGAGTTTCTTGGAGTGAGAACGCTAGTGAAGAGGTTGATGCTGTGTTGTGGGGATGTGTCCTCCCCAAGATCCTGGTAGATGTGGCTCAATGTGGCAGTGTCCAAAGGTGGGGTCTTTGGGAGGTGATTAGATCTGGGGGATTAACATCCTTCTGGAGAGACTGGGATAGATCTCATGGGAGTGAGCGGAGTCTCCAGAGACTGGCTTAATATCCGTTGAGAGCAGGCTGTCATAAAGCTAAAGCAAGTTCACCACTCGCATTTCAGCTCTCCGGCACACACCTGCTCACCACTGTGACACACGCTCCCACTCCCACCATGTGACACCATCTGCCGAGTGTGGGGTGTGTGTGTGTGTGTGTGTGTGTGTGTGTGTGTGTGTGTTACTGGGGAGTGGACCCAGAGGCATTCTACTTCTGAGCTATACTCCCAGCCCTACTTTATTATTTATTTGTAAATAGGGTCTCACTAAGCTTCAAAGGGCCTCACTAAGCTGCTCCTATCTCAGCCTCCCAGGTACTGGGATTACAGGTGTGCACCATCATTCACCATGCTTTGATATAGCATGAGGCCCTCATTTTGAAATTCCAAACTCTGAGCCAAATAATGCCTCTCCTTTATAGCTTACCCAGCCATGGGTACTTTGTCATAGCAACAGGAAATGGACAAGGAATGTTGGATAAGTCATGCCTGCTTATTTTCCCTTCATTATCCATGAGTTCTGGGGGATAGGGAGGGACAGAGGGGCCACCACTGAAGGTAATAGCCATGGAATAGATCACATGCCCTTAGGACTTTATGATGGCAACCCTCTCTCCTCACCAGAGTTAGCCTGTGATGGCAGGAATCCCTCTAAGTTCAGGGAGTTTCCAGTGCTGAGCACAGTGCCCAGGGTCCCACAGGCACTGACAGCTGTCAGCTGGGGCCTCGCTGTGGTTCTTCCTTGTACCTAGATGCCAGCTCCTGGCTATACCAATCAACATGTCTAAGTATGCAGGCTTTTCCTCATTTGTTTAGCTGTAACTGAGACTTGCAGGGAGCAAATGGGGTAAGGGTTTACAAAGTTGGAAAAGAAAGTATAGTGTAGAAAGGAATAACTTCCCTTCCCACATCTCAAGGCTACGGGGAAATGGGCACCAAAGGGCTTTGAAAAGTATAAGGGGATAAAAGAATAATGTCTAATCATTCAGCACTGGTTGTATGGCCGTTAAGAGCAAATGAGGAGCTACACATAAAGCCTTTAATATGCATCTAATAAATGTTATTTCTAATAATTGGTCCATTAGTATTAATAATACAGATCCATTTTATAACTTCCCATGAAGCAGAAGCAGCTTGTCTTCCCACGTTACCAGTATCATTTTAGAGTCGGGACTATTTTACCCCACACAGAGAGGAAAAGGCACCATTCTCACTTTTATGAAGTACAGGGACACCTTGATCCAGATGCAACGGAAGTGGCAGCCCATGAGCTTTTATGGGAATACTAGGGCAGATCTCAGGATCCCACCAGCAGGGTGCAAGAATGAACACCACTGACAGCGTTCTCTTCCCAGCCCTGCAGTGTGACCCTGGGCTTCCTGAGGTACAGGGTTGTCTCCTTGCCTAACCGAGAAGACAACTCAGACACAAGTGCTCCCTCGAAGACACTACAACCTAGCTAAGGAGAGGAAAATCATTGAAAAATTACAATATTTAGCATTATAAGGTAAATGGAGCCAATGGACAAAGAGTAAAAATCACAGAGGAAAAGTGCTACAAGGAATTATCAAGGAGAAATTATTCTGGCTGGGTGTTCACAGAGGAGGTGTTTAAGTTTGGAGGCAGGTTTGGATATGCACATTCACTACTCCAGAATAATACACAGGCGCACAACTGAATCTACCTAGGTGACAAAAATCACAGGGACCAACGTTTCATTCTAAGCAATTGGGAAGATGCCATTAATTAAGAAAAGTCTGGGCCTGGTGGTATGTGTCTATAATCCTAGTACTTGGAGGGGCTGAGACAGGAGGATCACAGGTTCAGGGCCAGTGCTAAATAATATAGCATGACCCTGTCTCAAAATAAAATAGAGGCTTGGGATACAGCTCAGAGGTAGGGTACCAGTGAGTTTAATCATCAGTACTGCAAATAAAGAGAGGGAAAAATAAGGGGCCGGGTGTGGTGGTGAACAGTTGCAATCCCTGTGCTTGGGAGGGAGAGACAGGAGGATCCCGCAGGTTTGAAGCTAGCTGCACTGGCTCAAGAGACCCTGTTTCCAAACAAAAATATAAAAAATAGGTCTGGGAGTGTAGCCTGGAGGTAGAAGGGCTTCCAGAAACCCTAGTACCACAGAAAGAAAGAAAGAAAGAAAGAAAGAAAGAAAGAAAGAAAGAAAGAAAGAAAGAAAGGAAGGAAAAGTAAAATAAGGGAAAAGAAAAAGAAGATGATGAGTTTATTTGGAGACATTCAGAGGTTGACAGGTGAACGAAAGGCTAATAGGTTCAAAAAAGAAAAGGTGTCAGGGACAAAGTAGTGAAATCTGATGGTGTATAAAAGGGTGATGGTTCCAGAAGATGGAATGAATAAGATGTAGAACCAATCTTAGAAAAAAAAACATGCATTCAGGAGGCAGGAAAGAGAGAAAGAAATCAGCAGTGGGTAGAAAGAGCACCATAGAAAGGGTAGAATTTCACAGAGGAAGAAGAGTGCATTGACTTTCCTGCTATCTATAGAGAGTCACATGGATGTAAAGGACATATCCCCATCCTCTGACAGCTACTCACCATCAAGTGTCAGCAAAGTCAGGTGCATTGAAGAAAATGAGAGCTGAGAATTAATGGGCCATTAATTGAGACCAAATAGAAGTTCCAAAATGGGACTAGTGACAATAAAGAATTCCTTTTTGGGTGCCACAGGCTCCTACAGGGACGGGGTCAGCAGAGAGCGAACTCCATGAATAGGACAGCTGAGGAGAAAAATCCAGAAAGGGTAGTCCTGGTGGGACACAGTTGTGACAGAGGGCACTGGGTTCTTAAGATGTAGAAAAGGAGAGAGAGACCAGAGTGGGGGTGCAAAACCCCAAATTTATCTTAAATTGAATGGGTACACAGGTTCCCAAGTCAAACAAGGTCCCAGTGCCTACTGGGAGAGCAAGAAGACCCCCAACTCGAGTGTAGTTAGAACCATCATGCCAGCCACCCAAGATCCTTCATCATCCTTCCCAGATGAAACCATTCTTGGACATTATAAGGAAAGAAAGAAAAACATTTTATCTGAGTTTTTATTTTTTTTCTTACCAACAAACTCAGAGAAGGAAACAAAAACTCATTTCTGCGAAGATAAATGTTTACCTTCCAGGGTTAGATGAAATTCAATATTAAATTGGCCAGGTGCCATCGGGGAATCCATGTGTTTCCTAAGATTTTGATAAACAGTATTTGGGGTCCCCAAGAGGGGAGAAGCAAATGTTGACCATGACCAGAAGGGACTGGTGAGGGAGATACAGCTATCTCTTAACAATAAATGTAACACCTGTCATCCAGGCTTAAAGAGTTTAAAAAGAAAATAAGAAAGGTATAAACGGTAGGAACCACTTTCAGTGATATTACACAGCAGACATGCAAGGCTCTAAGCCTTGTTCAAGACTAAGGGTTAAGAAAGTAAACTCATCTTTGCTGGCTTCCAAAACCATCCCAGGAATCTCAGAGCTGCGTGGACATGGGCTTAGGAAGAGGGCACGCTGTCCAGGGTTGGGCCAAGTCTGTGGGTCCACAACAGCGGGCAACCTTATCTCTCAACACTCACACAGCAAGTCTTGGTGATGGGAACAAGCCTTCCACTTCTATAAGACACGGAGACTCGGGAGCACTAGTCTAAGCTCAAATGAATGTTTCTCAAACCTCCACTGGCATTAGAATCTGTAGGTCTGAGGTACAGCCCATGAAGCTACATTTCTTCCAAGCTCCAAGAGAGTGGTGGATAAGCGTCAGGTAGCTGTGGTTCAGCATATCCCCTCATCTATGACATGTCAGCCTGCTTCTTCATGAATTAGTGCCTGTGTGTGGAAAAAGGTCCATCCCAACTGAGCAGACATTCCATAATCTGGTGATGCTCTACCCACCTTGGCCCTTCCCATGACTTGGATCCTTCTTGTCCTGCCTTAGCAAAATAAATAAAATAACAAAACAAAAAAACACCGAATCTCTTAGCGATGACTTCTGCCTAAATGTTGAAGACTTGTCACGCCACTGGCAAAACCTAAATCCTGGTTACGCTTGCATGGAACAATCTCTCAATTATGTCCGTCCCTCAACCAGGATTCATGTGTTCCTGGCTTCTGTTCTCAACCGCACTATTCCTACTACTAGCCCAGTAATCTCCCCTCAGCTGAGGGGGTGCATTCCAAGACACTGAGGGGATGCCCGAAACCAAGGATAGTACCAACTAAACTCTCTCTATATATTTTCTTATACATACTTTCCTATACAGTTTAATTTATAAATTAGACATAGGAAAAGATTAACAAATATGGTGAATGATAAAATAGAACAATGATAACAATATACTATAATAAATGCTTGCATTTGGGGGCCATCATTAAGTAGAACAACGATTACTTGAACACCAGCCCTGTAGTGCTGTGATAGTTGAGTTGGTAACTGAGATGGCTACTATGTGACTAAGTTGGGTAGTGTATATAGTTTTACAGTTTGGATCTGGAGTGTGTCCCCCCAAATGCTCATATGTTGAAAGCCTGGTCCCCATTGCACCAAGGTTCAGAGGTGGGGTGTGGCTAGAGGAGGTGGATCACTGGGGCGTGGCCTTAAACTATACCTGTCCTTGTCCCTTCCCATTTCTTGCTCTGCTTCCCAGCTGCCATGAGCTGAGCGACTTCCTTCTCCACACCCTGCCACCGTGATGTGTTTGCCTTGGAGACAACCAACCACGGACTGAACCTCTGAAACCATGAGCCAATAAGCCTTTCTGCCTCTAAGTGGCTCCTGTTAGGTATTTTGGTTATAGCAACACAAAGCTGACTAATGCAGAGAGCAAGGAAAAGACTGGACAAAGGGATGAGTCACATCCCCGGAGGGACAGAGCAGGGCTACATGAGATTTTATCACAATACTCAGAACAATGTATAATTTATTATGAATATTTCTGGAATTTTCCACTCAATATTTCTGGATCAAAACTGACTTTAGATAACTGCAACTGTGGAGAGCAAAATGCAGAGAAGGGGGAAGAACCATGATGCTACTAATATTACAATCAGACTGATATTCCTTCTGTTGCCATCAGCACCCCCACGGTCCCTCTTGCCATTCATATTACTCACATCTCTCCCTGCCAGCAGCTGCAGAGGTTTGGGCATGCTGCTCCCTGGGAATGCATGGGTTGTGACAGCTGGGGACGAGAAAATAGCACATATGGCATGTTCCAATTAAAAAACAAAACAAAAACGCCTGCCTCTAAGCCAGTGCTCCTTAGAGTATGCATCACCTGGGAGCTTGTGAAAATGCACATTCCCTGGCTCCTCGCTACGCTCTCCTAATTTAATCATCCTCGGTGGGGCTGAGCAGCAGCCAGAGGACTCTCATGCAAACCCAAAAGGTCTCAAAAGCCCTGCTTAATTGTTTTTCATCGTTTGCCTATTATAAAATACACTTAACTAAAATCTGTCATTTAAAGTTATACAATTCAGCCGGGCGTGGTGGCGCACACTGGTAATCCCAGCATTTGGGAGGCTGACATGGGAGGATCGAGGTTTATGGACAGCCTCTACTACTTAGTGAGGACCTTTGCAACTCAGTGAGACCCCGTTTCAAAATAAAGAACAAAAAAATAGGGCTGCGAGTGTAGCTGGGAGGTAGAATGCCCCTGGGTTCCATCCCTAGTACTGCAAAAAGAAAAAAAAAAAGATATACAATTCAGTGGCATTGAGCGCATTCACGATGTCATGCAACCATCCCCACTGTCTGGCTATAGAACTTTCATCCACCCAGATACCAACCCTGTGCCTTATGAGCAGTCGTTCCCCATTTCTCCCTACCCCAACTCCTGGAGCCTACGGATGAGTTTTCTCTTGCTTTGAATTTGCCAATTCTGGATATTTTATAAAAATGGAGTCATAGGATATGTGGTATCTTGTGTCTGTGGGTCTTGATCAATTTTGAAGAAGGGGAAGGAAAAACAGTGTGTGTGTGTGTGTGTGTGTGTGTGTGTGTGTGTGTGTGTGTGTGTGTTAGAGAGAGAGAGAGAGAGAGAGTTTGTTAAGCCCCTTGTGCTCACTGAAGATCTCACTTGGCTTTAATCTCCATTTTGGTAATGGTTATCAGACGCTTATCCCTGTGCACAGTCTGATCAGCCGTCTGGCCACTTTCTCCCAGGCCAGGTCCTTGCTCCCGAGATGTGCTTTATGTCCCCACGGGCCATCAAAAGCTACCCCTGTCAAGAAGTGTCTGGTAAGACCCTTAGTAAATGTCTAGACTTCCCCCTGAAGGATCTATTGTGAGCTCCTTCAGACAAGGGGAAGGGGCTGTGGCAGCCCTGAGAGGATGGTCCAGTCCTTGCTTCTTGTTCGTGTCCAGAGCCCCCCGCCCCCATATCAGCATTTGCCTGCATCACTGATGGTAACTCCCAGCTGGGGCCTTAGGACAGTCAGCTCAGGAAAACATTGAATTCAACACAGGGTTTTGGTTCTGATGTTAATCAAAACACTCTACATTTCTGAGGCATCTTGTTTCCTAAGATATTTTCGTGTATTATATATGTGAGAATCAGCTTTGAAAGAACATTAAAAAATAGATTTAAAACACCTGGATTGCCAGGTGAGCCTGAGTAGATCTTGAAGCCTAAAATAACCAATCAACTTCATGTATAAAATTAGCCATATGAACACCAATAAAAATTTTTAAGTATTATCTTTAAAACTGACAAAGAATGTGGATGTAGGAGAGATACTTGGTTGCATATCTAGTTCACATGATACATTGGGTTTCTTCTCTGTCAAATGGAGATAGTAACCAGGAGTGGTGGTGCATGCCTGTAATACCGGTACGCGAGAGTCTGAGACAGGAGGATGACAGGTTCAAAATCAGCTTCAGCAACTTAAAAAGGTCCTCAGCAACTTATTGAGATCCTGTTTCAAAATAAAATAGAGCCACGGGCATAACTCAGAGGTAGAATGCTCATTCATTCAATTCTCAAAATCACAAAAACAAAAAAAAAAAAGCAAATAAATGAAGATACTAAGCCACAGCAATGAATGTGGGTTTTGTGAGACCCAAAGTTTTGTATAGCTTGGAGGAATCCTCTTTATAAAAAGGGGAAAAAATATCCTATTTTTAAAAAATTCTATAGAAACACGTGCACACAGCTAGGGCCCACGAGACAGCCCTGAAGGGTGTCCATGCGAGCGAAGGCCTAGGCTGCAGGCTGGTCAGCTTCCTGGGGATAACTCGCCTGGGGGGCTGACTCCACCCACGCGAAGTTCCCCTCCTACCCACAACCACTGTTTTCCAAACATTTCAAATACTACGCTTGTCTATATCTATAATGAAATATTTATATCCCCAAATTGCTAACCCGGCTGACTAAAAATGTCAGCTAATCATGAAATGCTCCAGAACACTATTCAGCCAGATTAGATCCCCTTTCATAATTTAACCAGGCTGTCTTGCGAACTTGTCATAGCTCACAATTTTTGCTTTAACACATTCAGTCCTTCTTGCCTGCTATGTGCTCTTGTAGCCACTTTACCTGTGTCGACTCCTTCCATTCTCTTAATGGCTCCAGGAGGCACTGAGGCACGGAGAGGGGGACATGGGGTGAACGTTTGTGTCCCCCCGACACGCACAAGGTGAATCTCCCAATATGGTATTAAGAGATTGGGAAATGATTAGATCATGAGGCCACATTAACATGAGAGGGATCCACGCCCATATAAAAGAGGCCCGAGGAGGCGTATTGTCCTTTCCACCACCAAGGACATGACGAAGGACCAGGTCCTCATCAGACTACTTTGATTTTGGACTTCCCAGCTCCAAGAACCCTGATATATATATATATATATATATATGTGTGTGTGTGTGTGTGTGTGTGTGTGTGTGTGTGTGTGTGTGTGTATAGTTTGGGGGGCTGTTACTGGGGATGAAACCCAGAGGCATTCTATCTCCAAGCTACACCCTAGCTCTATTTTTTATTCTTTGGTTTTATTTATTATTTATTATTTTTATTTTTATTATTTTTTTTGGTGGTACTGGGGTTCCTGGAAACCTTCTACCTCCGGGTTACATTTCCCAGACCTATTTTATATTTTATTTGGAAACAGGGTCACTTAAGCCAGCGAGGCTGGCTTCAAACCTGTGCCATTCTCCTGTTTCCGCCTCCCAAGTGCGGGGATTACAAGCATGCGCCACCACTCCTGGCTATTCTTTATTTTTGAAACAGACTCTCACTAAGTTGTAGAGGGCCTTACTACGTATCAGAGGCTGACCACGAACCTGTGATCCTCCTGTCTCAGCCTCTCAAGAACTAGGATGCCTGGCGCAATTAATTTTCTGTTTATTAATCATCCAATCTAAGGTATTTTGTTATAACAGTCCAAAGAAACAAAGATGGAGAGTAACTTTCCCAAGGCCACATCGTTTGCAAGTGGCATGCCTGCCCACCACCTCCCTGCCTCCAGTTCCTGTGGCTGTAATGCCATAGGAACTGAACGTGAAGTTTGCTCACAGCAACCTTCAGAGGCTTGACCTGAGCTTGCCCCGAGAACTGGCTCCTTCTGAGCGCTCTCAAGCGCCCAGGCATTTACTTACTGCTGGATTATCACTGTGCCCAATTTTATTCTACTCTACAGGTTCCTCATGGGCTGAAGGTGAGTTCACAGTACCCAGAAAAATGAGTCTCAGTGACACAAGAACCGCGTGTCTTGTGACACACCCCACCACAGGGCAAGGGTGTGTCCATCTCTGAAACCCTGGTCCTTCAAGAACATCCCTGGGAGGGAGCAAGCACGGAAGAATGCAGGATGAAAGAACCCGAAGGCATCTGGAAGGCACATCCTCCTCCCTGAGCACCTCTCAGCGTGCAGACTTAAATGACGCACTTGCTGACTCCGGGGCGGAGGCAGGAGCGGAAGAGAGACAAGAGCGAGGAGCTTCCAAAAGAATGGGGGAGATGTAAAAGGGATGCTTTTTGCTGTGTGTGAAAGCATTTTAAGAGCGATTTCAGCGTGAGATCAAAGCAAGGATGAATGAAAGCAAAGACTGGGTAGAAGAACGAAAAGAGTCGTGGGGTGCAAAATACCAAAGTGTTAAACTACACGTGCTCGGCAGAGGTGCCCAGGAAGGAAAGCCGTCTCCGCTTTCAATGCCTTTGTGAAGAGATTTTTCTCTACTTCTTCCATTTTGATTCCCCCCCTCTAAACAAAAGATAAACGAGTCTCCCAAACCAACAGAGAAGCATCATCGTACCGATAGGCGGGGCCTCCAAGTTGTCTCCCCACATTAAAAGAGCCTTCCCCTCACTGAGGCCATCAGGAGGTCCTTGAAAGTCTGGTGTTTGCAGTTGATTCTAATAATAACCTGTGAATTTAAGGGATAAAAATGTGTCTTTCATTTTGTTTCTTATTTACTGTGATATTGATTCAGAATGCTCTGAAGTTGGCACATCTCTTCCTTGAAATAGCAAGAGTCACAGTCATTAAGGAGGAAGAACAGGACCGAACACAAGAAATAGAAAGCCCTAGAGAGAAAAGGGGTGCAACTTGGTGCTGGGTCTTTTTTTTTTTTTAAACAAAGTCTTTTTTTGGTGGTACTAGGAATGGAATCCAGGGACATTCCACTTTCGAGCTACACCCCCAACCCTGTTTCTCTTTCTTTCTTTCTTTCTTTCTTTCTTTCTTTCTTTCTTTCTTTCTTTTTCTTCCTTCCTTCCTTCCTTTCTTTCTGTGGTACTGGGGTTCCTGGAAACCCTTCTTCTACCTCTGGGCTACACTCCCAGACATATTTTATAGTTTTTTATTTGGAAAACAGGGTCTCTTAAACCAGCGAGGCTGGCTTTGAACCAGCACGATCCTCCTATCTCTGCCTCCCAAGCACAGGGATTACAAGGGTGTGCCACCACGCCCAGCTTTTATTCTTTATATTCAAACAAGGTTTCACTGAGTTGCAAAGGGCCTCACTAAGTAGCTGAGGCTGTCTGCCAACCGTGATCCTCCTGTCTCAGCCTCCCAAATGCTGGGATTACAAGCATGCACCACCACACCCGGCTAAACAAAGTCTCGCTGAGGCTGGTCTGAAACCTGTGATCCTCCTTCCTCAGCCCCCCAAGTGCTGGGATTGCAGGTGTGTGCCACCATGTCACCTGGCTGCTTGGTCACTTCTTCCTCAAATTTTCTTTAAGCACAGTAAGCAGCCAGAAATAACAGGAGCAAGCCATTTGGCCAGTTTCCCCATCTCTAACATCGTGGAGTCCTCTAGAGTCACAGCCCAGAATTCTTCAAGGTCAGTTGTGGTGTGGATTCTATGCACAAATCAAGCATTCATGCAGGAATACAGAAAATGTCTGTGTTAGGGTGTTACATAGTGTAGAGTCTTCTATAAACAGCCTGCAAAACTATCAAGACGTGTAACAGCCAGGCAGAGCCGTTCAGATCAGATGTGGGCTGGAATAGGACAGTGGAACATTCCGGCCGAGCGACAGCTCTGCTAGGACCAAACCACGGTCACAGGGAACAGCCCCACACTCTGCAATCACTTGGGCTAAAGGCTTGCAAAAGTACTACTAATTTTAGGTTCATGTTATGTTTTCTCTCATATGTAGAAGAAGCTAAAGAGAAAACTGGGAAGATGTTAAGAAAAAAGAAGAGAGAGAGTAGAGAAAGAGGTCCAGGGGGAGGAAGAAGGAGAAGAAAAGGGAGGCACTGGAGAATGAGGCTGAGTACATTGTGTTATGTTCTGTGCATGTCCAAGTATATAACAGTGAAACCCACTATTATATGCAATTATAATACACCAATTAAGATAAGACTCTATGTTTAAAAAAAGGAGTTCATAGAATAGAAAAGTTCTGATGTGGAAAAAAGAACGAGAATAGAAAGACCCCAGGGAGGGTGGTTGCCATGGGACACGGGCATGTGTGTCCTACATGCTCATGAATGTGCATTTACCTGCCTTCTAGAGACACCGGGAGAAGGTGGTGCCGCATCCTGGCCCACAGCTTTGGCCTTGACGAGCCCTGTGAAGTCTGGGTGAACAGTTAATAAAAGAAGAGTTCCTACCTAGTAGGGCTATTCTATCACGCTGAGGTTCATCCCCAGTGTGGCAGCAAGATGGCACCTAACCAGAGGTGTCCAGGGAGCAGAGCCCTCATGAATGGATTCATGCCTTTCTCTTGTGAGAACGGACTGGACTGGAGTAGTTACCATGGGAATAACTCATTACACAGCAAGTTTGGCTCCCCCAGCTTTCTCTTACTCCTCTTACACGCATCCCACTCATTGTTGTCAGTTTTATTTTTTCATGTGGTGGCCAAAATACTTGACAAATTCAACTGAGAGGAGGAAATTTTTATTTGGTTCATGGTTTTAGAGGTATAGTCCATGAGTTGCTGGCTCCAAGGCTGAAACATCTAGTAGGTGGCAATGCCTCAGGCATGGCGGAGGGAAAGCTGCTTTCAGCTCATGGCAGCTGGCCCAGAATAGCGAGAGTGAGAGGAAGTGGCCAGGGACAGAGATGGCCCCCAAGGCCATGCCCCCAGTGAACCACCTCCTCTAGCCAGGCCCCACCTTGTCACCTCGCTGCTGCTTTACCAACACATGAGCTTTCCCGGAGGCCATTCTATATCCAAGCCATAAAACCGCTTGCCCTTCCGCTACCTACCATGAGCTGATACAACACGAGCCCCTCACCAGAAGCCCAGCAGATGCTGGTACCAAGCTCTTGGACTTCACGGCCATCAGAATCCTGAGCCAAAATAGACCTCTATGCTTTGTAAATTACTCAGTCTCGGGTAGTCTGTTATAGCAGCAGAATATGGACTAAGGCTAATTGAGATACTAAAGATAATACATACAGAGTGCTCAGCTTAGGATCTGGCACACGGTAGGCATTCAATAATTGTTTCTAATTATTATTAATTTTTTTTTATTTTGTGTGTGACTTTGTAGAGGTGCAAAGACAGAAGAGAAGGCTTAGGAAACAAAGGTCAGTCTGAACAAAGAGGTCAGTCTAGTACGGGTGTAGGAGGGAAAACAAAGAAGGAAGCAGAAGTGGAGGAGGGAGGTAGAAGCCGCAGGGAGTAGGAGACAGGTCAGTTCTCATTCCCAAGTCTAGGAAAGCTGGCCTGGGACCTCAGCTCTGCACAGCCTGACCATGCTGTGATGGATACAACACTGGACACTCCAGACTTCAACTTCTCTTTAAAGATGAGTATGCCAGAGCCAGGTGTGGTGGCAGACGCCTGTACTCATAGTCCCTGGGAGGCTGAGATAGGAGGATCGCAAGTTCGAAGCCAGACTGAACAGTTTGGCAAGGCTGTCAACCACCTAGTGAGACCCTGTTTCAAAATTAAAAAAAAATAAAATAGGAGGGCCGGGCGTGGTGGCGCACGCTTGTAATCCCCGCGCTTGGGAGGCGGAGACAGGAGGATCGCGCAGGTTCGAAGCCAGCCGTGCAGCCGCGCTGGCGTAAGAGACCCTGTTTCAAAAATATAAAATAGGTCTGGGAGTGTAGCCCGGAGGTAGAAGGGCTTCCAGGAACCCCAGTGCCACCAAAAAAATAAATATAATAAAATAAAATAAAATAGGAGCTGAGGGTGTAGCTCAGAGGTAGAATGCCTCAGAGGTAGAGATTCTAGTAATGGGGCTAGAATTTCTAGTACCATTGAAATAAAATATAAGAATATGGCGACTCTCCCCCAGTGTCAGAGGGTGTTTCCATCAGGACCCAAGGAGGTCTGTTCCCAGGTGAGGGGGACGGCTTGCCGTGCACTCTCTGTGCTTGCTCCCACCAATCCAATGTTCATGGGTTTCCTGCACTATAAGAACTACCAAGCCCCCTGGAAGCCAGGCAGCTGATTTCCTCCCATGTAAGAGAAGAAGGAAACTCACAGCCAACCAGGACTTAGCCCCTCACATTCTGAAAGAAACATCTGGCCCTTTGGCCTTTCAGGAGGCCAGTCAAAAATTTGCTCCAGGCTAAGTGCTAGTCTTTGGGCACAGGCACTCCCAGGCCCCATAAGTAGCATAGCCTGAGGCCAGAGAGCCACTACCCCAGCAACCAGAACAGAACAGGCTTGTACGGGGATCTAAAGAGACTTACTTCGGTGCCAGCTCAACCAGTCACCTTGCTTTTCAGATGACAGAGATTAAAGTTTGATGCCATTCTTCAGAGAACAAAGGGGAAAGTGGGCTTCCTGACAAGATCCCAGTCACCTAGGCTCCCTCGCTCTGTCTCTCTCCACCCAGGCAGGGCTGGGATGCTTTTCCAGCCCTCCTTTCCCTCCTTCCCTCCCACTCCACAGCTGGTCAGCACCATCAGAGAACAACAAATGCTTGCCTGGTCAGCAGTATGGTTTCTCCTCAATCCTGGGACCCAGCAAGGGGCCTGTGACTGGTGTCTTTCTCCAAAACTTCAACCCACCCAGCAATTATTACACCACGATTCTCTGTATATACCCAGTGCTCCTCTGCTTCTAGACCTCCATCTGTACACTCCCTTACCCGCCTATCACGACATGTCCAAATTCTTTCAGGTCCAATTCATGTGCCATGCCCCGCAAAGACTACATTAATTTCTCCAACGTGCAGGGAGGCCAGGCAGTCCTAATGATGCTGCTGCAATCCATTTGGTCCCCCCTTGCATTAGAAACCCATAATATACTTGTCCATCTTGCCCCACATTCAAGTCATTTTACAGAGCTTTGCCGCATAGTAACTAGGCTTGGTGATGCTGTACAGATCATGGCCTCCTGACCGTAGTTGATAGGTCCAAGGAAGGGAATCCCAGACCAGAACATCACTCCCTACCTCTGGAGAGGTAATCCTGTCTCTCCTCAAAGGCTAAAGCTATAAGATGGACCATATCAGCAGCCCTGCTTTACTCCATGTGGACAGGGACGGAGTAGTTGAGAGGCAGCAGAGAATCAGAACAGAAGCCCTGGCACTGTCTGAGTTTGTCTTGGACCATGCCCAACCTCCCTTGGGTTCTGTGAGTCCACTGGCATTTTGGGATTGTTGGGTTCCTGTCTAATGGGAACTCGGTGTCTGATCACCAGGGCAAAGTTTTCAAAACACTTATTTCATTATCTCCTGGTTTTGCTGGAATACAGTATTTGATGAGGGAAGCCATGTTTCCTCTACTGGAGGATAAGCTGGAAGACTAAAAATTAATCATATTTTTTAGAGGGGATATCACACAAGTTTAATAAATGACCAAAAAAGACCATTAGAACATGCATCAACCATAAGATCCAGCGACTGCACTCTTGGGTATTTACTCCAAAGAGATGTCAATTTACACAAATAGCTGCACATAAATTTTTGTAGCAACTTTATATGCAAAAACCCTAAGGTGAAACAACCCAAATATACCTCAACAGATGAACAATGGCATAACTGGGGTGAACCAATATCTTAGAATACTATCAAAAAATTCTGACACACATGATAGCTTGGGAATATACTAAAGGTAACTAAGAGGTCAAACATTGCATGATTCAATTAACAGTGTGTGTGAGTGTATGTGTGTGTGTGTGTGTGTGTGTGTGTGTGTGTGTGTTACTGGAGAATTGAACCCAGTGCTATTCTACCTTTGAACTATACCCCCAATTCTTTTTTTATTTTAAATCAAGTTCTTGCTAGGTTGTTGAAGATATGGCTATGTTGTTGAGGTTGGTCTCAAACCTATAATCCTCCTGTCTCAGCCTCCCAGGTACTGGAATTACAGGCATGCACCATCATGCCTGGCTCAATTAATAAAATGTTCTTAAAATAAAATTATAAAGATAAAAACAGACAGTAGTTGCCAGGTGTTGGGTGTGGTCATCGAGGGATGGCAGTAGGGAACTCGCAGCTTTGTATCTTGATTATGGTGATGGTAACACATGTGATAAAATTGAATAGAACCTCCCTCCCTCCCCAAACACACACACATAAAACCAGTGGAATGAGAATAAGCTCTTTGGATTGTACCAAAGTCAATTTCCTGCTTATGACCATTCATTCTAGCAGTCTCACTGCTGTCACACACACACACACACACACACACACACACACACACACACACACACACACACTGAAAAAGACAACTTAGAGAAAGGAAATTCTATTTGCTCACAGTTCTGGAGATTTCAGAGGTTCTGATCACAACTGGAGGCCAAGAGAGGGAGAGAACAAGGGTTCTGCTCTCACATCATGGAAGCCAGAAGCAGGAGAATAAGCAAGGAGATTCAAGGACACAAGCACAATCCCCAAGGTCATACCCCCAGGTACACACATCCTCTAGCCACACCCCATCCGCTTAGGTTACCACTCAAAAAATCCATTAAGATGAGCCGGATGGTGGTGCACGCCTATAATTCCAGTATTTGGGAGGCTGAGACAGGAGGATTGCAGGTTCAAGGACAGCCTCAGCAAGTAGTGAGACTCTCATCAACCTAGGAAATCTGTGTTTCAAATGCCCCTGAATTTACCCCCTGATGATATTACAATCCTCATGATTTAGCTATGTAAACTCTGAACATCAATACCCATAAGATCAGGTGGTAGAGTTTTGCAAGTTGTTACCAACAGAGAAAATTAAGTGAAGGCCACACAGGACTTTCTGTATCCTTTTGTAACTTCCTACAAAACTATTCTTATTTCAAACTAAAATGGATTTTGTCACTGTTGTTGGCATCTGAAGCTTGGGTTGGCGTTCTCACGGTATCTCTTGTGTAAAGACACACACTTACTGTCCTTTTCTCATCCTTTCCTCCCCACAGCCTGAACTACACTGAGAGGAATGTAAATGCATAACCTAGCTGCGATTACAGACCCACAGAGTAAATGCTGTCACGTTGCTGTGATCTGGTTGGGGGCAAAAACAAGAGTTATTTCTGATTAGGAAGGCTGGTAACAGGCAGGAGGGAGGCAGGTGATGTTCCTATAAAGAGAGCCTGGCCAAGCATGTAGCTGTGTGATAACAGGGTGTCTCCTCCTGGCTCTGTCACTCAGAGCCTCGGCAACACAGGAGGAATGTTATCTCCCTGAAACACAGGACTTTTCCTATCTCTGCAATTATAAGCCAAGAAGAAAAGCAAACAATGGCAGGGTGGATTCTTCTCCACGATATCTTTTGGAAGACCAGAGGGTATAACCTTCCACTCAAAAAAGTTTTCTGGCCTGAGCTATTCTGCTTTCAACCTTTGAACACCACCAAACAGGAGATGCCAATCGGATGTTCTGGCTCCATGGGGAAATATTAATGACAAGGCATACAAGGTTCCCCATCACCAGGAAGCCCTGATGACGATGGCTGTAGATAGGCGGTGCATTAGTCAGCTTTCCGTCACTATAACAAATACCTTGGATAATCAACTTGTAAAGAGAAAAGGTATATAGGCTCACAGGATTGGAGGTTTCAGTCCATGGGCGAGTGGCCCAATTACTGTGGGTCTGTGCTGAAGAACAACATCATGGTAGTAGCTCATGGAAGAGTAAAACCCTCATGGACACAGAGCCGAAGACAGAGAAAGGGGACGAAGCTAGGGTCCCACTAAAATCCTTCAAGGGCCCATCCCCAGTGACCTGCACCCTCCCACCAGGCCCCACCTCCTAAAATGTCCACCACTCCCAACAGCATCAAGCTGGGGACCAGGCCTGTAATGTGTGGGCCTTGGGGAGTCATTCCAGATCCAAGCGACAGTGGGTGGTTCCTTAGTAAACCCAAATCTACTGTAGTGTTGAACCCAAAATATGTATAATGAACCTTGCAAAATGAAAAACAAACAAACATCTTTGCACATGTGCAGTTGAAAGGGCAGTAGCAGTAGCTTCAGCAGTATGCTAGACCCTAGGGACGCAGGGCAGAGAGGCTTCTATTCTTGCCGATGAGTGTCCTACAACCGAAAGATGAACAGGCACATGAATACAGTGCCGCATGGCCAAGTGCCCTGCCAAGCTGCACACTGGTTTCAAGGAGCAGAGACTAAAGGTCCCCAATTTGGCCACACCTAGGAGATCCAGGGGAACTTCCCCGTGTGGGCAACATGGAAGTAGAATGTTGATGGATGAGCTAGAGCTAGCCAAAAAGTAATAAGCACAGCCAACCTCCTTTAGAATAGCATCGGGATGGTGCGGTGTGCTTTACAAGTACAGTACGGTTGTTCCCCAGTCCTCAGGGGATATGTTCGCACACCCACACGGATGCCTGAAGCCACCGGTAGAGTCACAACCCAGCATGCTATTGTTTTCCCTATGTAGACATACTTATGATAAAGTTTAATTTAAAATTAGACATAGGCTGGGTGCAGTGGTACACACCTGTAATCTCAGTAGGATTATAGGGTTGAGGCCAATTTAGGGAGACTCTCGGCAACACAGTGAGACCCTGTTTCAAAGTGAAAAATAAAGCAGGGCTGGGGGTGTAAGATTGGAAGTAGGAAGCCCATGGGTTCAATCCGCAGTACCATAAAACAAATAAATTAATTAGTTAATTAATTAGACACAGGAAGAGACTGATACGATATACTATACTAAAAGTTACATAAATGTGGTCTCTCTCAAAATCTCTTATTGTACTATAGATCTGACCAATTTCAGCCTACAATTTCTGGTTTTTTTCCTTATTAAACAAGCACTTCCACCTTTCCAATTAAAATAAGCAGTTTACAGCTCCTCTTTGGCATATCAGAATTATAGGCATCACTAGTCTTATACTTTGGGGCCATTATTAAGTTATATGAGGCTTGCTTGAATATAAACACTGTGATACCCAGACAGTCCATCTAAAACCTAGATCCCTATTAGATGACTCACAGGCAGGTGGCATATCCAGCGTGGATACACTGGGGGAAAAAAGGAGAATTCACATCCTGTGTGTGTGTCTGACGAAGCAGGATAGTGCAAGATCCCACCAAACTACTCAAAACAGGACACAATTTAAAGCTTAAAGATTTTTTGTTGTTGTTGTTCACTACTGGAGATTGAACCTAGAGGCACTCTATCTCTGGGCTACATCCCTAGCACTATTTTATATTTTGAAGCAGGAACTTGCTAAGTTGCTGAGGGACTTGCTAAGTTGCTGAACCTGGCCTCAAACCTGAAGCCCTCCTGTTTCAGTCTCCCAAGTACTGGGATTCTAAGCGTGCACCACCAAATCCAGCTAGGAACTGTTTATTTCTTGACATTTCCATTTAATATTTTTGACCACGGTTTACCATGGGTAACTGAAACAGCAGAAAGCAAAATCGCAGGGAAGGGGAGGAATACTGCACTGGCTCTAAACCTCACAATGGAAGCCCTGCATTATAAATCTACCACTGCTCCCATTTACTCAAGATCATTGATTCCATGTTTCCAGCAAAAGCTGTTGCTTTAGGACAAAGAAAATAAAGCGGCATACTTTAAAAATTCATTAAAAGCATCGATAAGACTAATAAAAAGAGTATAAGAACCATTAAAACAGAAAGGAAGACTCTTCTAGATTTATTTAATGGAAAACTTAAAGGCTGTGTTTTGAAGATGCAGTAAGCTTCCATAGGAAGTTGGAACTTGACATACCCAATAAGTGAACTCAACCCTTTTCCCAAAGCTGCTGTTCCTCCTGCATTTCTTTTCTTAATGTCACCCGAGCAAGTCCTGAGAGTCCTCTGCCTCCTACCTCCTTTCTATCCCCCTTCATAATCAGTCAGTCATGCGACTTGGCCTCAGTGTTGCCAAATCTAAAATATTCTGGCATATGAAAACAGTGAACTTCAAATAAATTGTGAAAGGACTGATTATTAAATCAATTTGAGATAAACATTTGTGGGACAGGGTCTCCATGCTAAAACTCATATATTAAAATATGCACAAATATTTAACAGTATAAAGATAATGTTACATACATATGTGAACATTTGTACAGTCTAGGGATAGTAATTTACCTTTTTTTTTTTTTTTTCGGTACTGAGGATTGAATCCAGGGGAATTCTACCTCTGAGCATTACCCCCATCCCTAATTTCTTTTCTCTTATTTTCTTTTCTTCCTTCCTTTCTTTTTTTTTTTTTAATGGATCTGAGGATGGAACCCAGGGACATTCGACCTCCAAGTTACACCCCCTGCCCTATTTTTTATTCTTTATTTTGAAACAGGGTCTCACTAAGTTGTGGAGGGCCTCACTAAGTAGCTGAGGCTCTCCCTGAACTGCGATCCTCTAGTCTCAGCCTCGCTGAATGCTGGGATTATAAGCATGCACATAACAACCCCCAGCCCTATTTATTTTGAAACAGTTTTGCTAAGTTGCTGAGGGCCTCACTATTTTTCTGAGGCTGACCTTAAACCTGCAATCCTTCTGTCTCAATCCCCCAAGTACTGGGATTACAGGCATGTGCCATGCCCAGTGTGAATTACTTTCTTAAGACATAATCAAAAGGGAAAAGGTGACTGATTTGACTACATAAAAATGTAAAATCTACGCTTGTCAAAAACATTATAAACAAGTCAAAGTGAAAAATACCAGTAGGGAGAAATACCAGCAATGTGAATTAAGAACACTTAATATACAAAAAGTTCTTATAAATCAAAATGTCAAAAATATTCCAATCAAAAAAGGAATAAGGGGTCATTATAGGGAAATACTTAAAGATACATGGTTAAATCTATGAAATGGTTTTTTTTTTATCATCACAAGTATTCAAAAACTGAAAATTAAAAAAAGTTCTGCTAGGCTGACAGTTGTCTGAAGATGGACCAGGAGCCACCAGTGGGGGAAGTTGAAAACTCAGCTCCATGCACAGCAGGGGAGGCACAAGAGACAGGAAATGGTAGCAGCCAGTGGCTCCCCAACCAGGGGAAAGGGGAGAAACCAAACAAGTGCAGGCTGCTGGAAGAGTCACTGGTCACTGGACCCCAAGCCCACTTCACGCGGCTGCCCACACAGCTCCTACCGCCAGAGCCCACAAGTCTCTCACTGGCTTTTCAAAAATTGGGAAACATAGATATTAGATGAAATTTGCCACTTTAGCTATTTTCAAGTGTACAATTCAGGGGTGCTAAATACATTCATGATACTGTGCAACCAATACTATCCTATCTCCAGAACTTCATTCAGGTTCTCAAAATGCATTTAACAGTAACTTCCCCGTTCCCCTTCCCTCAGCTCCTGGCTGGCTGATCACCACTGAAAAGGTCCTGAAGAGCCGGGAATGGGGCCGCACACCTGTAATGCCAGTACTTAGGAGGCTGAAACAGGAGGATTGCAGGTTTGCAGCCAGCCAGCCTCAACAACTTAGACTCTGTTTCAAAATAAAAAATAAAATAGGGTTCGGGTGTATCTCAGATATAGAATGGCCCCGGGTTAAATCTCCAACACACACACGCACACACACACACACACACACACCGCCCTCATGAGCTGAACACAAGGCTCACTGGACATCTATGGACATCTGAGGAAAGCTCCAACATGGAAAATGGAAACCAAACAGCAAGCAAAGAAAGTAACCTGCAGAAACAGACTGTGCAGCAGCAAACACTTAAAAACAAAACAGAAATATTATTAACATCCTCCAAGGGATAAAGAAACATATTGCTTCCATTAAATAAGGACAACATGTTATAAAATGAAACCTGCAAAGATTAAAAATGATCCCATGGAAGTAAAATCGTGATAGCAGAGAGTTTTAAAACCTGACTAGAAGGGGAAAAAGGGGTAAAAAAAAAAAAAAAGAAAAAGAAAGTGTAGAGCAAAAAGATTTGAAAGAGAAGCAAGCAGAGAAGGGCGAGGACACACCAGGGTCAATGCAGGAGGTCCATGAATCATGGGAGACACTGAGAGACAGGGAGGGAGGGGGGCAAAAGGAAGAGAAATAGTCAACCAATAGTTACAAAAACGTTTTACAAGAACTGATAAAAATTAGATTCCAGATCAAAGCCACTGAATGTCCATTCTAACAGATGAAAACTTACTCATACCAACACTTATCAATGAATTTTGAAATTCAAAACTATTGGGGAGGAAATGAAGATTCTACAGGTTTCCAGAAAGAAACAAAAAACAGTCTGTTCAGAGATGAATGGAGCCGGGCGTGGTGGCGCACGCTTGTAATCCCCGCGCTTGGGAGGCGGAAACAGAAGGATCGCGCAGGTTTGAAGTCAGCCTCTCTGGCCTAAGAGACCCTGTTTTCAAATATAAATAGAAAAATAGGTCTGGGAGTGTAGCCCAGAGGTAGAAGGGTTCCCAGGAATCCCAGTCCCACCAAAATAAATAAATAAATAGAGAGAGAGAGAGAGAGAGAGAGAGAGAGATATGAATGGCTAAAGAAATTGTGATGTATATACACAATGGAATTTTACTCAGCCATGAAGAAGAACAAAATTATGCAATTTGTAGGAAAATGGGTGGAGCTGGAGTCTATTATGCTAAGTGAAATCAGCCAGTCTCAGAAAGTCAAGGGTCATGAATATTCTCTCTCCTTTGTGGAGGCCAGAGAGAAAAGAGAAAACATAAGAACTTTATATAATGTAGAGAGAGACCTGTGGAAGAGTGGAGAGAGATTGGGGGAGGGGAGGGAGGTGGAGGGGAGGAGGGACACTTGATGAAGGAAACGGCTCAAGTAATACCATATCCACGTTTAAAGCTATCACTACCCGTCTCACTAACCCGTAAGGAGGGCGGAGGGGAGTGGGATCCAGAGAGAAGCACACCCAGGGCTGTGCACATGTACATTTCCGTCACCCTGAACCTCACTATGACATATAAACTATGCACCAACAAAAACATATTTTTAAAAAGTAACAAAAATAGAGAAAGAAAGGGGAAAAAACACGCAGAATATCAGGAATTGGATGCCTTGGGTCTTCTTTTAAAAAAATAACAAAAATGTAAAACAATGGAGCAGAATCGTTAAAACTCTGAAAGAAGGTGCCATCTAAGTCATGCAGGCCACCTTCATCGTAGAGAAGATTAGGATAAAGGCATTTTTAGCCATAGTTTCTATGCTGTGAAGTCTTTCTTAGGAAGCTTCTAGTTGTTGGTTTTTTGTTTTGCTTTGGTTTGGTTTTGGTTTTGGTTTGTTTTGTTTAACGATACAAGGATAGAACCCAGGGGCATTCTACCTCCAAGCTACACTCCCAGCCCTATTTTTTATTCTTTATTTTTGAAACAAGGTCTCACTGAGTTGCAAAGGGCCTCACTAAGTAGCTGAGGCTGTCTACTGCAATCCTTTTGTCTCAGCCTCCAAAATGCTGGCTGGGATTACAAGTGTGCGCCATCACGCCCGGCTTTAGTTGTTGGGTTTTACCAAATCAGCAAGTCAACCAAGAAAGGCACAGCCACAGAAAACAGCACAGAAGACAGGGCTGAGAATCCCAAGGACACAGCCAGGCAGGGCCAGGAGACCACTCCCACTGTGCAGCTGACCTGAGGCAGACACACAGACACACCAGAGATGTCAGTTCTAATACGTTTCCTGCAAACCCACCTCTTGAAGCTGAGGATGCACTGTGTGATGAGCCTGGTCCCCACTCTCATCTACTAACCGGCTGTTCTGATCACAGGCTTCCTTCCCTTCATGCCCGCTACTGGATCAGCTGGGGACATTCATTTGAGCTCCCAGATAAGCTCTTCTTCAAGCTACCCCTGAGGGTAGGCAGTAGGCCTCGGGAGTCAGGAGCAGAGAACACACAGAAGCCCACCCCATCTGCCCATATTTTTGTCTTCTATCTAGTCTTCAGTCCACACTATAGCCCTGACAGATGATGTCTCCTCGGTGAGCCCGACTCCTGAGCTCACTCACGACTTAGAAAGGGCTGTTGTCAGCTATCAGGAAAACAGGCAGGCCGTGCTCCTGTTCTTGATCTGGTAAGATCACAGGTGTTTATTAATAGGTACATTTTACAAAATAATGAAAGGAGCCGAGGGAAATTAAGCAAGGAGAAAAAATAAAGACAGCTGGATTAGAAGTAAAATTATTAGAGCCGGGCGTGGTGGCGCACGCTTGTGATCCCCGCGCTTGGGAGGCGGAGACAGGAGGATCCCGTAGGTTCGAAGCCAGCCGCGCGCGCTGGCTTAGGAGACCCTGTTTCTAAATAAAAAATATAAAATAGGTCTGGGAGTGTAGCCCAGAGGTAGTAGGGCTTCCAGGAATCCCAGCACCACCAAAAAAAAAAAAGAAGTAAAATTATTAGTATTTGAAAATGCCATGAATATACAGGCAGATATATATATTACATACAATATACAGTGCATACATATACATATACATATATGTACATATATATACACATATATGGAAAGCTATAAAGAATCCACCAAAGAGTGGAAAAGTACTAGAACTAATAAGTTTAGCAAAGAGGAAGAATATTAGATTAACATACAAAAATCGGTTTGTATTTCTATACACTAGCAATGAAGTGAAAATTAAGAAAACAATTCCATTTACTATAGCATCCCAAAGAACAAAATACTTAGAAATAAATTCAACCAAAGAACTGTAAGATTTATATATTGAAAGCCATAAAATATTGTTGAAAGAGATCAAAGACGACCTAAATAAATACAAAGTCTGTGTTCATGAACTTTTTAAATTAAAATGGCAATCTACTCTACATTGATCTGCAGATTCACTGCAATCCCTACAGAAATTTTAACTGTCTTGCAGGAATGCCTATGCTGGTCCTAAAATTCACATGTAAATGCAGGGACCCAGAATAGACAAAACCATTTCTAAAAAGAATAACAAGGTTGGAGGACTCCCACTTACCAATTTTAAAATGTATTACAAAGGAACAGTTATCAAGGCATAAGAATAGACACATAGATCAGTAAGACAAAGCTGAGAATCCAGAAATAACTGCTCACAATTACAGTCAGCTGGTTTTTGAGAAGGATGCCATAACCGCTCAATGGAGCAATAGCAGTTTCTCTTCAACAAATGGTGTCGGGACAACTGCATGTCCCTGTGTGGGGGAATTAATTTGTACCTGTACTTCAAACCTTATACAAAAACTAACTCACAAGGCATAAAGACCCAAATGTAAGAGCTAAAACTATAAAATGCTTTGAAGAAAACATAGGTATAAATCTTTGTGATGTGGGATTAAACAAGTTTCTCAGATATGACATGAATAGTTTAAGTATCCAATGTGGGGGGACTGGATTTAATAAATATCAAAACCCTTTGTGTCCAAAGGCCACTAACAAGAACATGAAAAAATCCAGACAGTGGGGGAAAAAAAACTTTTGCAAATATATTTGCAAGAAATATTTGCAAAATACACTTGATAAGCTTGATTATATAAAGAACAATTACAAATCAACAATAAAAAGACACAAAACCTACTTTTAAAATGGGAATATTATTTGAAAATATATTTCTCCAAAGAAAATCAGAGCAAAAGCAAATGAGTACATGGCAAGATTCTCAAAAAATTAGTCCTGAGTGAAATGCAAATCAAAATCACAGGAGACCACCTCACATCCACAAGAATGGCCGTAATTGTAAATAAAGGAAAATAGAAAGTATTTTTAAGGATGTGGAGAACTGGGCATCCATCCCCATACATTACTGGCAGTGGTATTGCTGCCAGTGGCTGCTGTGGAAACCCAGACGACGATTTCTCAAGAAGTTAACCATAGAATTATATGGCCCAGCAAGACAATTCCTAGGTGTGTATCCGAGAAAAGTGAAAACATATCCACACAAATAGTTATATATGAATGTTCACAGTACCATTATTCCTAATAGCCCCACAGTATAAGCCACTCAAGTACTAAGCAACTGATAAATAGATAAATAAAATGTGCTCTATCCTACAGTAGAATATTATTCAGCCATAAGAAGGAATGGAGTACTTGTATGTACCACACCATGGAGACACCTGGAAAATATTTTAAGACATTTTAAGTGAAAGAAGTCAGACACAAAATGCCATGTGTTACAGATTTCATTTATTATCAAGTGTCCAGAATAAGCAAATTCACGAGACCGCAGGAGAGAGAAAAGGGGGAAATTGGGAGAGACTGCTAATGGGTACAGAGTTTGTTTGGGAGGTATTGAAAATGTTCCGGAATTAGTTAGTGGTAATAGGTAAAAGACACTGTATACACACTGAAAGCCATTGAGCTATATATTTTATAATGGTGTGTTTTATGTAATGTGAATTATCTCAACAATAAAAGATGCTCATGCAAGGAACAGTGATGGGGAATGTCAAGGATTATGACCAGTATAACTCAGTGCACCTGAATTTCCCCATTCTGAATCCCTAAAACAAGGTCAAAGCACACACACACACACACACACAAATGTTAAGGGACTGAAATAAAGACCCCACTGCTGAGAATACGCATAGGTAGGATTCCACCCAAGGTAACTCACTGGGCACTGGTGGAAGAGGAGGCTATGAAACAAACTTCCAGGTCTTTGGCAATGTAATTACCTGAGCAGAGAGTAAAGCCCTTCACTGAAATAGGACGTTAAGGACAAGAAGCAAGAGGCTAAGGTTGAATGAAAGAAAAAAGGGCAGACTTAAAATGGGACCAACTGACCTCAGTTTTAGAGGGACTGTAGGTTACCATCTGGAGACAGAGGACACCCACGTTTGGAGCTCAGGGGAGAGGCTGCTCTGTGCTGGGAGGGCAGATCTGGGAATCAGCAGGACATACAATGTGGAGGGGACCTCCCATCGTGTTCTGAGGCTGAGAATCTCGAGAGACCCCAGCTTCCGCAGGGAGCTCAGGGAGGGGAGAATGAGAGGACTGGTGGTGTGAGGGCATCAGGAGGAGCCACGCGCCGCCCAGGTCATCTAAGGGCGGGACAGCAAACGCTGGATTCGCGAGGAGTGAGTCTTGGCCAATTGTGCCTGAGTGATTGCATTTCGATGTATAGGCTACCAAAGCACTGCATCATACCCGGCCTTAATATATGCCAATGTCAATATGCAGACCGAATGAAAGAGATGGCTTTAAGTCAGAATAAAATACTCCAACAAGGAAAATAGAGCAGCCTGGCTTCACCCGTGTACCTTGATCCGTGTCTCCTGGCTTTGTTCACCTATTTCCTGAGCCCAGCTGGACCAGGGCATAATAGACCCTGGGAATGGAACACTCTCGTCTCATTAAAATGATGTTTCTGTAGCATTTTTTTAAAATAAAAAGGGGGAAATGATTATGCTTTACACTTGAGGGAGAAAAAAACCCAGAACATTAGCTTGTTTACATTCTGTGATCTTAACTATGTAATATGTGCATTCAAAAGGAGGGCCAGGGCACGAATGAATGAGCACTTGCCTCCGGTTAGTCTCTTTGGTATTTGCTTTTTTCCAATTATATTTGCTTTTTGAAACATTGAAGTTTTCCTACAAAGAGCATGCATTACTTTTAAGATCAGAAAACAAAATTGTTAGGCTGGAAAAGCAATGTTTTAATCAAACTTGAACAGAAGGTAAGCAAGGATAACAATATTAATGTTAGAACAACTTCATTCAGGGCAAATAGAAAAGGTATGCTTTTAAGATAAAGGCAGCCTTATAGAACGGTAACAACAACCACTGCTCCGAATGAAAGCACACGGGTACAAATCTGTAGCTGCCAGAGAGAGCGTCAAAGAGATGCAGAAAGCAAACATTATTAAGAACACAGGAAGAAACAGTCATGGTAGGAGGAGATTTTAAAACACCATTATCAGAGGGACTTAAGAAAATAAACTCGTAGTCTATCTAAACAGACAAAATTGGTGCCTGGCAGGAATTCAAGTCTGTGATTACAGTGTGTGGGGGGTCTTTTCAAGTAGATGCGAACATTTACAAAACTCAGAAATACTGGTTACAAGAAACATCTCCATAAAATTTTAAAAAATGAAGTTCCTCTGTTAGCTAAACAGAAGGTATTCCTAGCCTAGAGAAAATACTAGAGTCGGGGAATAAAAAGGAAAAAAAATGATATTAATACAGTTAACTCTGGTGCCCTGGGTATTAGGGGGCAAGGAAGGAAGAGGAAAAGAAATTAACTTTATGGTTTGACTGAACCAAATACCTCCTTTCCCTTCTCCTCACTCACTAATGATTTTTATTTAGCTCTGAAATGTGAACTTGTTGAAATAGTACTTTCAGAGACGGCTACTGGCTTGGACAGACACACACACACACACACACACTTTTATTGGCGCACTGTAATTATTCCTCATAGTGAAATTCAAGGTGATATAAATGTACGCACATGTATCCCTTGGTGTACTTCCCTCCACACCTCCCCAGCCCCAATATATTTAGTGAGACTGGTACTGACACCTTCATATATGGACATGACATTATTTGAACTGTTTCCGTCCTCAATCCTCCATTTCCTCCTTCCCTACTCCCACCCTCAACCCCTCCCCAATATTCTACTGGTCTCCCTCCTCATTTAGCTGAAGCCCCTAAGGCTTGGTTCTTCAACCCGGTGATTCTCAAAGTGTGGTCCCCACCCCAGCAACATCAGAGCAGCATCTGGGAGTTTGTGAGAAAGACAAAGCCATCGCCCGACCCCATGCTCTTGAATCAGGACTTACTCTGGGGTGGGGCTCCAGAAAGTTCCAGAAGTATCTGATGCTGAAGACCTATGAATACCCCAGCCCCTTGCCCCCAGAGTGGGCTCGCTGAGGGTACCTTTACACCAGCTCCCCCTGAAATCCCCCGTGGGATTTAGTTCATACTGCCTACAGCAACCATCTTTTGGGGATAGCTTCCCTTCCCAGCCTTACTCCCCCAAACCCCATCAGTGCTCAGTTCACCTCCCAAATAAATGAATTGAACTCAAATTTTAGTTTTAGGGCCTGCTTCTGGAAGAAAGCAAACTCCTGTACCTACTAAGTACACCACAGGCCCATCCTAGAGCAGGTATCCCTGGGCTCCAACAAGATTTCACAGGGGAGGAAGCATCCCTGACAGCGAGTCTCACCCCGGGTCAGCCGGGGGTGCAGTTCACTCTGCTCTCAGGATTGGCCGGCTCTGGTAGCAAAGTGCTGAGGTAGCCCAGCGCAAGGACCCCAGCAAAGGCTCCTCTGAGAAGGGATGTGCTGAGATGCGAGAGAATTAGTAGGACCTGAGCCAGCAAATGGAGGTGGGGGCTAAGAGCAGGGAGTGCCACGGAAGGACTTGGAGGTGAGGGGTCTGCAGAGAAGAGGCTGTGAACACATCAGGGAGACTCTGCCGGGTAATCCAGAAGCTTCCCCAAACTGCATAGACCTCCTTCTCACAAGACCATCCATGTCAACCCTAGAAGAATCAACAGGCAATTAAATGGCCAATAAAAAAGAAAAAACTAGGGGTGTAAAAACCTGCCAATGACCAGTGTTCCCCAACTGGAGGTCTGAAAAAGGCACTGCTGAGCCCAAGGGCACTCAGGCCCTGGGGAACAGTCGCAGTTCACAGGAACATGGGGACCTCAGCTCCTGGGCTGATCCAGGGAGAAGTTGAGCCCGGAGCTCCTAAGCAGGTTGTAAACAGGACCCCTGCATCGCTGCCCCCTGGCCTTCCTCCTGGCCCTGCCTGGGAGCCCCTTGCAGGGCAATCCTCCTCCTGCCTATGTGCTGAAAGCGCACTGCCCAAGCGAGGGGTTTAGTCTACTCCTAATCCTGTGGAAGCAAAGAAGATAAGCCTGCTTGGCCTTCAGGCAGGCTCACTTGACTGAAGGCTTTTGTGACTGTCATGAGCTTAGGGGGCTTTCTCCCTGCAGAGAGCACAGTAAATTGTGTAGGCGATGAGCCAACATAAAGGTGTAATTCACAGCGCCTGCCTCTCACCTGTCCACACCACACCTTTGATGGTCTCCCAGGACTTCCAAGAAATGTAGTTATTTCACCTTATATTTGCTTATTTAAATTTCTTTTCCTTCTCCTCTTCCTCCTTTTTTCTCTTTTTAATTTTCTTGGGAATACTGGGGATCGAACCCAGGGGAATTCTACCTCCAAGCTATACCAGCCCTATTTTATTTTTATTCTGAAACCAGGTCTTACTAGGTTCCTGCTAGCCTTACTAAACTGCTGGGGCTGGCCTTGAGCCTGCAATCCTCCTTTCTAAGCCTCCCAAGAACTGGAATGAAAGGTGTGTATCACCACACCTGGATTTGTTTTCATTGTTAATTGAGCCACTGCTTCTAGTAGCGCAGAATTCCCAAAGACCTACAAACACTGCTCATTTGACCTACAATGGCTAGTGAGCAATTCTAATGTAAGACGAACGCTTCCCGACATAGGACAGAATCTTTTATTTACTTCTTGAAAAAAGACAATGGGAACAGATGGGAGAGGTTAGGGAAGGAAGTCAGCCCTTCTCTATCATCTGATGAACCTAGTGTGAAAAGGGAAATTAATATAGACGCATGCCCACTAACTTAGTCTTTCTTGGTACTGGGGATTGAACCTCCAAGCTACGATCCCAGCTTGATTTTATTTATTTGGAAACAGAGTCTCATTCGTTTTCTGAGAGCCCCCCTACATTGCGCAGGCTAGCTTTGAACCTGTGATCCTCCTTTCTTAGCCTCTCAAGTATTGGGATTACAAGCGTGCGCCACCATGCCCCACAAATTTATTCTTAAGGGCCCGAGAGGGCTAAGGAATAATGAACCTGTGTCTGCCTAGACTTCTTTCTCTACTGTATCCTAAAACACCTCCCTTGCCCTAGATATACTCAGGGCGCAGGGGCGTCCGGGCTCCCTTGGAGCGCTGGTGGCGTCTCTGCCCCGCGACACACGCACCTTCGTCGCTGTTGTCGTCCACCAGGATGATCTCCTTCAGCAGGTGCGTCGGCGTGTGGTTGACGGCACTGTGCACTGACCGCAGGATCACCGACAGGGCCTCGTTCACAAAGATGAATATGATGGAGATCCGGGGCAGCTCCGTAGTGTACTTGAGCTCCTTACACCTGGAGGAGGGAGACGGGAAAGCAGAGTTAGGGGAAGCGCGAAGGTCCGCACACCGCAGCTGGATACGGGGTTTCAGGCAAATCCTCATGCAGGTCCCAAGGCAAGAATCACCTGCTTCCTCTTGGCCTCTTCTTGTCTAAGAATTCAGAATAAAATCTAAGAGCTAGGTATGGTGGTGCACACCTGTAATCCCAATACTTGGGAGGCTGAGACAAGAGGATCGCAGGTTCAAGACCAGCCTCAACAACTTAGTGCAGTTATTAAAAACCTACGGAGACCATGTTTCCAAATTTAAAACAACAACAACAACAACAACAAAACAGAAAGGGCTGGGAGCGTAGCTCAGAGACAGAATGTGCCTGGGCTCAACCCCCAATAACCCTCCCTCCCACCCAATACCTAAGGAGGAGAGCATTAAAGGACCCAGCTCTACTGCCCCCCAATTTAGCACCCAAGGAACAGGACAGCACAAGTCTTGGCCACACACTACTGCGTCTACCTGTATCGCTTCCCTGCTGCCCTTGCTTCCGTGCACACCTGCCCACCTGCATTTCCTCATCTTGAAACCTTCTTTGCTGACACCTAAGTAATCTGCTGGCACCCTGTGCTCCAAAGCTCCCATGTAAAGTTGGCTGGGAGTTGATGTGCGAAACCCCCAGTTCCCTCACCCTCTGAGTAGGTTCATTCTAAGTCCTCTCCCCCATGGGACTAAGCCCCCAGCACTCACAGCAACAATTTGCATGATCACCCTTTGTGGGTGCCTTCCCTTCCCAGTCCTACTCCCCCTCCAGAGTGGTGCTCTTTCCACCTCCCCAGTAAACTATTTGCTCTCAAATCTTACATCGAGAATCCAACAAAGGCATCTACTGAGTCCGCTAAGGGCCCACAGAATCAATGCAGAGGACCCCCCAGCTGTAGGTGTGTACCGCCCCGCGCCCCACTCCACCGCAAGCTGGCTGGCATCTCCCCGAGGACAGGAGCCTGCTGAAGTCCCTTGCTCCCAAGAGCCAGCCGTCCTCATGATAGATAAAAGGACTGAATCGGTCTCTGGACACGGAGCCCAGAGTGCTGGACCTCCGGAGGGCTCCGGGTGAATTACAGATTTGCTACATGGGAACCGCTCTGCGTTGCTTAGTCTTAGGGGCGCCCATCCTCTGTCAGGCAGCACTGAGGAACTCAGTTTCATGCTCAGTCTCAGCCACATAGGAAATACCCAACAGAAACAAAGTAGGATGGAGGAAGGGGATGCGCAAATGTTAATGCGGCATCCTCTTTCCCAGCCCCTCCCCCTCCTGTGAGATTGCGCAATACCCAGCATAATGTGGGAGGCAGTGAGACAGAGAGAAAGAGACAGAGAGGACAGAGGGGATGGAGTGAGAGGGACGCCGTGCTGAAGAGGGAGCGGGATATACAGCTTATTTTTTATGCTGAACAGCTTGGGCTGTGTCGGGCCATATTAATCATGTAGGCAATTTTCAGAAGAAAATAAAGTTTTGTTACAATATACATTGGTGTCTCCTGGAGGAGGCCGTCCAGGGATCCATTGATCATGCAGGCTCATTTTTACCACGTGGCTGTAAATCCACTTGTGAGGGCCGCCAGGGAGGTTAGAATGGCTCTTGATGGGCTCCTGGGATGTTGGTGGGAATCGTCTCATTGACTGGGTGGTGATCCGAGGCACGAGGACACAGCAGAGGGTCCCTCGGGGGCCCCTCCGCCACCCTGAGCCCGGCAGCTGCTCCATCTCAGCCCACTCCTCACCCGTGAGCAGACAGGAGCACCCAGTGCACACGCAGCTACTCTAAACACTTATTTTTCCAGGGCTGGCTCCTTCGGACCATTTTTTAATAGCATCTGGTCCCCGCAGCTGAGAAGGGAAAGGCCAGACTGCACTGTGCCCACGGCAACCTTCCCACCCAGGGGCAAAGGGAGCAGGCGGCCATCGGGGATGGGGTTGTAAGTCAATCCTCTCTGTTGGAGCAGGTGCCCCCACCCACCCCCGTAAAGTGGGAAACATAAGAACCTTCAGGGAACTGGGGCCTCTGTCCTGCCATATGGTGGGCCAGGGTGGCCAGTAATGAATTGACACGTCATGGAGGATTTCCGGAGGAAAAAGTGCTCACCACACACGGCCACATTTCCCTGGGCTCACATCACCTCTCTAGATTTCAGTTCTACCTCTGTCTGCCAAACTGATGAATGCCCCACACCATGCCTAGCTCAGAACTTCCTGTAAGCCAGGCGTGGTGGCGCACGCTTGTAATCCCCGCACTTGGGAGGCAGAGACAGGAGGATCGCTCAGGTTCAAAGCCAGCCTGGCTTAACAGACCCTGTTTCCAAATAAAATAGATAAAATAGGTCTGGGAGTATAGCCCAGAGGTAGAAGGGTTCCATCCCCAGTACCAAAAAAAAAAAAAAAAAAAGAAAAAATCTTCCTGTAAGAATCAAGTGAGACAGAACCTTTGAAAAGGTGATGTTCTAGCTAATGAAAAGATCCCACCTGTCTGGCTGGTATCTTTGTCCTCCCTTGGCTTCCAATACTCCCTTTTGGACACCCCTAATGACCACAGGCCAGGTTTCTACGGCATTTCCTCAATCTACGCCCTTCCCACAGAACCCACCCGGGGCTGTCCTCCTTGACAGAGCCCAGGACGCTAACCTCGCCCAGCTCAAAATGATTCACCTCTCCTGCACCAGCTTCCTCAGAGTTTCACGCACTTACTTGCTGGCAACCAAGATGAACACAGCAGTCATTATAAGAATCAGCATTCTTTTTGCTTGGCTGGACACTGCAGGGAGGTAGGCCTTTAAAGAGAAACGCTAAGTCTAGCTTATCAGCCTGATATATAGAAGGATACTCAGAAGAGGTCGAGGAGAGAGAGATGGACAAGAGAAGTTTGAAGCACTTTTTGTCATGGACTTGGGCTTTGTTGATACATATGTTATTTCCCATCAGAAAGCCCACGCCTGGCAGAGCAGAAGGCGAGCACAGGAAGAGAACGGAAGAGTGGACGGGTAGGAAAGTGGGGGCAGGGCCATGGGAATACACAGAGCACGAAGACAGATGCAGCTCCTGCGAGATGGAGATGAGGCTGAACCAGCTCCTGCTGCGGTCCACAAGGGAGGAGGCAGTCAGCTCAGACCTTGGCTTCCTGCCCATCTCTATGTAACAAAACGAACAGAATCAGACACTTTCCTTCCTCCTCATCAGCCTCCCAGGCTGCAAAGCCAGCTAGGAGACTGCAGCTCGGACGGTCGGGAGGATAAAATGATAGATTCTAGGCTTGAGAGAGAGACATTTGGGGCGTGCCAAGCGGATGGCAAGCCAGTAAATTGCAAAACTACCTCAAAGTCTTGGGGGGGTGATGAGAGGAGATTGTGTACCCCCTCTAGCCACAGAGGCTCAGATCTGCGTCCCAGCAACAACAAATTTCCTTTTCATAACTAGTCAGTAAGCAATAAACAATCCATTGTATGAAAGGAGACTGTCCGCAGGAAAGCTATCTCGAGGTCTGGATCAATTTCAATCAATGCCCAAGGCCCAGAGGGGGCTCGGAAGAAATTCAAAACCAGATTCTTCCTCTCAAAGGGCTGATGGAGAAATAGATTCTCTACGAAGCTGCTCACAGGGAGAAATGAAAGCACAGACAAATAACCGGCCATGAGGACTCTTGAGATGGCCAACCCCTTACTGCCCAGCCATCTGTCTGTCCTTCTGTCCATCTGCCTGGGATGCTTGCTGGAACTCTGGAACTCTCTGAGGGTAGCCACTGTTATCCCCCACAGCCATGACACCGACTCCACCTAACACCCAAAGTGCCCGCGATCTTACTGCCCTGAGAGCGAGCTGAGAGACCTGCTGCCTCCAGAAGCCACTAGAGAGGAACTCGGTAGAAACGGGAGAGAGTTAAGGCCAAGGTCCCAGCAGGGGAGAAACACAAGTCACACCTAAGAGCAGTCACACCCTCTCATAGAAGCAGACCCCTGCTCTCATGGGAGCACTTTCTAAGAGGACATGTGTAAAAGCAGCATGGTACAGATTAGAGGTATCAAGGCATGCTTGGGATACCACCTGCTAACCCAAAGAGAGGGTGTCCCCAAACGTCCCCGTTATTGCAACGGAGTTTAAACACAATGTGGTCCAGAAGGCCTGGTGGAATCCAATGATGATGACAACCAACAAGAAGTTTCCATGGACTGCACTGTCTTGTCTCGTCCTTACTACAGCCTTCTCAAGTAGGCAGCATTGTTACGTCCCATTTCACAGATGGGGACACTTGAGCCGAGAGAGGTGAAGTCACTTGCCTTAAGTCACATTGCAAGCCTGAATGCAGGCGAGGTGCCTTGATGTAAAACACACTTTATGATGTTTAAACTCTTCCAAATGCCCCTGCCTAAGCAAGGCATGACACGCCAACTATAGCAACAAACCTCCACACAATTCCAAGGCCAGCCACCTGCTAGCTAGGGACCTTGGCTAAGTTGTTCAGTCTATATGAGCCTCAAGCTCCTGATTTCTGCTTTTAAGCCTCAAGTAGGTGATAATCCTGCGAGGCCAGCTGCTCTATCCCCCTGGCCTGCTAAGGCTTAGTATTCCCTGATAATATTTCTGAGCCAGGCCAGGAGGATTTCCTTCAAGGAGGTGAGCAGAAGCCAGCTCCTTCTCCCCTAGGGCTAAGAGAGATGGAGGGAAGTGGACAAACTCCTAGCATCTTGGCTGGGAATCTGGACAGAGTATTCTCCTGGACAGAGGCCACAGGAGCTTTCAGAAGCCCCTGAACTGAAGGACCCTGAGCAGAGAGAGGCCAAACCTGCACAAAGCCACACCAGGGCCTTGCAAAGGTCTGGCTGCTACTGAGCCACTGTGGCCCCCTGAGGTCCTCCTGTACCACCGGCCAGCCTTCTTGTCGCCCCCCCCTCCCCAGCCCTCAGGGCTGGGAACAGTCCAGGACCTTCAAGGATCAGGGTATGGAAGGCACACCTGTGCGTACTCAGGATGGCTGGCAGATATCCATGGGGCCCAAGCTCAGGCATCTTTCCTTGTCCCCTGGGTCTGGTTTAAGGCAAATCTTCCCCTCCACTGTCTAATCTAGCTGGGTTTCTTAGTGTCCCTTAGCTTATCGAGTGTCACAGTGAAGCTAATCTGCAGGGCTTTCCTGGTTGTTCAACTCAACTCTGGCTCCCAGGTGCCACAATGTCCCTCAGCCTCTGCCTCCACATCTACCCCACCCTAACAAGGGAACTGTTAATCACACCTGCCCCAGCTCCAATCCCGCCACCAGTAACCAAGAGTTCTGGGATATGACCATGAACGCGCATTAAGCACTCATCGCGAGGCAGTTGGTAATGCAATCCAGAAAGTGCTGAGTGCCAAAGGGATGTCCCTACAACCGCTGCCATAGGTGAGTCCACGTGGACCTAGAGGGCAGGGAGGTGAGCGGCATGCTGGCTTTGAAAGACGCGTCAGTGGGTCAAACTCAGAAGGTCAGGAACATGCAAGAGCGGCGATCAGAGCTTTGTGGAGCACACAGGCATGGAGGGCTCCCTGCCCTTTCTCTTTCATGGCCTTCCCGAAGAAATCACCGTGAGCTAGTTTAGAGACTGCTCATTAAAAAGCCAGGTGACCAATGGAACCACAGACTCACATTGGGTTCTGCAAATTCCTACTAGGCTAACATAGATATATTTCATTTTTAAATCCTTAATAAATGTGAATAAGGTCATAAACATTAATTAATAAAGCATCGTGACAGCTGATGAGGGTCCGGTGATCTTCTGGTCCCTACCACCAGCTACCCCCAAGCTCTCTGGGATACAGAAAGCAACAGGGAGTGAAATGGGATGGAGGAAACTTAGAGAGCCCAGTGGCCCAGGTGGTCTGAATCAGAAAATGCCACACTGGCATCCCAAGAACACTTCCCGCAAGAAAATCCTTGAGAATAATGACAAGTTCGGGACAGATCCATCTCCACACCCTCTCCTTCTACTGTGGCAGCAGAGGTGGGAGCCGGGAGTCCTTCTGTGACCACCTAGTCACCATCGTGACATCCACATATCTACTCCATCTCCACAGGGAAGGTCCAGGTCCTTCAGCATCTACCCTTTTAACTCTGAATGTGTTTTACTTATGGGAGCAGACTCAAGACTGCAGCCTCTGTGTCCTCTTCCACTTCACTTCCAGAATTAGCACATCTTCTCCCTGATCCTTGGTGGCGTACTATTTTCTGACTTGGCCACACCCTCATTGGTTGGCATCAGACTCTTCAGGTGTGGCCAAAGTGCCAGGTGGAAGTGTCAGGAAAGAAAAGAAAATGTGGAGCAACAGTCTTCTCTCAGCTCCTGTTTGAATTCCACGAGTGCTGATGGCACAAGTTTAGCCACAGACATGGCAGCACATGCCCATCCAAGCTACACCAGCCCAACGTACAAGAGGGATGGGGACTTATCTTTAGAAACTCAGCTGTCAAAAGGCCAACACCTCTGATCCTGAAAATGGCTATGAAGACTGACACTGCGCCAACTTATGAAAAATAGTGGAATACCCTCCACATTCTCCATGACCCAAGCAGTAGACCATTGCCAACATCCTTACTTTTTCTCCAATAAGGGGACAGACTCCTCCTTCCCCTCTCTGACTCACTATAGATATAGGGATGGATTATGAAGTCACTCATCAAGCAAGTCTAATTGCTTGTGATGGTTAGAGTGATGTGTCAACTTGACTAAGTCATGCTACCCAGACATTTGGTCAAATGTGACCCTACTGTACTTTGTAATGTGTGTGGGTCTCATCCAGTAAATGGAAGGCCATCAGAGAAGAAAGAGTGAGGTTCCTGACAAAAAGGGAATTCTGCCAGAAGGCAGTCCTCATACTAGAACTACAATACCAACCCTTCTCTAGGTCTCCGGCCTGCCCAACTACCCTACAGGTTTGGGATACGGCAGCCTCCACAACTGCGTGAGCCAATTCCTTCAAATAATTATCTCTCTGCTCAACATCACTAATTATTAGGGAAATAGAAATCAGAAGTACAAGATATTACCTCACAATCATTAGGATAGCTAGTATCAAAAAGAGTAAATAACAAGCATTGAAGAGGACATGGAGAGATTGGAACACTTGAGCACTGCTGGGAAAGATGTATAAAGGTACAACCACTGTGGAAAAGGAAATGGCAGTGCCTGGAAAAGTTAAATTGGAATTAGCATATGATCCAGCAGTCCCACTTCTAGGTATAGAACCAGAAGAACTGAAAATAAAATGGGGAAGCAACCCCCTGCCCATCAATGGATGACTGGATAAGCAAAACTGTGTACACACACACACACACACATATACACACACAGACACACACACAGTGGAATATAATTCAGCCTTTAAAAGAATAAAATTCTGCTATACGACATAATATGGATGGAGCTTGCAGACTTTATACAAAGTAAAATAAACAGTCAAAAACAAAAACAAAGGCTGGGCATGGAGGCTCACATTTATAATCCCAGTACTTGGGAGGTTGAGACAGGAGGGTCGCAGGTTCAGGGACAGCTTCAGCAAGTAGTGAGACTCAGGAACCTAGTGAGACCCTGTTTCAAAATAAAGAATAAGAAAACAGGGCTAGGGGTGTAGCTTGGAAGTAGAATGCCCCTGGGTTCAGTTTCCAGTACCACATAACAAAGGGGAAGCGGTTCAGCGGTCAAGTGCTCATTTAACATGTACAAGACCTGAGTTCAATCTCTAGCACCACAAAAACAAGCAAGCAAACAAAAAAGGAAAAGAAAAAATAAGGAAGAAATACCGAGTGTTTGGGTGGTTTCACTTAGCTGAGGTACCTAGTGTAGTCAAATTCATAGAGATAGAAAACAGAGTGGTGGTTGCTGAGGGCTGAGAAGGGAGAAATGGGGAGTTGTTTAATTTTACAAGATGAAAAATGTTCTGGAGATGCATGGTGGTGATGGCTGCATGGCGTCCTGAGTGTATGTAAGCCCACTGAAATGTACACTTAAAATGGTTAAGATAGTAACTTTTTATGTTAGGTGTATTTTACTACAATAAAAACATTCATTCAGTCAACCATTCTCTCTCTCACTCTCTCTCTCTCTCTCACACACACACACACACACACACACACACACAGACACACACACACAGACACACACACACAGACAGACACACACACACACACACACACACACACACACACCCCTTCTGTTTCTCTAGGAAACCCTGACCAACACACTGCCCTTTAGTTTGGAAGAAAAGAAGATTACACCAGATTGAGGTGTCACCCCTCATCAGAACATTGTCACTGCAATCCCTCTTCCCTGTCACCACCTTGGAGCCTCTGACCCACACCGGGCTGCCTGGAAGTTCCCCTTACACTGTGCAATTGCCTCCAAGCTCCCGTGACCTCCCCTGGCCTCCTCACAGCCTGGGACTACTGCATTTCGGCCACCTCCTGCTCCAAGCATCAGAATCTCCCATCATACTACTCGAAGCTGCCGCGCGCTCCTCAACGCTTCCTCTCACACCTCCAGTCCTGGGCTCTGCTTTCTCTCAGTCTACCAGCCCCTCCCTGGCTTCACAGTCTTCCAGTCCAGCTGACATCCATGCTCATCCCTAAGTCACTCTCACCCTTTACTAGAGCCCTTTGTCCTTCTTTCCCACCAGCCCTGAGCACCCCAGCCCTGGGTCGAGTCACCCACCTGACTCCCCACCCTTCACTGACACCGCTGACCTGCAGGACAGTCTCACAACTGTGTCAGTAGAAAGAGGACAAGCCCATGGTCTTCAGTCTCCGCAAAACCCTCTTGTGTATGGTCAGGCTCTTTAAGACACCTGTCCCTTCCCCACCATCCTTTTCTACTGCATTCCTTCCAGGTCTCATCATTTACCTTCTGAATGATATCAAAAGCCACGATTCTGTCCCTTGCACCTGCCTGGCCTTCCTGCAGTCCAAGCCCGCTCTACCCATCTCATCGCTACCAGAATAATCTTCTGACAATGCAAACATAGCACTACTCAGACTATCTCTGTACCTCTCCAAAACCAACAGAATTAGCTTCAGACTTTTGCTTGGCACCCAAGCTGAGCCCCCAACTCACCTCTCCGGTGTCATCTCCTCTCCCCACCCACCCTCCAGTCACTACAAACACTCGTGTGTCCTAGAATCGGAAATGCTGTCTCTTAATTCACATTTCTAGTTTCTCCCTGCCTCAACGGCCTTTTCTTCAGCCACTGCCTCCTCCTCCCTCTAGCCCCAGGCCAAATTCCTAGACCCCCCCGGCCTGATGACAGATTTGCCCCCTTTGTTGCTTTCTCTCTCCCTCTCTCCCTCTCTCTCTCTGTGCATACTGCCATCACGACACGCTATGCTCTGTTTTGAGGGTATCCAGTGCATTTTTCTTGTTGGTCCCCAGAGCCCCATGCAAATACTTGGCAGAGAAATGGTTACCGAATAAACATATGAAAATCCTCCTCCCTCCCTTCTTTATTCCCACAGCCCTTCTTATGATCAAAGGTATCACTTATTTCCTCCCGCAATTATAACATCAGTGACGGCACCTCGATGCTTAAAAGATATCATCCCGAACACAACTGTACTCATGTCTCTCTTGATTTACTAATCAGGGCTCAGATTCTCAAAGCAGCATGGGTCAAGTGCATTAGCCAGCCTGGTAGCCCTGTTTAGATCCCTTCCTCATCAAGCCTTCCCTCTCATCTTAGGAGAGAGAGACCATTGTTAGCAACAGCAGACCTTGCAAAACGAGCTGTGGGGTGGAATAACTGAGATGCATGTACGAGGCCCCTCTTTTGGAGCTCTCATTATTAGGGAAAGCACACCCTTTGCTGAGTGGCTTAATTTCCTAGAGTTGAGCTCGGCAGTTTCTCCAGAAGAGCCACATACCTCATTAGCTCAGTTCCCACACAGAGCCATTTTGGGGACGAAGTGCCTACTCCAGCATTTGTGTCCCCATGTCTCTCCTATCAATCCTACTGGGGCAATTGTCATGAATTAACACCTAGCCTGTTCCATAGGATGAATCCTTATCTTGGGGCGGGGGGGGGGATCCATGGAGCCTCAGGAAAACTCCCAGTAATTGAATGCAAGAGGTTGTAGGTGTGCATGTGTACTGGTCTTTTTCTGGAAAGACAATCACACCTTTCATTGGCTTAATAAAGGAGCATGGGAGGGGTCCAAGACCAGAGAACATCTTTGTCACAGTCCAGGCCCCACCAACCCCGCTGTCAGGAACCTTGTAGTCAACAGAGCGCAGTGCCTTCTTTGCCAGACTGGTTCCCATAAACATTTGTTTTGGAATATTCCCTGAGATATTTTTGATTCTTGGATGGGTCACCTACTGGCTCCATGGCTATGCATGAAGAATTTTTCTCTGAGTTATAACGAGTGCTTTTTCCAAGGACAGGGCAATTGTCTTTAGCCAAAAAACCCAGGAGGCTCAGCTCTCCCTGCCAGACTTGCCAGTTTCAAGGTAAAGTAAGAGGTCCTGACACGAGCAAAGAAACTCCCGTCTCGATGGCCAGGAAGATTTTTTTTTTTTTTTTTTAGGTGAAAGAGGTTGATTTTCCTTCTTTAGCCTCAGCTCTAACCATAGCTCTCTGCTCTGTACAAACAAATCTTTTTTTTATTTTTTTAAGGGGAGGACTCCCATGCACACTGCATATATCTTTTCATAAACACAGTGGGCACACACACTACACATACACAACAGCACGTGCATCCACACACACATGACCACACATACACACCACACTACACATACAACACACATACATGGGGGCACGGGGGAGACATCAGTCCGATTCTCGCTTCAGTAAATGAATCTGTCTGAGTATGATGCATCTCATCTTCCTGTATTCAACTGAAGCAAAATGAAGAAGAGGAGGGGAGAGAAAAGTCCTGCAGTTTCATTAAGCAATGGCTCAGAAATAGAATTTCTAAAAACAATTAAGGATAAATTAACGCAGACAGTTTCAGGTCAGAGCTAAGAAAACCTCCGTGCACATAAAGCATGGAAGTGCTGCCTACGTTATTCCTACATAGCATTTATCCTGTTACCTTTCTAAAGGAAGGAGAATGAGAGGGGATGGCTCCAACTGCTGCAGGAGGAATACAAATATATTAGAAAATGATGCAAATTGGAAATAATAAGCAGCCTTATTCCAAGGCCCAGCAGATACCAAATTTGGCCAATAGGATTCTTCATGGAAATTGAAGGCCATAAAGCCCTCTGCTCTCAGCCTAAGTCTACCTCCCCTAGCCCCTCCAGCCCTTCCCAGAGCTCCAAAGTGATCTAAAGATTTTTTTTCCCTGTAGATTTTGCATAGCAATTGGAAATATTTGACCAAAATTGTTCCCTTAATATTCTGGCCAAATTTCCCAATGTAGCCCATCTTTTTTTTTTTTTAATCTTATTGGTGCACTATAGTCTTGCATCATAAAACATATCATGTTGACAATGGCAGATATTCACACAGTACTTGGTGCCCTTCCCTTCCCCCATCTCCTCTTTTCCCTCCCTCCCTCCCAATACTGAGTGTCCAGGTCAACAATGTCATATTCACATGTATACACACATTTGAATGTAGCTTTTTTCATTGGCTAACCTCAACCTTCCTCTTCCCCGTACCCTTCCTTTCTAAGGCTTGCTGAGGTTTTCCCTCCATTATCTGGAGTCTCTCTGGTATCCTTAATTCTCCCTAGCTTGAGCTAGTAGAGAAAACATATGTCCCTTTTCTTTCTGTGCTATCTAGCCCATCTTTTTACTAGCAGTGACCTCCAAATACTTCTGCTTTAGTCCACTGTTCTGGAATAACTAGTGTATGAGGATCGGCCCCACGGTGCCATGAGACCAAATACAGGGAGACAGATCAGAGTGCGATTTACTTGGGACTTACTAGCAGAAGTGTGATCCTGGGAGGCACGAAACCAGCTGGATCCCTGTGATTTGGGTCAGAAAGAGGGCTGCGTTGATGGGTTAGGATAAAAGTGGCCTTGCCCTTGCTGAAGGAACCTGTATCATAAGAGGATACTGAAGACTCAAGTGCATCCCTACAGCCAGGATCCAACTGTGAAGTCCCACATATGACTCTAATGGTTTCCATCTATTTATGGTTTGCCGGGAAACTATCCAGGAAAAATCAGCCGTCTTGATAGTTACAACTCAAGATGGCTACAGTCATGCCAAGCTGTATCCAACACTCCTATCTGGATCACCACTCTGTCCATGCTTCACTTTGTTTTTTTCTTCATCTATCAAGGATTCCCGAGGACAGACCAATACAGTTCCCAGTGGGATCCTACACGCTGGCTCTCCAGCCCCATTTTAGTCCTAACCTGGCCCTGCTTATCTGAGTTGGCCCTAAAAGTCTCCTCCCTCCCTGAACCACTCGAGTGATAGAGCAGATACTATTTATTTGTGGCCAAATGAATTCAGGGCCCAGTCCCCCCAGGGGTCCATGCCTTTTGCCACTGACTTTAAAGATTTTTGCACTGAAGCAGCAAAGTCTATTTTCCCTACCTCTGGGTTCTGGCCTTGGCCACATGACACGCCTTGACCAGCAGAAGGAGGCAAAGCGCTGTGTACCAGCTCCAAGCATGAACCTCTCATGAGGGGCTCCTGTGTCCCAAGCCATGACCATGAGAATGCGGGGGCCTGCCCACTGGCCCCAGGAGAGGAGAGAAGGGAGTGGCAGAAAGCCAAAGCCCAGCAGGACACATGCGCACACAGGAAACCAGCTGCTGGAGCCACTGCGCCAAGAGTTTTCTGGTGTATATATTCTCTCATTCTTTTCTACAATGAGCCAAAAATGTAGGTACCCCATCTTGCAGATGAGAAAACTAAGACTCAGAGTCACTTGCCTAAAATCAAGGAAGCATTAGGCTGGGTTCAGCTTTCAATCTAAATCTTCTTTATTCCAAAGCCCCTTTTCTTAGCCTCTGAAAAGAAGGAATTATTTACAAGGAAGGTCTAAGTGGAGAGATTGTCAATGGTTTCTGTTTACTCCTTTCTATTTCTCTGTGGTCTCCAGCTTTCTATACCAAACATGTATTACTTTCACACTTTAAGAAATACTGCACATGTTACCTTTTAAAAAGATTTCTATGGAAACAATCTTAGCACTTGACAAATGACTTCAACATTGAACCTGAAATAATAAATGGGTAACAATAAATAACAAAACCATTGAAAGGAAAGGGCATTAAGGGAACCCGAAGACACATATGATGTTAAATCCAATAGAAAGGAAATATAATTTAATTCAGCTGACAAATGAAACAGAATCCAGAGATGAGAAACAGACCTGAATTTAGAGAATTTATGCCAAGAATTTACCGCAAACCAGAGTAATGAAAGGAAATATTCAGTCAATGGCAGTGGGATTCATCTCTTCACTGGATAAAAGAGAGAGAATCTGCCCCCCCCAACACACTTCAAAATAAATTTAGGTCAATAAAATAGTTCAATTTAGAATTTCCAATGGCAAAAAAAATAAAGTAAAAATATAACTAAGTAACTATACAAATCCTGGATATAGAAGAATTTCCAAGCTTAGAAGTAACCATATCGTATCTCTAACCATGAAAATAAAATTAAAAGATATTAGCAAATTGCAAAATAGAAAATCATTTACAGCAATAACTAAGCGATCTTGTACTATTCACTGATGTACTAATTGTACTATTCACCCAAAGCACAAAATTAGGTAAATAAAGAAACAAAAAACCAGGAACACACCACTGAGAGACCGAAAAAGGCAAATGACTGAAAAATAGATGAAAATAGTTAGCACCTCACTCGTCATAAAAACACTCGCAACAAAACAAGAAGTGTTGCTTTATCTCTAGGTGGTGAAATTATAAATTGTTTCTATTGCTTATTTATGGTTTTTCAGTTCTTATTTTTATAATGAGCAAATATAAAATAGGAAAACATGCCGGTATAGAGGAATTCATGGATGACAGGACCATATTGCAAAATTAAAGGGAACTGCAATGCCTGACTAGCGGCCTTAGATGCTCACATGGGCATGACAGCAAGTGGTGTGAAGAAGAGACACCCCATGTCATCTCACAATGTTCCCCCGATGCCACAGTTGGAAAAAGAGCTCTGAGTCAAAACCAAAATTACAACTCTTCTGCCTTTTCAAATGTAGACGCCGGGGAAGGATGACCTGGCTTGGCCTCGTGTTCCCCATTCTGGACAACAAATACAAGAACCACTAAGATGGCCCTCCAATTTTTTTCTCTACCCAGAAGCTACTTTGTAAAGGGCGTATACAATAAACATAAAATCCATCACTCTGTTTGCAGACTCTCTGTTGGGGGACGTGTAGCTCCAAAAGGGCACAAGAAACCTAAACACAAAATGACCGCAATCTTGTTTCAAAACAGATTTAGCTCCAGCTAGATGCCAATTTCTCAAGGTTACGGGAACTGCCATTTGCAAGGACGTGAGCCCAGGACTGGGTATTTTATGAAGAGGCTAAAATGTCCAATGGAATCTGGACGTTTAGCCTGGTATCTAGTCTCACCCATTACTATCCATTTCTAAATCAATCTAATGACTTTGGGGACTAATTCCTAACTGTAAGACATACTTCCATTTGGGGATAGAATGGAATAAAGAATAAATTAATCTTTTAAATCCCATTTCCACTGGTTTTTTTTCAATGTTCTGAAAAATTCCCCTACTACTTATGTCATACTTCAGATATACATTAAGAACACATAATTTTCATTCTTTTTCTTTGTACTGAGAATGGAAGCCAAAGGTATTCTACCTCCAAACTATCCCCCCCCAACCCTTTTTATTTTTGTTTATTTCTGAAACATGGTCTCACTAAATTGCTGAAGCTGTCCTTGAACCTGTGATTCTACTTTCTCAGCTTCCCAAGTAGTGGGATTACAGGAATTAGCCTCCACACCTAGATCACAGTTTTAATTCTTTCCAATCTTCCTCCAGCTAGTGTCTTCCTTTTGAAAATGCCACTAGAAAGCCATGCGTGGTGGTGCACGCACGTAACCTTAGTACTTGAGAGGCTGGGACAGGTGGATTGCAAGTCCACTGCCAGTCTCGGCAACTTGGGCCTTCTGCGATTCAGTGGGACCCTGTTTCAAAATAAAGAAATAAAATAGGGCTAGAAGTGCATCTTAGAGTTGAATGCCCCTGGGTGCCATCCCCAGTACCACAAAATAAATAAATAAGCTAATTAAAATAAGATGTCACGGTAAGACTTCACACAAACTTAGAGACTGCTATGGAGATTCATTCCTCATCTCTCAGCCTGGTGAGGGAGGTAACACAATGTTAGATACATGAATCAAGAACCTTGGGTGAAAGAACAAATGTGTCACACAGCCTTTGGCCCTAATAATTGTCCTTCTCATAACTAGCCTGCAGGTTCCATGGGGTCAGGGGCTGCATATGTTTGGCTAAAATATCTCTGTCACATGAGTTAGATTCATCCCAGATGCCCAATTAATATTCATTAAATACACTCATAAATAAAATAGAGAAAGAGATTTGCCATATTTTGGACTTTAAATTTACTTCAAAGGCCCAGGTGATAAAGGCTTGGTGGTCCACAGGGAGGCCCTACTGGGAGGGGGTGGAACCTTTAAGAGGTGGTGCCAAGTGAGAGGTCTTCAGGTTGTTGGTGGCATGCAGGACTCTAGTCTCTTCCTTGCTTTCTTTTGCACTCTGGCCATGACGTGAGCAATTTTGTTGCCGTGATGTGCTACCTCAACACAGGCCCAAAGGAAGAGTCAGTCGATCATCGGATGAAACCAACCAAAACTGTGAACCAAAATAAACCCTTTCTCTTTATAAGTTTATTTTCTCAGGTACTTTTTTTATAATGATGGAAAACTGACTAACACAGTATTCTAGTATCCTGAGGCCTAAATGGGTTTTATAGGGCATATAGTTCTGGGATCCCAAGGATTTAATGAAGGGCCTATAATCATGAGAAGACGGAGTCCCCTCTAAGGCATCGGTTATACCTGGTTGAAGATGACACATTAGATCAATGGAGAAGAACCCCATTTCCCTGGAGACAACTTTATTTAATTCCAAATTCTTTCATCCCACTGGCTTCTGCCAAGTGAAAACCCCCAGGAAACTAAGTGGTACAGTTATGCCTCGATGCTTATCACTGATGGAGGACCATCTCTATCCTTTGATTTGAGCATGGATCATGTATGCATTTAAAACATCTGTTTCTTCATTTTTAACACACCAAAGGACAAGGGTATCACCACCACCCAGAAACATTAGCTTAGCTCTGACATTTGCAAAACTGAGCATCCACAGGTCCGCAAGGTGTTGACGATACAGAAATATCAGAAACCTCACTGGAAAAGCTCACAGTTCCACAAGGGAAAATGACACGCAAATCATAATTACGACAGTGAGTGATAAATGTCACAAGGGAGATTTGTGTGAGGTGTTCTGGGAACTTGTTTCTGCTTCCACAAGATCGATGGGGAGCCAGGGAAGGTTTAGCACAAGAGATAAAATTGGATCCGGACCATGAAGCACTGATGGGTGATTTCCAGGTGAGGGCTTGCAAAGAGAGAGAGCCGGGAAGAAGGGGAGATGCTCCAGATAAAATGAATAGCATATGCAGATACAGAGGAGAGAAAATGCAGTGTACCACCAGAAACAGAAATACATGTTTCGGGGAGCGTGGGACAGGCGAGGGAGTGAGGGCAAGAAAAAAGCACTGGATCTGATGTTCTGAAACCAACTCATAAAATTCAGAATTGATCCTCCAGCAGCGGGAAGTTTCCATGGCGAGGATTATAAAGCAGAGGAGTGACAGGACCAACCTGACATGTGTCCAAATCAAAGAACATCATCCCTTCGAGTCGGGCAAGAGGCAACCTCAGAGGCAGAGTTTGAGGCTTTCATAAAGAATGCAGGTGCCCGGCGTAGTGGCACATGCTTGTAATCCCAGCATTCAGGAGGCTGAGACCGGAGGATCGCAGTTTGTGGACAGCCTCAGCTACTTAGTGAGGCCCTTAAAAAAAAAAAAAAAAGGATACAGGAGTTCATGCTCCCTGTTCAAGGAGCTCTGTCACATCAGTTGGCCTGGACCATAGTAGTTTTTGTTCCTCATTTTTTCTGTTCACCTGCTGCTCCTGTGGCTCCAGCAAGTTGGGATCTGTGGAGATACACTCCAACAGCATCAATAATGGCACAGATATGGCTGCCTCAGTATCCAGGGGACTGGTCTGGGGACCACCACAGATATTAAAATTCAAGGATGCTGTAGCCCCCTGTGTAAAGTGGTATAACCTGTGTTTGAAAGCATCTGCAGATGGCATATAATAACTAATCCAATGTAAATATGTAAATAGTTGCTATATTCTATTGTTTAAGGAATTGTGACAAGGAAAGTCTCTACCTGTTCAGTACAGGAGCATCTTCCCCTGAATATTTCCAATGTATAGATGCAGCACGCAAGGATACAGAGGGTCAACTGCATTCCACGTCCTCTCCCCCAGTTCCTGTCCTCTTTCCCACCCACTAGTTTTCTGCATGGATCTCTGAAAGGTCCCCTCTACCCCATCCTAATTAATAAAAAGTCTGCCCTTGCCAGGCAGAGTTGTGTATGTGTATGCCTGCAATCCCAGTAATTTGGGAAGCTGAGGCAGAAGGATCCCAAGTTCTATGCCAGTCTGAACAACTTAGACTCTGTTTCAAAATATAAAATTTTAAAAAATGGCTAGAGATGAAATTCAGTGGTAGAGCAGCCCTGGGTTCAATCCCCAGTACTGCAAAGTTTTGGGGGGAAAGTACATTGTTTACCACATTATCTTAACTAAAAGACAATGGTAGTTTGTTCTATGCAAATTATTGCATTAATGGCAGACAATGCTGTTTTCAGATCAAGGCATCACAACAATGATTGAGGATTCTTGTCTTATAGGCACATCCCCAGAAAGCAAGGGGTCAATCTACTGTTAAACTTAAAAGGAGCTTGTGGGCTGATCAATGGCTAGTGAGACCAAAGTAGGTAACCATCCAGGCCTGGTTTCCCAATTTCCCAGTGTCCCTGTCCCTTAAAGGTAAATTTTCATAGCTTGAGGTTGTCCACCCATAAATCGCCAGTAAACATGTTGAACAGAAGGGAACATGGGCCTCTATCAAAGGCCACTGGACCACACATCACAATGGCAGCCAAGAAGGGACTGTTGTTCTCTCCCCACCCCTACACATAGACAAATAGAAGCCCTGGACAGAGAATTGGATTGGGGGTTTCCACCCGTATTCCTTTGGATGCTATACTCTTTAAAAATTATTTGTATAGTAATACCTAGCTGGAAATAATGTTTGGAAGGATGCACTGAAGGCAACAAGGAAGCAGTATTGAAAAGGAGAGGGAAGAGGAGCGGAAAGGTCCATAAGATTATTGCAGTGGTTTCTGCTGGTGATGTGAAGGGACCCAGGGTCAAAAAGGAATCTTTTTTTATTGATAAAAATTATCGCATAAGATAATCAAACATAGATGCTCCTTGACTTACGATAGGGGTACAATATGATAAACCCATTATAAATTGAAAGCAGTGTAGGTCCAAATGGACTTATGACCCCTAAACTATCAGTCATCACAGTTCCGCAGTGCAGAGCACTGTGGGGCAGCCATCGCTCTCCTGTGATGCTGGGCTTGCTGGGAGCTGCTGTCGCGACCCAGCCTCACGAGAGAGTGCTGTGGCATGTATCACATGCCCTGGAAAAGACAAAAAAAAGGAAGAGACCCAAGAACTGTACGTAATTTATTTTAATCCTTCAGGTTGGCAAACCAAATTAAAGACTGATGTTATACAATATTGTCAAGAGTAAGGGAAAGACACCCCTGTATTGTAGCTGATGTATAAATAGGCAAAGTCTTTTAGAGAGCAAGTTAACAGAATTAAAATAAAAATGGAAATGCCCAGCAAATCCACAATCCACGCATTAAAAAAAAATCTCAGAAAGATACAAAAAACAGTCTGCTATAGTCACTTTTGCTGAGAAGAGAGATTTGGGGCTGGGGCTTGAAGAATACACACACACACACACACACACACACACACACACACACACACACATATGCAGCTACATAATCCATACATAATGCATTCAACTATTATTTGTGTGCTTTCTTTAAAGTAAAAAAAAAAATGGACTCTAGAAATCTATTCAGTTTGATGGCTAGAAAATCAGAGGAGACATCTGTACACTTCAATACAGTGTTTGCTGTGATGACCGAGGAAGGGAATAAGAAATGCAGTGAATTAAGACTACTCTTTTCAGAAATCTGGGAGGGGTGGCAAGCCAAGGAGCTCGGAAGCAGGTTGAAAAGGAGGGATCTTCCCTTGGCAATCAGCCCCGGCAAATGAGTCCCTCTCACCTTTGCTTTTACCTCCTTACAGAATCGTGTCCCCCGTTGGCCAGCAGGCAGGACTGTGAGCAGAAGCACGCTAAGCACTATTAGGCAAAGTACTGACTTCTTCTGAACCAGTGGCCTGGCACATCTGCCTCCTCAGATGTCTTCCTAAGGCGTTTTACTCCCAGACTCCATGTGTGGGGGGTTAAAAATCACTTTACTGAGTAATGGCAAAGGATGTCAATAAAAATTACTTAGCTACATGTCTGCAACACTCCACAAAAGACCTTGTTTTGCTCCCTGGCCCAAAGGCATGTTTATAAGAAGGCTATTATTTGGGAAAATGGTATGTGATATTTTAAATTTTCACGCCCTCAGAAACACCTCCTGGAAGAGGGGCTGGGCTAGGCCCTGGGTGGGATATTCACTGAGGACTAGGACTAGAGTGAGAGGCTTTATCCAAGAATCAGCAGAGAAAGAAAAGAGTGGGCTGGGAGTGTTGGTGCATGCCTGTCATCTCAGTACTAGGGAGGCTGAGACGGGAGGATTACAGGTTCGAGGACAACCTCAGCAACTTAGCTAGACTCTTAGCAACCTGGAAAGTCAAAACACAAATAAAAATAAATAATATTTTTTAAAAAGTCTGCTGGTCGCTGGGCGTGGTGGCGCACGCTTGAAATCCCCACGCTTGGGAGGCGGAGACAGAAAGGATCGCACAGGTTTGAAGGCAGCCGTGCTGACTTAAGGGACCCTGTTTCCAAATAGAAATATAAAATAGGTCTGGGAGTATAGTCTGGAGGCAGAAGGGTTTCTAGGAACCCCAGTACCACAAAAAAAAAAAAAAAAAAAAAGTCTGCTGGTGTAGCTGGACGTGGTGGCACACGTTTGTAATTCCAGCATTTGGGAGGCTGAGACTGGAGGATCGCAGTTTTCAGACAGCCTCAGCTACTTAGTGAGGCCCTCCGCAACTCAGTGAGACCCCGTTTCAAAATAAAGAGTAAAAAAAAATTGGGCAGGGGCTGTAGCTTGGAGGTCAAATGCCTCTGGGTTCCATCCCTAGACCCGCAAAAAAAAAAAAAAAAAAAAAAAAAAAAAAGTATTCTGGTGTACATGCCACTGGGTTCAATTTCCAGATTTCCAGTACAGAGAAAGAGAGAGAGAGAGAGAGAGACAGAGAGAGAGAGAAAAGAAAGGGTAGAGGGACACTAAGATCCAAAATGGCAGGAATAGATTAAGGCATCTCACCAAATCTGTGTGAAGGTGACTTTGACTCCTGGTCTTCCACTTCTGAACTTTGGATATGTTACTTAAGGACTAAGAGGAAGACCAAAGTAAGGTGGTTTTGAAGTCAGAGAAAGGAGAAGTGAGAGAAGGAAGGCAAATTCCAAGCTGAGGAGAAAAGAATGGGTCAAAGGGAGCAGGGGAGGGAAGGTCATTGAGAGAAAGCATCAAAGCATCTAACATGGCCTCTAGCATTGGCGACTGGTCTCCAGCGTGGCCAGAACATACCGAGTGTTTGGAAAACACTGCTCTAAGGGCAAGGACTTTGCCTCACAATCACCACTGTATTTCTCAGCACCTGGTGCAATTTAGAGCACCATGATCTCGAAATATTAGTCAATGAGTAAATTAACACATTAGAAATGGAAGGAGAAAGCTGGGTGTGGTGGCTCATGCTTGTAATCCCAGCATTTGGGAGGCTGAGACAGGAGGATCCCGGTTCACAGTCTCAGCTACTTAGTGAGGACTTTTGCAACTCAGTGAGACCCTGTTTCAAGATGAAAAAAAAAAAAAAGTCTGGAGGTGTAGCTTGGAGAGAGAATGCCCCTGGGTTCCATCTCCAGTACAAGAGAGAGAGACAGACAGACAGACAGACAGACAGACAGACAGAGAAGGGAGGGAGGGAAGGAGGAAGGAAGGAAGGAAGGAAGGAAGGACGGACAGACAGACAGACAGAAAGAAAGAGAAAGGGAAAGGGAGCGAGGGAGCAAGGGAGGGAAGGGGACTTGGATGGCCACTCATTCCAGAAGCTGTCCTCACAGCTGGAGAAAAGAGCAGTCAGAGTGGCTGAGATTTATCCCACATCAAACAGCCAGGGCATGGTCTCTGAGCTGAGACCAGAGTCGGCCTTTTAACAGCTGCAAATTAGCTGTGTTTCCTTCACAACTCACTGAGAAAGCTGTTAGGAGAGAAGGGCGAGGTGGAGCGTTTGCTGTAAAAAATATACATAAATGAATTTGTTTTCGTGAGACACTTTTGCCAAGAGAAATGCTACTAAATCAGCATCGTGGCCGTAAAAGAAAGCGACAACAAGTCTCCGTGTGAATCACGCAGCCCCGTGTGATGTACTCCCGCGGGCCTACGCACCAGCTTCCAGGAGGCAGAATGGGATCAATGAATTTCTTTGTTAATCTTGATATTTGCAGGAAGCAAACGAACCAAGAGCTACTGCAAATCACTAGCTTTAATCTTCAGAATTACTTACACTGCCATTTAGGAGAGTTTTGTTTTCTGGGGAGATTTGTACACAGCAGGCGGCAAACATTCTAATTGCTGTTAAGTACATTTGGTGTAATATGTTGGGGGAAATGTAGTCGTTGAATCAGTTAGGCATGAACACACATACTCACAGGCAGAATGGAAGTTTGTACACAGACAGGCTCACCCAGAAGTCGTTTAATCACAAAAACAAACTCTCAAACCAGAAGAGAGCCTGCCTCTTCCACACAAGAATGGTGCCTAGCCACAGCCATACATAGGTCGATCTCATAAACAAATGCACAAATTCTTCTCAACCTTTTATCTTCCTGCTGATATTCTCCCTCCCTCCCTCCCTCCCTCTGTCTCTCTCCCATCTGCATTCAGGATACAATGCTATTTATAACATATATTGTGCTGTAGTCAAGAGGATTTGCAAACTGAAGCAGAAGACGTTTAATCTATGCAAGAGGAGTAAAACACAATGGGAACTCAATACCAAAGCTATTTCATCCGCCAGGTAGCACAGCCAGCCACATCTGCTTCTCCCACTAGATTAAAAACTCCCTGTAGTCAGGCGGTGTGTTTGATCATTTTCACGGTCCTCAGGACCTTAGCTCTGTTTCTGCCACACACAATAAATATGCAAGAGGCATTTGCTGAATTGTAGATTAATCCCCAAATCCATGAAAAACAGAGAAGAACACAGACAAAGGAATTACAGCCAGGTGTGGTGGTGGATACCTCTAGGTCCACTCGTAGGGTGGCCGAAACAAGAGGAACCATCACAGACAGGTTCATGGCCAGCCTCAACAACTTAGGGAGACTGTTTCAAAATTAAAAAAATAATAATAAAATAGGAATGGGTATAGGTCAAAGGTAGAACACTCCTGGATTCAATTCTCTGTAGCACACACACAAAAAAAAAGAGGTAGTATTTGGGGAGATTGTCTTAGGTAATAGAAAATAGTTTCAAGTGGTGTTGTTAAAGATAATTCAACCCTAGGTTGATTTCCATCTACAGACAGCACCTATTTATGATGGTTCATGCAACTTTACGATGGCGCCAAAGGCCATCCAGGCAGCCCTACATTTTTCACCCTTAGTCGAGTATTCAACAGGCCTTGTGTTAGATGATCTTTCCCAACTGTAGGCTAAAGTAACTGTCCTGATCATGTTGAAGGTAAGATAAGCTATAATATTCTGTAGGTAATAGATTTTAAATGTATTTTCAGCCTGCAATGGGTTCATGGAAACATAACCTCATCATAAGTCAAAGAACATCCCTGTGTCGCTGAAACCATGTAAGCTCTTTCAGTGAAATGTGAAATAATTCATTTAGCCCTCAGTACATAAGAAGAACTTTAAAAAAAAAATCTGACAAGCCCTAGCTAATAAATAATTTACCACAAAGGAGAGAAAGGTATGGTGTGGTTTCTTGACTATTCTGATTATTGGGAAGCCACTAGCTAAACCACAGCCTGGGCCAAGTTTCAAAGAATTGAAGCATGAGGTTGCACTGAATGAAAGTGCCATTTCTAGCCAAATGTCAACCGTGCCATATGACTCATCCCAATGCTACAAGAACCACACAGTAATGAAGAAAACCTAGTGGACACAATTTGACATCTTAGCTGTTTTGTAAAGACTATTAGTGAACTCATATTGTTTAAAAACCAATTCATATGACTAATTCATGTTCCAGAGTTTTTGATTACTGATACAGGTACGATGTGCTCTCCACGTTTATGACTCCTTTGTACAAGGAAGAAACATGATTTCCAGTTCAAAGGAGTCCCTAAAGCAAGGAACCCAGGAAGAAGAAGCAGTTTATGGTGGGTAAGTCATTTCCCAAGTTCCTGGGAATGTGGACGTAGAACATCAGTTATACTATAAATATAGCAGATCTACAAGGCATGGGAAATTGGCCTGATCTATATGTAATTACAGGCACTGATGCTGTTTTTACTAAACCTCATATATCCAGATTGTCAGTGGTTTCTCTCTCCTAGTAATAGAGTGCAAATTATATAGAAAGATTTTTCTAAAAACTTAATGGTGACCAATAATTCAAATCACAAAACAATAAAAATCCTGGTAGAAGTTATTTGACTCGCTATTTACTGGTGATCAATATGTTATTGAATGCATATATAAATGAGTGGCGTGCTGGGTCCAGTAAATATTATGTAAGTTATCCAGAATTCCCTTCTGATTTGCAGCACCATGACCGTCAGAGATGACATTCGTTAACGGGCTGAGTAATCCTTCCTCATCTGAATAACGAATTAGGGATTCACAACCTATAAAGCCTAGGCAAATATTTCCAAATTTTAAAAAAATCCCATACTTGGCCGGGCGTGGTGGCGCACGCTTGTAATCCCTGAGCTTGGGAGGCGGAGACAGGAGGATCGCGCAGGTTTGAAGCTAGTCGCGCTGGCATAAGAGACCCTGTTTCAAAAATATAAAATAGGTCTGGGAGTGTAGCCCGGAGGTAGAAGGGCTTCCAGGTACCCCAGTACCACCACCAAAAAAAAAAAAAAAAATCCCATACTCGAGGCATTTGGTTTCAAGCATTGCAGATGAAGGACAGTCAATCTGTATCTGGTTTTATAGTTTTTACCATCTATACCAGTAACATTCAAACTTAACGTGCAAACAGAGCATCTAGGATTTTACTGAAAATGCACATTCCTGGGCCCCACTCCCAAGGACTCTAATTCATTCTGTGTACGTGGAGTCTAGGAATCTGCACTTCAACAAAAGCCTAAGCGATTCTGATGCACTTGCTCTACTGAAATTGGTATTCTCACCAGCATACACGCTGAATCTAGTATCACGTGGGGCTCCATAAATTCAGATCTCTTAATACAGTCTACAAAATAATAAATAACAGCCAAAAATCAAGTAAAATTATGACATTATTATAAGCCAGAGAATTCCCAAAATTTCAAATCTAAGTAGAAAAAGAAACGCAACCTACCAAGGAACTCTTTCTCACTCTTACCAGCCACCTTCATAAAGCAAGGCGACCGGAGGCTCACTGTGTGCAACAGGAAAAGAGGCAGCTGGTGGTCAGCCTAGGGAGGATCAAAAATAACCTCTGGAAAGAGAAAGTCCAGTCCAAGGGTGAAAATATGAAAAGAGAGCCCTGGTAGATCAGTGCAACTGTAACAAAGGTGGAACTTCAAATGTGCATGACTCCAGGCACTGCTTCTGGGAGAGAAGATCAAAAGGATGGGAACGGCTGCCTTAGACAGTGGGTGATGAATGGGAAAATAAGCAGCCAAGGGGGGAACCTTAGAGGCCTACAAAGCAAGAGAGAACCTGGGAGCCAGGGACACAACCCCTCCACCACCACAGGTGCATGCACATGCACATGCGCGCGTGCACACACACACACACAAATATACCTACTAAAGAAACCATACTTGTGACAGCGATGGACAATAGGACCTTCAAACTGTGAGTCACGTGAATAGCTGACCCCATATCTACAAAACTAATAAGTGGTCCATACATATAAAGTTAGTAGCTACATCAAAAAATAAATAAATAAATAAAACAGAAGATCAGAATAGCTTGTCTGATAAAAAAAAAAAAATCTTCCTTCCCTCTACTATAACCCCAAAGTTAAAGGAAACCATATCAACAGTCCAAACTTAATTATCCTCCAACAAACACTTGAGATTATGGAGAGCTGCTTTAAAGCAGAAAGTCTTTTTTTTTTTTCTTGTTAAAAAGAAACAAAAACAGAAATAAAGCAAAAGTTGACTCATTTCTGAGAAGAAGTGAAAGAAAAGGTAATAAGTCATCGCAGAAATGAAGTAGAATCTAGAGGGAAGAACCAGTTTGTGATTTACCCATTGGGGCTCCAAAAGTGCCCAAGGAGAGTAAACACACTGGCTGCAGGGTGTGGTGCTCCACACCTGTAACCCCAGCCTTTGGAAGGCGGAGACAGGACAGTAACAGGTTTGAAGGCAGCAATGTGCAGCAACTAAGCATAACTCTGTTTCAAAACTCTGTGGCGCACGCTTGTAATCCCCACGCTTGGGAGGTGGAGACAGGAGGATCGCGCAGGTTCGAAGCCAGCCTTGCTGGCTTAAGAGACCCTGTTTCCAAATAAAAAGTATAAAAATAGGTCTGGGAGTGTAGCCCAGAGGTAGAAGGGTTTCCAGGAACTCCAGTACCACCAAAATAAATAAATAAATAAATAAATAAATAAATAAATAAATAAATAAAATAGGACTGAGAGTGCAGCTCAAAGCTAGAGTGCCCATGAGTTCAATTCCCCAGTAACACACACACACACACACACACACACACACACACACACACGTGCGCTGGTAGTGTAGGTCCAAGAAAAGAGCATCTGCTTAGCATGTGTAAAGACCTGAGTTCAATCTCTAGCACTGGGAATAAGTGAATAAATAAATAAGCTAATACAAGAAAAGAAAAACTTAAGGGCTTTAAAGAAACAACAAGGGGAGGGGAGAATTCAAGCTTGTGAAAGTGAGATGAAAGAAAATAGAAACACAATTAGAGAAAAGCTGAAATGAGTCACAAAAAGAAATACTCCCATATTTAAAAGAGTAAATCAAATAAATTTTCCAGAATTAGAAGATCGAAATTTACATATCTAAAAAAGCCTACTGAGTATCTTATAAATCTAATTCAGAAAGATCAGTTCCAAGAGCTATCCTAGAAAATGATCAGGTTTTTAACTAAAGGAAAAAAAATGCCCGAGGAATTCCAAACTCTTTGGAATTGCTGTCCTTCAAATAATCACATAACAAATCTACAAAAATTAAACTAGAATCCAATGAATCAAAAACAATGTGCCAAGCAAAACAATGTGGAACAGCATTTTTAAAAAACTTAAGAAAACTGAATGTAAACCAAGGGCTTTATATCCAGTTAAACTGTTTTTAAACTCCAAGGCCAATAAATGATGGTTTAGACATACAATAATTCCGGAAATTCTGTCACACTGAATTTCCTAAAATTCACAGGAATCAATCAGAGGATGAGTTTCAACCGAAGAAGAGATGATTGGAGAAATTTATATTTATTTGTAGATCTAAGAGTAAATCAAGGTGGAAACCAGAGAGGAAAACTAGAGGGCTATGTATGTATGTTCTCACAAAGCAGTAGTAATGCAGTGAGGAGAAGGAAGAGGGCAAAGTAGAATAAGCTCATTTATATTTGTTTAGACAAAGAAAAAAATGGAGGTTAAAGACTGCCATTCATAGCCAAAAAAAAAAAAAAAATCCCGGATCAATCATGGCATTAAATATGGAAGGGGCTGGGCGTGGTGGCGCACGCTTGCAATCCCCGCGCTTGGGAGGCGGAGACAGGAGGATCGCGCAGGTCCAAAGCCAGCTTCGCTGGCTTAAGAGACCCTGTTTCCAAATAAAAAATATAAAATAGGTCTGGGAGTGTAGCCCGGAGGTAGAAGGGCTTCCAGGAACCCCAGTACCACATATATATGTGTGTGTGTATGTGTATATGTGTATGTGTATGTGTATATGTGTATGTGTGTATATATGTATATGTATATGTATATGTACATGTACATATATATGTATATGTATGGAAGGGATTCATTCACTTATTAAAAGAAAAAATTTAGTTTGACGCATAAAAATCAATCTATATGCTGTATACAAATAACACTATAGATGAGTGAATCAAAAAACTAAACGAAAAAAATGATACAAAGCAACGGAAACAATAAGAGAAAGGGTGTGCTGCTATACAACAAAAAGTAGGATTCAAGCCCCGAAGTATTAAATTAGACAAATTAGATGTGACAAAGGGCATTTGCAATGCTAAAATCTACAATTGGTGATAAAAATAATAGTTTTCCTATCTGTGCACCAAATAATATAACACAGAATGCTACGAAGCAGTGCAGGAGATGCAAGAAAACATAGGCAGAACCCACAAGAATAGGACATACTAACGCCCCATATATGACAGTGCAATCAATGGGATAGAACTTATGGGTGCGCATCAAATATTACCCTCAGAAAACAAGCAAAGTATTTTCTCAACCTCAAAAGGAGCATTGCGAAGAAAAAATCACAAAGGAAACACCAGTAACTTACATAAAATAGAAATATAGCATTACTGATCACAGTGAAATATAACTTTATTTATTTATTTTTATTTATTTATTTATTTATTTTGGGGTGGTACTCGGGTTCCTGGAAGCCCTTCTACCTCTGGGTTACACTCCCAGACCTATTTATATATATATATATTTTTAATTTGGAAACAGGGTCTCTTAAGCCAGCGCGGCTGGCTTCGAACCTGCGCGATCCTCCTGTCTCAGCCTCCCAAGCCCGGGGATTACAAGCATGTGCCACCACGCCCGGCATAAATATAATTTAAAATTATTAATATTTTAAAAAGGATTTGAGCTTTTGAAACCTTAAATAAATCTTTAACAGCAAGAAAAATTAAAACAAAAATAAGCAAATTTCTTAAAAATAATGATGATGAAAGCCGGGCATGGTGGCGCAGGCTTGTAATCCCTGCACTTGGGAGGCGGAGACAGGAGGATCGCGCAGGTTCGAAGCCAGCCACGCTGGCTTAAGAGACCCTGTTTCCAAAAATAAAAAATTATAAAATAGGTCTGGGAGTGTAGCCCGGAGGTAGAAGGGCTTCCAGAAACCACCGTACCACACACACACACACAAAGTGAGGATTAACACTACACATAAAAATCAGTGAGAAACTCATAAAAGGAAAAATATTCAAAGCCTTAAAAACTTTTAACAATAAAAATACTCAGGTTACAGCTCAACATGGTGATGTACACCTGTAATTTCAGTACTTGGAAGGCTGAGACAGGAGGGTCACAGGAGGTTTGAGGACACACACACACACACACACACACACACAAATATACACACACACACACGTTACATTTTCAACCTGGAAAACTTTCAGAAATAAAAATCACAACAAAGGAAACACAAAGGAAAGCAGTGGTAAATACAAAAAGCAGAAATCGATTAATTAGAAAACAGAAAAATGCAAGATCTAATTGAGAAATCAAAAATTTTGGTTTTTAAAAAATAATTTAAAAGATAAAACCTTTTTTTTTTTTTTGGTGGTACTGGGGTTCCTGGAAGCCCTTCTACCTCCGGGCTACACTCCCAGACCTATTTTTACATTTTCATTTTTGGAAACGGTCTCCTAAGCCAGCGCACGCGGCTGGCTTCGAACCTGCGCGATCCTCCTGTCTCCGCCTCCCAAGCGCGGGGATTACAAGCGTGCGCCACCACGCCCGGTGTAAGATAAAACCTTTAATCAATGTAGTCAAAGAGAGAAAAAGAATGAAAAAAATATAGAATAAGAAACAAAACCACTTAAGGTTACTAATACAAAACATTTTTAAATGAAAGACTAATTTGTATATTTCCTTGTAAATTTGAAAGCCTACATGAAATACATAATTTCCTAGGGAAAGAGCGGACCTCATTTGACACAGGAACCTTAAAGGAACTCGCTTATGCAGGAAAAAATAGAAAAAAAAACATTAAGAAATTATCCCATATAGCCGGGCGTGGTGGCGCACGATTGTAATCCCTGCGCTTGGGAGGCAGAGACAGGAGGATTGCACAGATTCGAAGCCAGCCGTGTGCGGTGGCTTAGGAGACCCTGTTTCCAAATAAAAATGTAAAAATAGGTCTGGGAGTGTAGCCCGGAGGTAGAAGGGCTTCCAGGAACCCCAGTACCACCAAAAAAAAAAAAAAAAAATTATCCCATTTAAAAAAAATCAAACCTAGGTGTGGTAAAACAGGCCTGTAATTTCAGTATTTGGGAGTCTGAGACAGGAAAACCTCTGGCTTGAGGTTAGCCTCAGCAACTTAGCAATGTCCCTCTGCAACATAACAATGTTCCTCAGCAACTAAGTGAGATAAATAAGATAAAATAAAATAAAATAAAATAAAATAAAATAAAATAGACTGGGGGTTGGGAGGTGTGGCTCAGAGGTAGAATGTCTCTGAGTTCAAACTCTAGTACAAAAATAAAAAATGAAACTCAGGTGTTTTTCACAGATGAAGTCTACCAATAATGCTAAAAATAATAATAAATAAAAATAATGCTCCATAAATTTTTCCAGAGCACTAAAAGGGAAAAAAAGTTATTAAATTCTTTTTATAATATATCAGTAACTAGGGCAGGAATTGGGTAAGGGCTAATTGGGTGATGTGTGCATGTATGTCTCCACCATCTTGTATCTCATTAAGATATATGACTACAATGCACCAATAAAAATTTTTTAAATATATATATCAACAACTAAACTTCTTAGACAGTATAATGAGAAAGAGGGGGGATTATAAATACTAATGCAGAGCTGGGTGTGTGTGTGTGTGTGTGTGTGTGTGTGTGTGTGTGTGTGTGTGTGTGTTACTGGGAATGGAACCCAGGGACGTTCCATCTCTGAGCTACACCCCAGCCTATTTTTATTGTTTATTTTGAAACAGGGTCTCAGTAAGTTGCAGAGGGCCTCACTAAGTAGCTGAGGCTGTCTACAAACCGCGATCCTCCTGTCTCGGCCTCCCAAATGCTGGGATTACAAGCGTGCGCCACCACACCTGACTTTGCAAAAGTTTTAAATAAAATATTGGTGAGCAGAATCTAGCAATATCACACTGAGAATATAATACACCATTACCTAGTGGAATATATTTCAGGGATAACAATTTGGTTCATTATCAGGAAATCTTATAAGATGCACAACATTAAGAGACATAGGGAGAAAAAGATAGATGATTATCTGTATAGATACTAAAAATATTTAAAAGGATTTAATAAATTCAATATTCATCTTGATAAAAAGCTCGAGAAAATCGGAATTGAAGAATACTTTAACATGGGAAAGAACTATACCGTAGTCAGCAAGGCAGCGTCTTACTTATTGGCAAACACCAGAGGCATCTTGAAGCAAAGCTCCCACCGTCTCTACTAACTCGACGCTGTACCAGAGGCATTAGGAACTCTGACTGACTACCATGCAGACACCATCCCAGACCCGGTAATTAACATTCACACCACCAGAAATGATACAGAAAGACTCTACGTGCGTCCTGATACGTATACTGGCGTGACACATCATCATTCTTGTAGTACTCCTGCCTCAAAAGCCTATCCTAAATCAAATTCTAAGGAAATGTCAGGCAAATCCAAATTGGCGACATTTTACAAAATAACTGGACCGCAGTATTCAAAAATGTCAATGTCACAAAAGACAAAGAAAGAACTGAAGGGCTGTTCTGACATTTAAGAAAAAAACTCCTGACCAATGAATCTAATGCATGATCTAGGACTGCCTTTACCCGTACAGGACATTACTGAGACAACTGGTGAAATCGGATTAAGGGAAATAGACAGGTAATATTATCATATTGAACTGTGGTGACATAAAAGAATGTCCTTGATCCTGGGATACTCCCATTGAAGAATTCGGAGGCAGGAAGATATAGGCCAGACCCAAAATAATAAGACGTAATGATGAAGAGGAAAAAAGGCATCATGGCTGCTACTTTATCCCAAATGATTTGGGGAGAAAAAATAGGTACATATGGAGAGAGAAAAAAACTAAAATATGTTAACATTTGAGGAATGTAGGAAAAGGGGATACAGTGGGGTTTTTTTTGTATTATTCTTGAAACATTTCTCTAGGTCTGAAGGTATGTCAAATTGAAAATTTGAAAGGAAACAAAAATTATGTAATAACAACTTCCTCTGACCCTCCCACCATGCCCTCAGATACTACCCAGTGCCTCTTTTCTCTTTCATTATAAAAATTTTGTCTGCTTTTCCATTTCCTCCCTCCCATTCCTTCTCCAACCTCAACCAGAGGTGAACGGCCTTGTTGAGGGCATCAATGGACTTTGAGTTGCCAAATCCACGAACATTTCTGGCACCTGGTAGCTGTCATCACCGGTCACCACAGCTTTCTTATGGAAATACTCTCCTCTTTCAGCTTCCATACCATTAAATCCTCATGGATTTCTCTTTTCTCGTTGGTTATCCCTTCCCCACGTTCTTTGCAGAATTTCTCTTCTCTCTCATGCTATAAATGTTGGAGCAACACAGCACCCCATCTGGAGCCCTTGTCTCGGGTACTTCTCTCCATCACCATCTTATCTTTAAAGGTCGTCTCTATGCTAACACCTCCAAAGGCACATCTCCAGCACCCCGCCTCTCTCCTGAAGTCCAGATTAATAAATCATTCCATCATCTAGCTGATCTCGCCAACTGTCCGACGAAAGGTCAAAGCAAATTTAACCTGTCCAAAGTCACATCTTAAACCCATCTCCCATCTGTTTTTCAGGCTTTCTCATCTCCATACATGGCCCTACTATCCAGCACCCATGGACAGGAGGATCGCAGGCTCGACTCCAGCCTCTCCAACTTAGCAAGACCCTATTTCAAATTAAAAACATGAAATGGGGCTGGGGTGTAGCTGAGAGGTAGAATCACGTGTGTGTGTGTGTGTGTGTGTGTGTGTGTGTGTGTGTGTGTATAAATAAATAAAGTAAATGAATGAATGAACAAACCATCCACCTACCCCAGTAGTCTTCCTTGATGACTTCTAGCATCAATCTCTGCACTTTTCCCCATCTCACTATGCTCTCCCTAATCAGAGTCACTGGACCATCTTCCAAACCAGACCCCTCCATTCGAACCTGCTCTCTACATTCTCTCTTCCAAACAGTATTCAGGACGATCTTTCAAACATACACAAGCCACACATGACACTTCCCTGTTTTAAATCTCCAGTGGCTACCCTTGTCCTTAACTTTGGTTTCCTAGGGTTGCCATAACAATATCACAGACTGGGTGAACTAAATAACAGAAATCCATACAGAGGTGAGAAGTCCCAAGTCAGCAGCAGGGCTGTGCTCTGAGGCTTTGGGGAAGAACTGTCTTCACCTCCTCTCAGCTCCTGGAGATTGTGGCATTCCTGGACTTGAGAGTCTCACTCCAACATGCCGCTCTTTACATGGTCTTTTTTCTCTGTCTCTGTCAGTATTAGACCCCGATCATCTTAGATTTAGGACCCAACTTAATCCAGTAAAACCTCATTTTAACTAATTCATCAGCAAAGACCTTATTTCCACATGAGGTAGCCTTTATAGGCTCCAGGTAGACTTACACTCTGGGGAGACACTAACCCAGTATAATACTTCTGTCCCCCCTGGAATAACTCCCAGATTAGCATTACCAGCAGAGGTACATGATCTGATTCCTGCCCGCCCTTTGATCCATCTCAGATCATTTGCCATGGTTTCCTATCAGTGTCTAAATAAAGCTATGCCCATTGCAAACCTGGGGCTAGCCAAGTCTGGCCCTTTGTTTCAGGAGCGTTTTCTGCCAGGTCTTTGAGTCGTCAGCTCACCCTAAGTTTGACTTCACCTCAGCGCACCTTTTCTAAAGCACGCTCTCATTTCCAGTTACTCCATGCATTGGCACCTGTTTATTGACTTGAAAACAGTTGTCACAATCTATGATTATCTTGTATTTAGTTTCCCCTGTCTGTTTAACTGTCTCCTGGGATAACCCTGACATCCTGGCTCATGGAAGCACACCCTTGAGGACTAAACTGAGATCATGAAATAAATTCAAATGAGTGTTAAGACTGTGCAGTACACATCTGTCTGCGCTCCCATAGGATCTGCCCATGGCTTTCTACAGAACTCTGGATAGTGTTGGCTGAACTCATCTAATTAATAAATTCCACCAATTTTCTCCATGCCACAATTTACACTGATCCGAGAATTTCCCCAATTAGAAGGGGATGGTTCTTTTTTTTTTTTTTTTTTTTTTTTTGGTGGTACTGGGGTTCCTGGAAGCCCTTCTACCTCCGGGCTACACTCCCAGACCTCCTTTTTACATTTTTTATATTTGGAAACAGGGTCTCCTAAGCCAGCGCGCGCGGCTGGCTTCGAACCTGCGCGATCCTCCTGTCTCTGCCTCCCAAGCGCGGGGATCACAAGCGTGCGCCACCACGCCCGGCAAGGGGATGGTTCTTTCGCTACTAAGGTTCCAAATACGTATTTAGGGCTATGCGTCTAGCATGGCTCAGCTGAGTGCTTTTAACTCCTGATTTTCAGATATTGCCGAAGCAGACCCAGGCGCAAAGTGGGGGCCGTATTCACCAGAGTGAAGATGAGGCTTGGCTTATAGAACTTCTTCAAGGTCACAGTATGAATAGGACTGTGCCACTGAAAAATTCATTTGTATCCATAAAACACTTGAGAGCTACACAGAGCTCAATATATATTTTTTTTAACCAAGGGTCAAGTGTACAGCAAAGTGTTACCCAGAGAGGAATAATCACATTACTTCATCATCATGACATGTACCATTAAAGGAATTTTCAAGGAATAACAATTCGCAGTACATCTACTCGCAGCGATTTTGAATTTATTTATTCAATTGAATTATTTATGTTATTCATAATGAAATGAAGCTCGGAACAGCCCCGGCTCCATCACTTCTTCCGTCGCCTTCATTTGATTTGCTGCATATGACTATTTTTATGCAAATGAGGTTATGATGACATTAAACATTTTCTACTGATTTTCCAAGAACAAATATGTTCCCTCCATATGCCCCAGCCTTCTTTTCCCTGCATTCATCTTCAAAGCTCTGTTGGCTGATCAGAATTTCTTCTAAATTAACTAAAAGAACATACCATCTGTAATACTGATGAGCCTGTCTCCCTCTGCAGTACACACATGGCGCTCCCGTTAATACCTGAATTTAGTCCCTATCCCTCCTTCCTCCAGAAGTCTGATTTATATCCCCCACAACGATGTAAATCTCACCTTATTACAAAGCACTGGGCCACTCTCCTCTGCCACTTTAGAGGATGTTTACTGTACTCACAGACCAAAAACAAGGGAGAGCTCCACACATAAAAAGGCATTGTGATCGCAAAGGCATTTACCTCTATTGATTATTCTCAGGACAGAGAAATAAATGTTTGCAGGAAAGTATTTCACGTAACTATCCACTGAACAAATCAGATTGGAATTCAGCAGGCTGCCTACCCTGGGCTCCAACAGACTATCTTGAGCTAGCTAGTGGATGGTGTGTGTGTGTGTGTGTGTGTGTGTGTGTGTGTGTGTGTGTCTGCCAGTTTAAGATGGGTTTGTTTTAATGCGTGTTCTGCTACAGCAGGGAAGGATGATCCCCCAAACATACAGGTTGTGGGTTCCAATTCTAGACTTCCTGTAAACATGCAGCATGGGGATTTCGGGGTGTAAAGTAAGGTGAGTGGGTGTCCCGCAGTGCCTGCAATCCTTACATCAGGCATCGAAGGTCAACGGGAGCAAGAAAAGCCACTGCTGGGAATCCCAACACTGGTTTGATGTTGGCTAATTAACCAAGAATTCCACTTCCCGGAGTCACATCTACGTCTGGAGAATATGGATTTGGAACTCAATGACCCTAGATGTTGTAAACAGGCCACAAAGCGGATCTGTTTACATAAAAAGGCCAAGGCTGACATTACTTTCTATGCACTGGTTTCAAGTTCCCCGTGCAAGAAATTGAAACATCCAGAAAGCACTCCAGAACAGAAATGGAGGGGACACAGCAGCTTCATCTTAATGTATTTTAGATCCCAATAAAAGATTAAATTGACTTGGTCAATTCATAAGCTTTTAGGAAGCCAGGTTGGCTCCGCCTCTGGAAGTGGAAGAGCTTTCTTAAAATTCAGCTAAGTCTTTGGCCTCCACTAGTTTAGGATGACACTTCTGGGGCAAACAGAATTTCCGCTGCATATCCATTTTTCCACTCTGGATCTCTATATTTGAAATATCCCAGAGTGTTGCCAAACATAGCATATGGTATTGCAAAATTCTAAAAGGAAAATAGTTCAAATTGAGGTTGATTTCTGTTCATTTCTGTTTATTAAAGAACTACATATACTCTGGAATATGAGATGGGAAGGGAAGGAAGTGACGGAAAATAAACCAAAAACTAAGTGCAGTTGTCCCTCAGTATCCACAGGGGTTTGGTTCCCAGACTCACCAAGGATGACAACATCCATAGATGCCCAAGACCCAAAAACCTAGCATGAGTTTTGCTTTTACTCCCACCCATCCTCCTGTACAATTTAAATTATCTCTAGATTATTTGCAATACCCAATACATTGTCAATGATATGTAAATAGTTGTTATACTATATCACTTAGGTAATAATGACAAGGAAAAAGTCTATACGTGTTTGATACAGATGCAATTATTTCTTAAATATTTTTGATATGAGGTCGATTGATTCTGTGGATGCAGAACCCAACTGTACAGTGAGTTCCCAACGCACAGGATTCCTGCCCTGTCCCGATTCTCATTTTTTTCTACTTATGGAGATGCCCAGAAAATGGTAAAACCTAGGGTGCTCAGAAATTTTAAATTTAAATATGCAGATGTTCAGAGTCTGTTCTAGTCTGCAAAATCCATAAATAGTTGTTCTACTATATCACTTAAGTACTAATGACAAGAGAAAAGTCTGTATATGTTCAATACACAAATATATTTCTTAAATGTTTTTGATAGCGAGGCGTGGTGATGCACGCTTGTAATCTCAGCATTTGGGAGGGAAGCAACTGCTTGCAGAAGAGGGTGAGACAGGATGCCAGAGTGATTCAGGGGCTTTTTGTTTTTTTGGTGGTACTGGGGTTCCTGGAAACCCTTCTCCCTTTGGGCTACACTCCAGACCTATTTTATATATCGATCGCAGTTCGAGGACAGCCTCAGCTACTTAGTAAGGCCCTTTGCAACTCAGTGAGATCCTGTTTCAAAATAAAGAATAAAAATAGGGCTGGAGGTGTAGCTCAGAGGTAGGATGTCCCTGGTTCCATCCCCAATACCGCAAAAGGGGGGGGGAGGCTTAATGTATAATAATTATGTCATGAGTCATCATCATTGGAGAGGATTAATGCTAGTCTTGCGGAGTGAGTGAATTCTGGAGAGAATGAGATATTATAAAAGAGTCCCTGAGGCCGGGCATGGTGGCGCACACTTGTAATCTCCGCACTTGGGAGGCGGAGACAGGAGGATCACACAGGTTCAAAGCCAGCCTCAGCTACTTAGTGAGGCTCTCAGCTACTTAGTAAGACCCTGTTTCCAAATCAAATATAAAATAGGTCTGGGAGTGTAGCCCAGAGGTAGAAGCCTCTGGGTTCCATCCCCAGTACCACACACACACACACACACACACACACACACACACACACACAAATAGGTCTGGAAGTATAGCCTGAAGGTAGAAGGGTTTCCAGGAACCCCAGTATCACGAAAAAAAAAAAAAAAGCCCCTGAATCACTCTGGCATCCTGTCTCACCCTCTTCTTCAAGCAGCTGCTTCCCTCACTACCTCTCCACCACACAGTATGATGTAGCCATGAGGCCCCTACCAGAGGCTGGACAAATGGGGCCACCCAATCTTGGGCTTTCAGCCTCCAAATGTGAGCTACCTGTATTCTTTATAAAGCACTCGACCTCAGGTATTTTGTTTTATCAACTTAAAATGGACCAGTAGATATTTTCTGGAAGATTTTGTCATTTAATGTAAGGTGCTTTAAAGATAAGAGGTATATATGGTGAAGGGTCTTTGACAAACAACTGTGTGTCACATTCACTGAATAGATGTGAATGAACACATGAGAAGATGTATTCCCCACAACAATTCTATAAAGTTGATATCACTGCATCACCATTTTACATATTAGGAAACTGAGCCCAGAAAAGTTAAATAATTTGTCCAAGGTCACACAGCTCTAAGAGACAAAGCTGGAATTCAAATTCAGATCGCCTAGTTCATACCCTGGAACTTTTGTAAAAAAGTCTCTCTCATTAAGTGACCCAGATATCCTCTTTGGATATAGGGTACCCACAAAAGTGGGACCAATATTAACTCTCATTCATTCATGCATCACGAATGGTACTGTCCTTACATACTAAAAGGACAGGCGCCCCCCCACCTGCATATCCCCACCTGTCCTTACATACTAAAAGGACAGGCGCCCCCCCACCTGCATATCCCGCCGTATCATTCTTCCATCCACAGCTAGGTGAGGACCAGCTATAGCGAAAGAAGTTCCTCCTACCTAGGCCTCTAGCTAAACTTAATAATAGCATACAACTGCTTTTACTCTGAGTTATATAAAAATACTACAGCCCTTAAGGATGGTTTCAACTATATCACATGAGGTCATAAAAGACAAGTTAATCAAATTCAACTCCCAGCCCCATCAATATTAGAATTTTGCAGTTGGAAGACTTACAAAAGAACGAAGAGAGCCAGGTGTGGTGGCCTATGCCTATAATCCCGATACTTGGGAGGCCAAGAAAGGAGGATCACAGGTTCAAAGCCAGCCTCAGCAACTTAGAGAGACCCTGTTTCCAAATAAGAAATTAAACAGGGCTGGGGGTGTAGCTCAGAGGTAGAACACTCCTGAGTTCAATCTCCAGCACACACACACACACACACACACACACACACACACACACACAATTCCCCAAAGAAACTATCCTTTTTTGCTAAGACTCAGGATGTTGTAGAAGGTCCCATTCTGTCAGGGCCGTGCCTACCAGGCAAAGTGATGGAGGTGTAGGGGGACTTTCGCAGGCCTTGGAGATGCACAGAGAAATGGGTTTGAGTCCCAACTGCACGCTAGCTATAAGATCTCTGTTTTCTTAACCTCTCTATGCCCCCACCCTCACCTCATTTATAAAACCGGATGGTCACCGCTACCTCAGAGGGTGGTTAAATTTAGATGAGATCAATAAAACATGCGGCACAGTGACAAAAACATAAAAGTCAGTCAATAAAAAGGAATAATTATTATGGGTAGTGATTCGGAGACACTCCTGGGTCTGTACATATTTATTGTGTTAACCAACAAGTATGTATTGGACAGCTACCTTCTGTGCCCAAGTCTATGAAAGAGAAAGTTGAACCTGGGATCTTGACATCCTTTAAGGCATTTTTACTCCATTTGAAACCAACTTGTGAGATACAGGGTATCTATTATCAGAGGAAAGATTTGGACCAAAAAGCTCCATCACAGTGATAATAATGAGATATGTGTTCTTCAAGGGAGGAGGAAAATTTGAGTTGGGTATAAATCAACCAAATGCGTCGATTTATCCCACTATGTGATAACGCCGTAACCCACATACACAATTCACGTGCTCACACAGACTCACCCCAAGAACAGCCACTGCACTTGGATAGTCCCCAAATCACCACGGTCAGTCCAGACATCATCCCCAACCTGCATCCATTCACTAGACACAACATAAGGGTGATCCGCAGATGTCTCATGATGTCTGTGTTCAAAGCAGACATCGCTGGAGTACAGCAGACTAGAATTTGCAGCAATAAAGGAAAGAGGAGATTTTCTGATTGAAGTGAAATGAATTCCACAGAAACCTGACATCTGGATTTATAAGCAGGAGGCCAAAGGAGAAAGTGAAGATAACAGCCATAGAAGCTGCCCATAAATTACATACGTGGCCTGCAAGACGGAGGCATGCTATAAAATGTGTTCAGGTATCTCAGCAGTAGCTTCAATAAACACACACAGATTTCTGCGCTCCTAGGTAGACCCTCCCTCATATTACAAGATATTTGGGCCAAGAGATAGCTTTGTATGCTCTGATATGATAGAGAATGAGGAAAGGAATGGGGATGATAAAACCCTATATGAATACTGATGTCACCAAATGTTGCATTCTCCCTCATACGTACCCCTTGGACACTTGACTTTCTCTAAGACAATGCCTTTTTTTTTTTTTAACTCCATTTGAAAACCAACTTGTTAGACACAGGGCATCAATGATCAGAGAAAGTATTCAGACAAAAAGGCTCAGTCACAGTGACAATAATCAGGTACACGGTTTTCAAGGGGGGACAGGAACTTGAGTAGGTATCCGGCCAGTAATGAGTAAAGCCGGACAGATTCCTATCATGTGATTACTTTGGGAAAACTCAAACTGTGGGGAACCCCGAATAAGCAGAACTGTGACCTTCACCACAAAACCTGAACCACTGGCGGGGTTCTCTCTGCCAGTCACTTCCCCTCCATCTCCCTAGCCAGAAACAATCAACCAACCTTCCTTCCTTCCTTCCTTCCTTCCTTCCTTCCTTCCTTCCTTCCTTCCTTCCTTCTTCCCTCCCTCCCTCCCTCCTCCCTCCCTCTCCCACTTCATCCATATCCACTTGTTTCATTTGTTGAATTTTGGAAGTTTTTCTTGATTCTAGCCCTTCCGTTTCGCCCACCCCAGCCTAGTCCTAGTGTGTTACAGAGGGATAATTTCTGTACTACTGTCCAGCAGGATGATAATATAACATAATGCTCACTGTATTATTATAATCCCTCCCCCTCTACCTAGTACACAGAGGACTCTCAGTAAATGTTGGGTAACTGGAAAAGAGACTTATATTTAGTCATCCTGTTCCTGGCCTCTACCTCCTCCAGTCCAACCTGCACCTTCCTGCCGGAGACAATAACTACTACCATTTCACCTCAGTTGCGTGTGGGGCGTTTAATGGCAGTGATGAAGTCCCCACCCCAACGCAGGCTGGACCCTGAAGCACCTCGCCATCCGGCCTCCTCTTCCCATGATAAACTTTTCTCTCAGAGTTCACTCTGAACACTCTATGCTCTAGCCAGGATTTCCAGTTCCACTAATCCCCAAATCCAAAATCATTTCCCGTTTCTCGGGGCCATAGAGTCCATGGAATCGCAATTCCTTTCTTCAGGAGCTTCCTCCCATCCATAGTTAATAACTGCTTTGAAACTGTAAGCAAAAAAAAAAAAAAAAAAAAAAGATTTTTTGCACTTTACCTTCTTATTCTCTCTTTCAAATGCCCTGCCTACTCTTTAGAGAGAAAATTCCTGTTCATCATTAATATCAAAGTCAATCCACATCAAAATAACAATGGCATTCTTTACACACACACACACCCTAAAATTCATATGGAACTATAAAAAACCCTGAACAGCCAAAAATGATCTTATGCAAAAAGAAAAAAATGCATGCATCACAATACCCAATTTCAAAACACACTGCAAAGCTATAGTCACCAGTATCCCATGGAACTAGCATGAAAAAAATAAAAGGTCAACAGAAGCTTTGAAGAGTGGAACGGAACAGAGAATCTCAAATAAACCCGTAACCCCGCACATCTACAGCCAACTGTGTCTCACCCGAAGCGCCTACAGCGCAGTGGGGAGAGGACGGCCTCTTCTAGCAGCGGGGCTGGGAGATGGACATCCACAGGCAGAAGAGTGAAACGAGACCTCTGGATCTTTCATCATAATCAAACTCAACACAAAACCCATCTCAGACCAAAGTGTAAAACAGGAAGCTACTGAGAGAAACGGAGGAGAAACACTTCGAGACATCGGTATAGACGCTTATTTTTACAAGACCCTTCCAAAGTACAAAGAAACAGAAGCTAAAGTAGACAGAGGGGTAATCGCTCCCAAGATGCTTCTGATCAGCAAAAAGAAACAGCCACCAGTGAGGAAACAACGTACAGAATGGTAGAAAAATATTTTCATTATTTTTGGGGGGTGTTTCTGGGGGTGGAACACAGGGGCCTTTCTACCTCTGGGTTATACTCCCAGACCTATTTTATACTTTATTTGGAAACAGGGTCTCACTAAGTAGCTGAGGCTGGCTTCCAACCTGTGCGATCCTCCTGTCTCAGCCTCCCAAGCACAGGGATTGCAAACGTGCGCCACCATGCCTGGCAAGAAAAATATTTTCAAACTATTCATTGGACAAAATATTAGTATCTCGAATATATAAGTAACGCAAAAAGGACTCATTCAAAATAAGAACACTACAATTTATAAATGGGAAAATTATCTGATGAGACATTTCTCGGAAGATATACAAATGGCCCACAAATATGAGAAAAATGTTTAACATCACTCATCATCAGGAAACTTCGTATCAGAACCACAATAAGCTATCATCTCATTCAGTTAGAATGGCCATATTTAAAAAGACAAAAAGCAACAAGTGTTGGCGAGGATGCAGAGAAAAGGGATTTCTTATAAACTGTTGGTAAAAATGTAAATTAGTACAGCCATTGTGGAGACCAGTATGGGGTCTCTCAAAAAGAAAAATTTTAAAGTGCCATATGATTCATCTATCTCATTCCAGACATAAATCCAGAGGAAATCAGTATATGGAAGAGATACCTGTACTCCCACATTTACTGAAGCTCTATCCACAAGAGCCAAGATATAGAGTCAACTGACATGTCCATTGACAGATAGAAAAATAATGAAAAATGAGGTATATATACATAAAAGGAAGTCCTGCCATTGTCTGAAAAAGGGGTGGAACTGGAGATCATTATGTTAAATACAAGAGGCCAGGCTCAGAAAGACAAAAACCACATGTTCTCAGTCACCCATGGAAATTAAAAAGAAGCTGATCTCATAGAAGTAGAGAAGGAAAGAGTGGATACCAGAGGCTGAGGAGAATTGAGAGAGGTTAGAGAGAGGGAAGATGGATGACTGGAACCAAAACGTAGTGAGCTATGAGGAAAAAGCACTAGTGTTCCACGGTACAAAAGGGTGACGATAGTTTACACCATTTAGTATGTCTTTCATAAATAGAAACTAGGAGAAAGGATATCAAAGGCTCCCAACACAAGGAAATGATAAATGCGTAAGAAGGTAGAATGACGCTAGTTACCCAGATGTGATCATTACACACTGCGTATGTATACTGGATCCTCGCACTGTATCCCGTAAGTATATACAACTGCTATATAAATTATATGGATAAGTAAGTAGGTAAAAAAGTTGGGCTGGGGGGAAAATGATCGAGTCACCTCTACACGGTGTTCACAGTGTTCAGCCTCTCCAAGAACTGCTCATTCTCTTAGATTTGTTTCTAAGGTCCTCTGAAAGTGGCCAAAAGGCTTTCAATAGCCACTGGCCTCCCCTATTTTCTCTGATGTCCTGGGGGCCCACACATGGCCTGCCGGTCTCTCTACCATCAGCCCAGTGCCTGCCAGATTGGAGACTTCTGTCAAACAACCATTTTTAATAATGGTTTTAAAATAAAGAACCCCAAATAATAGCATAAAGCTTAAAAAAAAAAAACCCATATACATACATACATATATATAATATGAAAATGTGATATATATAGCATCTCTAAGAAAAATAGAAGGGTTGTTTACAAAATTATTTTGCGAAGACTGCTTTTATAAAATGATGTGCAGACATTTGGAACAAAAGACACAAGCCTGTGCCATATTCCAAAATAAACTCTCTGGATAGAGGAGTAAAAAAGAAGCCAGTCATAAGAGCAACACAAAACAGAATCGAATATTTATAAGTATTGCGAGGGATGATATCTTTCTCAGCTTTAAAGCAGGGAGGAAATGAAACTGGAAAGATTGACAGTTTGAGATTCATACAAATTTAAAATATCTGTCCAGTGGCAGAAAAAGAATCACAGAATTAAAGTGAAATGGAAAACATCTTGGGATCCATTTGCCGGAAACACGACGCACAAAGGGTTAATCTCCCCACTACCTAAAAATTCATTCATATTTATAAGAGAAAGAATTTTCCTGAGCGTCATATAGTCACAAAACAATAAGAATTAAAGCAACTTGTGGTCCTGTTTAAAACTGTAATGAAATTCGTCTACTTAAATCCTCTCAAAAACTTTTGAGAGCTGTTTGGGGGGCTTAACAAGAAAGACCCTGCCCAAGGAGAGATGTTTCTCTTGAGGAAGGAACAGTTCCAGCCCCAGGCAGCAGCGGCCTCCCTTCCTATCCCCAGGGCTCCAATATCAGAGAAGCTGCTTCCACAGGCAAAGCCCTTGCTACACTTTGATGGCAAGGATTAACATGCAATTAACAGAGGTTAATTTGGTAACTTTTTCTGTGGCGCTCAGAATTTGCAATGGTGCCTCTGGTTACCGTGTTTGGCCTGTGGGCATGCTCTCCAATTCATCTCCAATTCCACTTTCAAATTTATCCAACACCAAGTTTCCAGAACAATCTGGGAAGGCAAGTCATTTGATCTAGTTGTCCAACTTCTTCTCTCTCACTTTCACCCCATCTCTCTTGCATGTAATATTTAGTAGACATTTATAGTTACAGTTTAATTAAAATTTTATTAAGTCCATTTATCTGTTGATGGACCTCTTGGCTGGTTCCATAGTTTGGCAATTGTGAATGGTGCAGCTATGAACATAGATACACATTAGTGTGGTAGTTTGGTTTGCATTCTTTTGGGTAGACACCCACAAGTGGTATTGCCAGCCAAGATGTCCATCAATAGATGAATGGATTACAAAACTATGGGATATGTACACGACAGAATTTTACTCAGCCACAAAGAAAAACACAATTACATCATTTACAGGGAAGTGGATGGAACTGGAGGACATTATTATAAGTCAGATTAGTCAGTCACAAAAAATAAGAAATCGGATGCTCTTCCTAACATAGAAAATCTAGGGAGAAAATGGGTCATAGGAAGAACTTAGACGAAGAAGGAGATCCTATAGATGAGCAAATAAGACGACCTAACTGAGGGGATGGGAGGGGGGAAGAAGGAAATTCTCTCATGTTCATGATATACATTAACAAACATATCAATCACTAAGCCAAACACGAGGAGGGCGGGGGAGGAAATGGGGCGGGAACTGGGTAAGGGCTAACTGGGTGATGTGTGCATGTGTGCCTCTGCCATTTTGTACTCCATTAAGATGTATGACTACAATGCACCAATAAATGTCAAAAAAAAGATAAAATTTTTAAAAATTATTAAAATAAAACATATACAGTCTTGGTCTACTTCTCTAATCTCCATATTTCTAATCAACCATAATTAGGTTATTATTTCTCAATGTTTAAGTCTGAAACATTTTCTATTGATTTTCTGTGACAAAAGATGAAAATCTGATATTCTTACACTACCCCCACCTCACATCCACATTTTGTCTCCTTCTTCCAATATACCACTTATACCATAATTTGTGCTTAAACCGAAATGCAGCATTTACATTTATATGAATTATATTGTTCACCACTGAGACACAGAGCATGTGGAGGCAGAATTCTTGGAGAACTTTTCTTTTTTTCTGTAGCTAATGATTGCTTTGCTCTCCTACAAGCTTAGTTTTCAATCTCTAAGAATGGTTTCAAATTACTCCTGCAGTTGAAAACTAGGCAATCAAAGAACTCAGTCCTTCCCCTCCCTCCATCCCACCCCTTCTTGATGACTTGCGTCCCAGCAGGGTGGGATGGTGGACTCTTGGCCTGCCCGGTAGCCCTCACCCTAGCACCTATACCTGGAGTCGGCTATCAGAACTCTCCTGTCCAAACTCTTTGCTGAATCCTACTGATCCGTTCTTACGTTATTCATTCATTTTGCTGGAGCATATGCTGGAGTAGCTTCCAGAAAAGAGATTGTGAGATAGGTAAAATTGTTGGGCAAGCTCTCCAATTCATCACCAATTCCACTTTCAAATTTATCCAGCACCAAACTTCTGGAACAAACTGGAAAGGCAAATGTCATTCAATCTAGTTGTCCAACTTCTTCTCTCTTTCTTATCTATCTGCCATGCATTTACTTTGTTCTTGCTCGTAGCCTGAAGTATCCTACGACTGACCATTAAATTCTACATTGAAGACACATTTTTTTCTCTCAAAATTATTTAAAGATGGCTCCACTGTCATCTCGCATTTAATGTTGCAATGGAGAAATCCAATGCCAACTGCATTTTTTTATTTTTTGGTGGTACTGGGGTTCCTGGAAGCCCTCTACCTCTGGGCTACACTCCCAGACCTATTTTTACATTTTTTTATTTGGAAACAGGGTCTTCTAAGCCAGCGCGCGTGGCTGGCTTCGAACCCGCGCGATCCTCCTGTCTCTGCTTCCCAAGAGCTGGGATTACAAGTGTGCGCCACCACGCCTGGCGTCAACTGCATTTGATCTGCATTTTCCCTCTCAAAGTTATTAGGAATTTTGTTGTTGTTGTTCACTAAGCTGTTTTAAAATTTTATATTTAGACTTTTTTTTTAAATTTAGGTTTAGTTTTTTCCTTCTCTTAAATTATGTAATCACTAGGTGGGATCTGTTGCCTGAAAGCTCAAGTCCTACAGTTCTTAGAAATTTTCTTGTATCATTTGTTTGATGATTTTTTTCTCTGTTTTCTCTGATATTCTTCACAGAGCCTATTAGGCGGATCTAATTCTTTTGTGATCTTTCCTCTCTTATTTTCCATTACTTTTTTTCTATTTATCATAAGATTTCTTCAATTTTATCTTCCAACCATTTATTGAATTATGCATGTCTATCTAGTTTTTAACCTCCAAGAATTATTTTTATTCTGATTACCATAACACAGATATTTGTTCTTGTTTTGTAAACACAAAAAAACCTCCCATGATCTATATCTATTTTAGTTTTAAAGTCTGTCATCTCTGTTTCCTCCAAATGTGTTTTCTATTGTTATTACTGTTATTATTGGTGTTACTATTGCTGAGGTCTTCTTTTAGAACAGAGATTTTGCTGAGATGTCTAGGGCACCTGTTGCTCTTTCTTATTTTAGAGCAAGGCAGCTTTGTGTAGGACAGAGCTTTACAGCAGGCATACCATTCTTAGTAAATGAACCCAACCATTTTGGGGGTGCCCCCAACTGTGAGATCTATAGGTCTTCTCCTTGAGCTGGGTAGTTTCCTCTGAGTGGATTCTTTAAACACTTGCTCACACAGATGTGAGAGCCTTGAGGGATAATGAGGCTGGAAATTCTCCCCACTTAATACATATCCTCCTCCTGATCCCTCTGTCCTAGGCTCCCTCTATGGCAGAGCCCAGCATTCACCAAGAAGAAAACCACCGTATTCTGTTGGGCAAGGAGGGGCAGTCTCTAGCTATGCAAAGGTTGATAAAAAGATAAAAGATACACCTACAAGCCTTCCACTGAGATCACCTCCCAGCCATCAGAAACACCTGGCATGTTCAATTCCTGGGCCTCTGGGGTTCTAACTGGGCTGTAACTTTCTGCTCTACCCATCTCATGCAGGAGATTAGGTCCCAGTTTCTCCAGTTTGCTTTGTAAATTACCATTTACAAAGAGCCGGGCATGTGGCATGGGTAGTCAGCCTTAGCTACTTAGTGAGGCTCTCGGCAACTTAGTGAGACCCTGTTTCCAAATAAAAATATAAAATAGGTCTGGGAGTGTAGCTCAGAGGTAGAAAGCCCCTGGGTTCCATCCCCAGTGCCACACACACACACAAAATTACCATTTATTCGTTCTCTTTCCATCTCCCAAAATTCCCTGTCTCATTGACTAACCTCCTTAGTTTTCCATTTTCTCTCTTCTTCTGCCATCATTTTAGTAATCTCAGAAAGGACCAAATACAAACATTAAGTTCAAGCCCTGACATGCCACACAGCAATGCCACACGTCCCACTCCTCTCAGAGCACACCACACCCAGGGGGGGCTTGCTGTTCTCCTGCCTGCTCCACCCTTGTCCCCTGGGTCTCTTCAATTTTCTAATCCTTAATCATCCTTCAAGATTGGCTGGGCGTGGTGGTGCATGCTTGTAATCCCAGCATTTGGGAGGCTGAGACAGGAGGATTGGGGTTCCTGGACAGCCTCGGCTACTACTTAGTGAGGCCCTGTGAAAATCAGTGAGACCCTGTTTCAAAATAAAGAATAAAACATAGGGCTGGGGGTATAGTTCGGAGGTAGAATGCCCCTGGGTTCCGGAAAAAAAAAAAAAAAAAGAAAAAAATGAAGAAAAAGAAGATTTAGGTCAGGCACCATCTCAGAACCTCCCTGAACAGTGCGTGTGTGTGTGTGTGTGTGTGTGTGTGTGTGTGTGTGTGTGTGTGTGTGTGTGTCTGTCTGTCTGTCTGTCTGTCTGTCTCCCTGATGTAGTTCACACCACAAACTTCCCCTACTGCTGAATGGATTTGTTTGCCTATGGGCCTCTCTCCCTGGACAAGACTTAAGTAGGCCAGGACTATTTCTCATCTATTGCTAATCTCAACTGTGGGGGAAACCACATGGCCCATAATAGGTGCTCATTAATGTTTGTTCAATTTACCCATTGACAGTAAGTTGCATATTGGAACCATTTTCATTCTTATAGGAGAGGGGGATAAAACAGCATGCTTATTTGCCAACATCCGAATAAGAAAGGCTAATCAGAGAGCACCAGGAAATGAAAACAGCCAGATGTTTTTGAGAGCACAAGTCCAGGAACACAAAATAGCTTGCAACAGGGGTGATGTATATTTTCCTAGTGATTCAAAATGAATGTATGCTTATTAGGCAGAGAGAGAGAGAGAGATTTAACAGGTTTCTCAGCTAATGCTGCAATTTTAAATCCATTTAAGATAATTTTCTTTATCTTGAATTTATTTTTCTCAGTAACCAGGATACTTAACTGATTTGCACAAAATCCATTTGAAAAAGAAATAATCTTCTCCAAGCAAGGGCACATTCTAAATAGAAAAAACAGAGATGCTACAAATCTAACAGAAAATGAAGAATCTGTTTGAGAAGCTAGGGTGGAGTCCTACCTCAAAAACAGGGGCTTTTTATCTAGCATTTCGATTCTATGTACAACCTGTTTTCTCTGTTTTGCAAAGAGAAAATAATTCCTAAATTTGATAGCACAGAACAAAGACCTCTCATAAGCCAATCAAGACATGTCCAAACCTTCTATAACATAAGAATTTCAAACAAAAACCGTATAAATTGAAACAATAATGGGATGTACTCTCTCACCTATCAACTTAGTAAAACATTTTTAAAAATTTTTATCTTCTTTGTGTGTGCATGTGGTGCTGGGGATTGAACCCAGGGGTATTTCACCTCTAAACTATACTCCTCACCTTATTTCATTTTTTATTTTGAAATAGGGTCTCACTATATTGCTGAGGCTGGCCTCAAACCTGCAATCCTATCCTATTTCAGCCTCTCACACACTTGGATTACAGGCACATGCCACCATGCCCAGCTTGTTTTCATCTCTATATGTTTCTGTGGTCGTGGGCATTGAGCCCAGGGGCACTCTAACCTCTGAGCTATACCCTCAGCCCTATTTACTTTTTTTAAAATTTTACAATAGGATCTCACTAAGTTGCCGAGGCTGGCCTCAAATCTGCAATCCTCCTGTCTCAGCCTTTCACGTACTGGGATTATAGGCATGCACCATGCCTAGCTTAGAAACGTGTTTTTTAAATGCTAGAATTAGCGGGCATGGTGGTACATGCTTGTAATCCCAGCACTTGGGAGGCTGAGACAGGAGGATCACACAGGTTGGAAGCCAGCCTCAGCTACTTACTGAGGTTCTCAGCAACTTAGTGAGACCCTGTTTCCAATTTAAAAAAATATATAAAATAGGTCTGGGAGTAGAGTCTGGAGGTAAAAAGCCCCTGGGTTCTACCCCCAGTACCACAAAAAAAAAAAAAAATGCTAAAATTAGAAGGGGCTAGTAAAACTTCTACTAAAAGTAGAAATCGCCATAAATTTTTAGAGGGAAATAATATAGGACGTATCCAGAGCCTCCAAAAATACCCCTCCATGATGATATGAGGGTGATGTCTTTAGAGATATGTACTCAGGCCTTTCTTCCATGTTTCTACGTCCTTGGTTGGTGTCTTCCTATGCGAGTTTGCATAGAGTGTTGATAAAGAATCTGTCTTGATCACAATTGCAATAAACATTCTTGAAATTGACAAAAAAGAAAAGAAACAGCTTATCAATCCACATAAAGTTGGGAATGAGAAAGATATTTATCAGAGCGTTATATATAATAATGGAAAATTGAAAACAACCTAATGATTATTTCCTAATCATGGAAATAATGACCATTATCAGTAACATCCAAAAACATGCATGATATGATGTCAAGTAAAAAAAAAAAAAATACTAAGGAAGTACATCAGAGGCTCATAATCTATATGGCAAACAGACTCAAAGATAATATACTAAAGCTTTAACAGTTGCCACACTGTGTATCAAGATAAAGGTGAGATTTTTAATTTAAAATATTATAATATTGAGGACCTTCCTATTGTAATATTGAGGACCTTTCTGAGTCACTTTAACAAAAGTTTAATGTATTTATTTAGTTAATATTCCTAAATGATAGGAGTCTTCAATTGACTATGAAGGAAACTCAGTGAGATAAAAGCTCCCCCTGCAAGTTCCGAAGAACATGAGAAAATGTCACAGGTTCCACCTAATGCATCCTCAGGGCCCAGCGAGCTCCTCTCAGTGACCCCAGCAGAACTTACTTGGTGGGGCGATAATCCGGAATGGAGCGATCCAGCGAGATTTTTTCACTGAGGTAGGAATTGTAGCCATACTTCTCATGGGGTCCCTTGGCTTTTTCTTCTTCGGCTGGGGAAAGAGTAGCAGGAAGGCCCCCTTTGCCCCGTCCCCCATAGCCTTCGATGAGCCCCAGGGACTTGGATAAGCCTGGAAAACAAGAGGTAGGAGAAAGAATTATTTGACAAAGCACCAGACCAAGAGGTGTCCCGCAAACTCAGACGTAGCTTCAGTGGAAATTTTAACATCCTTGGTCACAGATAAAAATCATGTCCTCCATTTATCAATCCCTGGTAGATGCCCTGAAAACACTTCCATGTAACAGAAGGTCAAGGCAACAGCGGGTTCTGGGGTTCACATCTGGCTAACAATTAGGATCCTCTTCCTTCTTGGGGGAACTGAGTTGGAACAGGGGCCCATGTGAACTGGGAGATATGCGGGGGGCTTTTCTCCCTGCCCTTTATCCGTTCTCCACGAGACAATCACAACAAGGCTGGATCTGTTGGAAGGAACCCGGCACGCCACAGCATTGGAACAGCAAATAACAGGTAACTGCCAAACTGCAGGGGTGTCTGTTTCATTCCAACAGGGACCTGCATACAGATTGATTTTATCATGACTTTGGAGCATGTAACAGCCTGACGCAACTCTTCACCTGATGGTTTTATTTAAATTTCATCTACATGGCAAAAGGAAATAGGAAATGTTCGAGAATAAATCACAGAGGGGGGGAAAAAACCATAAGGTTGAGAAGCAAGCCAGGCAGAGTGGGAGGCCTCCGTAACAAGCCTCGCTGAGCAATTGCAAATTCCCAGGATGGTGGCAGCTTTATACCTATTGTTCCATTACACGATAAACATCTTGATGGGCAATTTTTAAATCCTAGAGTGATGAGTGGTTTTACTACTTAGCAAGAAAACTTTTGTTGTTACAGCTCTCATTCCCTTTTGCCTTTCCAAATGCTTGAGCTGCTATACACACATGCATATGCACACAAACACAAGCACACATGCACACACACACACATATACACACGCATGCTCATGATACTTTATCCATACCCACTATCCAGCATTGTGTTGCCATTATTGACTGGTTGGATATGGACCAGAGATATAATCAGATCCCTCGGGGTTTTTTATTTATTGTTTTATTTGTTATTATTATTTTATTTTTTTATTTTTTATTGGTGCACTGTATTCATACATCATAATGGGTTAAAAAAATACTTTTGTAGACATACATGCACACATCGCCCAGTTAGCCCCTACCCGATCCCCACCCCGTTCCCTCCCCATCCCTCCTTCCCATGCTTGGCTTAATGGTTGACATCTAGTTTTATAGCAATTTATCCAATATTAACTATGATAATCTCACATAACAGTTTCATTTGTCTGATACCAAGCTTTTGATGACTTAAAGATAACATTTCAGTATTTCTTTTTGCTTTCTTTCTTACCAGAGAATATATTTTTCTTTTTTTTAAGTGAAACTATCATACATTTATTTATTTTTCAGAAAAAATCTATCCTAATATGTAATATGGACTCTAGATACCCCAAATGATCTCGAAAAAGAAAAAAGCTAGAAGATGTATATTTTCTGATTTCAAACCATATAAAGCTACAATAATTGGAAAAGTGTAGTACTGTTCTAAAGGCAGATATATAAACCATTGGAGTTAAATAAAAGCCTAGAGATAAATTCTTCCATATATTGTCAAGTTATTTTTTAATTTATTTTTTATTGGTGCAATGTATTCATACATCATAATGGTATAAAGAAAATACTTTTGTAGACATACATGCACACATCGCCCAGTTAGCCCCTACCCGATCCCCACCCCGTTCCCTCCCCATCCCTCCTTCCCATGCTTGGCTTAATGGTTGACATCTAGTTTTATAGCAATTTATCCAATATTAACTATGATAATCTCACATAACAGTTTCATTTGTCTGATACCAAGCTTTTGATGACTTAAAGATAACATTTCAGTATTTCTTTTTGCTTTCTTTCTTACCAGAGAATATATTTTTCTTTTTTTTAAGTGAAACTATCATACATTTATTTATTTTTCAGAAAAAATCTATCCTAATATGTAATATGGACTCTAGATACCCCAAATGATCTCGAAAAAGAAAAAAGCTAGAAGATGTATATTTTCTGATTTCAAACCATATAAAGCTACAATAATTGGAAAAGTGTAGTACTGTTCTAAAGGCAGATATATAAACCATTGGAGTTAAATAAAAGCCTAGAGATAAATTCTTCCATATATTGTCAAGTTATTTTTTAATTTATTTTTTATTGGTGCAATGTATTCATACATCATAATGGTATAAAGAAAATACTTTTGTAGACATACATGCACACATCACCCAGTTAGCCCCTACCCGATCCCCACCCCGTTCCCTCCCCATCCCTCCTTCCCATGCTTGGCTTAGTGGTTGACATCTAGTTTTATAGCAATTTATCCGATATTAACGATGATAATCTCACATAACAGTTTCATTTGTCTGATACCAAGCTTTTGATGACTTAAAGATAATATTTCAATATTTCTTTTTGCTTTCTTACCAGAGAATATATTTTTCTTTTTCTTTTTTTTTAGGTGAAACTATCATATATTTATTTATTTATTTTTCACAAAAAATCTATCCTGATATGGAATTTGGACTCTAGATACCCAAAACAATCTCGAAGAAGAACAAAGCTAGAAGATGTATATTTTCTGATTTCAAACCATATAAAGCAACAATAATTGAAACAGTGTAGTACTGTTCTAAAGGCAGATATATAAACCATTGGAGTTAAATAAAAGCCTAGAGATAAATTCTTCCATATATTGTCAAGTTATTTTTGACAAGGTTTTTACGAACATTTGGTGGAGGTAATATTAATCCTTTAACTAAATATTGCTGAAAAATAATAATTACATGAAAAAGAATAAAATTGGACCCTTACCTAACACTATATACAAATATTAATTCAAAATAGATAAAAGACCTAAATATAAATCTTAAGACTATAAACTTTTAGAAGAAAATCTGGGTCATAAAACCTCACAACATTGAAATTGGCAGTGATTTCTTGGATATGATTTCAATGGCACAGGCAACAGAAGAGTAAACAAACTCCCTAAAAAATAAAAAATATTGTATATCCAAACACAAGGTAAACAGAGTTAAAAGTTACTGATAGAATGGGATAAAATATTTCCAAATGCTATATCTGAAGGTATATTAATATTCCAACTAGAAATCCTAAAAATTAACAACAATAAATGCAAACAATACCATTTAGAGATAGGTAAAAGACTAACATGAATAATGAATCTCCACAGATAACCAATCTTAGTTGTCTGTTGGATGGAAAATCTTGTTTCTCTGGTTCTGGTGTGTGTTACCTCTTTCTTCTTTGTAGTTAATCTCTTTGAGTATTTTCTCTAGTGCTGGTTTTGAAGACATAAATTCCTTCAGTTTCTTTTTGTCGTGGAAGCTTCTTATTTCCCCATTTAATTTGATAGAAAGTTTTGCTGGGTAGGAAATTTTTGGCTGGAAGTTGTTTTCTTTCAGAGTTTGGAATATGTTACTCCAAGCCCTTCTGGCTCTCATGACTTGGTTTGGGAAGTCTGGAGTGATTCTAATTGGCTTGCCTCTGAATGTCACTTGGCCCTTTGTTTTTGTTGCCTTTAAGATTCTCTGCTTGGCTTCCACATTGGTCATTTTGACAATTATGTGGCGTGGGGATCATCTTCTCCGATCCTGTCTAAAGGGAGTTCTCTAAGTTTCCTGGACCTGTGTATTGACCTCTTGCTCTATGTTTGGAAAATTTTCTGCTATTATTTCTTTGAAGATATTACTTATTCCTTTGGTTTCACCTTCTTTTCCCTCCTCTATTCCAATTATTCTTAGGTTAGTTCTCTTAAAATGGGCCCATATTTCTTCAATGTCAGATTCCTGTTGTTGGATTTTTTTTTCTAAATTAGAAACTATGCGTTCATTTTTTGAATGATCATCTTCTAAGAGCGAGATTCTATTCTCCATGTGGTCTAATCGGTTGTTTGTACTTTGAATTGAGAACTTTACTTCATTAATTGCATCCTTTATCTCTTTTTGGCTGTCTCTGAATTCTTTTCAAAACACCTCTATTATTTCTACAGTTATTTTCCTGATTTGATCTTCTAGAAATCGCTGAATTTCTGTTTTATTGGGTTCTGATGTTGTGCGGTTGTGGGCATTCATCGCTCCATTGTTATTCCTCTTTCCCATGATTTCGGAAGTTTGTGCCTTCTCTGGGTTCTTCCCTTGGGTCACTACGACTTCTCTTAAAGTGCTCTGGATCTCGAGTCTTTGGTATCTCGGTCCCCACTACTCCTTTACTGGGTTGTATCGCAGAGTCTCAGACCCTGGGAGTCAATCGAGGCTGCTTTAGACCATGGGGGGGGGGTGCCAGGTTGGGCATTCTCCTATGGTGTGATGTCTCTGCCACCGCCACTTCCCCACTGGGTCAAGTCCCTGGGAGTACAGTACTGGGATTTCTCCTCTAGGGGCCGTAATTTGACTCACTATTGTTGAGTGTGCAGATGGAGCTGTAGTGAACTCGGTGAATTAGCTGCTGCTGCCACCGGTGGCAATATGGCGCCGCTGCCACGCCCTTGGCCGTGAGGCTGGCATATTTCTTCTCTGTTTTTGAGCTCCACTCTAAGTCCCTGCAGGGTGTACTGAGCCCAGCCCCCGGGAGCTTTAGATGCTCCCTGTGCCGAGAAATCTGCCGAATTCCTCCTGGCTGTTCCGCAGCGGCTCACCTCAGCTCGCTGTCCGCCGTTCCTCTCTGGAGCCTGGTGGGCTGTTGATTGTGTTGGTCTGGTGCCGTCCAGTGAATCTGCCGCTGCCGCCAGCAGTAAGGCACTGCTGCCGCGTCCTCCGGCAGGAGGCCGGCGTATCTCCTCTGTGGCTCTGAGCTCCTTTCTGAGTCCCCCTCCTCTCTGGGGCCTGGTGCCGTAAGGGAAGATGGCGCCCGCCGCTTCGCACCGCGGTTCTGGCCCTGTTATTATTATTTTATTTTAATATACTTTTTTGGTGCATTTTCATTGTACATAAAATTGGAGTTTAGTGCAATAGAAACACACGTACACACACCTCTCAGCGCGTTTGCCTCTGGATCCCACCCCATTCCCTCTTCTTCCCCACTCACAGTGTTGAAATTGGTATAGATCGCTGCACAAGTGTACATGGGATTGAACTGTCTTTACCAAGTCTCCCCTTTCCCCTCCTTATATCCCCTTCCACTATTCTCCTGATCTCTCTACTCATCTATTTAGTTCCGTTTGTTCCCCCATTTCCTCTCTAGCTTCCACATAGGAGAGAAAACATATAACATATAACTTCACTCTCGGAGACTGGCTAATCTCAGCATAATAGTCTCCAATTCCATCCATTTTCCTGAAAATGACATCATTTTGTTCTTCTTTATGGCTAAGTAAAGTTCTTTTGTGTGTATATACAGTTTCATTACCCATTCATCTGCTGATGGACACCTAGGCTGCTTCCACAGCTTGGCTATTGTTGATGGTGCCGCTGTAAAAATGGATATACATGTATCGCTATAATATTCTGACTTCATTTCCTTTGGAAAGATACCCAAGAGTGGGATAGCTGGATCATATGGCGATTTCATTCCTAGTTTAGTGAGGAGCCTCCAAAGTGATCGCCACAGTGGCTGTGCTAATTTGCAATCCCAACAACAGTGCTCATGGGTTCCTGCTTCCCCACACCTTCACAGCATTTATTCATGACGATTGTCAGCAGCACTGAATTAAAACCTTCTCTCCAGCAAAGAAAAAGGAGTGTGAGGATAGAGCCCAAAGAATGGGAGAAAATCTACCACCTACTCCTTTGATAGAGGACTAATAAGTAGAATATGCAAAGAACTTATAAAATATAACACTAAAACAACAAATCACGCAATCAAAAATTGGCAGCTGAACTTAATAGATACTTCCCAAAGGAAAAAAGATGCAAAGGGACAATAAATATACACACAAAAATGCTCAATGTTGTGAGCAATCAGGAAGATGCAAATAAAACCACACTGAGATTCCAGCTGTAATGGTGGGCAGCTGGTCATGCCCAGTAGAACCAACCTCCCCAAAGGGCATTCCTAGGCAAGTCAAAGGATCCAGTCAAGGGATGCTTCTCCATCGCATACTGGCAAGGCTTGTATTCTCTTCCCTGCTTCTCTGAAAACAAAAATGTATTTTCTGTAACGTGAAGCTCAAAAGCAAAGGTCAGGCAAGCAGCTCAGAGTGACTCTCAGATGAACATCATTCTTCTGCCTGAGAATTGTTTCCCCGGTTCAATATGTTCTTCAGGAACCCTTACCTCTTTTCTGTCTGCCACTCTCCCAGTAACACTCCATCAACCAAGAATCGGATTACTCCACTGCTCCCTACCCGCCTCCTCGTCTCTCTCTAATCTCGCCGTTCACATCACTGTGTAACAAGTATTCCAATAGCACCAGCTTGACCACGCTCAGAAATCCTCCGTGTCAAGTGCAGACAACCCGTACTTGATTTTCAAACCACTTGCAATAGAACAAGTGGGAATGTAAAATGGGGCAGCCGCTCGGGAGAGGGTTTGGTTGTTATTCAACACATCAAACGTAGTCGCTTTGTGACCTGGGGGTTTCGTTTCTAGGTATCTATCCAAGCAAACTAAAAGCAGAGATTCACACAAGTCTTGTACATAAATATTCAAAGCCACCTCATTCATATTAGCTAAATGTCCATTGGCTGAGGAACACACAAACAAAATGTGATATATCCATATAATGAAACATTTGGCAATTTAAAAAATGAAGAGCTGTGTGCGTGTGTTTTTCTGACACTTTGTACCCCAATATGATGTAAAATTAAAATGCTGTAAAAATAAATAAAGATAGAAATAGATACAATATAGATGCAATACTTTGTTTTTTTGTTGTTGTTTTGTTTTTTGCAGTACTGGGGCTGGAACCCAGGGGCATTCTACCTCCAAGCTACACTCTCAGCTCTATTTTTTATTCTTTACTTTGAAGCAAGACTTCACTAAGTTGCAGAGAGCCTCACTACGTAGCTGAGGCTGGCTGCAAACTGCGATCCTCCTGTCACAGCCTCCCAAGTACTGGGATTACAAGCATGCACCACCATACTTGGCAAGATGCAATAGTTCTAAGATTCAAAAAAGATGAAGTAACATTCCATCCTCCAACACAGATAAAATTTGAAAACACTGTCAAGTAAAGCTAGTCACAACCCTGTGACTTTTATGATTCTATTTATATGGAATATACACAGTAGATAATCTATAAAGCCAGTGAGTAGATTAGTGGTTGCTTGAGGCCAAGAGGATTTGGGGAGGAAGTGGAGAGTGACTGCTAACGTGTATGGGCTTTTCTTTTTGTGATGGTGAGGATACTATAGGGCTAGATTGGGGTGATGGTTGTGAAACTTTGTGAATATACTAAAACTCACTAAACCATACACTCGAAAATAGATGAATGATAAGGGATATATAAAATGCCTCCATAAAGTTGTTTTTAAAACCCCTCTTGTGATAGACAATTCTGTTTTCAGCAAGAGAGAATGGAGAGCTCCAGATCATAAAAAAAACTTTCCTGTAAAACAGAAATGCTCAATAAAATCATTTTAAACGGTATAAAATGTGTGGCTGAGCTGGCAAGAAAGGGAAACTCCTAGAGAGAAGTTAGAGTCAGAACTGAGACGGCGTGTGCTGAGGCAGGAGGAAGGGTGGGCTGCTCATTAACGGAAGGCTGAGTTTGGGATCTTAGGATGTGCAGGATATGGTACTTGAGGTTCTCTAGAGAAATCATATTAAAACCAAAACAACTAAAAATGTGCGTCTCCTGAAGGATGCATCCTGAGAAAGGAGATGAATTACTTAAAAACAAATCCAAGGATCAGCAGGAGAATATGGAGAAGATGGTCTCTGAATGCACTCACACGAGGAGAGAAAAAAATCCCAACCCCTAACCTGAGGCTGCATGTGTGTACCATCTAAATTCCCACTACCTCCAGATGCCAGAATTTTAGTTTAGAGTTTAAAGCTCTGTGTGGAGAGTAGAACCGGAGATTGAACCCAGGGGTGTTCTACCTGCCTCTAAGCTACACTCCATCCCAATTCTATGTATTTAATTTATTTTTTAAACTTTTTATTGGTGCATTGTAGCCTTACATCTTAATGCAGATTCAATCCCCAGGGCCCCCCACACACATAGTATCAATTATAGTATTAAACTTACAAGTGAAAGCTGAATGTTAAATATAACTAGAGAGTTAATAAATTGGAAGGCATATATAAAAACATTGTAATACAAAAAAAGCAAAAATCTTAAGAGAATAGGAGAGACTGAAATGGTGTGATGTACCTATGAGAAATACTGCAGGAGAAAATTACTTTGAGAGGGACAGACAATATTTAGGCTAATCATGACCGGTACTATCCCAGGTGAAAGACATGAGCTCCCATATCCGCAAAGTCTACGTCCCTGGGATGAATACAAGGACATTGATAGCTATCCCAGGAGTTAAAAGTCAGAATACAGAAGAGGCTTAGAAAAGCTGAAAGAGCAGTCATGAAAAAAAGATTAAGTAGAAAAGAAATACAAATACTCACAACCTAGCTACACTCATGCTCAAGAGCAAAGAGAAATTGAAGAATATATCAGAAAACAAAACAAAAGCAAACAAATCATTTAACATTCATGGAAACTTTTACATAAAAAGATATTTCTGAACAAAGACCAAGCCAGAAGGAATGAGATTTAAGCAGGTGTGTGTGTCCAGGGTGTGTGTGTGGGGGGGGAACGTCAGTATGTCTAAATGAGTATTTCATGTAAAACAACTGGTAGTGATGATTAATTTAAAGGGATATAAAACTAAAGTACCAGACAATAACATGTAAAAGGAAAAGGAGTATGATTAAGATGAAAAGAGTCATAATTCAGATGAAATCGATTTTAAATTAGATTTTGTTAGGTACGCCCATTAAAATTTAAAGGATAACTAAGAACATTATATAAATTAAATTATAAATCCCAAACCATTAGAGAGAATAGAGAAAGTAATTAAAATCCAATCAATAAAAAAGGAGAGAGAAATTGTTGGAGAGTGGAAATACCCGACCGCATAACGTGGAAAATTAAAAACACAAACTAAGATGGCAGATAAAGTTTTAAATCTATCAGGCACTAAGTGTGAATGAACCAAAGATGGTAGTTGAGGCACAGACTGGATTAGAAATAAGTAACCAAATGCTATTTACTATAAAAATACAAAACAGTTAACACATGGAATGCACCTGTAAGACAGGATATGTACAAGGACATGAACTGGGAGATGCTCGGAGGAAGCCTCGAGGCGTCACAAGATTCTATTTCTTTAGCTGGATGGCGCATTTTCATACCATCTCTATGCCTTAAATGTTTCATAATTTTAAATAACTGCAAAGGCACTGGGTTTAATAGTGCCCTGCCAAAATCTTAAGTCTCAGAACCAGTGAATGTGACCTTATTTAAGAAGACAGTCTTTGCACACTGATCAAGTTAAGATTAGTGGTGTCCATATAAGAAGAGGGAAATTTGTAGATAGATAGATAGATAGATAGATAGACAGACAGACAGAGACAGAGACATATGGGGGAAAGGCCGTTTGATGCCGGAGGTAGATACTGAAGGACACAACTTCAAGCCAAGGTAGTATTTCAAGCAACCCCAAGAGGCTGGGAATAAACTAGTAGTCTTCTTTCCTCGGGGGGTGGGGGGAAACAGCCTTATGGACACCTTGGTTCCACACTTCTAGCCTTCTGAACTGAAAGAGAATAAGTTTCTGTTGTTTTAGGTTTTCATGTTTTGGGTCATTTGTTATAGCAACTAGAGGAAAGCAGCAAAACCATTGTTTTAAAAATGTTATATAGATGAAGAGAGAAGATATATAAAGCCAAATATTAACCAGCTAGGGTAGCTGTATTAACATCAGATAAAGTAGATGTTAAGGCAAACAGTTTTGTGGACATAAATAAGACCATTGCAAAATGATTTTTTAAAAAATGCCCACCAGGAAGCTCTAAAGAATGATAAACTAATATGCACCTAACAACCCAGCTTCAAAATACATATAGCAAAAACTGACAAATTATAAGGAGAAATCAACAAATACATAATAGTAGAAAAAATCAATGTGTCTCTTGTTACTTGACAGATCAAGATGGAAATTTAGTACAAATACAAAGGAACTGAACAATGGAATTAATCAGCTTAATCTAATGCATCAGGAACCTGACTTTCTAATAAGTACACATTTGCTTTAGGGGAACACAGACCATTTAAACCGTTGGCAGGCCTCAAGGAAAGTTTCAATCTATCCTACATACCCGCTTCCTTGAGCATAAAGCAATGAAAAAGCAAAATCTAATAATAAAAATGCCAGAAAGAATCCATGTGTCTTGGCAATTTAAAAGGACTTCTAAAAAATCATGGCTCAAATAATCTATTAGAAAATACATGAAACTAGATGGGTGTAGTGGCGCACACCTGTAATTCCAGTACTTGGAAGGCGGAGACAGGAGGATCACAGGTTTCTGGCCAGCCTCAGCAACAGCAGAAACCTTCTGAAATTTGGAGGGAGGGAGGGAAGGAGAGAGGGAGGGAGAGAGAGAGAGAGAGGGAGAGGGAGAGGGAGAGGGAGAGAGAAAGAGAGAGAGAAAGAGAAGGGGAGGGGAGGGGAGAGGGGAGTGAGGAAAGAGAAGACAAGACAGAAAGGAAGAGGAGGGGGAGAAGGGGAGGGGAGAGGGAGAGAGAAAGGAGAGAAACTCAAAGAACAAAAATTGAATGATATGTATATACACATAGAAGGGAGAAAGGAAGAAGGAGAGAGGAGATACTAAAAGAGAGTGGTCTGGGGCAATTCCAGCAAGCCTAGACAAAATATATATATATATATATATATATATATATATATTAAGAAAGAGAAGATACACATTCCCTTCAGGAAAGACCTTCCTATTTTTCATAGTGAACAGCCAGGCAAATGTCTGAATTTCTTTTAAAATCAGAACAACACAGTCATAAATATAACTTTAATATATATTAAACCTAGAGAGAGAGGAGGAGAGGGAGAGTGGAAGGACCTCATGAAGGTGCAGGTGCTTAGAGCTCACAAAAGTCATTATGCGACCCCGGTTCTCTTGAGATTAGATTTTTATTTATAAGTGACAAAAAAAGCATGGTGAGGGAAAGCAACTCGGTCTGAGGCACCGTTTATAAATTTCCCCAGAAGGCGGACAGCACACGGACAGACCTCAAACACCGACAGCAATGGCGGCTCCCACTCTGAGCACCTCCTGTGCACGGAGCCTCTGCTAAGTGCTCACCCACTCTGCGGCACCGTTCATCATCTTATCTCCTGATCAGCTCAAGAGATGGCATTATTCTGATCTCTGTTTTACAAATGAGGACACTGAATCTAAGAATGTAGACACTTTTTAAAGATTTCCGGGGCTGTTAAGGGAAGATAAGACCTGGATTCTGTGTATCGTTAGAGATATGAAGGAGGATGAATCCTGGGCTCTGTGACAGATAATGAGGCCGGTCCTGGCACTCTTGCAGCAGCCCAGGCAAAGGATGGCGGGCCTCGGTCCAAGGCGGTCATCAGTGATCAAAGGAGAAAATGAATTTGGGGAATACTCAGGAGATGCCACGACAGGGCAGGAGCGAGAGAAAGAGAAGAACTAAGCAAGATGACGGTTGCTGCTGTGAGCACTGGGGATAACTGGGCACAAAGATAGGGCATAGAGCAGGAGGCTCAGGAAGAGGGTGAGCGCAGGTCTCTACCTGTGGGGCACGAAGCCTCCATGGGACGCACAGATGGGGTCAGATGCCCTGTACATACCCAGCTTATACATACAGCCATCCCTCCTTCTCTTTGAGGATTAGTTTCAGGACTCCCCTGCCAACACCCAGACCCCGAGATGCTCGTGTTCCTTATACAAAATGCTGTCGTATTTGCCTAGAACAACCTGCCCACATCTTCCCATATACTTCAAGTCATCTCTAGATTACTCATCATGCCGAATACAATGTAAATTCTATGTAAATATTTTCTGAACTGCATTGTGTTTTGTCTGTATTATTCTTGTTGTTTTCTTATTCTTGCATTTTGGGTTTGCTGTTAATTAAATCTGCAGTTATGGAACCCACAGCTACGAAGAGCTGACTGTATGCATTCTCTGCTCCGTATACTTGATCTCTCATTATATCTTAATCTGAAGACTTCAAGGAATGGAGACTTCAAGAATGAAGAAACATCTTAATAAGAACCAAATATCGATCTGGGTGTGGTAGCACACTCCCTGTTATCCCAGTATTTGGGGAGCTGAGACAGGAGGATTACAGGTTCAGGGCCAGCCTCAGCAAGTTAGCAAGATCCTGTTTCAAAATTTAAAAAAAAAAAATAGGGCTGGGGTTAAACTCAGAGGTAGAATGTCTCTGGGTTCAATCCCCAGTACCAAAAAGAAAAAATGAACCAGTGATTAAGCTTCCTGAATGTCTTCATAAGTCTATTTGTGTTCGTTCTGTCCATCTCTCTCTCTCTCTCTCTGTCTCCCTCTCCTTCTCCCTCTCCCTCTCCATCAGCTGATTATTGTTTAGGCTTTAAACATGCCTCTGTGTATACTATGATCACTTTAGAGAAGAAGAAATGGAGGCTCAGAAGAATTATTTGACCATCCAAAAGTGATGGAGACAGAATAATATATTTTCCCCATCCTGAAACATACACACACACACACACACACACACACACACACACACACGTTTTTTCCAGTATTCCATGTAACCTAGGAAATTTTATAGAAAGGAAGGAAACACCCAGCATTTAAAACATCATGGAGATTTAGAACTAAATTGTTATACTCATAAAAAGAAATACTATACAGCAATACAAATGAATAGACTACAGGTACATGTATCAAACAGATGGATTTCACAGAAATAAACATATTGCAAATGTCAAGCATGTAATTCTGTTTACATAAGGTTTTAAAAACTGATCAAAGTGAATTCAAACATAGATTTATGTAGTGAAATTACAAATGGCAGCAAAAAACAGAATGAATTACGGCTAAAAGAAAGGACACACAGGGGACCTGGTAATGCTCCACTGCAAAGCTGGCAGGTGGGTTCAGCTTGCATTCATTAAAATAATTCTCAGGTGCCATATATGTGATATATATATTAAATATTGCACAATTTTTTATTTTTATGCCTTTATTGGTGCATTATAATCTCACGTCATAATGCAGGTCACAGCGATAGTGACCTACGTGCACACAGCACTTGGTGGACTTCCCCGGCTCCCTCCCTAAGCCCCTTCCTCACACAGGATATGGAGGTTGGCATTAGTATTCCCCCTAGGTACCTAATGCCAGTGGGAGTGATTCCTTCACTGGTCCTCCTTCCCCCTCCATAAAGACACTACGGTCTTTTTCTTCTTCTTCTTTCTGTGCTCTTACTCATTCTCTCTGATTTTTCTTCTTCCCTTTCCAGTACTCTCTGACATTTTTTCATAAGCCACAAACTCAGCCTCTATGGTTTTCTTTCCAGAACATTAAATACTATGAATTAAATATGGTTTGTCCCCTCTAAAGCTTGTGTTAAAATTTTACTCCCATTATGAAACATAAGAAGTGACACCTGTGAGAAGTAACGACAGCTTGGCCCCCATGACTGAATCTACCCATTCATGATAAGGAACCAGTAGACCAATGGGTTACCTCAAGAACGAGTCTGCTATAAAAGCCAGTTAGGCCCTTTCTCTCCCACACTCCCGGCCTTTCACCATGAGCTGCTGGCACCCTGGAACTCTGCCAGCCAGAATGCCATCACCAGATGTAGCCTCTCAACCTGGACCACACCCAGGAGCCCAAAGAGACCTCTTCTCTTTCTAAGTTACCTGGTCTGTGGCACTGTATAATTAGCAACAGAAAACAAACATACTACACTCAGGGTCAGGGAAGTAGAGGATCCAGAATGGGGCAGAATGAGCCTTGGACTTAACTCAGCAGCTTCTATGGAAAACATCTGATTCTTCCTCTTACGTCATCTGTGTGGTTTGGTTAGCATGTCTTTTTCTTCACTTGATGGCATAGCATTCCTCCTCCTCCTCCTCCTCCTCCTCCTCCTCCTCCTCCTCCTTCTTCTGCTGGTACTGGGGTTCCTGGAAACCCTTCTACCTCTGGGCTACTATTTTATATTTTTATTTGGAAACAGGGTCCCTTAAGCCAGCAAGGCTGGCTTCGAACCTGTGTGATCCTCCTGCCTCCGCCTCCCAAGTGCGGGGATTACAAGCGTGTGCCACTATGCCCAGCATAGCATTTCTTTTGTTTGGGCCAAGTAGATAGCTTCTGATCTCAAGCCATTAAATTCCACCTTACTGCTAGAGTACATGTCAGCTGCCCTTACCCAGCATGCCTCCCGGGGCGGCCTTCCCAGAGCAGAGAGGCCAGGGTGGAGATTTGCTCTGAAAGTGCACAGAAATCAAGACTAGGAATACATGCAAATCCTATCAAGGACATGCAGGGAATGATGGTTCCTAATGAGAGTTTGTTTCTCTCTCTTTTTCTGTGGCACTATTTCTTCTATTATGAAAGGCACCCACTTAGCATCCTCAAAAAAAAGATCATTCCTCATGGTGCAATGTGACAACTATGAATTATATATTTCTTGGTCCATGTGCTCCCATTTTCCCCCCAATTTCATCTGCCAGAAAAGTGCAACAAAGCAGCAAAAATTTTTCTCTGGCATTTTAATGTGCTTACTTAGCAGGGCTCAGAAACTCTTGGCAAAGATAAATAAGAGTTCAAGTACACAAGAGGTAGAAAAAAAAAAAAAAGAAAGGAAGAAAGAAAGCTCAAGTGGGTCTCAGCCAGGAAAATTTGCCACGGGAGCAAGTTGGATAACTCCATGTACCCAGGGAAGCCTCTTCTCTGAAACTGACCCTTGCTAATCGGCCCAAAGCAGTTGACACCTCTGCAGATGGGTATGGGAGAGAGAAGGAACAGCAGCAAAGAGGAAGCAGGAAGAGAATGGGGTGGCTGCTGGCATCGGGCCTGTGAAGGCTAATCGTCATCGCCTTCTCCTTCAGTCGCTGTATCCTGAGTTGTTTCGGCTTCCAACACTGTTAGGCAAGAAATTGAAGATGAAGGGAGGAAGCACAGGTAGCATCTCTACCAAAGATGCGTCAGGTTTCTCTCCAGATTCATTCTCCATCCTTTTTCCCTCTATTGCACACCCGGAAGGGAGGCCTACTTTGACAGTTTGAAGGTTCTTCCCTCCAGTGTTAGACTGGCTTCCACCAATAGGAGGTGCCTTCAAGAGACTAAGGAACGGAAAGAGATGTTGAGGTCTGCTCCCCCGGCTCCCTCCCTTGGGGTTGTAGTGTGGTAGAGGCTACAGTCATCCAGACCCCTGGTGATATCAGGCATCCTCTCCTAGGGTTACAGCTACCCTTGAATTCCATCAGCCACACTTTTTTCTGGTCCCATATGGCCCTGAGGTGGCCACTGCTTCCTCCTCTGTTGCTAGCCCTTGGATAGCAACCAGTCCATGTCTTTCCTTGCTACTTTCCCTTAACTCTGTCTAAACCTTGGTAAATATGAAGCTAATCCATCCTCAATCGCTCCTTCTAAGTGTGCAATCTGTCTCCTGCCAAGATCCTCCCAGATAGAGCATCCTATCACTGTTGGAAGACTTCTCCCAAGGTTACCATGTCTCCTTAAGGGCAGAGATGTAGTCAAACCTAGGACCTGACACACAGAAAGTTCTTAAGAACTGCCGAGTATGTGGCTGAACAGAGACTGGATTCAGAGATGCAACTGGAAGCTTTTTGCCACAAAATGATTAGCAAACTTCAAGAAAGGAAATTAAATGTCCATAAGAAAGCCATCTTGTTGGAGAAAGAGGTTATGACTAAATACTGTAATATACTTGTGTTCATAAAAGAAGAGAAAGTACACTAATGAATGTCACAGGGAAATCAAGCCTGAAAAAGGTCACTGGAGGTGACAGAGAAAGGGCGCTGGTGACCTTTGAGACCAACACTGTCAATGTTTTGGGGTAATTAAAGAAATGAGGCAGAAATCGAGGCTGCCTCTCAACAAGGAGGCCTGGCTGGAGCAAGCGCAGACCGTGAGTTACCAAGCGCATCTTATCCCAGCAATAACCAACTTGAATATATAATGTTAAACACAGTCTATTTTCAAAATAGAAAATACTGCAGTCTACCTAGAAATAACCAATATAAAGAAGATTAGAAATTTGACTACATGGAATAAAATAAGATGGTATATAACTTGGCAAAGGAAGGCATATTTCAAATTGAAAGATGGAACATCATCAAGATACAATAATACAAAAAAAAATCTCCACAATTTCTCCTTTTTGAAGTGTGGGTTTAACACAATTCCAAGTAGGATTTTCTTTGGTTGGATAATAACAAAGTGTTCTAAAATTAACCTAGAAGAATACAGTGGTTAAAAAAATGTTGACATTTATTTTTATTTTATTTTTATTCTTTTAGTGATGTGTTGTAATTATCATGGTGAGGTTGGAAGTGGCACAGCATACATGACAAATCTCCTGGTGTGTTTCCCTCACCTCTCCATACATGTTAATAAGAAGGTAGTGATACCATTATTTATGGACATATCATTATTTGTAGACATCTTTTGTAAAGAAGCAAAATGAAGGGGGCTGCCCCATCCAATATTAAGTAGGAAATAAAGCAATAACCATTAAATTGGCGTGATCATGGGGAGGAAATTTATATCTACACTGGGAGGTGAGGCTTTAAAATATTTCCTTTTCTTGGACAGTCATCCAATTTTCCAAGCATTAAGTAATAAAAATAACCCCGGCTCTCGAAATGTTAGAAATTTCCTTCCAGGGCCGTGGAGTCGAGGATGACTTCTGGCCCATCTCCTGTGCGTGACGGGGCAGCTCCATCCATCTATCCCACACGGAGCCCAGCAATCCTCAGAGGTTCTCGTGCTTGATAACCGCTCACCGAGGACAAATCACTCTGCCCACATCCGTCAGAGATGCAGCCCAAGCCACAAAGCCTCCGTCATGGCAGCCAAATAAAGAGCCCAGGTTGTAAATCAACCTCCAAGCTGCCTTCCCACCTCCTCCTTACAAGTAAGGACGTAATTTTCACCGGAGTTACAGTTTAAACTTATGAGTTTACAGATAACCAGCATTATTCTTCCAGAAATAGGGATGGTACTCACAACAGACACACAAACTCCAGGATGGATGGAGACTGCAGCAAAATGCAGGGTGGAGCCCTGTCAGCTCATAAAGCTCCTTGTCATGTCAGCAACCACACACACACACACGCATGCACATGCACACATGCACGCACACACACGTGCACACACACAGCTGGCCTGTCTTCAACTGAGACCCAATTCCTCCTGAAGGGCCCCAGGATATCCCGCCCTATGCCAAGGCATTTGGGAATGAGTAAAACTTTTAGACAATCATGAAGTCGCATCCATAATCTTAACAGTGAGGAAAAATTCCAGGTCTATTCCTAGCCCACTTCCATGTGTTCTCGAGAGCGTGAGATGCCTTCTCTCAACATGATAACAGAGGTGGATAGGGAGGATGCCTGGGACAGGAGGCTCACACTTCCAGCTCACACAACATACTGAGCAGCTCTGATCACTGAGAGACCAGGGAGCAGGAGGTGACGGAATGAGCAAGGGGAGCGAGGGGACAGGAACGTTCCTTGGGAAATACTGCCAGAAAAGAGGATAGCACCATTATGGATACAAATAGGAGTGATATTTCATTCAACTGACAAGTGTTTATTAAATATAAAGCATCATGATAAGTACTTTAACATATATATATATTATATATATATATTATGCTAAATAGGTATGTGTTAAGTATATATTTTAAATTCAATTAATTCATATATACACACACATACATACATACACACAATATTTTTAAATGTATAATTCAAAATACTTTTCTCTCTCTCTTTTTTTTTTTTTTTTTGTTGCTAGGGATTCAACCCATGGTCTCATGCGTCTTAATCACACACTGTAGCACTGAGCCTCCACCCCAGTCCTCAAATGACTCTTTTTTTTTTTTTTTCAGTACTGAGGATGGAACCCAGGGGCATTGTACTCCAAGCTATACCCCAAGTCCTGTTTTTTATTCTTTATTTTGAAACAGGGTCTCACTGAGTTGCAAAGGGCCTTACGAAGCAGTAGCTGAGACTGTCTGCAAACCACGATCCTCCTGTCTCAACCTCTCAAATGCTTATTACAAGTGTGCGCCACCACGCCCAGCCTCAAATGACTCTTAATAGTGGCTATTCCGAATTACTTGACTCTTCCCTCCCCTCAGCTCCTGCTCCCACTCGGATAAGCTCATATCACCCCTGCCTGAGTTACTGCAGTCAACTCCTAGCACAGTCTCCAGAGTAAGTTTTCTAACATGCAAACCTGATTGCCACTTGTTTCAAATCCTACAGTCCCTGTGGGCTGCCTATGGCAATACACAAAGTTACTCATTTAGCAGACGCCCTGCCCCGCCCCATCCCTGCCTCTCCTCCACTGCATCTCCCCTTGGGATGCCTGTATAACACCACTGACACCCTGAGGTGTCTCATCTCCTCTGCTCAGCACTGCCCTGCAAACCCTTTGTGAACACCACCTAAGCAAGAAGGTCAAATGCTGCTCCTCAGTGGAAATCTCAGCCTCAGCACTGCTGATATCAAATGCCACGTGCCCTGGACTGTCCACTCCTGTAAGCAGAGGCCTCCTGCACACAGGAATGCACATTTGTGTCTTACCTATGGCCTGGCACCCAGCAAGCACGTGTCATTGTCCTGCACACAATGAGTTGCAGAGTGAATGAGTGGGTAGATAGTGAATCAGTGCCGGGCTGGCCAAATACATCATCATGTTCTAGTGTTGATATAAAAATCTCCTGGTGGCATGTCAGAAGCTGCAAGCACTGTTTCATGAATTCATGTCGAATCAGTATTGATTCTCCAGTTCATACATTTAGTACAATGATCTTGATGTTTGTTGACAACTGCATTATTATGATGATTTTGACATTTTCTATCCTGTATCTTCTGTGCTTCTCAGACATGAGGTCCGCAGGTTAAATTATCCTTAATATTTTGAACCAAGGCATAAGAGTTCAATTGCATCAACTGCCTCTTGGTGGAAGTGAACAGAATTTTCCTGAAGTAGAAGGACAAGAGTAAACCTGTGGTCCAACTTAGAATCTCCAATTCTGGAAGGAGGGACAGATCAGCCAGCCTCCACATCTCATCTGGTGGAGGATTCAAAACAGTTGGTCACATAATTTGTACTGTATTCTTCCAGGAATAGAGAGCTCACCACCATGTAGGCCAAGATCATAAACCATTTCTGGTTTATAGCTCAAATACATAAAACTTTCAAAATGTATAGCTTGGTTTCTTCTAGCCAATAATCTTACTTCTCTCTTCTACATCTATCAGGCCAAGAATTACACTTTCATATAATTCTCAAGAATCTCAAGACATTATCACAGCCTATCCTTACATCCTCTCTTTTCAAGGTTAAACATATTCACTCCTTCAACCTCCTTAATATGACCATGTTTTAAAACTTTTCACAGTGTCACCATCAGTTCAGGGTACTATAAAAAAATGGTAGCACATACTGGGTGCCTTAAATCACAGACATCTAAGACATCTATATCTCACTGCTGTGGAAGCCATAAGCCCAAGACCAAGGTTAAAAGACTTGGTTCATGATGAGGGCCCTCCTCCTGGCTCACAGGCCCCCTTGCTGGACCCACACCTGGCACAGGCCTGTGTCTTTTCTCTGTGTTTATGCTGGGGGTTGAACCCAAGGCCTCCTGCATGTACATGCTCTATTGCAGAGCCACACACCCATCCCTTTATCCCTTTCTTATAAGAACATTAATCCCATTATGGGGATCCACTTTCATGACCTCATCTGAACCTATTTACCCACCTAAGACCTCACCTCCAAATATCAGCTCACTGGGGGTTAGGGCTTCAACATTTGATTTGTAGGGATAAAATTCAATTCATAGCACATGGTCATCTACTGCTGGATTCTGTCCTAAAAGATAAAACAATGACTAATAGGTCTCTGCATTTGTGCGTCTCCCCGAGCCCAGATACTAGAGGTACATTTTTGTCCATTAGCTGAACTGTTCATGCAGCATTTGCAGTTCCAAGAGATATGAATCATTGTTATGTGCTTGAAGTGCCTTTGGAACAAACTGTCCATAAATTTTCAAACTGCGGTTTTATTCAAAATGACATGTCTTACATGTATTATGAACTTCATACTTCCTGAAATCTTTCTACAAAGATTATTTAATTTGATCCTCGGAGAATCCTGATCCACATTAAGCAGGTAAGAACATTCAGACCCGGCAAGGATGAGAGTGTTCCTAAGATCACTGAACAGAGATCCAGAATGTTGATCCCTGTATTTCAGGCTGCTAAGCACACCTTAAGAAAATGAACTCATACAGGGTGTGATGGCGGGCGGCTGTAATCCCAGGACTTGGGAGACTGAGACACAAGGATTGCAGGTTTCAAGATCATGTTTCAGGACAAAAGAAAAAAGTTAAAGGGATGGGGGTGTCGTTTGGAGGTAGAAAGCCCCTAGGTTCAATCCCAAATATAGAAGGAAAAAATGAAGGAAGGAAGGGAGGGAGGGAGGGTGGGAGGGAGGGAGGGAGACGCAATCTCAAATTCCATGTCACAGTGATGAGGAGGATAAAAGGCCTGAATCTCACTCTCAGTGCTAAACACTGGCACAAACATCCCTCTGTGTGGGGAGGTGATAAACATACATCTCTGGCTTGGTCTGGCTGCCAACATACCCGAGTGGGTAGAATGAAAGAATATTTCTAAGAAAATAAAGAAGAGGCTGGTGACCATCGGGGCCTGCTTAGAGCAGGCGTTTGTCACATAGGTCAATTGTATCACCTAAGCCTCACATCACTTAGAAACCTACACAAGGGAGAAAAAAGCTGACTGAAGGATGGGTGGGAAATCTGCTGAATTGAGGAAGGCTCCCTGCTATGACCTGAGAAATCTGCAGGCCACAAAGGTGCCTATGATGATGCGGACCAGGCCTTTCACTCGACACCTGGCAATTCCATCAGCCTTCAGAAGAGATCCCCTCTCCTCCTCTTCGCAGGCCCCCAGCCTGCCTTCTGGAACTTCATCCCTAAAGACAGGCTTTACGGAAGGACAGTGACGGTTGGCAACACTAACCTTTACCAATCTTGCAAAAAGCATATAAATTTCAATTACTATGGATGTAGACCCAGAGATTTTGAGTGACAATAATTCCGGTGATGTAGGTAAAAACATCTCTAATCTGAAAATCCAAAATGCTTCAAAATTTTGAAACCTTTTGAGCAGCAACATAACATGCTGAAATATTTCCAGATGCGGAAACATTTCAGATTTTTTTCAGAACTAAGTGTGGAACCCAGGGCCATTCTACCACCAAGTTACACGCCCAACCCTGTTTTTTTATTCTTTAATTTGAAACAGAGTCTCACTAAGCTTTGGAGGTCCTCACCAAGGAGCTGAGGCTGGCTTGGAACCTGCAATCTCAGACTTCCAAATACTGGGATTACAAGTATGCACCATCACTCCCAGGTAGCATTTCAGATTTGTCTTCAGGATAGGTATGCTCTAAGAGAAAAATGTATGCAAATATTGCAAAATCCAAAAAACAGCTCTACAATATGGAACACTACTGGTTCCAAACACATCAGAAAAGGGATAAACAACCTGTACCACAGAGGGCAAATAATGAAATTAGAATAAGGAAGAGTAAGGAAAAGAAAAACGAACCACCCTAGGAAAATGTTACAACCTACCTTATCCTTAAAGTTATCAGCATCACACACACACACACACACACACACACACACACACACACTACCACCAACATCATCATCACCACTACCACCTCACCACCACCACCATCCCTAACTAATCTATAGAATCTGGAAACCATAAAATACCTATTCTAAAAGAGCTATCCTGAAGCAACATACATATTTAAAAAGCAATCATCCAGTATCTCATAAAAGACCCTGTTGGCAAGGTTCTACTTATAAGGAAATTTCCTCCTTTAAGCGCCTCTCTGAGGTGATACATGGAATTTTTGTCTTGCAAATATATACTCTCTGCCCTCTACATCCATGGGAAGAGTTTTAAAGTTGGGCTAGACTATTTCTCCAGGCAGGGTACCCTTCCTACCCCTTGACTTTGGGCTTGGCCCTGAGACTCACGCTGGCCAACAAGAGCTTAGTGGATGTGGCAGGAGTCAAGGCTTGAAATGCTCTTGAGCTGCTGGTTTGGGCCTCTGTATCCTGGCATCGTCATGACAACATGCTTTAGGAGGCTCACTGGTCCAAGAAGGAGGAGAGACACAGGTAGAAATCAAATCTAATCGGTGGCTGAGAACCAAACTCAGTTGAATTTAGCCCAGATTGGTCAAACCTCAGCTTACCTAAGAAAAAGAATATCTTCCAGAATAACTCTTTTATATTTTTGGCCCGAGTAACAAGGAATATGGGATGTTGATGCCATTTATTAAGATAGAGAAGTAAGGAAGAAATGATTTGGAGTGTGGAAGGCTTTGACAGATAATCAGGAGTGTGGTTGGGGCATATTAAATTGGAGCTGCCTGTTAAATACCCAAATGGAGCTGTCAAGTGTATAGGATATAGAGTTCAGGAAGGAGGTTAGGTTCAGAATTACAAAATTGGGATTCAGCAGTGTCTAACTGCTATTTACAGAGAAGTTCTTTGAGGAGAATGTGTAAGTGGTAGGAACACACAAAGAAAAAAGAAGTCTACGTTTTGATCCCTGGGCACTCCAACAAGTAGGAGCCAAAAAGAGAAGAAGTAAAGAAAACTGAGAAAATTGAGAAGAAAAGCTCAGAAACAGTGGAGTCTAAGAAATGACCACTGAATTTGGCCACGTCGAGGCATCAGCGATGGTCCCAGAACCCATTTCAAAAAACAAAGCCTAGAGCAGGTGTAAGAGAGAACAAGAGGGTAAAAGATGAGAGTTCCTGAGGAACTGCATTCAACCCAGCAATCTCAGCAGAGAAACAATACCTGGACAGAAAAAGAACAGAAAACAAAGTTGGGGATGTGATCCGAGCATCAGCATAAAGCTAAAGAGTCCAAGAACCAGGATCTTAGAGCCTGTTCTGCCTGCTCAGCTTCTGACAGATCCCTTCACAGAGCTCACCCATGTCAAATGGAGACGTGAGCCAAAGATCTAAGATCCCTCACAACTCTCAGGTCCCATGTTCCTCCCCTGCAGCTACACTTTGAAAACATGTGGCAGAAGGAGGACACAGGCAGAAAGGCACATCCATCCATAACAAGCACATGGACCACATGCCTGCACCTCTGAAGTCAGTAGATTTCCCAAGGCCTTCCTTACAGAGTTTTTGTGATTCCACATGACCTGTACAGATGGGCATCGGTGGGGCCCCGCACTGGATGAAAACCTTGGAGTGCTGTGGAATCGCAGAAAACCAAAATTCTTCTTTATCTGGGTGCCTGGGTACAGCAACACAGACTAGTTTAAAACCCTTCCAACCAGGCTTACAAGTGTTAAAGTCAATATCTTGGAGAATCAACAAACTCTGCAGATACACAAATGATCCCCTGAATAAATACGAAATAACCAAACACACCACAGTCCAGATTTCAAGGAGGGCCACTCCCGCCCTTGAGCTAATATCACAGTGGACATCCTCCTCACTTTTGCCCATCTGGAGTCTAGCCTCAGAACAAACACAGGCAGGGTACAAACTCACGAGGCTCCAAAGCAGCCCACTCCATCAGGCTCATTTGAAACACGCTCGAAAGGGAAGTGGAGGCTGCTTCATGATTCCATCTTCTGCACCCTCATCCTCATTCTGCCTGTGAACACACAGGAGAAGCTGGTTCCCTCAGAGCTCCGTGTGCCCAACCTCCCGAGCAGGAGCCATCAGCTGACCAGATTTCTCAATCGTCCCTTTCCCCCAGCCCACTGGTCCTGCACCTTCTTCCTCGCTGTTTCATGTGATTTTACTTCTTTCCCTCGCTAGAGCTCCCAGATGAGAAAAACAAATAGCAGGCACATTGGAGATAAACACTCCGTGGAGAAGCATCCAGCCTGGTCTCTCGCCATGGTCAACAGACCCACCTGGCCTGATCAGCAGGCGGCTGGTTCACACAGGTAAACATATGAATCACATGGTATGTGCCACCAAGGGAGATGCACGTGCATACGACAGGACGAAAGAGAATGCACGCATCCCCGCATCCCACGTACCGTCCACCTCCCAGAGAATGGTCTTGAGGGCCCGGGTTGCTGGACCACTCTATACAAAACGTCCTCAATTCATTGTTTCTGGCTGGAGGAGATCTGGATGCCTTTGGGAGATTAATGACCTACAGGATGCGGACATCCTAAGAAGCCCCACATTGAAAGGCCAATTTCCATTTCAGAAGAGCTGCAGGGAATGTATATGGAAAGAATATCTCTATGGCTCTTTCTCCTGGCACCAGGGCCCCTCTCCCAGCACCTGCAGGTTAAGCCAGGCCAGGGTCAATTCCTCAGGGGTTGAAGCAAGCCAGCCTGCCTGGGTGCACGGGGGTGGGTGGTGCCCCCGGCCTTTCCTCCCCCAGAGGAGCCCGCAGGAGCTGCACAGGTTACGTGGTGCTCATTTCGCAGGCTGAGGGGAGCCCTTTAACTTGGATGCATTCATTTATATCCCACTCCGCTGCAAAAAGAAAAGAAAAGAAAAGAAAAGAAAAGAAAACGCAATAATAGTTAAAGCAAAAAAAAAAAATCATGAGTTGTGAAAGTAATACATAACTGAGAAGTGATATAATAAAATTACGGCTCAGGACTCTTCTGGTTAATTATCTGAGGCGGGTGTAGGTACAGGCAGAAGACATTATACACAAGGGGGTCTTGGAGATTTCCCAGTTGCTCCCACCTCATGAGATTCCACTGACCAATCAGGACCCAGCCTAAAATGTCCTGCTGTCCCTCTCCTTCAGACCCGCAGAGGCCCAGGCAGCTGGCCAGGAGGAGGGGCTCTGCTTCCCCAGCTCCACACAGTGGGAAGGTTCCTTACTCTGCAGTCCTGGTGCCTGAGCTGGACACAGTCTCTCTGAGCAATGCTTGGCTGCTGCACCACATGACACGGGGCTCGTCTCCCCTGCGGCTTCCCTCTCTACCTGCCATCAAACTGCACTTAGACTTTTTTCTACCAACCTCTGGGGCAGGATCACAGGGTTCCAGGCTTAGGAAAAACCTTGGTCATATAACAATAATCTCAGGGATTTTCTCTCTTCTCCTTCCTTCTTTCCTTTCTTTCTTTCCTCCTCCTCCTTCTTTTTCTTTTTCCTCTGCCTCCTCCTCTTCCTCCTCCTCCTTCTCCTCTCTACTTTTCTTTCTCTCTCTCTCCCCCTCCGTGTGTGTGTGTGTGTGTTTGTGTGTGTGTGTGTAACTCTCAGAGGCTTGGTTTCTTATACCTTACCATGAGCTCTTAGATCTGACCATGAATGACAGGAGCCACACCAAAAAGCTGGCGCAGAACTTGGGAAACAGTAGTAGCTCAGACAGTCAGGGCCTTCTTATACAGTGTACACACTGCTAGTGGGAATGTTAAATGGTGTTGCCAATTTAGAAAACCAGTTTGACACTTCCTCAAAAAGTGATTTAGACATGGGATTGCCATATGACCCAACAATGCCACTCCTAAGTACATACCCCAAAGAAATAAAAACCTCTGTCCAAACAAAAGCCTGTATACGAATGGCTCAGAGCAGCATTCTTCATAATACCCAAGAACAACAACTCACACATCCCATCAGTTGCTGAATAAACAAAATGTGGTACATCCATGCAATAAAATATCATTTGACCATGAAAAGGAATAAAGTGCTGAAACATGGATAAACCTTAAGATCATTATGCCAAGTAAAGAAAATCAGGAAAAAGCCAAATAGATTGCATGATCCCATATATACAAAATATTTAAAACAGATAATCAATATTGACAGTAAATAGATTAGTGGTTGCTGGGGGGATGGAGAGTCACTACAAATGGGTACTAAGTATATTTTTGAAGTGATAAAAAGATAGTAGCAAATTGTATGTCTTAAAAGAGTGAATTCTATGACATAAGAATATTGATTAAAATAATGGGAAAATATAACAGAATTTAAAGGGGAAATAGTAAGGGTTCCTTGCCATTCTTTTGTAACTTTCCGTGTGTGTGTGCGTGTGTGCGTGTGTGTGTGTGTGTTAGTTACTGGGCATTAAACCCAGGGTGTCCTACCTCTGAGCTCTACTACCAGCATTGTTTTATATATTGCTTTAATTTTATTTTAAAACAGGTTCTCACTGACTTAGTAAGTTGCTGAGTCTGGCCTCGAACTTGTGATCCTCCTACCTCAGTCTCCCACACACTGGGCTTACAGGCATGTGCCCCCACACCCAGCTTTTCTCTAACTTTGTTGCTTCTACTTCCAATGTAGTGGCCATCCTTTGCAAAACAGCCTGCCTGGGTCCTAATGCAGCTGCCTGAGACTAGCATAGCCAAAGCTTCTACCTCTTTTTCTACTAGGGCACTTCTCTGACCTTAATTCTCTATCAGTCCATCCATCCATCTATCCATCCATCCACCCACCCCTCATTTATCTAAAATTTTAGTCTGCTTTCTTTCTGCTGCACAGTCCTCTTATATTTATCCTGCCTGAGTCAAATAAATTAGAGGCAGTTTTGTGTCATAGTCATGTACACAATTTTCTGTTCTTTGGGAACAATTAACTACTATACCTTTTCCATTCCATTGTCTGCAAAGCAATAGATTACGGGCAAGAAATATGTATTTCAGCTGTGTTTGATTTCAAAAAGATAGAAAAAGTCATTGTCTCTATGAGGATGAAAGGCAAAACCTGCCTCCATCCCCTGCCCCTAATGGCTAATGGTGAGCTGAAATTAAATAATCTTTTTCAAAACCCATTAGAGGGAAGAGGTTTTTCCAAGCAGACAACCCAGTGAGCGCCTCATGAATTTTCCTGACATCTCACATGACAAAAATGTCCCCTTTAATCCCCTCCCAAGGCTAACAACTGCAGCAACTCAACCCTTCACATTTAATTTCCTTTTAAAACCAGGTTTCTGAGGGGGCTAGGCATCCATGTCGGTGGTTACTCTGGAAGGACTCCAATGAGCAATAACTGCCTGGAACCCAATATGTAATCATTGTTATGTAAATCGCCTTCCTAGCGAGAAACTCTGAGTCAATACACATTTTCTCCCAGACCAGCTTGCTCTCTCCCCTAATTAGCTTTTACTGAGCTATGGCTCGCCATTTTTTTTAAGGTCAAAAGTCCCCTTTACAGGATATCCACCTGATACAGTGAATATTTTCTTCTCAAGGGCTGCTTTCGTTCTTGATAATTACTCTTTCCCAAAGAGGAATGAGCATAGTGCGTTTGCTAATGCATCTTTGTTACGCTGGACAGTTGGCCACGCCGCAGGAGAACCTCTGCTCTTCCCGTATTAACCTTTTTCATTTGCTCTTTCAAATTTCAATTTACTGAAAGAGTGTCTTTCCAACACTCAGAGAGATCCCTGGAGGAAAAATATATCGGGAAGACGCATCCTTGACCTCCTGGAATTTACAGTCTAGACAGGAAGCTGAGATACACCCATGTTGCTTGGGTGATGATATATATATATATATATATATATATATATATAGTCCCCTGAGAATATGCTTTACGATGATGCAGAGAGTTAAGAGCTCAGTGTGGGTTCTGAATAAAATATTCATGTTCATTATATCCAAAGAATCTAGTTCAACAAGTGTAAAAGTGTCTGTGCTTCTCCGCTTCATGGGCTCTAAGTTGGGATTTCATAAACTTCTCCTGGGGAAGCCCTCACCTGCCAAGTCCATCTAGCACAGCCGCCATGCACAACTACCATGCCCTGCTCTAGTGAGCCCAGCTGTGGAGATGTGAGACAACGATATGGAAAATAAAGATTCATTCACACCTTCTACCAATTTAGACTTCCTAGGCATGTCCTAGGTCCTAGACCTAGAAATTTAGCCACAAACAACACAGATACGATTCCTGACCTTCTGCCCTCACAGCCTAAAGGGAAAGATGGATTAATGACAGTCAGCCCTTCTTATGGTCTGGATCTCCCAAAAGCACGTGTGTTGAAGCCTGGTCTCCAGTGCTCCACAGTTCAGAGGTGGGGCGTGGCTGAAGGAGGGATCACTCGGGATGTGGCCCTGAGGACTTTACCTGTCACTGGCACACCTCCCCCTCCCTCCCTCCCTTCCTTCTCCCTTTCTCTCTCTCTTCCCCTTTTCTTAGTTGCCAAGAGCTGAGCAGCTTTCCTTGGCCACTCCCACCATGATGTTTCCAGCTTGGTACTAGCCAATCATAAACTGAACCTCTGAAACTGTGAACCAAATAAACCTTTCTCCCTCTGTGTGTTCTTGCCTGGCATTTTGGTCACAGCAAAAACAACAACAAAAAAAAGCTGACAAATAGCTGGGCATCGTAGCACACACTTGCAATCCTAGCATTCGGGAGGCTGACACTGGAGGATTGAGATTTGCAGCCAGCCTCAGCTACTTAGTGAGGCCCTCTACAACTCAGTGAGAGACCCTGCTTCCAAACAAAGAATAAAAAACAGAGGACTGGAGGTGTAGCTCAGAGGTAGAATGCCCCTGGGTTCCATCCCCAGTACCAAAGCTGACATCCCACACACAAAGCTGACAAATACAGCCCTCAACATTTGCAGGTTCAACATCCACGAATTCAACTAACTGCAGAGTGAATACACTCACAAATAAAATCCTGTCTGTACTGAACACATACAGACCTTATTCCTTGCCATTATTTTCTAAACAAGATAATGACCATTTACACAGCATTTATTCCGTATTAGATATCTGATGTGAAGTTTATTTAAAGTACACACGAGGATGTGCATAGGTTCTGTGCAAATATCATGTTATTTTACATAAGAGGCTTGAGCATCCCCTGGCACGGGCATGCTCGGGAAGACTGGGAACTGATTCCCCATGGATACCCAGGGACAACTGCATACAAACAATTCATTTCAATGAGGAGCAAACGAGGAGTGGGGCATCCAAGGGGAGCAGGTGACAGGGTTTATCAAGGCTTCTCTGAGAAAATAAAGCTTAAACTGAGATCTTACAAAGGAAAGACTGATGGGTTATGATACCAACTGGTGAGGATGGGAAAGAGAAGTCCCTCCTGGCCTTTTTTTTTTCTTTTTCTTTTTTCCTTTTCTCTTTTTTCCCCTTTGGTATTGGGGACTGAAACCACGGGTATTCTACATCTGAGCTATACCCCTAGCTCCCCTTCCCTTTTTAAAAAACAAGGTCTTAGTTGGGCGTGGTGGCGTACACCTGTGCTTGAGAAGCTGAGACAAGAGGATTGCAGGTTCGCACCCAGTCTCAGCTACTTAGTGAGACCCTCTGCAACTTAGTGAGACTCTATTTCAAAAATAAAGAATAAAAAACAGGGCTGGGGGTGTAGCTCGAAGGTAGAATGCCCCCGGGGTTCAATCCCCAGTACTGTAAAAAATAAAAATAAATAATAAAGAAAAACAAGGTCTTGCTAAGTTTCTAAGGGTTTCACTAAATTACTGAGGTTAACCTCAAGCTGTGATTCTCCTGTCTCAGCCTCCCAAGCACTGGAATCACAGTCTTACCCTTCCTAATGGCACTTAAAACCTGGACTGAAATATGTCTTTTCAAAATTCCCCCACTGTCAATCTAATCCCCAGAACCTGTGAATGTAAAGTCACCTTTGGAGATAAGGTCTTTAAAGAGGTGATTAAGTTAAAATAAGGCCCTGCTTGGGATACTGGTGCCAGGACATAATGTTTCTATCAACCATGAAGAACAGACCATGTATCAGGCACTGTGAGCCTGGGACCTTTGGCCCCTGGGTTTCTCCTTAAGTAAATGGTAAACATCTTCACAGTTTCACACACTGTTAGGTATTCCGTTATTTGCAAATGAATGTAAGCAGCACATAGAATGTGAGGTGACAGTTTCTAAGACGATGTCACTGAAGACACAGTGGCATGGGTCATGGCATCCCTTATAACAACTTAAGAAAATTTCATTTGGGTCTCAGCACGGGGCAGGTTTGTGCTGTTTCTGACTTTGCTTTATCCTGTGGCCATGGGAACCAGATGAATGAGACATCCTTTTTTTATTTTTGTGTTTGAAATAGGGTCTTGCTAGGTTGTTGAGAGTCGTGCTAAGTTGCCATCCTGTCTTGGCCTTCCAAGTCCTGGGATTACAGGCTTATGCCACTACGCCTGGCTGGATGATGCTTCTTTCTTGGTATTGACTAGTGGAAAACACAAGTCCAAATTTGGGCCACAAACACTGAACTTCACAGCATACCCAACTTATAATCACTGCAGTTTCATCCTCAATCTTCTTTTACCCTTTATCATGAATTCTTTAACATATTATAACATTGTACGTTTATTAATGTGGTGATTAACTTTGAGTATTATTAACTGAATTGGATTGGACCAAGGGATGCCAAAGGAATTGGTAAATCATTACTCCTGGGTATGTCTGTGACAATGTTCCAGAGAAGACTAACCTGTGAGTTGGTGAACTAAGAAGACTCACCTCAAATGTGGGTGATACCTGCAATTTGGCTAGAGGCTCAGATGAAAGAGAAATTGCATACAATCAGCCTCTTCTCTCTCTCTCTCTCTCTCTCTCTCTCTCTCTCTCTCTCTCTCTCTCTCTCTCTCTCACACACACACACACACACACACACACACACACTTTCTTTTCCCATCTATTCTTTCTCTCTGGTGAGCTCTAAATGACACGATAAGAGCACTCCTCCAGCACGTAATGTGTACGTTGTCTAAATCATTTTTAATTTAGTAGGTAAATAAATATAAATAAAAGGACCCTTTGGGGAGCCCTCTGGGTCCGTGGCACCGTCTGGTCTGTACAAGGGTCACGAGCGCCCTGATGAAGCCGGGCTTTCTCTGCTTGGTGGGGACTCTGGCCAGCTTCCCCCGAGGAGGTGACATTTGGATGGCAGACTGCAGGGCGAGTGGGCGCATGCCAGGCACAGAGCGGCACGAGCACACTCCTACCAGAGGGAAAGGCACGTGCCCCCAATCCCAGAGGGAGAGTTCAATAGAGTGGAGAGAGGTGCAGGTAGAGCGTGGCAAGACAGACAAGGCTCGGACGGCAAACAGTCCTGGCTTTTAGTCTCTGGGCCCCCGTCATCCATGAAGTGTTTTGGAACAGAAAAGAAATGATCAGGTCTGTGTTCCACTGTAAGAAGAAGACTGTGACAAAAACCACAGACATGGCAATGAGCCAGGCATGGCGACTGTGCCTGTCGTCCCAGTGCTGAGGAAGCTGAGGCAGGAGCATAGCAGGTTCCTGGCCTGCCTCGGGAACTTAGCAAGACCTTCAGCAACTTAGCAAGATTGTGTTTCAAATTAAAAAAAAAAAGTTATGGTAGGGAGTGTAGCTTGGAAGTAGAATTCCCATGGGTTCAATTCCCAGTACCTAAAATAAAATAAAATAAAAGACACCAAGGGAGAAAAGACTGGGTGGAAGGTGAAGACAACTGTCCAAAGTTGATCCAAAAGAACCTGAGCTCAGAGAAATGATGGGTAGAGAAAGGAAGGATACCCCAAAAGCAGAGCTGGGAGGCGTGGACAGTTTTACCCTCTATAATACCCGTCACACTCATTCACCCATTCCACCTGTTTATCAGTCCCTCCAAACATTAAAGTGCCTAAAATCAGGCAAGTTCCCTAGGGAGAGGGGGGGGGGGCTCTCAATATATTCTGAGAAGCAGACAAGTTTCAGGGGAGCCTTACAAGGAGAGAATGCTGGACATATGCATACAAAATCAAACAGGCAGGTAGAGGTGTGTGTGTGTGTGTGTGTGTGTGTGTGTGTGTGTGTGTGTGTGTGTTAGTTACTGGGGATTAAATTCAGAGGCTTCCGAGGCATTCTACCTCTGAGCTACACTCCAGCCCTATTTTATTTTGAACCAGGGTCTTGCTAAGTTGCCGAGGCTGCTTCAAACCTACAATCCTTCTGCCTCGGTCTTCCAGGTACTTGGATTACAGGCATGTGCCACCATGCCTGGCCCCTTAGCCCTTTATACTTTTTGCTTTGTTTGCTTGTTTTTTTTTTGTTTGTTTTTGAAACAGGGTCTTGTGAGTTGGCTGAGAGTCTTGCTATATTGCTGAGGCTGGTCTCAAATGTGGAATCCTCATGTCCCAGCTTCCCAAGAACCAAGATTACAGGCGGTGCCATTATGCCTGGCTGAGGGGGTAGGAGGAGTAGATTTAATACAGAATTTTCAGCAAAACTATATCACATTCCTTCCCTCCTCCCAAGAACAGCATGGAACTCTTGTGCTACCAGCTCCTGTTCCTCTTGCAAGCAATTCTATAAAAGGCAGCACCTAGGAAGGAGGATGGCGGTGGAGCAGTCTAGGTGTTGGGATGACCCTTAAAACAGTGGTGATGTCATGCCCTGTCCCCCATGGCCTGGAACCCAGCGTGTGCCCACATCCACGCCCCACTGATGCTCCGTTCTTCCTCTGTGAACATCCTCAAAGGTCTGACAAACATGAGTCACCAGGACAAGAATAGCACCGTTCCTGAGTAGCAGGCAGTTACGTACTTGGTTTCTCTGTTCCTACTTACCACCTGGCCACTGTACATTGCAACACCCGCACCTTCGCAACGCCTGCCCCCATGCAACCAAGGCCCCTCTCAGCTGGGCCCTCGGATTTCCCTGGCTCGGAGGAAATGCAAACACACATCACCTCATCATCAGGGTTGGTGAAGGGCTTCTCACCCTCGCACCTGCTCTTCCCCCTCTTCCCCAAAGGTCTTGGTGGAGCCGCTTCCTCCTAACTCTGAACTAAGTCTCCCAATAAAGTAACCACAGACTCTGCAAAACCACAGACCCTGCAAGCCAGATGATCACACAAATGAAAGAGCAAACTGCTTCAAACACAAGCACTGCTCCATTCTAAAAATATTGCTCTAGCTGGGTGTGATGGTGCATGTCTATAATCCCAGTACTGGGGAGGCTGAGACAGGAGGAGCGCAGGTTGGCTGCCAGCCCCAGAAACTTAACAAGGCCCTTTAGCAACTCAGCAAGACCCTTTTTCAAAATAAAAATTAAAATAGGGCTGGGGGTGTAGCTCAGAGGTAAAATGTCTCTGGGTTCAATCTCCAGTACTAAAGGAAAAATAAATAAAAATATGATTCTCATTAGCCAGGCATGGTGGCGCACGCTTGTAATTCTAGCATTTGGGAGCCAGCCTTAGCTACTTAGTGAGGCTCTCTGCAACTTAGTGAGAACCTGTTCCAAAAGAAAGAATTTAAAAATAGGGCTGGGAGGGGTAGCTCAGAGGTAGAGTGTCCCTGGGCTCAATGCACCAGTACTTTAAAAAGAGGAAAATAAAAAGTACTTTAAAAAGAGGAAAATAAAAAGACCCTTACACCTACTAAGCTGTATAATTTTCTGTACATGCCTGTCTCCTCCAATACAATGTGGGTTTCCCCTCTCATGCCAGGTACTGAGTCTCATTACCCCTATATCTCTACACTGGCACCTAACACAGCAATGCATATGTATCACACATTTAAAAATGTGACATAAAGCTGGGCTTGGTGTCGCATGCCTGTAATCCCAGTACTTGGGAGGCTGAGACAGGAGGATCACAGGTTCTCAGCCAGCCTCCACAACTCAGTGAGACCCTGTTTCAAAATTAAAATAAAATAGAGCTGGGTGTGTAGCTCCAGGGTAGAATGCCCCTGGGTTCATCCCCCCCCCCCCGTACCACACACAGAAAAAAATGTGACATAATCCACAATGAGATACCATCTCGTATTCAATAGGACGGCAAAGAACCAGCGCAGGTGAGGATGTGGTGAAATCGGAGTCCTTTTGCGCTGCTAATGGGAATGTAATCTGGTACAGCTGTTATGGCAAACAGAATGGTGGTTCCCTCAAAAATTAAATATAGAATTCCCATAAGACCTGGTAACTCCATTTCTGGATATATATTCAAAAGAACTAAAATTAGGGACTTGAAGAGACATCTGTACATCATTGGAAAGAACAATGGCCAGGAGACAGAATCAGCAGATGAATTGATAAGTAAAATGTGGTGTACACATACAACTGAGTATTACTCAGCCTTGAAAAGGAGAGAAATCCTGACACATGCGATCATGCATATGATAGGGCACTGTCTTGAGGAAACTATTCTAAATGAAATTAACCAGTCACAAAGGGATAGTCAAATTCATAGCGATAGAAGGTAGAATAATGGTTGCCAGAGACTGGAGGGAGGAAGGACTGGGGGGTATGTAATAGGTATAGAGATTAATTTTATGATATGGAAAGCGTTTTAAAGATTGGTTTCCCAGCTATATCAACATTCTTAACACTACTGAGCTCTATACTTACAAGTGGTTAAGATGATAAATTTTAGGTTATATGTTCTTATCATAATTAATTTTTTACTTTTTTACACTTTTATTGGTGCATTAGAGTCTCACATCACATTGTAGCGCCTAGTGATGGTGACCTACACGCACACGGCCCTCGGTGGCTTTCCGATTCCCTCCTCACTCCCTCCTCCCCGTACAGGGCGCTGAGCTTGACATTGGTATTCTAATAAATACACATAAAGGCGATGGAGGTGATTCCTTCATTGCTAACACCCCTTTGCTGCCGCCATGGCAGCCCCCAAAAGCACTAGGCTGAGAGCAGTGGCCCACAGCTTTCCTACATCAACACAAACACGGCAGAGATGCACCTCCCTGGAAAGGCAGGACTGACTCTTAAGAACAACTACTTCACTCTACTGTGACTTAGGGAAGATTCTGCCATCCTAAAGGGCAAGGCAATTGATTCTTGCCCTGGGCTGGCCCAAAACAAGAAATTGTAGTGCTTTTGACTATACATATTTGTTATATAATTTAAGAAGTCACTTCAGGAAGAAGAAGGTAAAAATTTTGCTAACACAAGAAGCTTTATATTAACACGTATTCTTTGTCCTACAAGCAGGAATCGGGTAGTGAGGGGAAGCCAAATGTGCTCAAAATCGGATTATCTTTGATGGAAGAAAATAATACAGTTAAGGATTAAGGCATTTAACTTCATATGCCCATAATTGTATCTAGAACTGTATCTATAGCTGCATCTTATCTACCTCTATCCCAAACCTATTCTCTTTTATTTTCTGCAGAGGAAAAAAAAAATGCTGGGATTCTAGGTGAAATACTGGGCTTGTAAGTAAAAACTGGCAATAGATTCTCATTTAGCAGATCATTTTCCAATAAAAACCCTGACAATAAAACAGTGACTGTTGGAGGAAGTGAAGCACAAACCTAAGCAATCCTAATAATAGGGATCCCCCTGGCACAGGTGGGTAAACCTGGGTAATTTGCACGGTAGAAACCCGCAAACTGAAAGCCCCCATTGACGGACTTGGATATAGCCTGGGAATGGTGTCCTTTGAGTATTTCCTAACAAAAACATGCAGGTAGCACTCTTTAACCAAAGCCCTCTCATGATCAGTGGCTGATCTTGGCTGAACACAGCCAAACACCTTTGAATACCTAATGCAGGGTCGAAAGGTAATTTCCCCAAAAAGCAAAAGGCAAGAATCAAGATCTGAGCCCTGCCTTGCCACCTCTCCCAAATCTTCAGTTTCCATCTATACAATGGAGAGTTTCTAATCCCTCTTTACATCTCTTCCTACTTAACATAGCTTTAGACAGATTATATATATATATATATATATATATATATATATGTCTAAATTTAGGCTGGCACTTTGTAATTGCTCAAAAGTTATTCATTGGAAGGGGTGAGGCTGTAGCTCAGTGGTAAAGCGCTTGCCTAGCATGCACGAGGCCCTGGCTTAGATTCTTAACACGTAAAAGAAAAATTCATTGGATAAAAGAACAAATGAATCATTGAATAAATGAATACTGCGGATTCTCTAAAGCAGGAAAGCTTGCAAAAATAAAAAATGTGGCTAGCCAAGGAGCAGACATGAGGTGTGCTTTTGTTCAAACCAGCAAGGTATGAGGAAGAGATGAGCCTTCTGGAGAAACTGGAGTGGAAAGCTCTGTGTATCTTCTTGAGGAACAAGCTCATTTAAGATTTTAATAGGCTCAAATGCACATATGTGCACCTTGAGACATGGGTGGAAAAATAAAAGCAGACTCTCCTTTGAGGTCTCCAGATAACCCGTACACATTTGTTTTTAAAATACTTGCCTCGCCTCTGTCCCTGAGGAGTTAAGCTATTATTTGGATCCTGCAGAGAAAAATGCACTGTTTTGTTGTCAGGCTTCTACAAAGAGAAATTCAAAGGGCTAATCTCAAATGTTTGGGGTCAAGTCTTGCAAGGAATGTGGTTCTTCGTCAAATTTAATGGCTTCTTTCGCAGGGAGCCCAACCTACTCTGAAACATAAAGACACAAAGACGCTAATTCCTTAATATGGAAGACTATGAGAACTGCTTCCAAGTAACTGGTCAATGTGCTAAGTATCGATAATCACTAGACAAAAAAATATTAGAATCTGAAATGTTTCTAGCATAAGTCAGAAGCATTTTGTATTTGTATCTGACCATGCCTTCTTCTTCAACTGTCCCCGTGTCTATTCTAAGTGACCCTCATTCATATCGACCCTATTAATTCAGACTTAGGGATCCCTCATTCAAAATGGGCTAGCTAATTTCACTTGCATATAATTTATGAATAAAATGAAAAGAAAGCAATTAAGTGGTATAAATAAGACTGGCATACCTAACTCACTGACACTATCACATTTTTAAAGGGTTTTAGTATATTAATTACATGCATGAAAATTGCTCTTCCTTATAAAATCTGAGTGCCCCATGTTGAATGAAGCAAGTTTAACAGAGTCTCAATTTAGTCTTTTTTTTTTTTTTAATAGCAGAGTTAGGCTATTTTTCTGAAAATGATAATTCTGAAGAACTCAATAAAATAGTATTTCTGGCTTTCTACCAATTTAAAGTGGCTCTCTCTTCTCACTACAGTAACACTGCCCAAGGGTACAGTAACTGAGATCAGAAACAAAGGACAAGAAGACCCATGTCCCAAGGATAAGCAAGAGAGGGTATGCAAACCCACATGGTTTTGCATATACATGTTTATATCTTTCAGATCCTAAAATTCATGTATAGTATTCCAAAGTGACCATTTAAAGTTAGAGTACCCTCATTTTGAAATATAATCTTTGTATTTGTGTTTCAAGTCTCACTGTTTGTGATCATACTTTGTACCTGCTTAGACTATTTCTCCACCGTCTTTCAAAGTCATTGTCAAAAAACGTTCTTCATCTTCTTCACTTTGGTAAAAATACAGAAGCTACCAAAGAGAGGTTAATTAAAAAGTTGATGAAGGCCGGGCGTGGTGGCGCACGCTTGTAATCCCCATGCTTGGGAGGCAGAGACAGGAGGATCGCACAGGTTAGAAGCCAGCCCCGCACGCTGGCTTAGGAGACCCTGTTTCCAAATAAAAAAAAAATATAAAAATAGGTCTGGGAGTGTAGCCCAGAGGTAGAAGGGCTTCCAGGAACCCCAGTACCACCAAAAAGAAAAAAAAAAAAAGTTGATGAGGTTCTTTTTCATCTATGTGTAATTCTTAATTTACCTACAATTTTATTTTATTTTATTGTGATAAGAATGCTTAACATAAGACCTACCCCCTTAAAAACTTGTAAGTGTACAATACTATATTGTTAACTATAGGTATAATGTTGAAGATTAGATCTCTACAACTTATTCATCTTGCTTAAATAAAAATTTAGGTGTATTTGCTATGGTCTAGATACGTATCTCAAAAGGTGGTGTTATTGGGAATAGTGAACCTTTAGGATGTGTGACCTAATGAGAGGCCCTTAGGTCTTTGGAGATGGGCCCTCAGAAGGGACTGTGGGACCCTAGTCTCTAAGTAAACTATCCCAGGTATTTTGTTACAGCAACAGGAAGCTGACTAGTACCCTGATGAAGACATCTTTCCATTTACCAATGGGCAAATGAATTACAAGACTAACAAACAATGATTCATAAAATGGTCATGGTAAATCTTTATCAATAATTAATTTAAATACAAATGGATTAAACATTGTTCTTTTTTTATTATTTTTTGGTGGTACTGGGGGAGGAATCCAGAGGCTTTCTACCTCCGGGCTATACTCCCAGACCCATTTTATATTTTATTTGGAACCAGGGTCTCACTAAGTTGCTGAGAGCCTCACTAAACATTGTTCATTTTTAAAATAGCTTCTGCTAAAGTTAAATGAATGACTTATGATAAATTATGTAAAAGAACGGTGTCCAGTTTCCAAGGCCCTCGGAGCAGCTGACATCCTCTTGGATCTGTCCAAAGAGTGAAAGAGCTTAAGGAAATTCAGAGTCCGCCCTAAGTCCATCTAGGTAATGTGTTCTGCAATCCCCGTGTGTAAACATAAAGTCCATACTGTGAGGAAACACGTCAGTGAGGCATGTACTCGGAATTCCAGGAATCCCTCATCTCTGCTTTCCCTTTTAGAAATACTTACATGCAATATTTAATTTTTCTTAACGGCATGTTGATAACTGTGTGTAAATATGTGTACGTATGCACGTGTGTGTGTGCATAGAAAATAAATGATGGATCTCTCAAGCTAGAAAGAACAGCTGTTTCTCACTTATTAGGATCAGAAAATAACTCACTTCCATTTGTCATCCTGTCCAAGCCCATGAATGTCCAATAGTCAGTGGTTCAGAAGAAATTAGCCATCTTAGCTCTGGCAAAGGGAAGACAAACAGACCTCTCCCCGGGTTTCCAACACACCAAAGCTTGGTGTCATCTTGGTTTTTAAACTCAAGAAGCCTCTGGTAAAAAGAAAAATATCAGGCCCAGAGCCTCCTCTCTTTAATGAGAGTACAAATCCTTCACCCTAAATTATTGAAAGGAGCTTCAACTCCAGGGGTGGAATTAAATCTATTTGAGTCATCTCCCTCGAGTTTCATTGAACAGAGCAGTCATTTTCCCCCCATCAGGGCTGGGCGTGAAGGAAGGGCAGCTTGTGATGCTGTGATTATGAGGTTGCATATTCCCTCCAGGGAGCTCAAAGCTCAGACACAGAAAGGTCACATAGTTCAACCTGACCCCCGACATTTGCCCTCCACACATCATCTCGGCACCAAGCCTCCCTAATTCTGCTCACACTGCCTGGTACATGGCAGACAACCAGCCAGTGAAAACGGAGATTGTGAATTTGGGGAATGTAGCCAATCGTATCTGTGCATAGCCCCACTTCCCTTCTCTGTACAACGGAACCAATAATTCCCACCTTCTATGTCTGCCATACAAAGCACCATCGGTTGAGGACTTAGCCATTGGAGGTAACTTCAAAAACAACAGTTCTTATACTCTGAGTGCACGCCAGTGCCATACCCTCAGCGCAGCTTCCTGTGGGTTCCTTTGGACAGCCACAATTTTGGAAAAAAAATTATAACCCCTATTTTTTGAGTTAACTGGTATTAAGCCTGCTGACCCCTGAAAGAAGTCTCCCCTCACTCAAAATAAATTTCTATCAATATGCCACACGAGGCAGGAGCCCATGCACATATGGTAGACGCGCACACAGAGAAATCGCTGGAAATAAAAAGGACGTACAACTGTGGTATAGTTAGATTGAAAAAATACAAAGAGTGACCTGAACGCACCTTTCCTCTTGGAAATAGGAAAACTCAGCCATCTGGAAAGAAGATGGGACAATAAGGCTGCAGTGGTCCCTGAGATCAGCTCAGAGAGAAGTGTGGGCTCTGAACCAGAAAGAAAAGGAAGAGATTCTACACGAGACAGAGCCTGGGAGCTGCCGAGACTCTTGTCTGCTTCTGAGCCAGCCCCTGGGCTTCTATAGCTTTAAAATATATATATTTGTATGTTATCAAATCAAACTTTTGAAACTAAGAGTTCTTGAAAAATAAAGCGTTTGTTGAACTGCACAGATGCCAGCCAAAAGGTAAAGGACCAGTCCTGGGACAAATTCCCTAAGCCACCAGCAGTAGGGGAAACGTCCACCAGACTAAGGGGCTGGGGCGTTTCATAATAGGATCGCGAGGCAAAGGAACATACATTATTTATATTGAATCTACATTGGCTGCAGATGAGAAAGTCCTGGGACAGGAGGTTAGTCCCTAAAGAGAAGTTCTAGCTACTTCCTAGCTGGTTGGTTTCAAAATTGTAGCCTTGGTGGGTGATCGCAGTATACAGGAAAGAAATGTGGACTTGTTTTCTTCTTTTTCTTAGCTTATTTACCATGAAGCTGTGCGTTCAAATGGCCTTCCCTTGTCTCTTCTCTCCCTCTATGCTGTGGTCTGTAATTTCATCACACTCGTTTCTGTTAATGAGTTAAGAAATATATTCCTTTGCATACTGCACTCCCGTCGCTATCCATTTGTCCTCACAAAAAAGCATAACCACGAGTTTACTGATCTGTAATTTGCATACAAAAAACACACTGATCTCTATGCCCAGTGTATCACCACCATGCAGCAAGATCTAGAACATTCCATCACCCAAGAAGGTGCCTTCCTGTCTCTTTCCAGTCAATTCTCCCCACTCTTAGAAAAAAACAAACAAACAAAAACACCGTCTCTTTATTGCCAGAGATTATTTTTGCCTGTTCTAGAACGTCTTTTAATTGGAATCAAACAGGATGTACTCTTTTGGTATTTTCCCCCGCTTTGGTTCAATGTGGCACTTTTTAGAATCATCCCATGTCACTGCACCTAATGGCACGTCTCTCCTTTCTATCGCTGAAGGGTACTCCGCAGTATGAACGCCTGGCTGGCGTAGGCCTTCACCCACTGATGGGCATTTGGATTGTTTCCCTGTTAGGGCTACTGTGTGAAAGGCTGCTGTGAACCCGTCGATGGAGCCTCTCCTCTCATGTAAGAGCAGCTCTGGGAGCCAGGCCAGGAGGGGGCGCCATAACAGTACCACGTTCTCAGAGGGGGCGTCCGTGGGGAGGAGGAGAGCCCTGGTAGTTACTGCTGTTGTTTTACTTATTCCATCTCCTGAAGGTGGGAAAAGAGTAAGCAGGGGAGTCAGGAAAGGCTCCTCCTTAGCCCATCACAGCAGTGGTAGAATGCCAGCACGCAGGCAGGAATTAGACCCCGAATGAGGCACCTGCCAGGAATAGTGCCCATAATCTCAGCACTTGGGAGGCTGACACAGGAGGATCACAGGTTCAAGGCCAGCCTCAGTAACTTAGGAAGATTATCAGCAACCTAGCAAGACCCTGTCTCAAAACAAAAATAAAAGGGGCTCCTCTGAGTGTAGCTTAGAAGTAGAATGCCACTGGGTATCTCTGTCTCTGTCTCTGTCTCTGTCTCTCTCTCTCTCTCTCTCTCACACACACACACACACACACACACACACACACACACACACACACGGCTCCTATATCTTCAACTCCATAGCCTTAAGAGCACGCATGACACATCCAAGCTTCATGATGAAGGCCAAGTCAATTGGCACAGCAGGAAGTAATATGTGAGTGCGTGTGTTCCCACCTAAATACATATGCACACATTTCACAGCATTACGTATTACATATCTTATGTATTCATATATGCACATTTTATATATAATGATATGTAATCTTATATAACACACAGACACACATATATATGTATATATATATACCCACACCTTGGGCTTTAAGGGACAAGAATACATTAGTCCAGGGTTTGTGTGTTTGTGAGCGCCAGGGGAAAGAAATATTAAAATATCTCTTATATAATGGGGAATCAAAATAACTATTTTATTTTTACCTCTGATAAGCTGAGATAGATAGGATCTAGAACTATTCCTTAAATTTGAGGAATAATTACTAATGGAGATGATAGACAAAGCCGCAGAGCACGGTGGCATGTGCCCATAATCCCACTACTTGGGACACTGAGACAGGAGGACGGCAGGTTCGAGGTTAGCTTTAGGAGCTCAGCGAAGCTCCTCAGTAACTTAGTGAGACCCTGTTTCAAAATAAAACAGGGCTGAGATGTAGCTCGGAGATATAATGCCTCTGGGTTTAACTTCCAGAACAAAAAAAGAAAGGTACACAAAACAATGTCCATAAAGTCAAAGAATGAGAAGGAGCTAAATAAGACATCAATGGTTAGTCAGCTTATTTAAAGCAACCAATATAAACGAAAAATGTACTTACAAAGTAAAAATAAGAATGCTAGGAATTTAAAAAATACTTGAGACCAAGGAACATATGTAGATCAGATTATGGGATGGGTATATATATTTATTTAATATGTGTATTCAGGGAAGATTCAGAACCCTCTGGCCCTCTGGAAACTGCTGGGTGCGAGGCGGGCTGAGGCGACTGGAGGTGACTGAGCAGTAGAAGAGACCACCCTGGCTGCCAAGTGATGTCCAGGAGATGAGCTGGTTGCCTTCAGAGGATGAAGCTGGAAGCAAGGAGCAAATCTAGGACATCAGCGAGACCAGCGCCTCCAGGAGAAAAATAAGACTGGACAGGTGGGTGGGAGAAGGACCCAGAACTCAGAAGGAAAGCACAGAACAAGTGCTCTTGTCCTATCTGAGGTGTGTAGAAGTGAAGGCCAGTGAGCTCCGAGTGTAGAACTAAGAACAGTGACACACGGCATTGCTAGAGAGTTCAGGCATTATATAGGAAAGGGGAGCCAATATATATTTTTTAGAAAGTAAAAAAAAAATTCACCATGGGTATGGACTCTTGTGGCATTGGGGGAGAAGGGGCTAAAAATATAACATCAAGACATATCAGGCAAAATTGACAGGGGAAGGGAGTTATGAACAACACAATTTTTTCCAGTGACCATGATTCTTCCAATCTTTGACAGTTCCAGATTAGAAACATAAATATTAACATGGTACATTTGAATATATAAAACTGAATATATATAAAATGGGAAAAATTAAATATATTATTATGATACAGCTGAATATGTAAAATTATATCTAATTGAACTAACAGATGTAATTCTATACATTCAAATATAAAAATATAATTTTAAATGTTCAAATATATATATATATACACACACACACACACACACACACACACACACACACACATACATGTAGGTGTGTATACACTTGCATCCCAGTCACTATGCCCTTACTCCAAGTATCCACGGACCATATATTAAAAACTAGCCACAACTCTGATATGGTGACACACACTTGTAATCCCAGTACTTAGGAAGTTGAGACAGGAGAATGGCAGGTACGAGGACAGCCTCAGCAACTTGTAGAAGTTGTCTGCAACTTAGTAAGATCCTGATTCAAAATAAGAAATAAAATAGGGCTGGGGGTATAGCTCAGAGGTAGAATGTCTTTGGGTTTAATCCCTAATGCCCACACACACACACATAAATAAATGGGAAGATATCTTATATTCATGGATTGGAAGAATTCATATTGTTAAAATATCTGCACTACCCAGTCTAACTGGTCTATAGATTCAGTGCAATTCCTCCCAAAAAAACAATTGTGTTTTTATAAAAATAGTAAAAAAAATTCTATAATTTACATAGAACCACTAAAGACCACAGCAACCTAAACAATACAACAAAGATGAAGGTATGTTTCTTGATGTTATATTACAAAACTATAGGAAACAAAATGGTAAGGTACTGACATATAAACAGACACAAGACCAACAGAGCAGCATAGAGAACCCAGAAATAAACTCATGTGTTTATGGTCAGCTCCATGTGGTCATCCTTCAGCAGCAGTACCAGAGAACACAATGGAGAAAGGGCAGTCTCTTCACAAATGCTGTTGGGAAAATGGAATAATCATCGTTTGAAAGAATGACGAGGACTCCCCCCATCTCACACCGTACGCAAACATCAACTCAAAATGAATCAAAAACCTACACATAAGACCTGACCACAAAAACACAAAAATCACAGAATAAAACATAAGGAAAAACTTTCTTTTTTGCTTTTTTTTCCTTTTTTTTGGGGGGGTGTCTTTTGGTACTGAGGCTTGAAGCCAGGGATATTCTACTGCTGAGCTACACATCAGACCTATTTTATTTTTATTTTGAAACAGGACCAAAGTTGCTGAGTGTCTTTGTGAAGTTGCTGAGGCTGTGCTAGAACCCCTGATCCTCCTGTCTCCGCCTCCCAAGCAGTGGGATTAAATTTCTTGCCACTTGTGATCCACCACAAGTGGCAAGAAAAACCTTTTGACCATATTTGACCATGTTTTGATCATATTCTTTATATATATATATATATATATACACAATACCAAAAGCGTGGGCAAAAATATCCAAAAATTGGATTGACATATGATACTACATCAAACTATAACTTTTCTACATAGGAAAGAAAACAATCCAAAAAATTTAAAGGCAATTGGTGGAATGGGGGGGGGGTTGTGAACCATAGTCAGTCAAGGTGCTGATATCTAAAAACTAAGGTGCTCATATAATTCAATACCAAAAATATAAATAACTTTATTTAAAAATGGGCAAAAGACCTAGATACTTATTTCTCAAAACAAGAAATTCAAATGGCGAGTAGGTATATGAAAAGATACTCAACATCTCTAATGATGTATTTCAAGGGAAATGCAAATCAAAACCATAATGAGAGAGCACTTCACACCTGTTAGGATGGCTATGATCAAAACCACAAAAGATAACAAGTGTTTACGACAAGCAGAACTGTACCAGCTGGTAGAAATATATTAGTGCGTCCGCTATGAACAACAGAATGGAGGATCCTCAAGAAATTAAAAATAGACCCACCATAGGATCAAGCAATCCCACTTCCCGGTCTATCTCCAAAGGGAAGTCAAAGATATCCCCGTAACTCTCAAGTTCAGTGTGGCACTGTTCACCATAGCCAAGGGGTAGGAATAATCTAAATGTGTATTGACACCGGACTGGAAAAGGAAAACGTGAGATAAATGCATACACACATAATAAAGTATCATTTGACTTTAAAAACTGAAAGAAACCCTGCCATTTGTGACCACAGGGACAGAGCTGGAGAACATTATACTAGACAAAAGAAGCAAGACAGAAAGAGCAATATTGCATGATCTCACTTTATCTAGAACCATAAAAACAAAGAGCGGGGCGGTGGTTGCCAGGGGCTGAGAAAGAGAGAAATAGGCTGATTTTGGTAAAATGGCACAAAGTTACAGTTATGCAAGGTGAATAATTCCTGGAGATTTAACATGGAGCGTGTGACCATAGTTAACGACGCTGAGTTGCCTATGTGTCATTTCCTAAGAGGAGCCACCTTAACCCACCCCCTTATACACACACGGGCACACTCACACTGGGAACTTCCAGGGTTTAAACGTGTCACCAAAAGTGTATGTGTTGGAAACTTAAATCTCCAGTGCAACAGGGCTGAGAAGTGGGACTTTTAAGAGTGATTAATCAGCTCATGAGGGCTCTGCTCTCAGAATAGATTAGGGCTGTTATCGCAGGAATGGCTTCCAAATAAAAGAATGAGTTTGTTCCTTTTTCCTGCCCTCTGTCCCTCCCCTCTGCCCCTTCTCTTCCCCACCCCTCGCTCGCTCGGTGTGATGCCCTCTGCCATGTTACGATGGAGCAGGAAGTCCTCCAACAGATGCAGCCCCTTGATCTTCACTTCTTGGCTTCCGGGTGGTGGCCAAATGAATGTCTCTTCCTTATAAACAACTCAGTCTCGGGTATTCTGTTATAGCAGCAAACTAAGTAAAGGTGATGGGTGTGTTAAATACCTTACTTGTGAAGATTCTTTCACAATTTATACATATATCAAAACATCACAGTGGCCGGGCATGGTGGTTCACGCTTGTAATGCCCGCGCTTGGGAGGTGGAGACAGGAGGATCGTGCAGGTTCAAAGCCAGCCTCAGAGCTTAAGAGACCCTGTTTCAAAAAAAAAAAAAAAAAAAAAATATATATATATATATATATATATATATATATATATATATATATATATATTAGCCCTAGGAGTGCAGCCCGGAGGTAGAAGGGTTTCCAGGAATCCCAGTACCACCAAACAAACAAACAAACAAACAAACAAACCCCAAAACATCACAGTGTATGCCTTAACTATATACAATCTTTATATGTCAAGGATACCTTCATAAAACTATTTAAATAATAGTCAATCCAGCTATGTGTGGTTGGGCATACCTGTAATCCCAATACTTGGGAGGCTGAGATAGAAGGATCACAGGTTCGAGGCCAGCCTGAGCAACTTAGCAAGACCCTGCTTTGAAGTAAAAATTAAAAGAGGGCTGGGGTTCTAGCTCAAAGGTAGAATGTCCCTGAGTTCATACCTCAGTACCAATTAAAAAAAAAAAGTTTACAGCCCAGAACCTAGGGCACCTCTCCCAGGCATTCCTGCTATTGTCCAATCAAAACCTCCGATTCCAGCGTGTCCATGTTTGACTGCCCATGGTGCACCCTTTCCCCTGGGCCCTGTCCTGCGGCTCAGCTGGCACCCTTTCTAGGGACACTTTCTAGACTGTCTGTTTGCTATTGATTTCATTCTCCCAGAACCCCAGTGCAGAAAAAGAATCGGCAAAACCATTAATTAGAAAAAAAAAAATCAAATCTACTGTTGCAAACTAGACTGAAAAATATCTAAGGTGGAAATAATCCATATCAAAGTTAAGTGGACTCTGCATAAAATTTGAAGCCTGAATTATTTTCGTTATTAAACCACAAAAGTTTAAAATAAATGAACCAAGCATTCTATTGAAGAAGTGAAAAACAAAGAAAAAAGAAAGTGAAAAATAGGGATAAAAGCCAAAGCTAATGAATCACGAAACAGGAGAAAGGGTCTAGTTGAAGAGTAAATGCAAAAAAATGATTTAAAACAATGAGAAAGGACAATCTCCCAGCAAATCAAACCTATCATGGAGATCAAGTTAACTTTATCTGCCTATCCAATTATATGATTAAAATCATGAGACAAAATAACAATTCTGAAAATTAGTATATAGGTCAACTGATGTGACTGTATGTAACATGCATATAACATAAAAATTAGAACACCTTTCCCTAAAGCAAAAACCAATTCGAATACATAATGAAAAAAATACCAGTGCAAAAACTAACAAACAAATAGCTCTCTAAGAATATCCCTGGCTATAAATGTTAAGAAAGATATGATACCGAAACCAAGGAAGAAATACAGTCTCCCCACTGATTAGAAGGCTGAATATTATCAGGCAGCCAGTTTTCACAGACCGAGGTTTAAATTTAATAGAACTGGATTCTAATCAAAATCCCAGTAGGATTTGAGGTCAACCCAGCCAAATAGTTTTTTAAGAATTATGGAAGAGCTGAGTGTGGTGGCGCCTGCCAGTCATCCCAGTACTTGAGACGCTGAGAGAAGAGGGTCACAGGTTTGCATCTGGTCCTCAGCAACTTACAGAGGCCTATTTCTAAAAAATAAAATAAAATAAAAATAATAATAACAACAAGGGCTTTGGGTATATCTCCAAAGTAGAACATCCCTGGGTTCAATTCCCATTACCACAAAAAAACAAAAAGAATAATGGAAGAACAGGCATGCAAGAAGAGTTAAAATCCTTTTAGTTAAAAGCAGGAGAATGCCAGGCGTAGTGGCGCACGCTTGTAATCCCCGTGCTTGGGAGGTGGAGACGGGAGAATGGCGCTGGTTCGGAGCCAGCCTCACGGGCTCAAGAGACCCTGTTTCCAAAATTAAAAAAAAATATAAAATAGGTCTGGGAGTGTAGCCCAGAGGTAGAAGGGCTTCCAGGAACCCCAGTACCACACACACACACAAAAAAAAGCAAGAGAACAGTTACTGCCAAATATTTAAAAGTTAATTCAAGTCATAATAATTAGAGTTATGGTATTAAATAAAATAATTTTAAAAAGACCAAAAGAACAAAAATAAGTCCAACGCAGGCCAAGGGATACATGAGAATTTATATATAATAGAAAAATATGTTCCAAATTAAATACTCTTTATTTATCAAATGGAGTTGTAGATATTGGCTGCTTGGGGGTAATTCTGAATGGATGAATTAGTTTATTGGGGTTAACATATTAATAATATATGCATATTGCTATTCCAACCATTTATTGGGCACTAAAACTGTGCAGGCATTCTGCCAAGGGATTTACATGCATTATCTCATTTAATCCTGACAATCATTCCTATGGAGTAGATATTAGTACTTCTAGATCATCTATTTCAACCGACTTGCTTATAAATATGGAAGCCAAGGCCCAGAGAAGATAAACGGCAGGGCCAGGTCACATAGCAAGGCCTGGAGCCAAGATAAGGACCGTGTCCAGCATTATGTCTGCCTAACCATACTGTTTCCAATTATCGCCTTTTATAAAGGAACACAGCCCTCTGGAGTCCGCATGTAAGAGCTTATAGAACAACAGTAGCCCACAGCAGAGAGATGCAGAGAGAACTGAACCCCATGCAAATGGAACTTCAGGGAGGGCTTTCAGAGGTAGAAGCTATGGATCGAAATCAGGATGTGACCAGCTAACACATGTGCTTTGTCAAAATTGTCCAGGGAGTTGTTAATAGAACAGCCACCCAGGACCTTGGCTGGCTGCCCCTGGGCCCCTCTGCAGCCCAGCTCTTCCACCCCATACTGGGCCTGGGCTCACCAGGGGCTCAGAGAGCAGAGGAGCTACCCTGGGCATCCAGTCTCCCTCCCCATCCCCGCCACAGCCTCTGTTCAGGGTCTCTCTAGAGCATCTTGTCCCCCCAAACATCCTTCCAGCACCAGCTACCAGAAAGAAGGCATTGAAACCAGGTCAGCTTCCAAAGTGAGCACAGTCCTACACTCTGCCTGGATGAAAACCTTTCTGAAGACTCTTATTGTATAACCAAAGTTATATGTCTGTTGAGGGAGGACTCACCTTCACACACATGGACAACACACCTGTAACAGCATCAAAAAGGGTATACAGGTGCTCCTCAACCTACAATGGGCTCGTGTCCCAACAAGTCCATCCTCAGATGTATCTTTAAGTTGAAAATGCACTGGATATACCGAACCTCCTGGCATCCTAGCAAGGCAGTACAGGGCACTGTGTCTGTTTTTGCCTCTCGTCCTGGGGCCAGCAGGGGGCTCTGGATCTCTGACACCACCCAGCAACAAGAGACCATCGGAACGCACATTGCTAGGCTGGGAAGGGATCAAAATTTAAAACTCAAAGTATACTTTCTACTAAATACATACTATTTTCACACCATCAAACAGTCAAAAGCTCCTAAGTCAAACCATCCTAAGTCCAGTACTTTCTGTAACTAATTGCTAATTTGGATGGTTTTCTTTTGGCAGCAGTGAAAATGTTCTAGAATTAAATGGTGATGGCTGCACACCCCTGTGAGTATACTAAAATCCGCTGGATTATACATTTGAAAAGGGTTAAAAATGGCCGGGCGTGGTGGCGCACGCTTGTAATCCCCGTGCTTGGGAGGTGGAGACAGGAGGATTGCACAGGTTCGAAGCCAGCCGCACTGGCTTAAGAGACCCTGTTTCCAAATAAGAAAAGTATAAAATAGGTCTGGGAGGTAGAAGGGTTTCCAGAAACCCCAGTACCACCAAAAAAAAAAAAAAAGAAAGAAAGAAAGAAAGAAAGAAAGAAAGAAAGAAAGAAAGAAAGAAAGAAAGAAAGAAGAAAAGGGTTAAAATGACCCAAGCACCACACTGTGAGCCTGTAATCCCAACAACTTGGAAGGAAAAGCCAGGAGAACCACAAGTTCAAGGCAACTAGGTGAGATCTTGTCTCAAAAAAATGTTTTTAAAGGGTCAGAGATGTAGTTCAGGGTCTGAGACCCCAGACTCAATCACCAGTACCACCAAATTTAAAAAAAGGTAAAGAATGATGACTTTATGTCATGTGCATTCTACCACAATAAAAACATACAATTTTGAAAAAAGGAAAAAGGTAAAGTAAAAGAAAAAAAAACTACTAATATCTATATAAATGAATTTCTGTATTTACATGTATGTATATATGAAGAAAAATTCATAATATTCAAATTCAGCAATTTCCTATATATTATGACAAATAATGATCTGACAGTAAGGTAGGTACAAAACAAGATTGCAAAAACAAAAACAAAACAAAACAAAAAAGCTCCTGAGGCCCAGTGATGGTTGCACAGGCAGGACTGGGCTCAAACACATGGTCTGGTTCTCGCTTATGTGTTTGATCTTGTACTGCTAACCTCTTGTCACTGAAGCTTAATTTTCTACATATAAAATGGAAACACTGAATTATGTAGGCTACATCCTTTTTCAACTCTGTGAACCAAATCATGCTTTAGTGCTATTTTAAATACATTAAGGAGAAATCTGATGAAATGCTTCCCTCATCAAACAAAATACATCCAGAACCAAAACACTCTTTCACGATCAGTCAACTCCCCCCTTGACACTATCACGTCTTCCTCCAGCAATCTGTGTTCCCCTAATGCAGTTCTGACATTGTGGGGCCTCTGGATTTCCAAGTGAACACATGCATCAAAGTCAGGGATGAGGAAGCAAACCCATCACTCAGGAACTGGTCCAAGTGCAAGGCCATCGAATTGACACTGGGCTCCTGAGCTTGCAGCAGATCACCCTGGGGAGATGCAGGATGCTCAAACCCCTCCAAGAGTCTGAGTTCTACTCCTGAAACCCCAGGGGCACGTAAGCAAGTTCCAGAAAGATCCAGCCAACTCAGGGCTAACCAGCAGGAAAAAACACACTCATAGGAGGTAAGGGCGATGCCAGGAAGAAAGAAGATACCAGGAGCAAGAGAAATAAGGAGGGCAGACACTCCCAATACTTATTCCAATGTGAGACAAGAGCCAGGCATGGTGGCATAGGTTTGTAATCCCAGTAATGTGATGCTGAGACCCGAGGATTGCAGGTTTACATCCAGCCTCAGCAACTTAGAAGCCTTCTGGTACTTAGTGAGACCCTGTTTCAAAATACAAATAATCAAATAGGGTTAGGGGTGTAGCCCAGAGGTAGAATGCCCCTAGGCAATACCTAAACACACACACACACACACACACACACACACACACACACACACAGTGAGACAAGAAGCAGGGACCGCTTCTTGGTGTAGAAGAATGTTTTAAAAGGACCTTAAAGATCATCTCCAGGAGATCATTTCTCCTTTACAAGTAAGGAAATTGAGGCTCAGGGAGACTTAAGACAAGACTGATTGCTGGCTCATGCTGGAGCTAGCATGGATGGCTCTGGTCTCCAGATCGGTGCCCAGTGGTCCCTTAGTCACAACTCCATGCCTCCTGCTGCAAATGTGCCCCCCGCAAGGCAGATGGAAGAGCCCTGGCAAGCTCGGAGCATGTTTCCTTATTTGCAAACAGGAATAATACTGGCCCTGTCTAGCTCACAGGAGATGAAATAAAATAAAGCATTGTGAACCTTTGCAAACTTTAAACCACCACAGATGTAAGGAGATGTAATTATCATTTGGGCAAGTAGCCTTAAGGCCCATTTCAATAAAAACTAAAGAAAAAAAATTTAAGTTTATAGAGAAGAGAAAACACCCAGGGTGTGCTAACCCAGTTCCTTTGCCCAGAGGATTTAGTAAATATCCACACTGCCAAGCAATGATGGAGCACAGAACAGGATTTGCCATGAAAATATTGAAGCTTAAGCTTCCTGGCCCCAAGGCCTTGAAAGGGCCCTGGCAGTGTGCGCGTGAGGTCCTGAGTTTCTGTAAAGTTTGGAAAAGAAAGACACTTTTATTGCGTTCAGTTGAGTTTCCAGTTTTCCCTGTTTAGGTCTCCTAGGTGTGTGTAAAAAGAGGGATAATCGTTTGGGATCTGGCTTTGGTGAATTTAGGTTGAGAATACATTTAGTGTCACTTCAGTGGGATATGTTTGTAATGGCTCCCAGTCTCCTGTGGAGTGTCCAAGTGCCCTGGAACAAGATAGGCCTAAGAACACTTAAGAATTTCATCAATTCAAAGCATCTCTGTCTTGGTCCATGTAGACTGTTATCACAAAAAGACTAACTACCGGGTGGCTTTGTGAACTTCAAGAAAAGCTGAGCTGGGTGTGATTCCAGTACTAGAAAAGCAAAGACAGAAGAATTGCAAGTTCAAAAGCAACCTCAGTAACTTAGATCCTCAGCAACCTAGCAAGATTTTGTTTCAAAAAAAAAAAGAAATAAAGTAGGATGGGGTTGCAGCTCAGAGGTAGAATATCCCCATGTTTAATCCCTGGTGCCACCACCAGATATAAAAAAAGAAAGAAAGAGGGAGAAAGAGAAAGAACACTTAAGAATTTCATCAATTAGGGAGGGAGATAGAGATAGAGATAGAGATAAAGATAGAGAGAAAGAGAGAGAGAGAGCACTGAATCTCCAAGAAGGTTTCTAAATGCCTAAGTGGGCCTAAAATTCAGAATGGAACCCAATAGCTATTCAGTGACCATGAGGCCACCCATGTACTTTGTCCAGGTACATTCCTAGTCTATCTTCTAAAATAAACAGCCCCCTGGTATCCCCAATTCTCCTTAGCTTAGGGGGACTCCAGATAATGGAGGGGAAACCTCAGCAAAGCCAGAAAGGAAGGGCAGGGCAGGAAGAAGGCTGAGGTTAATTAATGGAAGAGCTACATCCGAATATGTGTATACATGTGAATAGAACATTGCTGACCTGGACACTCAGCATTGGGAGGGAGGGAAAAGTAGAAGTGGGAGAGCATCAAGGACTGTGTGAGCATACGCCGTTGTCAGTATGATGCACATTATGAGACTACAGTGCACCGATAAAAATAAATAAATTAATTAATTTATTTATTAAACAGCCCTTAGGAAGTTTCGTTTTGCTGCTCAGACCTGACCAATGAGCCACAACCTATAGCCATGTATAAATGTCAAACAATCAGAAATGGGCACAGTTGCATCCTTCATTTATACAAATTAACCAATCAGGATGGAGCATGTTTGCATCCCTCATTTGCATAAATGATTCAGAGTGGGAAGTTGGGAATATATAGCTTCCTCTATATAAACTAACCCCATCTTTGTTCTTTGGAGCATACTTTGATTTTGTGCTGAAGACTAAGTCTCCATGGTTTACAAACTGCTTATGAAATAAAGCCTCCCTTTTATCTTAAATTCTTTCCTAGTGATTTTTTGTTGACAACTTAAGCAGCAAATATTTATTTCTTGTAGTTTTGGAGCCTAGGGAGTTCAAGATCAAAGCACTGATAGCTTTGATATCTGGTGAGGGCTCGTGTCCTGATTCATGGAAAACTCTCTTTTTGCTGTGTCCTATGCAGCAAAAGAGTGCAAGAGTGCTCTGGTATCTTTTCTGTAAGGGCACGGATGCCATTCACCAGGGCTTCATCCTCACAGACTCATCATGTCCCAAAGGCTCCACCTAATACCATCACATTGGGTGTTAGGATTTCAGCATGAATTCTGGAGGTCCATGTATAACAACATCAATATAAGTAACCACAAGGATGTCCTGTAATCTTATAAGTCAGGTAACGAGAAGATGTATATGTATATGTATATGTATATGTATATGTATATGTATATGTATGTGTGTGTGTGTGCTATATCTTATGCAGCAACTTTTAAAACAATCATGAAATTTTATATAATATTATTAATATTGAGTTGGGAGGCTAAAATTAATTTTTCTAAATTCAACTCAAAGAAGTATCAGTCGGCTATACTGATTTCCTTTTTTTTTTTTTTTTTTTTTTTTTTTTTTGCAGTACTAGGGATTTAACCCAGGGGCATTCTACCTCTGAGCTATAACCCCAGCCCATTTTTTAATCTTTGTTTTGAAACAGGATCTCACTAAGTATCTGAGGTTGGCTACAAACCTGTAATCTTTCTGTCTCAACTCCCAAGTACTGGGATTATAAGTGTGCGCCACCACGCCCAGCTCTTGAAATACATTTTATTTTCTTAATAGAAAAGGATATTTCAAACTGTTGTCACGTGAAGAGGTAATCAAATGATATGCAGTCAAAAATGTTGGGAAGGATTATAAACATGTGTTAGTTAATAAAAAAAAATCATTGCTATTTTTCTGTGGTATTTAGCAGCTTCTTTTAACTTAGCAATTTATATGATTTATTTCATCATTCTAAATAAATATTTACTTTTGTACCTAATTAGTTCTCTATTATTGATTTTTTACCCTTTGCTGAAAGAGGAAGCCAAAATTGTATACAGCCCTCACAAAACCCTGGATTTTCCCACCTCTATCTCCAACTGAATTCTCTGATGTTTTTCATATCCATCATTTAATTTACTTATGGGAGAGGGGAAAAAAAGCTCTTAGCATTTTCTTTCACACATACACATCCACACACACAAAAAAATCATAATGATCTTAAAGCATGTCTACCCAGGACAAAAAGAAAAAGGACTTGAACAATAGCAAATAAAACAGCTATATAGAAGAGAAAGAATCCTCTAACCATTAAAGCTCAGAGAATCCTTTCTCATGACTCTAAGAAAATACTTTATCTAGAAGAGATGAAAAAAAGAACTCTCACCTGCATGCCCCATGGCGCTGCCTCCCAGAGAGAGGAAGAGAGAGAACCTGGCTTTTCAAGCTCAAAGAAGAGCCTCTTTAAAAAAAATAATAAACTAAAAATGTATGTTGGTGCCTATATTTGAGAATAATTTAAAGTAGCTTTTAATACAGTAAAATTAATGTAATTAACCCCGAGACAAAATTTAGAGCCACAAATATAAAGGAAGCAAGGAAGAGAAGTGAATTCTTGGAACCATGTGGCGAAGAAACATCCCAGGCCCCGGTCCTACTTAGCTTTGAACAAAACCCCCGGTGATGCCACCACCCCCTGTGTGTCCTGGTCACTCCCAGGTCCCCTCATGTCATTTATCTTATCCTGAGTCCCCACCCCCACGTGGCCAGGGGCCCCCCCTCCTAGGTAATCTCTACCTTTCTCCTCTTGATCCATCCTTCCTAGGTGGCCTTTAGAACCCCCTCCCACAGCAGGCAACTCCTCTGTGGCTCCAGCCTCTTTCCAGTACACCTCTGCCATCTTCTTACTTTATCTGAAACCTGAGTCTTCCTATAGATATTGACATTCCGTCTCCTACCCTCCACTGAGGTGGACTCCTCCGCCACCTGAGCCTCGGGTGTGTCTGCAACATCCTCCAGGTGCCAGCCCAGGAGCACACGGCTTCTCCTTCCTTGGCCCGTGCGCGAGACTTTCCTTTGGTATCTAAACGTGCTCCGGGCTGTCCATCTGGGAGGAGGCCTATCCATCTGTTCATTCCACACTATGGAATGACCACCTGCTGCATGTCCAGCCCAGCACTAAAGGGCCTATAAAGGGGGCAAGGAATAATATGGCCCCCTTCCGTTCTTTTCTATTGCTGCTCTTCCTTTACTCCCCGGTGTGATTTCCATTTTGTCTCTCCCACCAGGCTAAAAGGTCCCCATCTGGTTGTGTTTCAAACCCCAAATGTTTGTTCAACTGAACTGAAAATAAGGCGGGTTACAAAGGTCTCACTCACGCTGTTGGAAGCCACAAGCCTGCCACTAGTCATTAGGATGAACAAGCTTTTGCCTGCGCCTTTGCTCCCAAAAGAAAGCATCATGCTGAATGCGTTTGGGGTTTCGTGTAGCATCCTTAACCACATGGATGCTTCCTGGATTTGTCCTGATGAAAATAAGGTTCAGAGAACACACCAGGTGCCCGCGTGGGGTAGGATTCTCATTTATCACCAAGGCAAAGCCTGGAGAAACTGGAGGGAGAATTGGTTAACACATCACATCAGGGGACAACCTGTGACCTGGGTCCTGGTGGAGAAGAGAATGAATCAGATTTGTTCAAGAATAAAACTGCCTCCAGCAGGTCGCCTATCTTTATCCTAGGAAGCTAACCTGAAATCTATGGGTCGCTTTTTTTTTATTATTATTCCAAATGAATTTTCAAAGCATCAAGTAGAAAAACCGTAAATTGTTCCTATACGAGGAGGTGGTTAGGTCAAAATGGATTTTTCTGATATCAGAAAATGTATATAATTTTTTCCCAAATTCAAAACCACTGACACAATTTCCAGCTTGAAGGAAACAGTAGCACGTTCATACTACAGTGGGTTTCAGAAAGGGCTCAATTCAGTGATGGGATCTTAAAGGAAAAATGAGGGATGTCAGAAGGCAACAAATAAAAAGAGACGATGCCCTTCTACAGGCTGCTCGTTAAAGTTCCCTTGGGAAGCTGCCCCAGGAGCCCTTGCAAGACCGAGCCAATTCCTACCAAAGCCACAGCCCCAGCTCTGAAATTCCTTTCTCTGGCTCATGCATCTGGAGGTTTGCAGATTCCAGGAAAAGGGCTTTTTTCCTATTCATACTTAAAAGCTGGGGCTAAAGTGAACCAACCCCTTCCTTGAACTAAATGGCCTCTTTTTCTTCTCCTTCCTCAGCAAGGTAGCCATATGCTGGAGAGCCCAGGTGAATGCCATCATGATTTTCTCTTCCTATGCACTTACTACCTGAACACTCTCAGGACTGAGGACAGGAAAGGGAATCAGCCAGAATCCCAAAAACCTGCCTCTGGACTGGGTTGTATGGAGAGAGTTCTACTGAAATTAACTCTTGAGGATGGCTAGAAAGACTTTGAAAATATATTTGCTGATTTTTATCTCTATTAAGCTGAAACCTTCTGCTGGACCTCCTTTGGGAAAGTTTGTGTCCTCAAAACTCATGTGTTGAAGCCTGAGAGTGATATCTGGAGTGGGGCCTTCAGGAGGTAATAAGGTCATGATGGTGGAGCCTATGATGGGATTGGTACCTTTGGAGCAAGAGGAAAAGTGCTAATCAATTTCTCTCTCTCTCTCTCTCTCTCTCTCTCTCTCTCTCTCTCTCTCTCTCTGTCTCACGTGAAGACACAGAGAAAAGACAGCCATCTGCAAACCAGGAAGAGGACCCTCACATGAGCCCAACCATGTTGGCACCTGATTTCAGACTTCCTAATCTCCAGACCTCTCATCTTAGACTTCTCAGCCCTCAGAAATGTGAGAAATAACTGTCTGGCATTGGAGCCAGCCAGTCTAGGATATTTTTGTTACAGCAGCCTAAGCTGACCAAGACAGCTCCATCTGGATCCCAGTGCACTGAGGCACCCTGATTGGTGCTGGTGCTGAACATTGTAAAATAACCCTGTGTTTGTTTCCGCTAGGGGTCCTTTTGTTGTCTCCTACCTCTGGATGCTCTTCAAATCTGGTGACCTTGGGCATTCTAAAAATTGATCCTTATAGTTGCTATTTTTCTTTCTCTTCATGTATTCATGAATTGAAGCTACCTAATCTGCTAGTGAGACTGCCAGCAGCTCTGGAAAGCTGTGTTTCTTATCTGTCCAGCGTTGCATTTCTCTCTTATGGAAATAGATCCCCTCTTCTTTATGTAAAATTATCCCATGTGGTTCAGGGTAACCCCATTACTACAAATCAAAAGTTACTATAAATGCGAACCAGCCCTATCACAAACCCCAGGCACCCTTGAAATGGATTCCGTAGACTTTCCTGAAACACCCGGGAAGTGGGTTGGATCTCCCCAGAAAGACCCTCTTTCTCCATCTGACATCTGGGCTATCTCACAGATAAATTTACCTGTCTACTATATACAGAGTGGGGGCAGAGTCTTAATGGCATTGCTTGAACCCCCGGATTTGGCCTTATCTGAAGCCAGATGCAACCTGGGATCCCCAGTTACAGGAGCTAATAAATTCCCACCTTTTGCTTTGTCTAGGTTAAATTGGTTTTCTGTCACTTGCAACCAAGAGAGTGTTGATAAATAGATAAATATACTCCTAAATCAATGTCCTGCTCCTGATCTTTTTCAGACCCACCCTCTTCTCCTACCTTTTCTTTTTTTTTTTTTTTTTTTCAGTAGAAATGAAAGACAGAGGTAGGCTAATGTAGTGACACAATCCCTTGTGCCACCAAAAGCCAAATGACCATGGAGGGTGCTCACCACCTCTCCAAGCCTCAGCTTAGACCTAGCTCACAGAGTGCTTCACATGGTAACCAGGAAGATTAAGTGGAAATTCAATTAATAGGAAAGGCCTCACTCTGAGCCCAGGATGAGGGGAATCCTTTGTGCCCCGCTGGCTGTCCTGTGTACTGGACCCCACTCCTCCCTTAGCCTCAGGGACCTCTCTAACTCTATGACTCCTTCGGTCTCCTCCCCAGAGGCAGAAAACTCACCATGGGGTAGAAAATGCGATTCCATATACTCGTACGAAACATGCTTGAAACAAGATTGCCTGGACAAATTAAAAGGATAGCCCAAGATACAGTGGCCAAACACAAACGGAAAGTTAAAATGCCGGGTGAATTTCAAAGAGTCCAGAGAAACAAAAATCATTCACTGGGTCAAAGGATTATTTAATTTTGATATAAGGCATAATCCCCGATGAAGACATGGCAGTCAAGAATGTCTGCATACCAAATAACATAAGGAACATTAACAATGCCAAATGTCAGCCCCTCTGGTGTGATTATTGCCCTGCTCACAGGCCCCGGTGGCCCCACCTTCCTCCCAAGCCTGGGCGCACCCCCACACAAGCCCATCCACACTTTGGGAGCAGCGAAAACAAGACTGAAGTCTGACAGAGCAGACGGGGTCACCGTGGTTGAATAGCTCCCCCCAAAACCCATGTCCACAGAGAACCTCAGAATGTGATCTTATTTTAAGAGAGGGTCTTTTGAGGGTGTACCTAAATCTAGATGAGGTTATGTAGGATTAGTAGGACCCCATATCTCATGACTGCTTTCCTTATAAGAAGAGGGGACATACAGAGGCAGAGAGAAAGAAGGCCCGTGGGTAGATAGAGTTGCAAGCTGGGCACGCCTGTCTTAGCGCCTTAGCACTCCCACCACCAGAGTTAGACGAGTTTCTTTTTCCTGCCTGGGGAAAAAGAAAAAAGGAAAGGAAACTCTAGAGGAAACATGGCCCCGCTGACACCCTGATTTCAGACTTCTAGGCTCCGGAAATCTGAGAGAATACATTTCTTTTTTTTTTTTTTTTTTTTTTTTTTGGTGGTACTGGGGTTCCTGGAAGCCCTTCTATCTCCGGGCTACACTCCCAGACCTATTTTTTTGCATTTTTTTAAATTTGGAAACAGGGTCTCCTAAGCCAGCGCGCGGGGCTAGCTTCGAACCTGCGTGATCCTCCTGTCTCTGCCTCCCAAGCGCGGGGATTACAAGCGTGCACCACCACGCCCAGCGAGAATACATTTCTGATGCTTGAAGCCACCTCATTTGTGATACAGTTTGTTACACCTGGCTTGGGAAATTAATACAAGGCTGCAGAGGACTGGGATAAGTGAAGAAATGTCTCTGAGCCTCAGCTCGCTCACCTGTAAACAGAAACCCTAATCAAAGGGCCTCAGCACAGGGCTGCTGTGAGGGCGTAATAGCACACCGCAAGGTAACAGGCACACAGGGAACAGCTGTCCTTGGCACCGTCATTATCACTTAAGGTTGGCCCCCTTCCCCCGACCCTCCCCAGCGCACCTCACCAGCTGAGACGAGCTGCCTCACTTGATCTAAGCATGTTAGAAAGAAGTGAAAACAAATGTGTGATTCTCTTAAGCTCTGAACAAGAGCTCTGCTCACAGATAAAATTTTTAAAATGGAAAACACATACACACACACACAAAGAATTTCAAGTTCCCCTCCCCTCTGATAACTGAAATGTTTTCCTCCAGGGATGACCACCCTCTGGGGCAGCCCACAGCAAGCATGCCCATAAATGAAAAAGGTGCCCATAGATGGACACCGGAATGATGAGAAAGACCGCCATTGTCCTTATTCCTGAAAGGAGATATGCTTGCCGACCTCCAGACAGCTAACAGCTTTTCTTGGAGCCTCCACATCACCAAAGAAGTTGCAGGGAAACTGTGAAGCACACACATCCTGCCTCTTGGCACGGCTGCAAAGTGCCAGGGTTTGCACCATCTCAGTGGCTCAGAATTCTCACTCTTGGACCCTCCACCCACCAGGCCACCCTGTCATTCCAGACGCACAGGGACGCCTATTCCGTGCCAGCTGCTGGTGTACAGAGACAAAGGACACAGATAATGCCTCTGCCTTCGGAGTGTGATATTCTGGTGGGCAGGAGAAACAGGAGACAGGTCTATACTACAATTAAAAATAAAATATGCTGGGTATGGTGGTGCATGCCTGCAATCCCAGCAGTTTGGGAGGATAAGACAGGAGAACTGCAGGTTCAAGGCCAGCCTCGGTGACTTGGCAGGACCCTCAGCCTCTTAGACCCTGTTTCAAAATAAAATGAAACAGGCTGGGGGTAGTATATGCCAGAGGTAAAATGCCCCTGGGTTCAATCCCCAGCACCAAAAAACAAACCGATAATGATAATAATAGTAATGGTAATGATAATGATAATAACAATGTGCAGTAATAAATGCTATGAACAAAATGAGAGCCGGGCATGGTGATGTCCGCTGTAATCCCAGTGCTTGGGAGGCTGAGACAGGAGGATCGCACAGGTTCGGAGCCAACCTCAGCTACTTAGTGAGGCTCTCAGCAACTTAGTGAGACCCTGTTTCCAAATAAAATATATAATAGGTCTAGGGGTATGGCTCGGAGGTAGAAAGCCTCTGGGTTCCATCCCCAGTACCACAAAAAAAGAAAAAGAAATAAAAAAGAAATAAAACACAGAAGAGGCCAGGGAACAGAGGGAGATGGTGCGCGTGGCTGGTACAGAGTTCCTCAGGTCGTTAATTTCTATCTCTCTTCAGTAAGACCCAAGTTCTCCCAGGATCCCTGAGTCCAGGCAAAGAAGGGGCCCCATCTCAGGGAAGGTTGAGATGTTGAGCAATCAGAGAAGGCAGCTGAATGCCAGAGGCTCCACCACCTGACCGGGCTGAAGCAACCCTGCTTCCGTCCTCTCTCCTGTGCCACCGTCTCACCGAGCCACCACTGAAGAGGTGGCAGCATGTGTGTTCCCCTCCTTCAGTGGGTTGAAGACAACTCAAAGGGCTTCCCCCATCCTGGGGTCAAAGGAGCTGCCATGACAGAGCCCACAAACACCAGGTGCTATCTGTGTCTACACAGGGCCCATCGAGATCCTGAGCTGCCCCGTGACTCAGTGAGTCTCGCACCGGGAGCTGACATCAGCATCAGCATCACCTGCAGGACGGGGCAGACACGAGTCCTTGGCTGGCCCCACCCCAGAGCTCCCGATTCTGGGACCCGAGGACCCACCTGCATTTCTAATATGCTCACAGGCCATGCCGCTGTTGCCATTCCAGAGTCTGCACTCCAAGAACCCCATTTCAAGGGGGGAATTACTGTATCCACGTGACCAAAGAGGGGACTTAAATTCTGTAAATGAAGTCATTTGCCAGAGTTAGCAGGAGGCAAACATAAAATCATTCAGGGACTGCACAATACCAAAATCACTCAGGGGATTTGCTCCCAGACCTGACCTCTGAGAAAGACCCTCACAGCCTGCTTTAGCCCTCCTTAAAGCCACACAGGAGTAGAGGCAGGGACTTGGGTCTGTTCCTGTTCAGATGCCCAGGGCCGAGCATGGTCCCCAGGACAGCCCCACCGTAACAGTGCTGTTGGTTGGATAAATGTTTTATCAAAGAGCTCTCATCTTCACTCTGAAATGCAAATCGGAAGGAACCCCAGAGCTTTGGGCTGTCTAAACTGTTTCTGCTGAGAACCTCTGCCTAGTACCCGAAGCACCCGCAGGCCCGGGTATCTGCACCAACACCCTATGACTTAAAAGTAAGGGCTCTGCCCATCACACGAAAACCAACCAGGTGTCTCATCTCATGTAAGTTATTACTGCGTGCGTTGACATAGATATCACACTCTTAATTAATATCTTACGAAAGATCTGTGGGTAAAGTGAAAACATAAAAAGTATAATGTCCCTTGAAATGGGCTATATACCAAAGCTGGCTGCTACATACTCAGGACCAGTTGTCAAACACTGCTAGTTTGAAATCAGCCACAATAGGAACATTATACCAAAGAAATTGGCAAAAGCTACAAATCAAAGCTCTTCACCACCATGCCTACACCCCATCCCAGAGCTCTATACGTGCACAGTGCTGCTTGAAACAAACATGAGTTATGAAGCGTGGAGCTTGCTATGGTTAGAGGCCAGGCTCATTTTTCTGTGGGTATATAACTCTGAAATAAGTCTCCAAAATTAAAATGGAGGTCAGCAAAGGCTTATGACTCATATCCCTACTATATTCTCTCCCTTTCTTTCTCTCTCTCTCTCTCTCTCTCTCTCTCTCACACACACACACACACACACACACACACACACACATACACACACACACACACAGTCACATTACAGAGAAATTTTTCAGAAATGCCACTATTGTATCTGACTATCCAACTTTTCATGTCACAATCCAACTTTTCATGGCTGATCAAAAGAACACTTGGCCAAAGGCTCTTTATTTCACTCCCTTTTTCTGCTTCCCAAAAAGAACCATTTGTTGGCTCCAAAGGACGAATGAGAACTAAGCTCCTAAGAACTTTTGTTCCACACAAACTCTGAACATCATCTTCTAATGTCTAGAGAATGAATCCATAGACCACAAGCCGTCACATCTCACCGTCCGCCTTCATTCAGCTCTTGGCTGACTCCGCTAACGGAGAAAAGAGGGAGAGCGAGAATAACTCCGATCCCCAGACAGCCCCCAAACCTACACAGGAGCCAAACTTTCACTACAGCTATAACCAGGGAGAAAATAATCGAGCCTACGTTTCATTATCTTCCATTTTTCCTGTCGGAACCAACTTGGAATGGCATCGAGTAGTCAAACAAATAGTCCAGGAGGGAAGAGGAATAATCCACAAGCTATATAAGCAGCACCTTTTATGAGCAAGAGCTGACAGTGTTTGAAATTGGAGCAAGGTCTACAATCGTGTTTCAGAGGATTGGTGTCTGAGAAGTGGGGTGAGTGATTACACGCAGTTGCCTACACCTAAAGAGAATTTTATATTAAAAAAAAATCACAGTGGAATCTGCAGCTGCTACTCTGAGAGGTTCTTCTGGCACAACCATGGAATTATTATGTGCATAAAGTGATTAAAGATAACAAAGCAGGTGAGAAACGCTGCCACTAGCTTTCGCTGCCAGCCACAGTAAGGCTTTACTTTAGACCTTGAGGTTGTAGCTCGCAGTAACTCAAGAGCAGCAAAACTGTCTTCCCAGCTGAGCAGAGTGCTGCACGCCTCAAATCACGGTACTCGGGAGCCTGAGACAGGAGCATCACAGGTTTGAAGGCGGCCTCAGCAAGGTAGTCTGAATTTCAGCAACCTAGCAAGACCCTGTTTCAAAACAAAATAAATTATAAAAGGGGTGGGTACTTTAAACATGTAGCTCGAAGGTAGAATGAATGCCCCTGGTTCCAATTCCTAGTACCATCATAAGAAGAAAAAAACAGAAGAAGAAGAAGAAGAAAAAGAAAAAAAAAAAGAACTCTTGCTTCTTTTTTCTCTGGGCTTTCCAAGGCTTTATTTATTTATTTCATTTTGTAGTGCTAGAGATTGAACCTAGGGCTACACCCTCTGCCCTGTTTTATCTTTTATTTGGAAACAGGGTCTCGCTACGTTGCTGACAGCTTCACTGCATTGCCGAGGCTGGTTTCAAACCCGCAATCCTCCTCGCAGCCTCTCCTGTCCTGGGTTACAGGTGTGCACCACCATGCCCAGGAGTGAGGACGCTTTCAAACAAACTCACCCAAGTACTGGAAGTGATAATACTAAATGCTAAAAAGGATGTAGAGCAACTCAAACTCTGACACACCGCTGAGGCAGATACAAAGGGGTGCAGTCACTCTGGAAAACAATTTGGTGGTTTCATAGAAAGACACGTGTGCTCACCATGTGACCTACGACTCCATTCCTAAGTATCTAACAAAAGAAATGAAAACATATATTTGTACAACAGTTGTAGATCAATGCTTAATAGAACTTTACAATAAAGCCAGCCTCCAAAGACTATATCCTGGATGATTCCATTTATATGACAGGCTGGAAAAGCAAACCACCGAAACGGGACCAATCAGTGGTGTCTAAGCAAAGGGCTGGAGCCAAGTATGGTAGTGCACACACCTGTAATCCTAGTACTTGGGAGGCTGAGACAGTAGGATCGCAGGTTCGAGGCCAGCCTCAGAAACTTAGGGAAGCCCTCTTTAACTTAGGGAGACCCTGTTTCAAAATAAAAATAAAAGGTGCTGGGGGTGTAGCCTAGAGGTAGAATGCCCCTGGGTTCAATCTCCAGTACCCCCTACAAAGAAAAAGAAAGAAAGAAGGAAAGAAGAAAAGGAGGAGAGAGAAAAAGAGAGAGAGAGAGAAGGAGAGAGGGAGGGAGGGAGAAGAAAGGGAGGGAGGGAGGAGAGAGGGAAGGACTGGAGATTCAAAGGGAGATCAGGGAACCCTTTGGGATAATGGTTTATTCTATATCTTCATCTTATTCTGATTCTTGACTGTGCTGGTAGATACATAGCTGTTAAATTGTCAAAACTCATTCACCTGCATACCTAAAGGGGCAAATTTTATTGTATATAAATTGCCTTTTAACAAATATTTCTAAAATTAAAAAAAAATCTGAACATGTATTCTGAAAGATATTGTTTTAATCTACTCCCCTAAGATCAAATTCTTTCCAAAACTGCTTCTGCACACTTTAGCCAAACCCATCTCCTGGGCAATCTGCACCACATTCTTCCCAGCACTGGGTACCGTTGGGTATTTTTTTAGCCATCTGGTAGGCACACAGATGTCACTCAGCCTATCTCAGAGCCAACCAGAATGGATGAACAGGACCCTGGGGTCACTCGGCCCCCGGCCAGCACCGCCCCTTTGGGCGTCCCCGTCCCTCTCTGGGCAACAGCATCCTCACGCAGCAAGCAAAGGGGGTGCTGGATTGTACCTAGTGAGCCCTCAGGGAGTGGCCATTTCTTTGATTAGAGGACTGTGACCCCAGTATCTGGGACCCCAGTGCAGGTTTTATTGCCCTAATTGTGGACTTTTGTACAGATAGTGTGGTACCTTTAGGCAAGACTTACTGCAAGAAAATGAATTGGCACCAGATTGTTCTCAGCTGCTCTGACACATTTGAATGAGTGAGTCTTTAAAAGCTTTTGTCAGCTTGCTTTCGCAATGAAATTTGATAGTATTAAGACTATCCAGTATGAAACAATTATATAAGTGTAAATGGAAGATTCATTTATGGGTCACCATGAAATCCCTGGAAAATGCCTTCACAGTCTTCTTTCTCTTTTTCTTTTCTTTTTTTTTTTTTGTCTGACTAAATAAGGTCAGATAAGATGAGGACAAAACTAAGTCAGCATGCAGAATTTAAATTACTTAAATTACTTTTCTTTTCATTTTTTTTCACAGCTGAACTTCAGAATGTGGGAGGGGGGTGAATAGCTTAAACCAAAGCTAAGCTCTTCTGTTCTGTAGCAAATGGCAATTACTCTTCAACCCTTCCTTTTTTTTTAATCCGTCCACTCAGCAAACATCCTCCACCTCAAACAAATCTGCTGAAAGAGGCAGAAGGCTGCGGGGGTTTGGGATACGGCTTGCAAATGGAGAGCTGCTGGAGCTGCTGTTGGGCACACACATTATGCCTGTTGCATTATTCTCTGTGCTTTATACATATTTAGAAAATTCTATAATGAATTGCTGAGAGAGAGAGAGAGAGAGAGAGAGAGAGAGAGAGAGAGAGAGGTAGAGAGATAGATATGGCAGGAACAGCAGAGACAGAGAATGATTCAAGGAGCCAGCAGCCCTGAGTACAGATCGCTGGTCCTTCTTACCTGTGAAGTATCAACTTTTCTTTGTGTTTTTGTGGTGCTAGAGATTGAACCCAGGGGCATTCTACCTCTGAGTTACATCCTCAGCATCATTTTATCTTTTAATTAATTAATTAATTAATTTATTTATTTATTTATTTGCGGTACTGGGGATGGAACCCAGGGGCATTCTCTCTCTCTGAGCTATACCTCCAGCCCTATCTTTATTCTTTATTTTGAAACAGGGTCTCACTGAGTTGCAAAGAGCCTCATTAAGTAGCTGAGGCTGTCCTCGAACCTATAGCCTCCTGTTTTAGCCTCCCAAATGCTGGGATTACAAGCGTGCGCCACCATGCCCAGCTATTTTTTTTTTTTTTTATCTTTTATTTAGAAACGGAATTTCACTAAGTTGTCGAGAGCCTCATTAAATTTCAGAGGCTGGCTTCAAACCTGTGGTCCTCCTGCCTTAGCCTCCTATATCCTGGGATCACAGGTGCATGTCACCAACTTGAAACTTGTGTGTTGAGTTTCTAAACCTCTCTGTGTCTCTCTGTAAAATGGGATCAACGGTAGTATCTACTAACCAGGTTGTTGTGACGACTGAATGAGTTTAAAGCACATTTATTGAATATGCGGGGCAAATGACCCGTGTATTTTTAAGTACCTCCTTATATAAAAGATATAAGTACCTACTATGCGCAAGACATCCGAGACGTTTTGTATACGCATGTGCACACGTATCGACTAAAGCCTCTCAATTAGTACCAAGCGCTTCGCAGAACATGTCATCTCTGTTCCTGAGCTGATACCTGCTTTGCGTTCTGGGTGGGTCTTAGGAAGCGCTGACCTGTGGGGAAAAGGGAAGACTTCGTTTCCCCACTCACTGCCCTCAGCCATACTCCACCAGGCCGCCCATCCCTGCCCCATGAAAATCCCATCCCGTGGTCTTCCTCTCTCTCTCTGTTATAAGAACAAGATAAGCTAGAAAATTACGGCTCAACATGAGGATTCACAAGGTGCAGCGCAGCCTGGTGTGATCGCTTCCACTCACCCCTGCCGCCCAGCTTCAGCTCACTCTTTAGCTCGGCCCCTCCTGTGGGACAAGGGCCTACAGAGCCTGGGCATAGTGGCACATGCCTCTGAGCACAGTGCTTGGGAGGCTGAGACAGGAGGATTGCGGGTTCGAGGGCAGCCTCAGCAACTTAGTGAGACCCTGAACGACTTAGCAAAATCGTGTTTCAAAATAAAAATAATCAAAAGGGGGCTGGAGGTAGCTGGGCGCGGTGGTGCACACATGTAATCCCAGTACTAGGGAGGCTGAAACAGGAGGATCACAGGTTGGAGACTAGCCTTAGCTGAGCAACTTAGGGAGACTGTCAGCAACATAGAGATACCCTGTTTCAAAGTTTTTAAAAAAAGAGCTGAGGATGTAGCACAGAGGTAGAATGCCCCTAGGCTCAATCCCCAGTTTCACAAAAAAGGTGGGTCTGGGAGTATAGCTTGGAGGTAGAATGCCCCTGGGTCCAATCCCAGTACCAACAAGGGGGAGGGATGCTCACGGAGGAAGGAAGCCACAGCTGGTCCTCTGTGCCTCCTCTATCCCAGCCCCATCTCCTGACTCCTCTGTAAGACCAAGGAAGAGGGAGAACAGGCTAGAAATAGCCCAACACCTATTGTCTTCTCCCTCATTACCTCCTGGCAAGTGATCCAAGGCTGGCTCTCTGCAGGCCCAGCTGAAGGTTCAGCCCAGGCCATGCAGGGAGTGCTCCGCACCCCAGGGCTCCCAGAAAGGGCAAGAGCTCTCTGGCTGGCCTCCTGTGACTTTTACTGGACTTGACCTTGGGGATCTCTGTGCCAGGTCCCCTTGACGGCCAGCCTAATCCGCCCGGGTGGTGCTGCATCCCCCAACACTGCACTGGTCCCCAAGACTCTCAGGCCTGCTTACCATGCTGGGGGAGGCCATGCAGGCAGCTCTACTCCTGCCCCCTCCCCCACCTGCCAGCCTCCTGGTCTCAGAATTCCCCGGGCAGTAACAGGCATCACTCGGATGTTCACTAGGCCCCTCCCAGTCCAGAGATGGCACATCAATGTCTTCCACACTCCAGGTGCCCTGAACAGCGCTGTCATTAATCTCTGCTCTGTGTATGAAGACAGGCCTATGAGGCCGACAGCCAGTGAGCATCCAGCCAGGGAGGGAGGTGCCGGCCTCCTCCTCTCCAGCAGGTACCCCAAGCTCTATGTGCGGTTTGCTTAGATCTCCCCATTTGACTTGGGCAGGAGTCAGTCCTGTGGGTAAGAAAATAAGAGACATCCTTCTCTCCTCCCACTCGCTCCTCTATGAAAATATATTTTTTTAATGCAGCCAAGGCTACCAGACCATTCTTGCCAATGTCACAGAGGCATCCACCATCTCTCTGAACCATGAACCCCCCCCCCCCAAACCCCGTTGCTCTCAGCTTTGGGACATAAATCAGAATTCCCAGGCGAAAGGGAAAATTCCCTTCAACATCCCACGCCCTGTTTTTAAATAAAGAAATCTGTTTTCCGTGGTTTAAAGAATAAGCAGCCTAAAAGAGGCTAAGAAAACAAAAAGAGTCAGAAGACTCAGGAGACAGAGAGGTTCAAAATCCATCAGCAAATGAACAGAGCAGATATTTACTGAAACAGATGCAAGAAACATTATCTCAAAGGAGACCACATTTCTGGAAATACACAGGCAAGGAGCCTTGAAAATTGTTTCCCAGTATTTCTAGCTGAATTTTGCCTCCTTGATAAGTTATTTCAAAGTCACATTCAACTCTTGGGGTTATTTACACCCATTTTTAAAACTTCATGGTCTCCTGAAGGAGGAGGGAAAAAAACCAACTAAAAAAAAATGCATAACCAGAGAGGTTATCACTTGGGGAAGGTGTGGGGAGTGGGAAAGGTGTCCTAGCAACAGCTAGTGTCACAGGTTCCTGGCTTCACCTGAAGCCTGGGAAGCCCAGGTCTTTACATGCAAATAGATGGAGCCCACAGAGCCAGAACCCACTGCTGGCAGCCGCCTTGCAAGGTGCTCCAGAAATGTGCAACCCAATAAATAAGAGAGCAAGTCAGTCAAGGGCCGATGCACCAGAGCACACAGCCTGGTAACGGGAAGCACGGTGCTTCGGGGACATCAGGACAGGTATTTGTATGTCAGGCAAAGAACCCCAAAAGAATGGCAAAGGCGGAAGGAAAGAAGTGAGTCAGGCAACAGGAGACAAAGGACCTGGACTCCTTCTCTTGATTAACAACGCTGATGAAAACAAAGTGGTTTGGGGCCTCAGAGTCATCCTCAATTCTTCCTCTGCCTTCAGCCTCCACTACCAAATTCTCACCAATTTTTCCCTTTCCAGTTAAAGCCCCTACATCCTCTCCACCTCGGATGATATTATTTGAGCTGCGGCCTCTGCTGGCTCTGTGGAACGGCAGAGCTGGCCATCCCGGTGGGATTCACTCCCCTTGCAAAGCTGACTTCAAGTTCCTCAGTTGCCGGGTTGAGGATGTGGCTCAGTGACAGCATGCATGAGGCCCTGGGTCCAATTCGGAGCACTGAAACAACAATTCCTCAGTTGCCCTGAATAACGACCCCCTAAAGGCATCTCCATCCCAATCCTCAGCACATGTGGATGGTACCCTCCCTCTATGGCCTCCATCTTTGCAGATGTAAGTATACTAAGTATCTTGAGCTAGAGAGATTATCCCAGATGATCTGGGTGAGCCGGAAGATACCGTAAGGGTCCCTAAAAGAAGGACACAGAAGAGCAAAGCTAGAGAAGGCAATATGGCCATAGAAGCAGAGATTAGAGACTACATTAAATGTCTGTCCTTCCCTGGGGCCCCCAAGGAATGTATCTACTTATGTAAGATCAGAACACGGAGAAGCCAGAACAACAGGGGAAGAATGAATCCAAGACTGGACAGAGAGCGGTGTTCTTCTGCTCATCAAACAAAAAGGGTCCGGGCATGCTCAGCTGCTGCAGAGCAGGCCCCATGGAGGGACAAGGCTGGACTGAAACCTCAGCCCCTTCAGGCAAGCTCACCCAGATGGGCTGCAGCCAGTCCCCGAGGTCAGCCAGTCCCCAAGGTCAACATGTTCCCAAGGCTCAGAGCCACCTACAGGCTCATCCCTGTTAGAACAATGAGTCTCAAAGTCCAGTGCCCAAGCCCAGCAGCATCCTTGTCACCAGGGCACTAGAAAAGCACATTCCTGAGCCCCACCTGCTCCCACCACCGGCGCAGGAGAGATAGTAAGGATAAAGCTGCAATCTGCCCACCAGAGTTTACAAGCTGTTCCTTTAGAAGCATGTAAAACCCAAGGCCTAAAGGAAGCTTCCAGAAAGTAGAAAAAGGGCCTCTTCCCTGTATTAGTTTCCTAGAGCTGCTATAACAAAAATACAAATAGACCAGGAGGCATAAACAACAGACATGTACTGTCTCGTAGCTCTGGAGGCTAAAGTCTGAGATCAAAGAGTAGACAAGCTTGGCTTCTTCGAAGGCCTCTCTCTTTCTGCGCCGCCACACGACCTTCCCTTTCTGAGGCACATGTCTTGGTCCAAATGTCCTCTGCTTGTAAGAAGGCCCGTCACGTTGAGCCATGGCCCACTTCACAGACCTCTTTTTATCATACCTCTTTAAAGACCTCTTATCTACAAATACAATCGCATTCTGAAGAACTGGGAGTTAGGACTTCAACTTATGAATTTAGAGGAAGCACGATTCTGTCCATGATATATATACCCAAGAGTTAAAGTCATGCAGAGAGAATGGCCTTCATTTACCTGCCGATGACAAGTGGCGCTTGTGTAGGGACCAACACAGCAATTTTTCCTCTCATTCTTCTTCAGCACCATCGTCGCCAAGTGTAGAAGACCAGCGATGTCAGAGTAACAGGGCGCTCAAGATACGGACCCCTCGGCGCCCAGGGCTCCCGGCCTGGGCCCAGGCTCTTTCCTCCCAGCCCCTGCAGCGGCGTGCCTTACCAAGGTCATCACTTTGCATGGAGGTGGCGATGTGACAGGTGAGATAATAATAGTGGCCTCTGCCCGTGACTACTGAGAGGAATAAATGGTGAGCACCTGCCAAACGCCTAGAACGACCATGGCAAGGGGGCACGCCCGCACAGGCGAAAGCCAACGAGTGTTTCTGGGGGTCGTCACCGTCATAGTCATGGCCCACCGCAGGCATGAGCTTTTTGCCAGGTGCCAGCCCAGGGACTCCAGGCCAGGAAGCCAACCTGCCAGGGCTTCACAGAGGAGTCAGATAACAACCCGAGGCACACAGCTGGCAGGTGCGGGGTCTGAAAGCTGCTTTGCTCAGCCTATAAAGGTCCAAACTGGAGCAGGTGCCGAGAGGCCCCACCTGGGTAACTCCAGACTGTACAGTAAGCAGCGATTCCACGCTGGAAACACCCAGGGAGCTTTCAAGAGGGTGCTGCCCAAATCTAGACTTTTCCATCCAATCATATGAAGGCAACCTGGACAATCAGATGTTTCGAATAAGCCAGAGCGTGGTGGCGCACGCCTGTAATCCCAGCATTGGGGAGGCTGAGACAGGAGGATCGCAGTTCGCGGTCAGCCTCAGCTAATATTTAGTGAGGCCCTCTACAAGTCAGTGAGGCTCTGTTTCAAAATAAAAGAATAAAAAATAGGGCTGGGGGTGTAGCTCAGAGGTAGAATGCTCCTGGGTTCCATCCCCAGGACTGCAAAAAGAAAAGAAAACAAAACAAAGTACAGACAAAATGAAGAACCCAGCTCCCAAGTCAGCCACCCGCGAGGGAGGGGTGTACTGTGTGACAATCAGTAGGACCTTGTCTTTATACACTGAAAATTAACACCTGGATTTTCATCCATTTGCAATTAAACTGGCTTAAGAGATGAAAAAAAATCATAATTCAAACAGCACCCCCAGGAGTGAAAATCTGGGGGGAATGCTAAGATACGGCATAAAGGGGTGAACAGAGCATTTCTAGGAAACCAGGTCCTGGAAAAGCAAACGTCTTAGCTAAAAATACTGTCCCCGATTCCCCTCGGCAAGTGGCTCCCACACATAGAGCAAAGGCAGAGGCTATCTGGTGTCCTCCCAAAGCCTGTCCCTCCTGGAAGCCAGGGGAAGGGCGGAATCAGTGAAACCTCCAGAGATCTACGGACTCTCCAAACCAGGTGAGACACGGCAAGTTACTTGCCAGGACCACCAAGCAAGAGGAGAGAGCTCGTTACAATACCATCTACAACTCCCGTGACGTGCTTGTCTCCTGGAGGGGGCCGCGCTCTTTCTGAACTGCCCACCCCAATGTCGGGTGGCCCCAGTGGTGGGGAAATGCCATGCCGTGACCTCATGTCATGGCAGCTCTAAGACAGCCCTGCCCCAAGGAAGCCACCAGGAAAGGCCAAGCGTACGCATGCGCCCTCCCTCCCTCCTGCCACCTCGCTTTTTGTGGTGGTGGTTGTGGCCATAGAGATTGAACCCAGGGGCACTGTGCCACTGAATCTATCAGCAACATCTCCTCCTCCTCCTCCTCCTCTTCCTTTCTTCCATCTTGAGACAGGATCTCCTAAGTCACTCAGGCTGGCCTCAACATTGCAATCCTCCTGCCTTAGCCTCTCAAGTCATCGGGATTACAGGTGAGGGCCACTGCCCCCAGCAAGCCTGTCCTTCTTGCATGTGGAATTCTAGCCCCTATCTAATGACAGTGACTCCCCCTGCCCCAGACCTCTTTGGCGTCATCTCTTAATGTCAGCACTTGTCATCTTCATCTTAGCTTTTTTCCCATAGGACAGGACAGGCCATCCTTTGGATGCACTTTATTTGTTAATGTCCTTTCTCATGTGTCCATCTGCTAAGCACAACCTCTCAACGGGATATGAGCACAGGGCTGGGGCAGCGGCTCCTTTTAGTAGGAGCAACAGGCAGGCTAGAGATGCTTCATTTGAATCTCAGGCCTTAAAGATGCTCCATAGACGTAAAATATAACACCATGTTCCCTGCCTTCAGGTAGCATACAACCTACTTGAAGAAAAAGATATGTGTACCTACAATGGGATAAGACAACCACTCCTTCACACCTGGCATGATGACCCACTGAGGCTTCTCGCAGCCCAGCTCCCTCCTCCTCAGAGACCCTCAGCTTTCATCCCTGCCTCTGACTCCTCTGGGTACACAGTCCCCTAGGCTTTCAGATGGAGTCACCTCTGGAAGGTGGGGGCTCCCTGTCCCAGCCCTGGGCCCTGAACTCATCCTAGGTCCCTCTCAAGTGAGTACTGCATGCCGGGCTTGGGGTCTAAGATAAATGCAGTATCATTTGATGCAGTCAGAAAGGGCCCCCTTACCAGCCTCATCACCCATGAACAAGTACCCTAAGCATCTCTCTCCAGAAAGGTACCATGCCCCACCTCATGGCCTTGTAGGCTGAGCTTTGGTATAACTCCTTTAGGCTTCAAATTCCTTCCCTCCTCCTTCACCTTGCTTTCTTCTTGGCAAACTCCTATGAACACATCAAAACTCAGCATAAATGCCATCCTCTCTGTGATGGTTTTCCCAAGCCCAGCAAGGCTGTTTATCAGCAACTTTCCTGTGCATGCATCTATCAGCAGACAGAGAACTCTTGGGGAGCAGACACAGATCTTGTTCATTCCTGGGTCCTCAGCACCCAGCAAGTGGCTTGGAATGCAAAAGGTGCGATGCTTGCTGAATACAGCCGACTTGCTGAATACGCCAGCTTGCTGAAAAGCTGGCATTATCGAAGCTTCGTGAAAGAAAGCATACTTGAACTGAGCCTTATCAGGCTCATAGGCAACCCTGGAAGACTTCGTAAAGGGTGAAGAGTTCTCTCCCGGCCACCAGTCAGCACTGGGTTGGGGAAATCCCCAGAGCAGGGGAATTGATTCAGATCTGGCCAAAGGCAAAAAACAAAGAAAACACAACTTCTTGACACAGGAGATAGAAAGCCAGCCTTTGACCCTCGAGGCCTGGTCCTGTGTTCCAGACTCAGAAAGGGTCTTGCCTCCAGGGAGTAAAAGAGACTTGGGAGTGGGGCTCACGTGAGTTCCAGGACAGCCCTGAGTCAGGAGGGGTTTCCTCAAGAGCCCTGTATCCATCCATCCCGGCCCCTGGACATGCCCCACGGTGGGACGCCACAGAAGCAGCTGAGAGGAGTGATGATCTGGGTCCATCCACAGCGGCCCAACATGGAGGTCCAACACAGCTGGCCCCCAGGGTCACAGTCTCCGGGGCCTTAGATGACCCGCCCCTGCCCAGGATGGCAGGGAGATAGCCATTCACAGAACCCAGGCCACACATAAAGGCCACCTACTTGCAACCTAATTCCTCCTTCATCACACTCCAAGTGCCCTTAAAACTCACTGTGGGATCCCCACCGGACGAGCTGTGCTCCCTGGCAGCCCCGTTGGGTTCTACCCTGCTACAGAACCATCTCCAACTTCTCCCAGCCCGCCCAGCCCACACACAGGCTGGAAAGGACCAGGGGTATTTTCCAAGGCCTGGAGAAGGCATTGGCTGTGAATACAGAGTTCTCTTCCTAAAGCCAGTGTTCTGTGCCATGCTGAATCCATAAATATCAGTGCAGACACATAGTGCAGAAGCCTTATAAAAACCATAGCAAATCTATAGCTTTTACGCAGTAAATTAGATTGACAAGTTGTTCCTATTTTTCACTTCTACTTTTTCCCCCTTTGATGAATGGGCAGTTGGAAATTCTGGCTGTGTTGGGGAAAAGACACTCCTTTTTTAGAGAAGAAAAATTCATTAGCTAATCCACCTACTTGGAGAATTTATTTCCAAGGCTGAACTTTGGGGAGGTTTTATAATGGATGCCCTGACTAATGGGGAGTATGAATCTGTTCCAGATGGTTAATTACTTTTGATCATTCCCTTTAATAATAGTTAAGAATAATAAGACAACTGGTGTGAAAAATGAGAACACAGAATGAATTAAATTGAAGTATCCTGCAACCATTCCTCCCCCCCCCCCAAAAAAAGAACAGGTTCAAGTTGTTCAGTCTTAAAATACCAGCTTTTAAAACTAGTGGAGGTTACAAATTATGTGCTCCATAAAAGAAATTAATTTCTATGTTAATCAAATAATGTTCCCCGAAGTGGTCAAGCAGAGATGCCTCAAGCACACAGCGGGGATGTTTCTAAAGGAATTCCTGCAGTATAGAGGCTATGATGGGGACGGTGTGTGTGTGTGTGTGTGTGTGTGTGTGTGTTAGTTACTGGGGAGCGAAACCAGAGGTATTCTACCTCTGAGCTACACCCTCAGCCCAGCACTATTTGATTTTTTTTTATCTTGAAACAGGGTCTCACTAAGTTGGATAAGGCCTTGCTAAGTTGCTGAGGGTGGCCTAGAACCTGTGATCCTTCTGCCTCAGCCTCATAAGTACTGGGGTTACAGGTGTACACCACCGTGCCAGCTAGGGGGGAGGTGTTTTAAACAAACTCATTCACCCTTCTCCCACTCAAAAGGTTTTCATAGGCTCCACTCAAAAGGTTTTCATAGGTTCCAGACTAGAAATCCATACCTCTCAGTACAGGGCCTGGGTGTGAGGACCGCAGACCTTCTGCTTTTTTTTTTTTTTCCTTCTCACTTGATCCCCTCCCTCAATAATACTGAGCTACTGAGAATACTGAGGTACACTGACATATTGTCAACTAGTACACCTTTGCCCACACTGTTCTCCCAAATGGCATGACTCTCCCAGGCTGACTGACCTGGAAAAGTCCCAGCCAACAACACGTAAGTTTCCACTGGAGTGCTCCTTTGCCTGTGAGCCCATTTCTGCTCACTCTCCAGAGGGGGCGCTCTCTCCCCAGCCCATATGCATGCACCACCCTGGACTTGAACTGTGTGCAGAAATATGCTTTACAGCAGGCAGATGTTAACTGATTTATTTATTTTTCTTCTTGGGGATCCCCAAGCTTCTGTTGCATTCTTGGCATGGGATCATTAAATGTTCTGTTGAATGGGTGAGTGGAATGGATGGGAATCCGTGGACAAAATCCACAAACATGCCACGATTCCACCCTACTCTCTGACATGCCTCTCACAGCTGATGTTGGCAGAGAATAAAATCCTTTCTTGGCAGAAGGCCACAGATATTACATGTTCTCTTTGGGAAGCTCTGCTTTTAAACTAGATCCAGAATCATCCTCTTAGACCAGCAACAGGGTGCAACTAAGTGGAATCAGCAGCATTCGGGTCCCTGGCTGGTTCCTGTTTCCAGCTTGTTGGGTGACTTAGAGCAAGGAAGGACTCCTCTGGACTGCGGCTTCACCCTCCAGATCCTCAAAAGTAGGTGCACGCACCAGTGAGTGCCAGAACAATCCCGGGGCCAGGGGAAGAACATATGGATTCAGAGTCCCATAGCCGAAACCTTGGGCCCATCTGGGTTTCAGAATCAGAACGTGAGGAGGGATTTAAAGGATAATATCTTGCTTTCACACAAAAAATCTAACACTCTTTGATGGGCCTTGGCCAACATCCCAAATTAATGTGTGCAGAGCCTTGCAGTGAAATGTATATATGTAGTCATATTAAGTGAGAGAAATAAACAATATACATAGGCATATATGCGTTAGCTTTTTGTTGCTATAACAAATTACTTGAGATCATTAATTTACAAAGAGAAAAATATTTATTTTGGCTCTTGATTCTGAAATTCCAGTCCAAGACCAGGTAAGCCATTCCTCTGGGCCGCTGGTGAGGTAGTACATGACAGTGGGAGTATGTATGGCTGAGTAAACCACCCATTCCATGAGTCAAGAAGCAAAACAAAGAGGCCTGGATCAGAGTCCATAACCCCCTTGGGAGGGCATGCCCCCAATGACCTAAGGACATCCCATTAGGCCCCGCCTCTTAAAGGTCCAAATAACCACCACTATGGAGACCAAGCCAATAACATAAGGACATTTAGGGGGGTCATTCAACACTTAAACCTTCTATCCAGTTAGGGTCTGGTTTTGCCACCTTTCTTTTTTTTTTTTTTTTTTGCCTTTCAACATTGTAGCTAAAAGATTTCAAGCCTTTACTACAACCTCTATTATGTCGATGCTTAGTGACCCGAAAACAAAAAAAAGGATATTGGGTCTATGCACTGGCATAGCATGCACTGGCAGTAGCATCCCTTCAGGGGGTGAGGTTCTGTAAAAAGAAAATATACCCTGAGACAGCCAAGCACCTACACAGCCCAGGGGAGGCAGCAAGGACAATTTCTGCTCAAGGCTGATCACAGCCCATGATGGACATGCAGGGGACATGTGCCCTGGTAAGGACTGTACAGATTTTAAGGTACAAGTTTAAAAAAGAGACCTTCACAGAATGGGTAAGAAGCTTAGATTTTTGCCAAGGGGTGGCAAGCCAGCGAGCACAGAGAACGTAGCTGTCATTCTTCCTCCTGCTGGGCGCTAGCCTGAGCTGCTACAAGATAAAAGCAGTGGTGTTCTAATTCAGAACTGACAGGACGAACAGGAATTATCAAGAAGATTATTGACATCTGAGTGCAGATGGGCTGCCATTAACAGTAACCCTCATCTTGAGAATACATCGTGCCTGTACCATTAGTAAGCATGGGAGGAGGGCAGCACTTTGAATGACGTCTTTAAATAAAACATCCTGACATAGAAGACAGAATTCTGCAATGTTTTTGGTGATATTTAACATCGTACCAAACACCATCCTAATAGTAGCTTCCAAATTTCCCCCAAACTAAACTGGTCTCACGATTCTGTTTTTAAGATTCCCTCCAGCCGTGGTGGCGCACGCTTGTAATCCCCACACTTGGGAGGCGGAGACAGGAGGATTGCGCAGGTTCGAAGCCACACGCGCTGGCTTAAGAGACCCTGTTTTCAAAAATAAAAAAGTATAAAATAGGTCTGGGAGTGTAGCCCGGAGGTAGAAGGGCTTCCAGGAACCGCAGTACCACCAAAAAAAAAAAAAAAAAAAGATTCCCTCCTCACCAGCAAAGGAACAGAAGACATGACACGTGGGAACAGAAGACACGACATGTGGGAGAAATGGTTATGTTTTTTGTTGTTGGTTTTTTTTTTTGCTTTTTTTTTTTTTTTTGGGTGGTACTGGGGGTGGAACCCAGAATCTTTCTACCTCTGGGCTATACTACCAGACCTTTTTTATATTTTATTTGGAAAAAGGGTCTCACTAGGTTTCTGAGAGCCTCACTAAGTAGCTGAGGCTGGCTTCGAACCCATGCGATCCTCCTGTCTCAGCTTCCCAAGTGCGGGGATTACAAGCGTGCACCACCACGCCCAGCAAATGGTTATGTTTTCACACCACAGCAAAGATCTCCGGACTATCACACAGAAAACAACCTTGCAACAAATTATATGCATTTCTTTGTCACCCAATACTTCTGGAAGATGTACTGGAAACACTGGTGGATGGTACAAGAAAGAAACTCGAAAAAGATGCAGACAGCATCCTTGCTATGCTCAGGGGCGGAGGGGGAGGGTGTTTTCATTAGGACGCACAGAAGAACTATCTTTGTGACTCAATTAACAAAAGATTTACAGTAAATTGATATTTCGAATTAAATGACTTCTGAAATGGAAACCTAGTTCCGAGGGGGAAACGATCTAGTGTCACTCCTGATGGAAATGGCTGCTTTGCCTGAAATAAAAACAGGGTTTGGGGGCAAGATGACAGCAAAGTAAATTTGGTTCACTCCATTATTCTTGGCAAGTTACTCTAGTGAAGGGCAGGGAAGGCCCCAGGACATCGATTGCAAACACACAGATATTTAAAACATAGTCACACTGCTATGAAATTTCTTTACGAAAATGAGCAGTGACCCAAATCTTCTGGAAGTACCCATAGGTTTGTGGGTGATCTCTCTGTTGAAGAACATTCTAAGAGTTGCAAATCTCAAAACAAATTATGGGTTATTTTTTTTTAACATTCAAAATGTGATGACCTACTGTCGGAAGATATTTTCAGGGAAGAAAAAAAAAATGTACTTAATTTGTTCCCTCAAGGTAAAGGTGACATTTTGACGGCAAATGAGAAAGCGATACTTTCCAAAACATAAAAATAAAAACTGGTCCTACTGGAAAGGCCTTCTGAAAATGGATGTTTGGAAGCATTCCCGTGATTAATGATTTGTGGCTGGAAATGATATAATTTGATTTATACTCAGATCTGCACATTTGAAAAACTTGGAAACGGGTTTTGCTAGCCTTTGGAATGTCTCCCAATTGCAGAGTTTCAGCGAGGTCCGAACCCCATTTGTTGAAAATATTGAAATGCAGCACACCTTTCGGTCAGTTTGCAAGCACAGCTGACTGGCATCGGGAGAAATGGAAATTTACCAGCTGAATTTCAACAAAAACTTTCCCATAAAATATGAGCAGGGTTGAAAAATGAGTATCACAATTTAATAAGCAACACCAACTATGAACTCAGCTGCTTGGTCCTACTTATCTTGGGGGGGGGATACCTTTTCAGCTCTTGAAAGCAAGAAATAAAGGAATTAACACCAGAACATTTGAATTATTATATTACAAAGTATTAAAGCAAGATTTTAAAAATAATAAAACATACCTACTAACACTGCCTTCATTGAAAATACGACTCGTAATGACATTTTAATGAGAACACAAAGGTTTTCTGTGCTAGTAAATAAAATGGAATGAAAGCCATTTTTCAAACATGGCTTATTCCATCCTTTTCACCTAATACAACCCAGAAGTAACGCACCCATACAATTTATAAACAAATGTACAGATATTAGAGGCATATGATCAAAATGTCTCAACAATAGGGCTACACAATAAAAAAAAAAGGTAGAGATCACAAATCTGTAAAATGGGGGGACCACCCACATATCTCAGAAAGCTACTGAGAGGAAAAAATGCGCAGGAAAATGCTCTTTCAATGAAGGACAGAGTGCTAACGAGAGACAAGCCATCAGAGACAGACATCATTGCAGAAGGCAAGTTTAGCCATGTAAGAAAATGAATCTGTAACAAGCTGCTGTTATTTAAAGCTAGACCTAAGAATTCCTTAGAATACAACATGTGCCTAAAAATATTAGCTGCAAGTCTCACCCACCACAGCCATGAACTCCAGGTACTGCTTCCAGTTTGATTTCTTTTCTTATGACTTTATTATACCAACAGTATAATGATGATGGTGATTAGCAGCTACTGTTGACTGAATTCTCACTAAATGCCAGGCCCAAAGGGAACATTCCACTATCTCTGTGCTGTGTGTGCATATGTGTGTGCGTGTGTGTGTGTTACTGAGAAGGGAACCCAGGGGCATTCTATCGCTGAGCTACACCCTCAGCCCTATTGTACCATTTCTGTTTCTGTATGGGGAAGGGATACTAGGGATTGAACCCCTGGGGCATTCTACCTCTGACCCGATTTTACTTTATTTTTTTTTTTTTTTGAAACAGGGTCTCACTGAGTTGCTGACACTGACCATGAACCTGGGATCCTTCCTGTCTCAGCCTCCCAGGTACTGAGATTACAGGCATGCACCACCATGCCTGGCTCATTATCACTGTTTCTTATAGTACATCTAGAAAAAACCAGCAAGGTGGGGGGAAGGAGACTGGATAGGAGGTGCTAAGGGCGTGGCCTTCAGAGTCAGTCCACTGAGATTCAGAGACCCAAGTCGGCTCCCTCTGAGCTGCCCAGGGGTCATGGACTTTCTCCTGCCTGTCTGTAAGTTCCTAGGGCATGGAGGGTGGGGAAGAATAAACGAGCTCACCTATGGGTAGGCTAAGAACAAAGCCCTCCAATCCACCTTACAGATGACCACACTGACATAGCTCAGGGGCAAAGCTAGAGTTTGACTTTTAGGAACATTCTATCAATAATGAAGTTGTCTAACAAAATGAAAGATGACCTCTCCTGCTATCAGCACACGAACCCGCCAATGCTTCTTGTTTTCTGGATTTTCCTTCCAGACCCATGCACATGTGTGTTTCTTCTTTATATAAAAATCATCGTACGGACCAAAAAAAATCTATATTATTTTTATTTTCACTTATATAAGGAAGTTACTTCAGATATAAACTTCTAAATAATATTCAGAATTAGAATACCGATGGATGCATAAGAGTCTGTGGGTTCAATATATCATCATTTGAATGCCCGTTCCATTCCTACTAGTTTTTTTAGGCGATTTCTTAAAATTTTCACATTAAAAGCAACGAGGCAGACAAGTGTGGCGGTGCACGTCTGTAATCCCAGGACTGGGGAGGCTGACACAGGAGAACTGCAGGTTCGCAGCCAGCCTCAGCAACTTGGCAAGGCCCTCAGCAACTTAGTGAGATCCTGTTTCAAAATAAAAATAATAAAATAGGGCTGTGGGTATAGCTCAGAGGTAAAATGCCCCTGGGTTCCATCCCCAGTACCAATAAATAAATAAATAAATAAATTACAAGGAGTGTGGCATTCTGTATTCTTATGCATGTGACACCTTTTCTCCTTTCAGATTGATTTCCCTAGAGTAAATTCCCAGATGGGAGATTACTAGTTCAGAGGAATGAAATATTTTTATGGCTCATGATACGTACTCTCAAATAGCTTTCCAAAAGTGTGATTCGAATTTTACAAAGCCACCAGCTAGCTGGAAGCCTTTGAGTCCAGGAGAAGTCTCAACCACATTGAACAAGAGTGCAAATATATCTTTCCTGAAAGTTCTACTCTGCAGACTTTTCACAATTCATGCTAGCCCTCCCTTATAGGTTTCTAAGTTTTTTACTGGGCGAGCTCTGTGCCCTTTAAAAAAAAAAAAATCCCATCTCCAGAAGCTAATTTGAAATACTAATTTACTTACGGACCTCACTTATGGACCTCTCTAGCCTTTGCCCGTCAGAGTCAGAACAGCTGAACACCCAACCAGTTCAGTCCCCACTGTCCACAGAACTATTAACCTTCAGAGACCCACAACTAGAGCTGGAGGTGTAGCTCAGTGGCAGAGCACTTGCCTAGCATGTGTGTGGCGTTGGGTTGGATCCCCAGCAACACTATTAAAGAGAAAGAGACAGACAGATCGGAACTAGACTTTGCACACAAGCCTGGGGGTCCCCCAGAGTCCTGGCCTCTTTTGTGACAAAGTAGTGCCCTTCCAACTGCATCCCACCTGGCACTGCCCATTCTCCTGCCTGTCTCCTCCTTACCAGATGGCCCAAGGGGAATTAACTTGCTTGGAATCCCACAGTGAACAAACATGAAGCCACTTCAGACCTAGATCCACCATCATACCAATGGGTGACAGGCAGTACAGATGGCAAGCGGGGTCTGCCTTACAAAACCGAGACGGTTTTTAAAATAGTCTCTTTTTAGCACACATCCCGAACACAGCCTCCACAGAATCTTCCTACTTGATATCTATCATGTGTCGGGTTAGAGAAACCCACAGATTTTGGTCTCAGAATTCACTGGCAATGACAAAGGACCCACCGAGTAAGTAGGTGGAAGGCATGGGTGAGTGGGTGCCAAGGAATTAGAATATAATTACTGCGCTGTTTGTTATCTGTGAGCCAAGAAAGGACACAAATGCCACATGATATTTGGGAGTGCCTGGGGTGTGACTACGTGACACAGATGGCTTTTCCTTGGAGGCATTATTTATTATTTGGGGTTCTTCCCAAAAGACAGATAGTTATTTGGTCAGCTTCTAATCCAAGTCTTGGAAATAGTAGGGATCCATTATGGTTTAGATATGAAATGTTCCCCCAGAATAGCTCATGCGTTGGTAGGAAAGAAATGTTCAGGAGTGAAATGACTGATTTGGGGCTCTCACCTCATCAGTGACTTAGTCCTTGGGTGGATTCACTGGGTGGCAACTGTAGACAGGTGAGGTGTAGCTGGAGGAGTGGGTCTCGGCGGGCCTGGCCTTGAAAACTATATACCTCCCTCTCTCTATGCTTCTGGCCACTGTGAGTTGAGCAGTTTGTGTTTGTTTGTTTGTTTGTTTGTTTGTTTGTTTTTAACCACAGCCTGCCACCATGAAGTATCTGCCTCAGAGTCAGCCAACCTCTGAAACCATGAGCCCAAATCAGCTGTCCCTCCTCTAAGTCGTTCTTGTCAGGTATTTTGGTCACTGCAATGAAAAGCAGACAAAACAGGATCCCACTCAGTCCTGCAGGGTTCTCACATAACTTCTCTTCCACTCTTCATCACAAACCTAGGAGCACGGCAGAGAAGCAGCAGGATCTCTAGCTAGGCCTAGTACTGGCTCTGTCCTCTCAGCCTCTGGACCCAGGCAAGTCCCTCCCTCCTTCCCTGGAAAACAGGCACAGTGAATAAGCCCAGGAGTCCTGCGCTTCCACCTTTCTTCCTCCAATTCACGTTCCAGTTTCTCTAAGCTGCCACCCACATGTGCTCCACTTCCCCACTGTCTCACCTCACAACTTCACCCACTTCAATATGGCTTCCACGAGCCCTTCTTCCTGCCCAGGTCTCACTGGGTTGCCAAGGGCCTCACTAAGTAGCTGAGGCTTTCACCATGGCATCTGGATTGTCAGATTCAACAGAGATGTTTTGATCTTTTCATGAATGGCCATATGTCATTCTTACCCAAGGTTGGACATTGTCTCTTATCCCTTTCTGAACAAAAGAATCTGCCTCCAAATGTATTGTTTGGAGAGGGCTTAAAGAATAAATAAGGATAAGATAAAAGGCTGTAAAAAATAAAGATTCCTGTTGGCTGGAAAGATCTTCCATACAATTAAGCCTGTCCAATACCCAATACATGTATAACACTAGTGATGTAGGATAGAAGAAATAAGTAGGTAGAAAGGAGACAGACAGGAAGGAAAAGTAAAAAATATAACTTTGATATAAGAACCTGGAGCTGAAATGCCTCTGCTTCTAGTCCACAAACCAGTTCTCTTTCCCAGACCTGACTCTACCATAAATTCTTAAGAAACCTGTAGATCCTAGAGTTAACAGTATTTCCGAGAAAACCTATAATTTAGGATATCCCAGCTTCTCCGTCAATCAGCTAATGAGGACCCCAATCAACCCGAGATCGTCCACCCTAAGGCTGACCAGACCACAGACCATCAGGAAGCGCCTCGGGACTACTGGACTGAGCTCACCCACCCTAAGGCTGCCAGACCACCTGCCCACCATAAACCGCCTTGGGACTACCAGACTGAGCTCATCCTCGCATACCTTCTCCAGCCCACCCCTCACGAAAGTCCCCTATAAGAAGAGAACGCTGAATTTTCCAATATGCCTTCCTCATCTTGAGGGGCCCGCATTCTCTCTTGAATGTGTATGTCCTCCCCTTTTCCCCAATAAACCTCTGTCCATGTCTTTAGCTGGCACGTGCTGAAATTCTTTTCCGTCACGTTAGCCAAGGACCCTGCAGACCCTGAGCGCCTGAGCCGAGAGCTCACCCCAACACTAGGAGTAGTGAGAATGGCCAAGAAAAATGGCAGATAGATATTAAAGTCAGCAAAGGGTAGTCTAGAGAGATGATCTAGAATATTCCTTCTATCCTTAAAATTCTAATGGCCTCACCCGTGGGAGGCCGCAACCTGTAGAAGGAAGGTGGTTTGTCTTTAGTACAGTACTGTGTCTTTACCTAGAAAGGTGACTTGTTCGACCTTCAGATTAAATGAATACTGAGTATCTTCCATGGTTGGCCCAATAACAGGCACCCTGGGAGACGTGAAGAGCTATGGGTTAAGATATAAGTTCTGCTGTTTGTGACAGACCCAAAAGCGCCTTGGCTTAAACAAGACAGGTGGTGGTCTTACTTGGCTAAGTCTTCAGTGGCCCTGAGCTAGTCTATTTCCTATTACTATAACAAAACACTGGAGATAATCAACTCATAAAGAGGAAAGGTTTGTTTTGGCTTACGGTTCCCGAGGTTACCATCTATGAGCAGTTGGCCCCGTTGTTCTTGGGCCTGTGGCAAAGCTGAGCATTAAGGCCGGAGCACGAGGCAGAGAAAGCTGCTGGTCTCGTGGCCACAATGTAAAAAAGTAAGGAAGAGAAATGGCTGAGGTCCCACAATCCCCTTAAAGAGCACGCCCCTCTTAACCTGACACCTCCCACTAGGTTCCACCTTTTTTATTTTTTATTTTTTTTTTTTGCGGGTCTGGGGATGGAACCCAGGGGCATTCAACCTCTGAGCTACATTCCCTGCCCTATTTTTTATTCTTTATTTTAAAACCAGGTCTCACTGAGTTGCAGAGGGCCTCACTAAGTAGCTGAGGCTGTCTGCAAACCACAATCCTCTGGTCTCAGCCTCCTGAATGCTGGGATTACAAGCGTGTGCCACCGTGTCCGGCAAGCTCCACCTCTTAAAGGTGCCATCACTTCTCAGTATTCCCCAAAGGCCCATGTGTTAAAGGCTGAGGACCAAGACTTTAACACATGGTCCTCTGGGGCAAACTAATCCACTCATAGAGACCTCACTATCCCTTAGCTGTTGTCCTCCTCCTTCTGGTCCATTCAATGGAAGTCAGGAAGTGAAGGCTGAAACTTGCTTCTTTCCTTTAAGGGCAAGCCTGGAAACGGCAGTCAGCATTTCTGTCCATACTCCTGACCAATAACTTATATCCCCTTAGTTCACGTCCCTGCAACCACACTGAAAGGGAAGCTGGAAAATGTAGTCCTTTTCTGAATGAGGGTGAACCCCACGAAAAAGCCCATCTCTATGGAAGAAGAGGAGCTCAGAAACAGGGACAACTAACAGGATACAAACCCAAACACAACACAAAGCAAGACGGATATAAAGAAAGTTGATGCCCGTCCCCAAGGAGCTTACTGACCCAAAGAACCCTACCATCAAAGTCCTCACCAGATCAGCCACACCAAGGAAGTGGAGAGGCGGGGGGGGGGGGGAGAATCACCCAAGGGCGTCAGTCTCCTTGGAAATGTTTAACTTTTGGAACATGTAGAGTATGTTGGCAAAATAAGCCACTCAAAAGACTTACAAAGAACATCATGATCTATGGAGCAAGCTCAGAGCCAGGGAAACAGAACTACCCAGTCCCCAAAATGCCACTTAAAGATGTATTTGATATCTGAAAATATGTCCTATCTAAATACAACTGACAGTTCCCCTGGCCCCAGCCCAGGGAGCTGGGGCACCTATGAATTTCTGTCTGTTTCGGTCTCATTCCTCAGCTGCGTGGTAGCTACACGATAAGGATTCAGACGGGTTCAGAGTGCTTTAAACATTCCACCCTCTATGGGGAAAAGTAGAAAATGTCACTTCTGTGTAACTGGGGACCATTCTTTTAGTTCAGTACATCCAAGGTCTTTTAAAACACCCAAACCTAAGAAAACTAAGTTCTAACTCCCAGAGACTCCAATGTAATATAAGACAAAAATGACAGCTTATTTTTAATAAACTCAGCAAACATCCACTTCCTCTTACTCCAAAGTCACTTATCACTTTCTTCTTGAAGAGTAATAACGGAAAAGTCATTTTTCTAGCTACACTCGGTATTTTCTAAGTGGATGGCTTAAGTTTCAAAGTGTGAGCTGGCAAAGCTATTTTTAAACCTGTTTCCAGAGCCTCATCACGTGTCCCTGCCTGTCTGTATCCCCAGTTTAAGGCCTGGGGTAGAACCACTCCTGGGCTCTCTTGGCTAGGCTGCTTCCAACAGGCAGCTGTGCTCCTTGGAACAAAGGCCAGCCAGCGATGAAGAGACCACCTAGCCTTCATGGTACTGCTACCACACAGGGGCCCCTCTGCGTGGAAGGGAAAGACTGCATGGCTGGTTATCTCTCGCTGCATAATGGATGACTCCAACTTTGTAGTTAAGATAATATTTATTATCTCACAGTGTCTGTGGGTCAGAAATCTGGCTATAACTTGGTATCTCTAGCTCAAGGTGTCTCATTAGATTACAATGGAGTCGAGCTGTTACCTGGGGTTGTAGTCTCATCTGAAGGCTCAATCTGGAGACAAAGGGGTTTTCTCTCCCATGATAGGGCAACTGGATTCTTTCTCCCAGGTGAGTGAGGGGTGTGTGTGTGTGTGTGTGTGTGTGTGTGTGTGTGTGAGAGAGAGAGAGAGAGAGAGAGAAAGAGAGAGAGAGAGAGAGAGAGAGAGAAAACACTCAAGACAGAAATCACAGTCTTATAACCTAATTCCAGAAGTGTCACAGGTCACTTTTGCTGCAATGTATTCATTAGAATTAATCAGTAAATCCAACCCACACTTAAAAGGATTAAGCTGGGCGTGGTGGTTTACACAACTGGGATTACACAACTGTAATCCCAGTAATTGGGAGGCTGAGACTGGAGGATTGCAGGTTCAAGGCCCTCTCAGCAAATTAGCAAGACACTGTTTCTAAAAAAAAGTAAAATAAAATAGGGCTTGAGGTTAGCTTACAGAGAGAAAGCCCCTGGGTTCAATCACCAGTACTAAAAGAGATAGAGAGAAAGAGAAGAGAATTAACCAGGACATGGACATGAAGGGGGCAGGGATCACAGGGTCCACCTTAGAAACTGCCTACCACGACTCCCTTTGATGACACTGGCAGGCCTTTGACGAGAGAGAAAGGCGGGAGGGAGGCACTCACCATTTCTTCATTTCATTTGAGACAAAAGCAAACACAGAATTCAAGATATTCATAGGACTGGATGAACCTGTATCCCCTCCCCAGCTTTTAATATTTAATCCACCAGCTGAATAAATACTGAATATAGCTAGATGCAAACATGACAGGCTCTGAGACAGGCCTCGCGCCCACCCTCTCACGTTCCCCACCCCCACTCCACACCCAGAGTCACCTACCACGTTAGTTAGAATATTTGAGACCTAGGAACTGCTTTGGGCTGCGCCTCCTTGGGGCGGGCGCCCTCTTGCAGTTCTACCTGCTCATAGACGGGGCACACTTGATCTGCCCTCTGTACATGGAGCATGCTGTGTTCCACCAGGGAGCTGTCCTGCCTGGCTGGGTTTGGTGGATAAGTTTAATCATGGGGTGAATTAATAGGAAGCCCCACAGTGACTGCAGAGATATGCCACACCCTTCAGCTTCTAGCTGAAGTAGATAGTTTTAACTCTGTTGGCCGGTTTAGGTGCTTATATTTCCAGTGATTTCAAATTCAGGATGGGTAGAAAGGGCTTCCCCTAACTGGCCCTCAAAATACATTCACTATAGTCGTCTAGTTTACACTCCTGTGGTACAGGTAAGTAACCTACAGCACTAAGACAGACAGACAGACACACGTACATACGCACGCACACACGCACACCCCACACCAAGTCTCCAGGCTTCTATTTAGCCTGTTTATTTCCTGAGCACCTAGTAATCCTACGCTCCATGCTGGAGTCTGAGGGTCATTCCAGACATTTCCACATTCTACCTCAGACAAACGGATTGGCCTCTCTGAGCCTCAGTCCCCTCATCTTGAAAATGGGACTCGAGTAGAAGGATACACACAAAATTGGTATATACAGGAAACAGCAAATACTAGCTATCCCTCTCATCCTGTAAGTTTTCAGGGAAATGCCTATTTGGGTTACATACATGGACATTAAGGCCACTTTTTAAATGGCAGTTTAAGCCAGGCATAGTGGCACATGCCTGTTCTCCTAGTACTTGGGAGACTGAGACAAGAGAATCCCAGGTATAGGGACAACCTCAGCAAGTTGACAACACTCTCAGCAATCTAGCAAGACCCTGTTTCAAAAAGCACTGGGGATGTAACTCGAAGGTAGAATGCCCCTGGTTTCAATCCCTAATCATTAAAAATAAATAAAATAGCCGGGCGTGGTGGCACACACTTGTAATCCCTGCGCTTGGGAGGCAGAGACAGGAGGATCGCGCAGGTTCGAAGCCAGCCGCGTGCGCTGGCTTAGAAGACCCTGTTTCCAAATAAAAATGTAAAAATAGGTCTGGGAGGGTAGCCTGGAGGTAGAAGGGCTTCCAGGAACCCCAGTACCACAAAAATAATAATAAATAAATAAATAAATAAATAAATAAATAAAATAGTTCAAAGAAGGATGCAGTTTGCCTATGATCTGGTGAACTGGGGCATTTCTGTTCTCTTCCATGACTTACAACCTCTCCACCTACTCTCTGGGGGCCCCAGAAAGAATGTGCAGTGTGTCTGTGCCCTGTTGGGGAGGCAGGAGAATCCCTGGGAGTTCTGGCAAGCAACAACATGAAATTTTGCCAGGGCCGAAACAAACCAAGACAAAGAGCCTGGGCAGCTCCCGCAAGGGCACTCGGTGAGCTTGTAGCAGAGACAAAAATAGAGCCCGGTACAGATCATTTCCTCCCCAGTCTGGCTTTCTTTCCTTCTCTCCTAATGGTTTAGATTATTATTGTCTCCCAGCACGACCACCGGCTACTGCGGCAGGTGCGGTTTTTGTAAACACCCCACAGAAGTGCGAGGAAGGTCAAGGGCAGGTGCCCCCCGCTGAGGGCTGGCCTGGATTCAGTGTTACTTGTTATTGTTGCTATTGTCACAAAACACTGCACAGCCTGGACGTCTCATCCAGAGATCCGGGAGCGCCTGATGACAGAGGCAACACCAGCCCATCCCTCCATGGCCAAGGTGGGTCAGCAGGAGCTCTGGGGCAAAACAATGCCATTTGCTCACCCTTTGGGAAAAGGGAACTGTGTATCCACCCAGGAAGTGTGGTTGACAGAGCCCTGAAAAGGCATTTGATAAGGAGGCCAGGCCACCCAGCAGCAAGGCTTCAAGAAGCACAACTGGGCTGCTGAGACCCACGGCCACCGGCCCTCGAGAAGCCCAGCCCTGCTTTCTGGTATGTGAAGTTCCTATTTTCCTGATTTGGTCCTGGAAACTCAGTTTCACACCACTCAACAACAATGACACCCTTTTCTATCACTTAAACCTCAGTGTGAATGAGTCTATCGGCCTTTTTTTTTTTTTTTTTCAGTATTGGGGGTGGAATCTAGGGGCATTCTACCTCTGAGCTATGCCCCCAGCCCTATTTTTTAGTCTATTTTTGAAACAGGGTCTCACTGAGTTGCAAAAGGCCTTGTTAAGTAGCTGAGGTTGTCAGGAACCGTGATCCTTCTGTCTCTGCCTCCCGGATGCGGGGTTACAAACTTGTGCCACCACGCCCAGCTTATCAGCCTATGTTTAAATGGCTTACAGATTTGAGAGATGAGGACACTGGGAACCAGGAGAAGGGAAGGCCCCCTGCAAACGCAGGCCATGAGCTGGACTAAATGGAAGCCGGTTTTCATTCTGTTTTGGAATGTTCACATGTTGGAAGAGTGTTCCCAATGCAGTAAATTTCAGAGGTGGGGCATGGCTGGAGGTGGGTCACTGAGGGCATGGCCTTGGGGGCTACATTTGTTCCTAGCTGCTTCCTGTCTGTCTGTCTGTCTGTCTCTCCTTCCAGTTGCTATTAGAGTGCGCTCAGTTTTCCTCCATCACACATGCCACTATTATGTCACCCTTAGAGTCAGCCAACTATGGACCGTACCTCTGAAACTACGAGCCACATATTAACTTTTCCCCCTCTATATTGTTTATATCAAGTATTTTTGTCATGGAAACATAAAGGCTGACTAGCAGAGATCCACTTTTCATCACTGGAAGCCTGAATGTGGTGACAGGAGATTGATAAAAGCCTGATTCTTCAGTATATACAGAGAGAAATACCTGATGACTCCTTGTCTTATTCATCTGTGTTTCCTGGCTGCAGAGAAACTCATTCTGTACCACTGCAGCTCTGTCAAAGGCTTTCTTTTCTTCCCTCTCTCTCTCTCTCTCCCGCTTCCAGCCCTGGACAAAGATTTCTCATTTCATACATCATTTATTCCAGCAATAATTCTATCCAAGTCACTTCAGGTCCTTAGCAAACAAAAACAGCAAAATGAAGTGCTGTTGCAATTTTAAGATGAGAGATGCTGGAAAATGGAAACTCTGGTGCAGCAAAGTCACAGATCCTGGACAGAGGGTCTCAATCTCATCAAGGGGCAAAACCTAAAACAGGAAGACTGAGTATTTTATCCTTAAGGTCAAAATCAAACCTCCAAGGTCCTCCAAACAGGCCAGAGACCTATGAAGGAGAAGACAAGAGATTAAGACTACCCAGCATATGGCCAACAAACCTCCTGGTCCACATTTTCAAGAATCAGCATCCATCATCCTGAAGTCTGTTTTGACAGTGAAAATAAAACAATCTGGCCCAGTACTGTGTATTATCATAGCAGAAAGCGCTAGGAGAGCGTGGTTGATGACTGCTATGAGTAAAACCAAAACAAGCTTGAGGACACTCAGCCCACCATGATTAGAGGTTAGTTGCCCTCCCTTTACCCTGCCTTCTACCCTCCTCATTAGTCTCGTCCTCCAGGATTAAAAATAATGTCAGCATATACTAGCTGAATCCATCCTAGATCTTCTGAATCCGAGTCCCTGGGGGGATCCCAGAGGCCTGCCCAGAAACCTGGAGTGTAAACAAACGCCCAGGAGATTCCTGTCTATGTTCAGGTTCAAGTTCCACAGTTCTAGGATCCACTGGAAGAGACGGCAAAGAAATCATTCCGTCCATTCTGAGGTACAGATAGATGAAATTCCAAACTTCCCCTCATGAATCTTGCTAATTACCACTAATTACAAAGGCAAATTTAGAAGCTGTGGCCAGCTTAAGGAAAAGAGAAATGCTCTCCAAGTGTGAATGGATTCCTTATCATCCCTTTCCTTTCCCTTTTCTCCCACGCAGTCATGTTTCACTAGTCAGTGGTTCTCAAACTTGGGCATGCTGAGAATCACCTGGAGGGCTTGTTAGAACACAAACAGCCTGGAGTTCATGATTCAGTAGGTCTGGCACGGGGCCCAAGAATTTATGTGTCCGACACACGTGCAGGTGATACCAACGATGCTGGACCAGGGAACGTGCTTCGAGAACCACTACCCTGTGCCATCTGTCTGTGGACAACCCAGGGTAACCCTTTGCACACCTGTATGGGGGATGCACAGAACCAGAAAATCACAGCACGTGAAACTCTCGAGGCTCTGACAGGATGCACAACCTGGCTCATAATAAAAATAGTTATTTGCTCTCCTCCAGCAGGTGGCCCGGCACTGAGGTTCTATAAGCAGTACTGCTGGCTGCCTAACAAGTCCTCATTCCCTTCCCCAAAAGCTCACCGTCCCAGCCCCCTCTGTAGCTAGTGGTGGCCGCATGACAGAGTTCTGACCAAAGAGACCAAGGGTAAGTCTTCCAGTGGGGGAGAAAGAGATGACTGGTGCTCCGCTGTGACCGGTGCCAAGTTCTCTCCTCTTTCTTAAATACAAGGCAACAAGCCTGGCATGTGGCAGCCTCCCTGCCACCACGAGGGAAGCCCTGAATTCACCTTCTCATCTCATGCAGCAGTAGCCCCTTCCCAAATTCTTGGTTTTCAGCAATGCAAACCCTAATTTGTCATCAGTGGGGTTTCTGTTTCTTGAGACCGAAAGCATTCTTCACTGATAGATGTACATTCAGTTCCATCACTGGGCAAAAGCAGCAGTGTCATCTCTGCTTTCTCAACCCCCTAGGCCAAATGCCTTCCGCCCCGGCCCCTTGAGCTGCTGGGCCTTCTTTCTGCAGAGTTCCTTCCTCACAGCCTTGGCCCATTCTGAGCACTGCTGGAGATCTGCTCTGAGGATGAGCCAACTGAACAGGCCCTGTGGCCTCTGGCTACCTCAGTCTGAGCCCCTTGGAAACACAGGTTTCTGCTCTCAGCTTCTTCCTCTTCTTCTTCTTTCAGCCAAGGGTGACCCAGGTTAGATTCTCCCTTGTCCCTGGCACAGCTTGTCACAGACATGGAGCTGAATGGAGGTGAGTCAGTTCCATGACTTCTCACAGGTCTCAGATGTGACCAGGGCCCGGTCACTAGTTCAGACACTGCATCTGTCGGGATGAGTTGGAACCCTGTAGCAGTCAAGCCTCCAGGGAACTCCAAACCCAACACTTTTAGAGTGCCGACTTGATGCCACAAGAGGAAAATCCCACCCACTTCATGTGACAAGTCGCAGTCAAAATTCAGGTGCACAAAATATATTGTACAAAATTACCTCCAGGTTATGGTTCAAGGTATACAGGAGACATAAATAAATTTCATCTCTAGACTTGGGTCCCATTCCAAGATAACTGCACTTCTGTTTAATTGGGACATCGGGGCTGCTGGGGGACAGCAAGGAGACTTCTCTCGATAGCAATAATATGAATGTATCAGCAGGCTGAGCGTGGTGGCACACACCAGTAATCCCAGTACTCAGGAGGCTAAAGCAGGAAGCTCGACAGTTCAAGGACAGCCTCAGCAACAGAGCAAGACTCCCAGCAACCTAGTGAGACCCTGTTTAAAAAAATAAAAAGGGCTGGACCCCTTTGTTCAATCCCTGGGAAGAAAGGAAGGAATGGAGGAAGGGATAAAGGGAAGGAGGGAGAGACAGAGGGAGGGAGGAAAAGAGGGAGGGAGGGAGACATCAGCAGTGTCCCCACAGGGGCCCCACATGTGAGTTTCCCTGATCTGACCTCCTCTTCAGACCCACTGGCTACCAGAGAGTGAAGGTCATAATGTGGCCAGTGGCCAAATAGTGTGGCCATCGGCTGCTCAAATGCTCTGTGGCTGAGCAAAGAGACAGAAACTTCTCCGAGGGATGACTCTGGGATCCAGAATGAGCCTGTCCCGCCCTCACCCCAAGGCTACTGAGGTGAATGCCAGCCAGTTGGCAAGGGCAGGAGGGGCCTCCCAAGGGAACACTGGGTCAGTTGGCTGCAAATGTCAACTCGCAGTGGCTTAGGTCAGAAAGACATGAAGGCAGGCCATCCTGTCCAAGCTTTGGTTGGGATTTTCATGGATTTCTTGGTCATCTGCCCATGACTGTACAATACTTACATTACCTCCAAGAACCGTGACCTGCCACATCAGCATGAAGAGCAGAAAAGAGGAGGAAAGGGTGAAAAGGGCCTCTTCTTCATGCTGCTTTTTGTCAAAGACAGGGACACCTCCCAGATGCACACTGTGGACCTGCCCATCCCCTCATGGTCCAGAACTGAGCCACACCCCTGCCTGACCCAGCAATGGGAAATGGACTGTGGTATGGGTACAGCACCTCCCCAACTTCATGTGATGGGTCACAGTCAAAATGCAGGTGCACAAAAAATAGCGTACAAAATTACCTCCAGGCTCTGGTACAAGGTGTGCAGGAGACAAATGAATTTCATCTTTAGACTTGAGTCCTATCTTCAAGGTAACTCATTATGCTTATGCAAATATTCCAAAATACACACACACACACACACACACACACACACACACACACACATTCTGATATCCAAAACATTTCTGGTCCCAAGAACTTAAAATAAGGGATTCTCAACCTATATTCACCAAATTAATGAACTCTAGAATCAAATAACATAAATTATTGATAAAATTTAAAAGTTTATTTTTTGAGAAGATAAACAAGATTAATAACCTGTAGTCAACTGAACCAAAAGAAAGAGAATGACCCAAATGAATAAAATAAGAGATGAAAAGGGAGATATCACCACAAAGTATGGGAATCCAGAGAATCATCGAGAACTATTTTGAAAACCTATATATTCCAATAAATTGTAAAACTTAGTAGAACCTGACAAATTTGTAGACACATGCAACCTACCTAAATTGAACCAAGAGGACATAGAAAACCTAAAGAGACCAATAACAAGCAAAGACATTGAAGCAACAATAAAAAGTCTTCCAACAAATAAAAGCCCCAGACAATAAGAATTCCCAGATAAATTCCATAAAACCTTAAAAAAAATAGCTGGGCATGGTGTCATACACCTGTAATCCCAGACTTGAAAGGCTGAGATAGGAGGATCACAGGTTCAAGAATAGCCTTGGCAACAGAGCAAGTTTCTCAGTAACCTAGAAAGACTCTGTTTCAAGACCAAAACAAAACAAAAATACGGGGCTGAAGGTGTAGCTCAGAAGTAAAATGCCCCTGGGTTCAATTCCCCTTACATGAAAAAGGAGGAGGAGGAGGAGGAGGAGGAGGAGGAGGAGGAGGAGGAGGAGGAGGAGAAGGAGGAGGAACACCCAGTGCTCTTCAAATTATTCCACTAATATAAAGAGACAGAACACTCCAAAACTCATTCTATAAAGCCAGTATTACCTTGACACCAAAACTGAATAAAGATATGTCAAAGAAAGAAAATTTCACACTAATATCCTTGATTAGCATGGACACAAAAATACTAGCAATTCACATTCAAAACCACATCAAGCCGGGTGTGGTGGCACACACTTGTAATCCCCACGCTTGGGAGGCGGAGACAGAGGATGGCGTGGATTGCTTAAGAGACCCTGTTTCAAAATAAAAATATAAAAATAGGTCTGGGAGTGTAGCCCGGAGGTAGACGGGTTTCCAGGAACCACACACACACAGTACCACCCCAGTACCACACACACACACACACACACACACACACACACACACACACATCAAAAAGTGTGCATGTCACTCTGAAATTCAATATGATGTATGTGATTGCACTGCACCAATAAAAGTATATTTCCATCCAGAGCCTCCAGAGGTTGCAAGGTCCCGCTGATACCTGGACTTTGGCCCAGTGGCCCTGGTCTTGGACTTCTGGCCTCCAAATTTGGGCATGGTTAGAGATTAAGTTTCTACTGTTTTAAGCCACTGTGATTATGGTAACTTGTTACAGTGGCCACAGGAAAGAGATACAAGGGCAGTGGCCTATAGATGTGGGCCTCAGATTCCTTCCCAGGGACTGTGTGTGTGTGTGTGTGTGTGTGTGTATGTATGTATGTGTTAGTTCCTTCCCAAGCTATACAGACACCAGTCAAGGCCCTCCTGACTCTTTTCTCAGCTATAGTTTGACAATGGGCCCTGGAAAAAGTACCAAGCTGAGGTCTTCTGGGGCCACATTCCCTCCTCTACCAAGCTGAATAATTCTGTTTCTACAATGAAAGAGTATCCTGGGCATAAGGCATCTGATGGGGAAGCCTCGTGGCGGACAGCATGAGAGTCCAGACACGCCACAGAGCTGGCTCCTGCCCGTGTCTTCCTCAGCTCACATGCTAGAACCAGGACTCTCTAAGACCCACTCAGCCAAGCACAGAATGTTACCATTCGATGTGCTTTTCAGCAAATCACTCATAAAAAATTCATGGCTGCAGCTGACCCTCATTAGAATGTGTTTCATTAAATTAAAACATCAATCCCAGAAATATATGTTTGCTTAACAGGCAGAAATGATTTGGGGACCTCATGCTACACACCATCAAATCAAATCAAATGGTGGGAGCAAACGAAATTAAGCCATCAAGCAAAGGGGTAGGAGGGATAACAGAGGCCCCTTGCCAAAGAGACATAATCATGGCTTATGAAAAGAGCCCACAGCATCCAAAGTGTGTGTCCATGGAAAACAGAGGAAGGAGGAGAGGAATGGAGTCCAGCCGGGCGCAACAGAAGCAGACGGGTCTGCCTCCAGAGAAGAGGTCTCCCAGGAACATTCCCAGGAACCTCCCCGCTCGACCTCCAGGCTCTGTCTTCTGAAGTTTTTAACAGGAGACTCTGAAGAGGGTTCACAGGCCGGAGGGACATAGATGGCCCTCCACCCCAGCTTCCTTCCATTCCAAAGATATGTGGTCTTTGGAATGTAGCCCAGGACAGAAGCAGACTGTCAGCCTAAGAAAGGTGAGCGTAAATCAAACATCCCATCTTCCTCTCCAGGGAGACCTCACAGGCCCATGGAGCGCTCATGAAGATGTCTTCCTTTAGTTGGCAAAGCCCATTCAGGTATATTAACTCATTTATTACTGTACTGCCACTGAGTACAGCAAGCCAGCTTCATCGTGCCTCTAAAGAACACAGAACTGATTTGGCCTAGACCATAAAGATAGGAAATGAGGCTCCCAAATTAGAATCCAGGCCCACTGCTATTCATCTTCTACTGTGCTCTGCTGCCCTCCAAAATAGAACACCTGCCCCATGTGAAGTTCCTCAGCTCCCCCCAGGGAAGGGCAAGGTGGGTGTCTTAGACCATTGCCCGGGGCTATAACAGAATATCTAAGACTGGATAATTTCTAAAAGGAGGAGGAGGAGGAGGAGGAGGAGGAGGAGGAGGAGGCGGAGGAGGAGGAGGAGGAAGAGAAGGAGATTTATTTGGGACTCTAGTTCTGGGGACTGGGAAGTCCAAGACCAGGCAGGTGCATCTGGTGAGAAACTCACACTGCTTCAACGCATGGCAGAAAGCGGAAGAGCAAACAGGTGCAAGAGAAGGAGACAGAACATGAGGGCTGCCTTGCTTTATAAGGAGGCACTCTCAAGATAGCTGATACACAAGGGTACGAACTCACTCAGATGAGAAAGCCATGAATACATGTGCCAGGGCTCCATCCCCATGGCCTAAACACCTCCCTTGAGGCCCCGCCTCCCCATGCTGCTGCTCTGGGGACCAAGCCTCCATATGAGTTTTGGTGAGAACAAACCATGTTCAAACCACAGCAAAGTGCTAGGAAAAATCTAAGCCACAGATCCTTAAGACCTTAATGGTGCATAAAATTATTATAGAAGCACCTCATACCTGTTTCACTCATGGTTCAGAAATTTCTCAGAGAACTAGTGTCATGTGGCTAATGTGGTCTTAATTAAGTTTATTAACATATTACTCATAAGTGATATGAATTTGTACATGTTGGGGGGTGGTACTGGGAATTGAACCCAGGGATATTCTGCTTCTGAGCTACACTCCCGATTCTATTTTTTTTTTTTAATTTGAAACAGGGTCTCACTAAGTTGCTGCAGCTGACGGTGAACCTTCAATCCTCCTGTCTCAGCTTTCCAGGTACTGGGATTACAAGTGTGGGCCACCACACCCACATAAATGATAGGAATTTGACTTAGAAAATTTAAAATATTCAAAAGGACAAAAGTAAAAGCATGTAATGTAACTTCTTTCAGATGCATATGATACATATTTTTATGAAATACAAACATACTTTATTTGCTGTGATATCACTCGCTTCCTTTCTAACATAATAGTGTACCATAAACATCACTTCCTGTAAAAAAAAAAAATATACATCCGCATCATTGCTTAATGGCTACCTAGTTTACCAATCATGAATGTGCCATCATTTATTTAACCAACTGCCCATTATTAGTCATTTATGTGGTTTGCTTGGCTAATAATAAGGCTGTAATAGCCTTCTGGCACATTCCTTCCTTGTGCACACACAATTTGCTTATTTTCTGTTTTTGTTTGTTCATGGTACTAGAGATTGAACCGAGGGGCATTCTACCTCTGAGCTAAACCCTATCCTTTATTATTATTATTAGTACTAGTAGTAGTAGTAGTAGTAGTAGTAGTGGTACTGGGATTCCTGGAAGCCCTTCTACCTCCGGGCTACACTCCCAGACCTATTTTATACTTTTTTATTTAGAAACAGGGTCTCTTAAGCCAGCGCAGCTGGCTTCGAACCTGCACGATCTTCCTGTCTCCGCCTCCCAAGTGCAGGGATTACAAGCGTGCGCTACAACGCCCGGCCTTTTTTATTATTTTTTGAGACAGGGTCTCATTAAGTTGCTGAGGCTAGCCTTGAATCTTCTATCCTCCCATCTCATTCTCCCACATATTAAAATTAAATGTGTGCGCCAGATGCTTAGCCTGTTTTTTTGTTTTTTAGATAATTTCCTAAAATGCATTTTCTTGGTCAAAAGGAGGCTGTGTCATTAACCGCAACGTGACATTTGGGGAAGCTTCTTAGGTAACAGGGTACAGGAGCGCTCTGTGTGTGAAAACCAACAGGCAGCCCTATTTATTGATGGAACTTAATTGGCATTTCTAACTAAGAGAAGGCCTAAGGCAGTGGGTTTACAGCCTCAAAGAACTCAGATGTCAAATAAGCAGCTTCCAAAATAATTGTTACCATCATTAAGCAGCAGAAAGCCCTTACCAGCCTGCAAGCAGAAAATAATATGTGCTTGCTTCAAAATATTTGTAGATCAATGCAAATACAACAATAGTCTGCCTGCAAATTTAAGGTAGCAATGCACCATTTCTTACAACACTTCCTTACAGTAGAATTCCAATGAGTAAAGAAGGAAGGAATGAGAGAAACAGAAAATCACCCTTGGACTACAGTAATCATTACCATAGGCAATGTCCATCACTGAAGACTTAAAATAGCCCATAACACTTTAAGGCTTGCATAACCTCCGACTATCCCCAAAATAGGTATCAACTGCAAATTAGAGCTCCATTTCTGCCGGAGCTATACAGGGTAAAAACCTGGCAGGAACCATCTGTAACTGATCAGTATTAACATCACCAATGAGACATACGGACATTCCCCATAGGATCCACTGAGCAGAACATGGCCTCTCTGGTGTTCTTCCTCCAGATCCAGATCAAATTATAAGAAATATCCAAAAATAAAAAATAAAAAAGTATCCAGGCACAGTGGTGCAGGCCTATAATCCCAGTATTTGGGAGGCTGAGACAGGAAGATCGCAAATTTGAGGTTAGTTTTGCAATTTAACAAGGCCCTCAGCAACTTAGCAAGACTCTATTTCAATAAAAATGAAGCCAGGCAGGGTGGCACACGCTTGTAATCCCCGCGCTTGGGAGGCGGAGACAGGAGGATCGCGCAGGTTCGAAGCCAGCCTCACTGGCTTAAGAGACCCTGTTTCCAAATAAAAATATAAAATAGGTCTGGGAGTGTAGCCAGGAGGTAGAAGGGTTTCCAGGGACCCCAGTACCACAAATAAATAAATAAATAAATAAATAAATAAATAAATAAATAAATTTTAAAAATGTGAAAAATAGCACTGGGCGTATGGCTCAAAGGTATAATTCCCCTAGATTCGATCCTTCGTATCGAAAAAAAATATGCCCCAAAAATGTATTTTAAATAAATTCTACCAAATTCCTGACCAGTCCCCTTCAAAAGTGTCAAGGTCATGAAAGACAAGGACTCTGACACATTTTAGATTGACTAAAAATATTTGACAACTAAATATATTGTAAAATCCTGAATTAGGGTTGGAGACAGAAAAAAAAAAGAAGACATTACTGGGAAATGGTGTAAAATCTAAATAAGGTCTGAAGTTTAGTTAGCAGTATTGTACCAGTGTTAATTTCCCAGCTTTGACAACTACACTGCAGTTATGTAAGATGTTACCATTAGGGAACTCTCTGTGCTAAATTTACAACTGCTCTGTGAGTCTAAAATTATTTCAAAACAGTTAAAAATGAAGCTGACACCACAAGCAGCGACAGGGAGAGACACAGAGAGACAGGGTCTGGGTCACATGCTTTCATTGCAGGAGCTCAGCGACCAGCACCCGATGTTGGAATCTCAACAGATTCCCTGATTGTCCATCGCAGGGAAATCTATGGACTTAAAAGGACCGGAAAGTAAAAAGACTGCAGGCAGGCAACACGCGCAGAAGTTTGGAAGAAGAAATAGGAAAAGTGGGGGAGTCGGCCACGGGGCATATCAGGTGACCTACAGGAGAAGATGCCAACTCATGCCCAGGGCCCCAGGAAGAAGGCCCCTGAAGGTGGAGGAGAAAGTTAGAGGGTTGGAGAGGGAAGGAAGGAAGGAAGGAAAGAAGGAAGGAAGGAAAGAAAGAAAGAAGGAGGAAGGGAGGGAGGGAGGCAGGCAGGCAAGACAGAAAGAGAGAAAGCAAGCAAACAAGCTGCAATTCTCTGTAAGACACTGCTGTACTGCTAGGTGGGTGCTATTGTTTTAACATGTGTTGAGTGTGTCCCCCCCACAGGTGTACTGGAGGGAAGCTTGGTCTCCAGTGTTGCAGTGGGGGGACCTTTAAGAGACAGAGCCTAGTGGGAGGGCACTGGGACCACAGTCCTTGGAAGGGATTCCAAAGTCCTCCTGGGACCCTAGTTACTTCCTACATGAGAAGATGGTTATAAAGGTGCATGAGTGGTTACTTCCCACTCTCTGGCCTCCTACCTCACCATGAGAGCTCTTCCTCTCACATACCTCTGTGATGCCATCTGCCATGTGGTACTTGCCAAAGCCAAGCCAGTGCTGCCACAATGCCCTTTAACTTACAGAAGTGTATGCTAAATGAACCTTCTTTCTTTTTAAAGAATCCAGCCTTGGGTATTTTGTTATAGCAACAGAATATGGACTATTACACCCTCCATACTCCACCTCCATGCCAATTCTACCCAGACAACTAATAAATAATATATAATATATAATATACAGAACCCTACAGGTTCTAGTGAAAGGGTACTGGGCACAGAGGAAAGGGAAGCAAGGAAAGTTACATGGAGGTCTAGGTCCCTGGTGGGAAGCCTGAGCCCATCATGAAGTTCAGTCTCTAAAGTGCACACAGGTAGGCCTAGACTTCGAGCAGAAGAGGGGAAGCTTCTTCTCTAAGGAAACTGAATGGCCCCAGAGGGAAGATCTACAGATCCTGACATCTGAGCTTTTACCTAGTATGTTCATTTTCTGGGGCTGACATAGCAAAGTACCACAGACTTCATGGCATAAACACTAGAAAATTATTTTCTCATAGTTCTGAAGGCTGAAAGTTCACATCCAGGGGTCAGGGAGCAGAATGGGCTGCATTCTAATAATACTTCTCTCTTGAGCATTATTATGGCAGCCTTCTCTAAGCATCTTCACAGGTCTTTCCTCTGCATGCTCTGGGCCCTTGTCTCCTCTTCTTACAAGGATACCAGTCACACTGGGTTAGTTCCCATCCTCATGGCCTCATTTAAGCCTCATTACCTCTTCAAAGGCCTTGTTTTCAGATACAGTCACATTTTGAGGCACTGGAGGTTGTGACTTCAACATACAACACAACATAGTCCACAGCACTCATCTGAGCAGCAGCCCACCTGCCTGAGCTCCCATCAGTGAGGACGACGGGTTATTCAGCCCCCAAACATCTCAGTGCCTTCCTCCTACATATAGAAAAGCCAAGCGTCTATATGTTTGATGAGAGTAGAAATTATTAAGAAATGAAGAAATACATCTCAGGTATTAAAACACTGGAAGTGTGCAAAGAAATTGAGAAATCTGAAAAATTAGTAACTTCAAAAAGACTGAAAAATAAAAATCAGTGACAAACTCAGGCATGGTTATGCACCCCTGTAATCCCAGTGCTTGGGAGACGCAGGCAGGAGAGACACAAGTTCAAGGCCACCTCAGCAACTTAGGCCAGAAGTTACTTAGTGAGGCCCTGTTTCCAAATTAAAAAAAATAAAATGGGTGTAGGTTGGAGGTAGAATACCTCTGGATTCAATCCTAGTAGCATGGAAAGAAAGAAGAAAAGAAGGAAGAAAGGAAGGGGAGAGAGGAAGGGAGGGAGGGAGAGGGTGAAAGAGAGAGAGAGAGAGAAAGAGAAAGACAGACAGACACGCAAAGCTAAATGCCAAGCAAACAAACACTGGGAGTAAATATTTCCCATTAAAATAAATATATAACAAGGAATTAATATCCAGAATATAAATAGTGCCTACCAGTGATCTGATGGAAAAATGGACAAGACTGGGAACAGAGAACTCACTGCCTGGTGCAGTTTTATTGACAGAACAACTCAGTGGCATCTATTACAATTTAAAATGGACACAACTTTTGATTGAGTGCTCCTATTTCTAGGTCTCTATGTGGATAAACACTATAAATATCACAGAAGGTTTGTGGCAAGGACTTTAATTGCAGCAGCGGTTGCAAGAAGGGAAGATTGGAAGCACCTTAATGTCTATCAGTAGCAGGCTGGTTATGTAAAGCCTGCTGAAGCCGTGAGGCCCCTAACAGAAGGTAGTCAGAGCTCTCTTACCACCATGCAGGGACACCCAAGACATGTTGTCAGGTTAAAAATGGAAGACAAAGTAAATCGTAGAAAAGTACTCCATGCATATTCTCATCTACCATTTCTAAGATCCATAAGGAACTCAAAAACATTTACTTGGTTGCTTATGTGTGCCAATATTCATGGACCAACCAACGTTTGGAAATGTACATGCTCAGCTGTCTACAGTGCTAATGGCATGTCATGTGATGGGGGAACTCGGAGAGGGATTTTGCTTTTTCCTCTTCTCTACTATTTTTTTCCATGAACAATATGCGTACATATGACTTCTTTAAAAATAAAGAAAAACCTAGGTGCGATGGCACACACCTATAATCCCAATACTTGGGAGGCTGACAGGAGTATCATTGGTCCAAAACTAGCCTCAGCAACTTAATGAGCCTCTCCGAAACCTAGAGAGACCCTGTTTCAAAACAAAAATAAAAATAACTTTAAAAAGGGCTGGGAGTATATCTCAGAGGCAGATAAGAAAGAAAGAAGAAAGAAAGAAAGGAAAGAAGGAAGGAAAGAAAGAAAGAAAGAAAGAGAGAAAGAATGGAAATGTTTGACTTGATTTGTATATACATATGGTAATTACATGGTACCCTTTTATTTTGTGCCTTATTTGTATTAAAATTTTATATAAAAACAAAAAGGCATGACTAAATGAAGTTAAGAGCCAAAAAGAGGGAAGGCTGGAAAAATATAAGGTATTTCAGATATCACAATCACAGCCCTAGATATAAACAACTTAATTGGTCTGATAAGAAGAAGGAAATTCTCTGTCTGAGGTAAATCAATGCAACAATACACTGATTACTGAAATCTCATGAAAACTAAACACATCTGAGATGAAAATACAAAACCGGGTTAATCAAATGCAAGCGAAGCATTATACCCACAAAGTGGAAATTGAAACCAAAAATATTAGATAAGAAAAACACTAAAAAATTTTAAAAATGAAAACACACAGAGAGAAATTAGAGAACAATAAAGCAAATTATAGAACAATGAAGAACAAAATAAAAATATATAACCAAAATAAGTGATAAACATGTCATAAGCCTAGAAAAAATATTTTTGGCAGAAATAGTGACATAGCATAATACTCTATATCCTAATAGGACAAACAAGTGAAAAATCAAAATATCTGATTTTTTTTTGGGGGGGGGGTCTGGGGATGGAACCCAGGGGCATTTGACCTCCGAGCCACACTCCTTGCCCTATTTTTTATTATTTATTTTGAAACAGGGTCTCACTGAGTTGCGGAGGGCATTACTAAGTAGCTGAGGCTGTCTGCGAACCACGATCCTCCGGTCTCAGCCTCCCGAATGCTGGGATTACAAGCATGCGCCACCATGCCCGGCTAAAATATCTGATTTTAATAAAGCAACTGGGAAAGTAAAACAAATGTGAGCATCCATAGGAGAAACAGGATATATGTGTTTTTCAAATGAACACGACACTGTCACAAAATAAGGAGGCCCAATTCTATCGTTATCACCTGAAACAAAAGTCATTCTCAGAATCAGCAACAGGGCACCACAGATACCCGCAGAGTGGCTCAGTAAGGAGCACGGTGCTGCCTCCAGGGCATCCTGCCCTCACCCCTCCAAAAGCCAGTGATCTGAGTGACTCAGCCTCCGGCTCAGCCATTCTCAACACGTAGCCTGGGACGTCTGTGGTCCCCAGGAAAACTTCTTAATACCACGAAGACGACTTTGCCCTTGTCACGCTCAGTCTCTCTAGGTGTGCATGGGGGGGGGGGGTGTTGCAGAAGCTCCATGCCATGGAATATGATGTCATCTCTCTGATGGCCAAGGGACAACGAATGTATGTCTACTTGAGCTTTAAAATGCTCTCAGTCTCTAACACACTATATACTGACATGTCTGACCAACATAATTAAGTCGTGTGTGGGGGGGGGATCCTCAGTACTTTACAAGATTATGAAGGTGTCCTGAGGTCAAAATGCTTAAGAAACCTGCTCACATCCAGCTACCAGTTTATAGGAAATACCGAGTCTAGAGAAGTGAGCTCAACGCCGTGAGGAAGTATCCCCCAAGCCCAAGAATCTAACATCTGACATTTATAGATGAAATGACAGGGTGTCTGGGATTTACTTTAAACACTCCAAGACAAACAAGGAGACCAGATCTGACCTGTGGTGGAGAAGCAAAACAAGGCGGAAAAACTGATCACCAGTAAAACCAGGTGACAGAACATAGCCACATGGAGCACCAGGGATGCATATACAGTCCTCTCTATTTTTATAAGGAATGTTTAGTTTTATTGTTACAACACAATAAAAACAAGAATAAATACAGTAGCCCCATCTGCAGTTATGTTTCCCATGGTTTTTTACTACTTGTGGTCAACCCATGTACAATCATGTGTATAGTACAGTAAGATATTTTGAGAAAGAGAGAGAGAGAGAGAGAGAGAGAGAGGAAAGGAGGAAGGGAAGGAGGGAGGGGGAGGGAGGGAGGCAGGCACCATGTTGACACAACTTTTATTGCAATGTATTATAATAACTGTTCTATCTATTGTTGCAATGGATCTCTTATTGTGCCTGATTGATAAGGTAAAGTTTATCAGGAGTCTGCATGTAAAGGAAAAAGACTCTACAGTCTCACACCACTTAACAACAGGGACAGGTTCTGAAAATGTGACATCTAGAGATGTGGTTGGTTGTGTATACATCCTAGTGTGTGCTTACACAAATGTAACTGGTGATGGTATCACCAGGCAATATAATCTAATGTAACCACCATCACTCACACAGTTCACTGTTATCTGGATGTAGTAGCACATACCTGAAATCCCAGTACTTAGGACACTGAGACAGGAGAACCAAAAGTTTGAGGCCAGCCTCAGAAATATGTACAGTTCTGATGTTGACCAAAATGATATTATATGGTGCATAACTTTGTAGAAGGTTAAGTTCTATTCATAGTTTCAGGCATGCACAGAGAGTACTGGAATGCATCCCTTGCAAATAAGGAGGCTATTGTACAATAAGAGGTCATAATTAAGCCGGCCGTGGTGGTGCACACTTGTAATCCCAGCATTCGGGAGGCTGAGACCGGAGGATCACGGTTCACGGACAGCTTCAGCTACTTAGTGAGGCCCTCTGCAATTCAGTGAGACCCGGTTTCAAAATAAAAAAGAATAAAAAATAGGGCAGGGGGTGTAGCTTGGAGGTTGAATGCCCCTGGGTTCCATCCCCAGAACCACACACACACACACACACACACACACACAAAAAGAGGTCTTAATTGTTTAGAGTAACAGTTTACATCAGGAAAAGATATAATAATAGGCTATTATGAAAAGTAATGATGATGAAAAGTGTCCGAAAATTAAAGATGACAAAAGCTCCTCTATTTAATAAGTAAACAAGTAAATAAATAAAACCAGGCCTACTGAAAATGCATCAGGTGGCAGAAGGTCCAAGCCCTAGGAGCCACCGGAGGGTGGGTCAGGAACTGGACTTTGGCAAACAAAATAGAACAACTCCAAAGTTAAACATAGCCATAGCGTTTGGCAAATAGCCGGCATGTATTCTAAAAAAGATGAAATGGGGCATTTCAAAAACAAATCAAGATTAGCCTGGGGTTTAAAAGAAGCCAATAAGAAAATGATAAGACAATTAAGTACATTCCAGAAATGTAGTCAAAAGCCTCACAGGCTCGTCAAAACATACATCCGTGGGATAGATTACGGAGAACAGAGGAGAGCTCAGTGGACACGGGGTTGGGCTGGTGAAACGTGCAATCTATAAAAGCTGAACCAAGGCGTAGCAGACACTGGGCGTGACCGTGCATACCTTTAACCCCATGGGAGGCTGACAGGAGGATCCCAGCTTTGAGACCGGTCTCAGTAACTTAAAGTCTTAGCAAGACTCTCAGAAACCTAGTGACATAATAAAATAGGGCTTGGATGTAGCTCAAAGGTAGAATCCCCAGGACCACAATAAAAGAAAAAAAAAGAGGGAGAGAAAGGAGAAGGAAGGAAGGAAGGAAGGAAGGAAGGAAGGAAGGAAGGAGGGAAGGAAGATTAGTGCCCTGGAAGGAAGCAGGTTTCCTAGATTGTTTTAAAACTTGATTTGGAGATAATACAGTCTCATGAAATTCCTTCCAGAGCTCACTGGTGAAGATGAAGACACCTATCCCTCTCTAGGAAACGTCATCTTTATTCATCAACAAGGAAAGATGCCTCTGACAAAACACAGCAAGCAAGCGTTTTCTCAGAATTCTTATTTTTAACTTAGAGATAGGCATAAAGGAAAGAAAAGCAGAGAGACTCCTAGGTCTTCTTTGCCCTGCAAAGCTGTCACTTAAGAGCGCCTGTGACAAGAAGGGCCTAAACGTGTCTGGCACCTAAAGGAATAATTTATTGCCCATACCTCGTACTGACAAATTCCACTTCTGAAATGGCTTCAAAGTGGCCACTAAGCTTAAATGCCAACTCCAAAAGACAAATAAACAGCACTGATGGGAAGGGCTGCCATATTGTGCGGGGTAGGAATCGATACAGTCACAGATCAATGAGGACCACATAAAGTGTGGCATCAAAGACACAGAGCTGCTAAGAAAGAAGGAAAAACTGTGCCTGGGCCTCCTGCAGCCCCAGCACATGAAGGAGAGGCTGGTGGGCCGGGAGAGGAGCATGACAGTGCTCAGAGAAGGTCCAAGTGGGAGGTTGAGTTAAGTGATTACAAATGCCAACAGACAGACACCGAGAAGAGTATTCGCTGCCCAATTTGATTGGGTAATATTACAGGAGAAACAGGCTGGTTATGAGAATAAAATAAAAAGGGGGAAAGAAGGAAGGGAGAAGGCCACTGAGCAACAGCCAAGATTTTGTAGTCATCACTGGAAAAAGAGGTGTTGAAAAAAACTACAAAAATGAAAATACAAATTAAGATGACCAAAGGCAACCCAAATGTAACACTGAACACACACACACACACACACACACACACACACACACACACTCATGTTATATTATTATCTTATGGAGGGGTAGGGAGAGTTCCTCAAAGGATTAATGCATCAAATTTATTACACACGAATGAAAAGTGAATATAAGAAGATCCTTTCATAGCAAAATAAACAAATATAATATACAGAGAGATTTTTGTAAAACATAAAAGCAAAAATGGCTAGGTCTATGAATCAAAATTCACTCCACAAACTTACATATGGTTATTATAATATGTTAAAGGCATACCAAGAATGGAAAATCAAAGAATGGTGATTATACATTTCTCAAATAATAAACGTCAATGAAACATATAAGTAAGAACAAATTGCCAAAATACAGAAAACTTGATAGAATCTCTGTCCTGGTGATATGTCATAAAATTATGCTACTAAATTTAGTAATATAGTACAGAGGGGGAAAAAACAAAGATATCTGAACGATATAATTGGTAAGACTGAATTAGTAGAGGATGAGAAAAATTAAACAGAATAGTTCCCTTTTTGAAGGAAAGTAGTAAAATAATCATTGATAATATATCAGGTGCCAGTAAAGACAAAACAGTCATTATTATAAAAGCCAAATTCTCTTACCACAGTATAGTAAACTGTGAAATACAGATTAAAATGTTTGGGAGTAATAAATAACAATAATATTTGTTTCTCTTAAAATCTAACCAAACAGAAAATCCCAGGGTATATTTTAACAAGACACAGAAAACGCAAATGCATAGGAACATTAGAAATGAGAAATAACAACACACCATGGAGAAAAGGTCATGTGAGAATGCTAACACTGTCATAGACTACAAAACTGGTTAATCTGATAATAATTGGTAGTTTCCCATAAAAAGTTTAAAAGATCAAGGCAGGGAGAAATAGAAAATTGAAACAACATATTAATTGAAGGAAAAACAAGTACTTCTCAAAAGAAAGAAAAAAAAACTGAGGGCATATGGATACAGAGACTCACAAAATTCTCCTGAATCTAAAATATCTACAGTAGATTTTAATAAATGCAAGGTTTTGCTAAGCTCTGCAAGGTAATTATAAACACAGGAAGAGCGTGCCTGCGGTACACCTGACCCTGAAAGACGTCATTCCACGGTCATAAAAATTTAATAAGAGCAATATAGAAAAGGGGATTGTTCTGTAATTTCATTTTTGAATGTAGGGAAAATACATTGAACATTATACTAGTCCATAACATATAGTCTTTCCAAGAAGAAGTTCACAAATATAGAATGGGGGAGAAAATAATGGAGCGGCAGCATGAAAACACAGAGATAAATCCAGCTGCAGGGATTTCACTTAACTCTGTGTTCAAAATGGTTAAAGACAGCTGGGTGCAGTGTGCAGTGGGCCATATCTGTAATCCCAGTTATTTGAGAGGCTGAGACAGGAGGATGGTAGGTTAGAGGCCAGCGCAGGGCAACTTAGCAAGAACTTGTTTCAACAATAAAATAGGAGCCAGGCGTGGTGGCACACACTGGTAATCCCAGTTCTTGGGAGGCTGAGACAGAAAGATCACGGGTTCACAGCTAGCCTCAGCAACTTAATGAGATCATAACTTAGTGAGACACTGTTTCAAAATAAATAAAATAGGTCTGGGGGTGTAGCTCAGAGGTAGAATGCCCCTGAGTTCAATACCCAGTACCACATACAATAATATAATAAAATAGGGCTGAGGGTGTAGCTGAGAGGTATAATGTCCCTGGGTTCAATAGCCAGTGCCAATAAAATAAAATAAAATATAAAGCTGAAGTGTGTAGCTCAGAGGTAGAATGGCCCTGGGTTCAATACCCAGTACCAGAAAACAAACAAAAAAAGTAGTTAACAAGAACTCCCATTCATTGACCATGTGCTGGGTACCACTTGACATGCCCCATCTCATAAATCTGGAACAATTCCTTAAAGTCAACACCACTTTTGCTTCTATTTCATACACAAAGAAACTGAGGCACAAAAAGAATAAGTAACTGGAAGGTCATTGAACCTCCAAGAGGTAGAGTCAGAATTCAAGCCCAGGCAATCTCCTCTCACCACTCACCAACATTAATGGGACAGAGGGCCTGGGGTTAATCTCGTCCAAGGCTTCATGAATAGGCTGTCTCTAGGGAACTTATTTGCTGGTTGAATTATAATAATATGCTATTGCAACTGAAAAGTGTGTGTGTGTGTGTGTGTGTGTGTGTGTGTGTGTGTGTGTGTGTGTGTTACTGGGGATTGAGCCCAGGGACATTCTACTTCTGAGTTACATCTCCAGCCCTACTTTATTTTTTATTTGGAAATAGAGTCTTGCTATGTTGAAAATCTCACTACTTGCTAAGGCTGTCCTCCTACCTGTGATCCTCCTGTCTCAGACTCCCAAGTATAGGAATTACAGGGCAGCACCACCACACCCAGTTTGCAACTGCAAATTTTTTAAAATTACCCACTGTCTTACACACTAACACCATAAACTCTCAGAGAACAAGGTGTTCATAGTTAAAGCTAAACTCAGGCAGACCTTAGTTCAAATACCAACCGTGAAGACTTGGGCAACTAAATCTTAGTATACCTCAGTATCCCCACTTGTGAATAAACAGATAAATACGTAATTCATAGCTCTTGTGAAAATCATACAAGTCAACATTTGACAAGCATACAGCACAGAACCTAGCACACAGAACTTGTTAAGGATATCCCAGCCATGCAGACAACCCTAAAATGTGCCCTGGACCAGGGTTGACTCTGGTCCAGAGGCAGCTCACTGTATATTTTTGTAAGGCCCATGGATTAAGAAGAGTTTTGCATTTTTAAAGGATTGTTAAACAAATCTAAAGACTAATACAAGCTTTTGTCAGCACTCTTGGGGAACTGATTATAGTCCTTACCCCCTGAAGATACCAAAAGAATGCTCAAATTTCCAGTATAAAATGGCATAGTATTTATATATAACCTATACACATCCTCCTATATACATAAAATCATCCAGATTATTTGAAATGCTTCATACCATAAAAATACTAAGTAAATAGTTGTCATACTGTATTGTTTAGGAAATTACTACAAGAAAGTCTATACCTATTCAGTAAAAACACATTTTCTTTTTTCTTTTGGTGCTATGAATTGATCCCAGGGGTAGTCTATCTCTGAGCCACACTATTGATATTCCCCTCTTATTTCCCACATTTTGAAACATGGTTTTGCTAAGTTTCTGAAGGTCTTTCTAAGTTGCTGAGGCTATCCTCAAACGTGCAATCTTCCTGCCTCAGCCTCCTAAGTTCTGGAATACAGGTGCCTGCCACCACATCCAGATAAGAACCAATTTTTCCCCAATATTTTCCATATTGATTTGATTGAATGTCTGGATACTGAACCCCTAGGCAAAGGACTGACTATTTTGTGACAAATGGAAATTCAAACTTCACTGTCTAAAAATAAAGCTTTACTGGAACACAGCCACACTCCTTTGTTTTCGAAGCGTCTATGGCTGCTTTCACGCCATAGCAGTAGAACTGTGTAGTTGTGACAGACACCATCTGGCCCTCGGAGATGAGAATATTCACTCCCAGCTCTTCTCAAAAGTTCACCAACCTGTGACCTAATCAATTATCGAACAAAGGTGGCCAGTTCGGTCATTATGAACCAACAATCTGTTTCCTGTGTTATAAGTGGAGACTCCATTTCTGGATGCTCATATAACGTACGAACCATGTTTATAGTGGCACAGTTCACAATAGCCATAAATTATGGAGCCAACACAGGTGTCCGTCGACAGATGAATGGATTACAAAATTATGGGATATGACACGATGGAATTCTACTTAGCAATAAAGAACAAAATTATGTCATTTGCAGAAAAATGAATGAACCTGGAGAACATGACATTGAGTGAGACCAGCCAGTCACAGAAGGTGAAAGGGTCATATGTGTTCTCTCATTTGTAGAAAATAGGGAGAAATTAGGATAAAAGAAGGACTTCAGATAATGGACCCGGCGGAGCAACGGAGGGGTTTGGGAGATGGGTGGGGGAATCAATGACAGAAACACTTCCATTGAAGTTATGAACATATGTAAAATCACTAATGCCAGCCTCACTATCGTGCACAGGGAAGGGGAGGGAGCTGGGAGGGAGCCGGGAAGCTCACCAATGCTGTGTGCGTATATGGCACTACCACTCAGAACTTCCTTGTGATGTGAAGATACAGTGCACCCATAAAAGACTATTAAAAAAAGTAAATACAGCATATGACTTTATTAGCATTTATGTGATTCAAAAAAACCAATGTGGTATGAAGCTATGTCACAAATATTTCTTTGGGGTGACTCATCTGCGTGGGTCAGCGTGGCTGAAGCTTTTGCTTATAATGGTCTATGAATACAAGGATCCTTCCTCTCACCCCATCCATCCACCTGTGGCAACAGGCATCCATTGTGTCTTTAAATCAAAACTTAGAACCACAGGTCAACCTCATCATATATGCACACTGGTGACTCCAAATGTCTGTCTACAACAAGTGTCCAGGCAAGAGCAGTACCTAGAAAACCTTCTTCAATGAGCCTTGGCTGCTCCTTTCCAAAAAGATGCTGCTGGCCTGCCGTGTCTCCCAGGTCAAGTCCACGCTCCTGAGTCAGCAACTAACCCCCAAGGCCTAGTGACAGTTTCTCAGCTCATCCCTCATCACCCCACCCTAGGCTCCAGGCACTAGAGACGCTCATGGGGACATGCTGCCCCTTACCTGGGAGGCACTCGCTCAGGAGGCCCCCTGGCACGACATGCACCTACCTCCCCCTCCCCGCCCCGACCAGCTCATCCCTACTCTCCACTTGGTCTGGTTAACTCCTTTTTCCTTAATGCCTGTAAGTAGAAGAATGAAATGAGCTATCTCTCTTTCACATCACCAGAGATGATAAAACTAAGTTACTAGACTCTCTATACAAGAGAAGATGGAGGAGCATGGGTGGGCGGGAAGGAAGGAGGTGTTAACACAAGATGTCAAAAATAAAACCAAATAAATAAAACCAAGATATAAGGCATGACAATAAAGGGATATAGCTTGAACTTCCAAGTTAAACAAGAAAAGGCCATCAAGATTACATTTAAATCCAAATATAACTCAATTGATCAACAGCAAACTTCAAAGAAGGACTTTCTCTTTCAGGAGAGAGAAAGGCATCAGTAAGTTAGGAGGCGGGCAAAGAGAGAAAGCAGCAGAGTCCAGAAGTGGTCGGCATTTCTTCAGCCACAGAAATTTAGCGCTGTGCCCACATAGAGATCTTCCTCAAAATGGCACCAGAAAGCCAACACCTGGGTTGTTCTGAGCATAGAACTTCCCCCTGTAACTCACAGAAATGTAACCTTGGCTGGGCATGGTGGTACATGCCTAGAATCCCAGAATTTGAGAGGCTAAGACTGGAGGATCACAGGTCTGAGGTCAGCCTCAGCAACTTAGCAAGCCCCTCAGCAACCTTGTGAGGCCCTGTTTCAAAATAAAATGGGCTGTCAGGTAGTTGGAGGTAGAATGTTCCTGGGTTCAAGCCCCACTACCAGATGAATTAATGAATGAATGAGCGAACAAACAGAAATGTAATCCTAATGAGAAAACCCTGCAAATGAAGTAAATAATAAATAGAATCAGTGCTACCTTGAGGGCATCTCTAAGGATGAATTTGGAGAATGGATTTGTGTCTCAAAGAGAAATATTATGAAGGGGAAAGATTTGGCTCACTTACCAAAAGATTAACGTGGGTCTCCACACTCAGGGAGCTTCCAGGTACTGCCATCCACGCCGCCCCTGGCCAAGCCAGGGGGACCATACATCATGTAGTTGTGCTGTTCTCACGGGTCACCTGCTCTATTCATCACCACTGCCACCAGAAGGGCTCATGGACTGGGAAGGGAGGGAAATCTAGGTCTGGTTATCTGCCCTGCCACGCGGGGTGGGCCTTCCCATCCGTGAGTGGTCCACCCTCTGACTGCTGAGCAGGAGGGATGCCCAGCACTGCCTGGGACAGTCTCTGCACACGGCCGGGCACTCGATGGTGCTCAATGGTGCCCTGCTGAAAGAAAAAATTAGACAAGGGACACTCATGTGAGAAATGGCATATAAATGGTCAAGAGAGTGTGATAAATATACATGCCTTTGTGTGTCTTTATTTCCTTCTCACCTCCCCTGAGAGAGGGGGACGGTATCACCCACTGTGAGAAGAGATGGAGTCTGTTTCTCTCAAAGACATACACATTGAAATGATGTGGTCTGCTGACCGTGGTGGATCACTCTTGTAATCCCAGTGCTTGGGAGGCTGAGACAGGAGGATCACACAGGTTCGAAGCCAGCCTCAGCTACTTAGTGAGGCTCTCAGCAACCTACTGAGACCCTGTTTCCAAATAAATTATAAAATAGGTCTGGGAGTATACCCCACAGGTAGAAAAGCCCTGGGTTCCACACCCAGTACCCACCCACAAACACACAAATGAAATGATGTGGTCACCTGGTTTCCATGAAATAAAATATATAGCTAAGTTCATGAGTGCAGGGTGACCCTGGTTGCGCCCTCTCCCTCCCTCTCTCTCTCTCTCTCTCTCTCTCTCTCTCTCTCTCTCTCTCTCTCTCTCACACACACACACACACACACACACATACACACAGAGTCAAGCTCCACATAAGAACATTTCAATCAGGATGAACAGTATGATGGCGGCCCCATAAGATTATCAGATTATCACAGAGCTAAAAATTGCTAACACCTAGTAATTTTACTGTTGCCTTCTCAATGTGGAGATATGTATAGATTCACTGGTGTTTACTTCCGTGTTACAAATCCCATAGCAGTCAATGAAGTAACATGCTGTATACATCTGTCATAGAGGAGAGACAGACTCCATCACTTTTCAAAGGGGTGATACCGTCCCCCTCTCCCAGGGGAGGCAGAATGAAATATAGATATATAAAAGAACATACATTTGTCACGCTATCTTTCTGTTTATTCAGGTAAAGAAGATAGATTAATGGGGTGGGGGAGGTGCTGAGTAATCTTTTTCCTGAAAAGAGGGCGATAAGTTAAATAAACAGAAACCTATGGACGGCCGCAGTGGACAGCAGGCTATACCATCTAGGTTTGTGTAAGTGTACTGTATGATTTTCACACGGTGACAGAATCAACCAACAATACATTTCTCAGAATGAATCTCGTTATTAAGTGAAGCTCTGTGAGTACGTATGTGACACACAGGCACACACACACACACACACACACACACACACACACACACAGGTGTGTAGATTATAGATATTCGCCGACAAAGCAAAGCTGCAGCAAAATTCATCATTCATTTGTTTTCATTATATAACTTATACAAATTCTCAAATTGGGAAAACAACTTAGCAATTTGTATAAACACCCATATGTCTATACGCTTTGGCCCAGTGACTCCACAGGAGTGACTTCTCATTCTCAGTAAGAAAAAGCCATCTGTACTGCAGAGTTTGTTACTACGTTATCTATAAGAGCAAAATGTTAGAAGCAATCTACTTATTTAGCCAAGAGAACTGGTTAGGTGAATTATTAAACACTAACTCGATGGAACAGTGATGTAAAGCGATAATTACTTCAAATAGGATAATGGGGAGAAGAAGAATATGTGGATTCTGTATCCAGCCAACTTGTCTACATTTGGCATTGTTATACACTAATAATGAGTGATCTAAAGGAAACCAAGGAGATCATTGCATTTACAATAGTATAGAAACTCTAAGTGCTTAGGAACACGTTTAACCAAGGAGGTGAAAGATCTGTTCATACAAAACTATTAAACACTGAAAAGAGACATCAAAGCAGAACAAACAAAACAGAATACTGTCTTCAGGGATGAGAAATTAATATTGTGTCCACACTACTCAAAACAATCTCTAGCCCCAATGACACCCTTATCAAGCTTCCAATGACAATCTTACAGAAATTAAAGAATCAATAATAAAATGTGAATGGGAACAACCATCATAAGCAGCAAGAGCACAGCCGGAGGCAGCAGCTTCACAGAAACACACTGCAGAGCTACAGTAATAAAAACAGAGCGGCACTGACACAGAAACAGGCGCTTCAACAAACGGGACGGAATGAAGAGTCCAGAAACAAATCCATGCATTTACAGTCAGTTAATTTTCAATAAAGGTGCCAAGAATTTACAATAGGCAGTAAACTGAATATCCACATGCAGAATAATGCAATCTGACCCTTTTCCCTCACCACCTATGAAAATCAATTCAAAATGGATTAAAAGACTTAAACATAAGACCTCAAACTTTAGAGCTACTAAAAGAAAATACAGGAGAAAATTCCCTGGAATTGATCTGGGTAATGATTTTTTTCTTTTCTTTTCTTTTTTTATTTTTTGTGGTACTGAAGATTGAACCCAGTGTGGCATTCTACCTCTGAGCTATACCCCAATCCTATTTTCTATTCTTTATTTTGAAACAGGGTCTCACTAAATTGCGGAGAGCCTCACTATGTAGCTGAGGCTGGCCATGAACCCAAATCCTCTCATCTCAGCCTCCTAAGTACTGGGATTGCAAACATACACCACCACACCTAGGCTTTTTTTTCTCCCCTTTTTATCCCAAAAGGAAAGCAACAAAAACAAAACCACACAAATGGGATTGCATCAAACTGAAAAGCTTTGCACAGCAAAGAAAACAAAGAGTGAAGAGATGACTTATAGATTGGGGGGGAAATACTTGCAAACCACACATCTAGTAAGAGGTTAATATCCAAAATATATATAGAACTCAATAGCAAGAAAATAAATAATCCAAATTTAAAAAATGAGGAAAGATCCTGAACAGACCTTTCTCCAAAGAAGAAACACAAATACACATTAGGTATATAAAAATGCTCAAAAGTACTAATCAAGGAAATGAAAATTAAAATCAAAATTAGGTATCACCTCACACCTGTTAGGATGGCAATCATCAAAAAGGTAAAAGATAAAAAGTGCTGGTATAATGTAGAGAAAACAGAACTCTTGCACAGTGTAGGTAGGAATGTGAAGTAGGACAGCCATTTTAGGAAATAGTATGAAGGGTTCTTTTTTAACTTTTTATTGGTGCATTATAGTCATACAACTTAATGGGGTACAAGATGGTAGAGGCACACATGTACACATCACCCAATTAGCCCTTACCCAATTCCCGCCCCATTCCCTCCCCTCCCTACTTCTCATGTTGGGTTTAGTGATTGACTTTGATATGTTTGTTAATGTACATCATGAACATTAGAGAATTTCCCTCTTCCCCCTCCCATCCCCTCAGGTCACCGTGATCATCTACAGTGTCCCCTTCTTTGTCTAGAGTTCCTCCTATGACCCGTTTTCTCCCTAGTTTTCACATATTAGGGAGAACATCTGATTTCTTATTTTGTTTTACTGACTAATCTCACTTAGCATAATGTCCTCCAGTTCCATCTACTTCCTTATAAGTGATGTAATTGTGTTTTTCTTTATGTTTGAGTAAAATTCCATTGTGTCCATATCCTATAGTTTTGTAATCCATTCATCTATTTATGGACACCTTGGCTGGTTCCACAGTTTGGCAGTTGTGAATTGTGTGGCTATGAACATAGATACACATGCATTAGTCTGGTAGTTTAGTTTCCATTCTTTTGGGTAGATACCCAGAAGTGGTATTGCTGGATCGAATGTTAAGTTCATTCTCATTCTTCTGAGGATCCTAGTATGGAGGGTTCTTAAAACTTCAAAATAGAACTATCATATGATCCAGTAATCCTATTTCCCCATTTTTGGTTACATAGCCAAAGAAATTGAAATCAGTGTTCCAAAAAGATGGCTGCCTGCCCATGTTCATTGTAGCATTGTTCACAACAGCCAAGAATATTATTCAGGAATATTGTTCAGCCTTAAGAAAGATAGAAATCTTGTAGTTTATAACAGCATGGATGAACCTAGAGTATATTATGCTGAGTGAAATAAGCCTGACAAAACTGCACAATCTCACATGTGGAATCTAAAAAGTCAAATTCCTAGAAGCAGAGAGTAGATTGGTAGTTATTCGGGATTAGAACAGTAGGTGATAGACTGCAAAGATTCAGTTAGAAAGAGAACATTTGGGGGATATATTACACAACATTGTAACTATAATTAGTTTTAATATAATGGAAACTTGAAAATTGTGAAGCAATAGATTTTAAATGCCCTTGCCATAAAAAGTATATGAGGTAACATGTTGTTTGATATAATCATTTAACAATTTATATATCTACAAAACATCCCTTTGTCAAAGATCAATTGACTATAGGTGTGTGGATTTGTTTCTGTATCTTCTATTCTATTCTACTGGTCAGTCTACCTGTTGTTGTGCCAGTACCATGCTGTTTTTACTACTATTGCTCAATAGTATAATTTGAAGTCTGGGATTGTGATGCCTCCTGCCTGGTTTTTATTGCTGAGGATTGCTTTGGCTATTCTGGGTCTTTTCTTTCTCCATATAAAATTCATGACTGATTTTTCTAGGTCTATGAAAAATGTCATTGGTATTTTAATAGGAATTGTATTGAATCTCTAGGTCACTTTTGGAAGAATGGCCATTTTGATGATATTTATTCTGCCTATCCATAAGCAAGGGATATCTTTCCATCTTCTAAGGTGTTCTTCAATTTCTTTCTTTAATGTTTCATAGTTTTCATTGTAAAGGTCTTTTACATCTTTGGTTAGGTTTATTCCTAGGTATTTTATTGGTTTTGAGGTTATAGTGAATGGAATTGTTTTCTTTATTTCTTTCATTATGTATTCATTGTTGGCATAAAGAAAAGCAACAAATCCACACATCTATAGTCAATTAATCTTTGACAAAGGGGCCAAACTTGTTCTCTGGAGAAAAGACAGTCTTTTCAACAACTGGTGCTTGAAGAACTGGCTATTCATTTGTAGAAAGATGGAACTAACTTCCTACCTCTCACCATGCACAGGAATCAACTCGAGATGGATCAAAGACTTAGAAATTAGACCAGAGACTGTGAAGTTACTAGAGGAGGGAATAGGCTCAACACTCCAACATACAGGCACAGGCAGTAAATTTCTCAACAAGACCTCCAAAGCACAGGAAATTAAAGCAAGAATCAACAAGTGGGATGACATCAAACAAAAAGTTTCTTCTCATCAAAGAAAACCATCAAGAATCGAAAGAGAAAGCCTACAGAATGGGAGAAGATCTTTACCAGGCACCACCCTAATAGTGGGCTAATATCCAGAATATACAAAGAGCTCAAAAGACTCTACACTAGCAAAACAAACAACCCAATCAAGAAATGGGCAACTGAACTGAATAGACACTTCACAAAAGAAGAGATACATGGCCAATAGATACATGAAAAGATGTTCAACATCACTAGCCATCAGGGAGATGCAAATCAAAACTACGCTGAAATTCCATCTAACCCCAATCAGAGGGGCAAGCATAGAGAAATCAAACAACAACAAGAGCTGGTGAAGATGTGAGGAAAGAGGAACTCTTTTACACTGTTGGTGGGAGTGCAAACTAGTTCAGCCACTATGGAGATCAGTGTGGAGATTCCTTAGAAAACTGGGAATAGATCCACCATATGATCCGGCTATACCACTCCCGGGTATTTGTCCAAAAGGGTTGAAATCAGAGAACTACAATAACATATGCATACCTATGTTCATAGCAGCACAATTCGTAACAGCCAAAATATGGAACCAACCTAGGTCTCCATCAACAGACAAATGGATTGCAAAATTATGGGAAATACACACAATGGAATTCTACTCAGCTATAAAGAAGAACAAAATCATGTCATTCGCAAGAAGATGGAAAGACCTGGAGAACATTATGTTAAGTGAGATCAGCCAATGCTGAAAGAGAAGGGACATATGTTTTCTCTAATATGCTCAAACTAGAAAGTATTAGGGATACCAGAGGGACTCCAGACAATGGAGGCAAAACCTCACCAAAGCTAGAATGGAAGGATGGGAGAGGAAGAAGGCTGAGGTTGATTAATGAAGGAGCTACATCCGAATTTGTGAAAAAATATAAATATAGCATGACTGACCTTAACACTCATTGTTGGGAGGGGAGAAGAAGTGAGGGAGTACCAAGCATAGTCTGAATGTATGCCATTTTCAATACGTTCCACATAAAAGTAAAATAAATTTTAAAAAATTCCCCTGTGCACCATACACAGTGGATTTGTTAATCTTTAAATTAAGTTTTCAAAAGAAAAATATTAATATTAAAAATATTTGTGATATATACTACATGAAGAAATTTAAAACATGAGATTAGAGCCGGGGGTGGTGGCACACACTTGTGATCCGAGCATTTGGAAGACTGAGACTGGAGGATCGCTGTTGACGGACAACCTCAGCTACTTAGTGAGGCCCTGTTTCAAAATAAAGAATAAAAAATAGGGCTGGGGTGTAGCTTAGAGGTAGAATGCACCTGGGTTCTATCCCCTGTACCACACACACACAAAAAAAATGAGATTAAAGAGGACAGATTTAAAACCACATAAACTTCACATGTACTTGAGTAGATTTATGTGTGTACTTAAAGAAATGGCAGGGGACTGTGGGTGGATTTTTCACTTTATGTCCTTTACTCTGATAATAATTGTCTGCCATGAATATTTTTAAAAATAGAATCTTAGAGCCAGGCATGGTGGCGTACGCTTGTAATCCCAGCATTTGGGAGGCTGAGACCGGAGGATCACGGTTCGCGGACAGCCTAAGTAAGCTTCTTATGCCCTCCGCAACTCAGTGAGACCCTGTTTCAAAATAAAGAATAAAAAACTGGGCAGGGGGTGTAGCTCGAAGGTCAATTGCCTCTGGGTTCCATTCCCGGACCCCCACACACAAAAAAATTGAATTTTAAACTCTTCTAATTATATTCCCCTGGAATTATAGAATGAACACTGTCTTTTTGTACTTCCTGTCCCTGTCCTACTTTTCATTACTTTTTTGGACTGTGGTATATAAAATTCAATTTTAGAGGAAAAAAATACTACTTTGGGGAAAAGAATCAATAAAGGGATTTTCTCCAGTAAATATTAGAATGTTTTTAAACAAACAACTCATAAATAGTAATAATGTCTTAAAACCAAGTCACAGATCATTAAGGCAGTAATAGTACAAGCTTCCCAGATACAGACCCAAATTTTAAAAGAATTAACTATGAAAGTGAAGTAAAATATAATTTCCCACACTATAACTAAAACTAAAAAAATAGAGGATTATTAGCTTAGATTCATACCCAGACTAAATATAGTGACAAAACACTGCTAAATGTAAAAAATCCAATAGGAAATACTGGAATGAAACTAAATAATGTTCTTTTCCCAAGTAAAGAGTTTTTAAATCATTGTAATAGAAAAAAATTTAAAGAAAAGATAAACATTCATTCTTTCTTTCTTTCTTTCTTTCTTTCTTTCTTTCTTTCTTTCTCTCATTCTGAACATGACCCTACTAGGTAGCAAACATTATTACATCTAATTTTAGAAAAAGTGTCAACTTTTATAAAGCCTGAAAAATATATGGAAAAGAAAACAGCATTAGAAAACCTACATCTATTAATAACGTAAAGCCAGGCATGGTGGCACACATTTGTAATCCCAGTACTTGGGAGGCTGAGACAGAAGGATAACAGGTTCATGGCCAGTCTCAGCAACTTAAGAGGCCCTCCGCAACTGAGTGAGACCCTGTTTCAAAATAAAAACTAGGACTGTGGTGTAGCTCAGAGGTAGAAAGCCCCTGGTTCAATTCCTAGTACCACAAAAATATATATGTAATAATGTGTGCACAGACACACATATATATAACCTTGTACAAAGGAAAATCTTATAACAGTCTATAGCAAATGCAGACACACATGAACAGGACTTTTTGTGTTGTTTTTGTTGTTATTGTTGTTGTTGTTGTTGTTGTCGTCGTCGTTGTTGTTGTTGTTGTTGTTGTTCAGGGGATGGAGCCCAGGGCCTCACACATGCTAGGCAAGTACTCTTCCACTGAGCTACATCGCCAGCCTCTGCATAAAACTTCTTTACTAAGCCAGCAACTTAAAATGGGTTTAGTGGTGTTAGGAATTAAAGAAATGCAGACCAAAGCAGTGGGCATACTCTTTAAAATTTATCAAATTGAGGCTAGGGCCGTATCTCAGAGGAACGCATTTGCCTAGCATGTACAAGACTGTGGGTCCAATCCCCAGGACTGCAAAGATACATACATACATAACATATATACATGCATATTATTATTAAATGAGAAAAACAAAATTATTAAGACCAATTTTTATTTTATTTTTATTTTTGTGTGGAACATATTGAAAATGGCATACATTCAGACTGTGCTTGGTGCCCTCTCCAGCCCCTGCTTTCCCTTCCACCCCCTCCCAACAATGACATGTGTCCAGGTTGACCATGCTATATTCATCTATATTCATACTTTTATACACATTCAAATATAGTTCCTCCATTAATCAACCTCAGCCTTCTTCCTCTCCTATCCTTCCATTCTAGCTTTCTTGATGTTTCTTTTCCCCTCCATTATCTGGAGTTTCTCTGGTACCCCCCGTACTCCCTAGTTTGGGCATATTAGAGAAAACATACGTCCCCTCTCTTTCTGTGCCTGGCTGATCTCACTCAACATGTTTTCCAGGTCTTTCCATCTTCTTGCAAATGACATGATTTTTGTTCTTCTTTATACCTGAATAGAATTCCATTGTGTATATTTCCCATAATTTTGCAATCTATTCATCTGTTGATGGAGACCTAGGTTGGTTTCATATTTTGGTTATTGCAAATTGTGCTGCTATGAACATGTGTATGCATATGTTACTGTAGTTTTCTGATTTCAACCCCTTTGGAAAGATACCCAGGAGTGGTATAGCCAGAGTGGCATAGTATTCTAAGGAATCTCCACACTGATCTCCAAGGTGGCTGAACTAGTTTGCAATCCCACCAACAGTTAAAAGACTTCCTATTTCCCCACATCCTCGCCAGCATTTGTTGTTATTTGACTTCTTTATTCTTGCCACTCTGATTGGGGTTAGATATGGAATCTCAGTGTAGTTTTGATTTTTATCTCCCTGATGGGTAAAGATGTTGAACATTTTTACATGTATCTTTTGGCCATTTGTATCTTTTCTTTTGTGAAATGTCTATTTAATTCAGTTGCCCATTTCTTAATTGAGTTCTTTGCTTTACTAGTCTTTTGAACTCTTTGTATATTCGGGATATTAGCCCTCTATCAGAGTGGTAGCTGGTTCTCCCAAGATGGAAAAACCTGGAGAACATTATGTTAAGTGAGATCAGCCAAGCACAGAAAGAGAAGGGACATATGCCCTCTCTAATATGCTCAAACTAGGGAGCATTAGGAACACCAGAGGGACTCCAGATAACGGAGGGGAAATCTCAGCAAAGCCAGAAAGGAGGGGTAGGGGAGGTAGAAGCCTGAGGTTAATCAATAGAAAAGCTACATTCAAATATGTGTATACATGTGAATATAACATTTTTCTTTTTAACTTAAATAGTTGTATATTTTATTTTTAATTCCCCAGCATGTTGATGTTTTCTCTTCTTCAAAAGCTATTTTTTTATTGAAAGTAAATGGTATACATTTAAACTGTACTTGGTGCCCTCTCCCCTACCCCGTTTTCCCTTTCCCCCCTCCCAACAAAGAATACCCAGGGTAACCATGATATATTCATACTTTTACACATATTCGGAAGTAGCCCCTCATTAATCAAGTTCGGCCTTCTTCCTCTCCTAGCTTTCCATTCAAACTTTTTAAGCCCAATTTTGGCAGAGATAAATCAGCTCAATTCTTTAGGAAGAAAGTATGACTATATCAACGTTAATTAAAACTTTTAAAAACAAGAACATATGTAAATAACACAAATAAGACCATATAAATGTATGTATGTAAATAATTCAAAAGAAGAAAAAAGCTTCATTTTTTAAATTTTGGTTTTTTCCATGTTATAGATGTTAGGTATAGAACCGTTCATTATTTTTTTTTTAAGGTAGGAATGACCTACTACTCAGTCACAGAAAATGGAGCAGCAATAAAGGTATATTAAACTGTGGACCATTATGGAGTCATCACTGCCACGCAGGAGCGAGAAAGGACATTCGCCAAATAATGTGAAGGGATAAAAGCAGAGGAAAATGAGTATCCGTAATGACTACAACCATGCAAAAGGCCCCGCATGTTTAAATAAAGATGGGATAAGGACAGAGAGAGATGAAAATAATTCAGGTATTTCTGCACAAGTTTATAACTCAAACCTGTAAACTCAAATCTGTAAGCACTTTTTGCAGGGTGAAGGGACATACAGAATGATTATACCACTTAAAAGCCAGCTTCTAGGAACCATTAGAGCAGGTCACACCGCAGACATAGGGTAATCTGAATTATGGCCTCACCTGGCAATAAATGCCCAAATGTGCCTGGCCAGTGATCGCCAGGAAGGGGCTCTGGAATTATCTACGGGGGTGTGCACTAATGGATATGAGTGCACGGGGCAACTTGGCTGGGGAACTCATCATTGCAAATAGACCACCCAACACTATCTTGCACAGAGCCACCAGCCAGGCTAACTGAAACAGACCTATGTCTTTCCTATGTCACCTGATAGGATGGCTGTGGTTTCTAAATCGTTGTACACTTATTCAAGGGAAATCTGCCTGTCATTGGCACCAAGGGGCATGAAAACTTTATTTGGAAGGAATTGATTTTCAGCACCATGTACTGGGTTAAAGATATGTGTACCTTTACTTCCAGAAGTCAGCAGATTTCACAAAACATTTTCTGAAGGGGATAGGTGTTTACAAGAAGGGTCAATATTAATCGTGTGAAGCCAACTATTATCACAACTCACTAGTAAGCCAAAAATGCACATTTTGTATTAAGAAAGACAAGAAAAAGGAGCTTCTGTTACAGTGCCAAACCCCCTTGAGTATAGGGACATGGCCTAATTTTTCTATATATCTCTATAGAGTAATACCAAATTATGTTTGGTGGGTGGATAGATGGATGGTGAGTATGAATCCTAATCCACAAAGACCTGTTCAAACCACTTACACACCTCAGCCGGTTTTGTTTTTTTTTTAATGATGACAGTAAGTACACTGGTATTGTGAACACAAGCCAAATGAGAAAGCCAACCAGAGATTTGTAAGTCATCCCGTGAAAAACAAACAGATCAGTTATGAAATCCTTTAAAGAAAAAACTCAGAGCTCCGTGCCTTATAGATTAGGCTGAAACTCCTCAGCCTCCTAACCAGAGTGGCAAGCATAGGGAGACGTGCTTCAGCGAGTGACTCTTGACAGAGAAGAGAGAAGGCCAGCTCAGGGCTCTCAAAGTACAACTGGGCACCAGCCGCAACTGAGAACTATTGAGAATGGCAAATTCCCATGCCAAGACCTACTCAAAAATTCTGGGGGTCATGCCAGCAATCTGTGTTTTAATAGGCCCTCCACACCATTCTAAAGCCAGTTAATGTGCTAGATCATTCTAAAGCCATCACAAAAAAAATGAAGGGAACACCACACCTAGTTTTGATCAGTTAGGGGTAGGAGGCAGAAAGGGGAAATAACAGCTCGCTATAGAAAAAAAATAGAGAGCTTCTGAATGAAATTCAAATATTACAGTTTAATACTAAATGTTCAGCCACATCACCTGCAAAAACTAAGACTAGAGTGGTGTGTGTGTGTGTGTGTGTGTGTGTGTGTGTGTGTGTAACATTCCATCGCTGTGACAAAATGCCCGAGATGAATAACTTACAAGGAGGAAAGGTTTATTTTGACTCATGGTTCTTTGGAGAACATTTCAGACCCAAACTGTAAAGGTCTGCCCATCTTAGGCAGCTGTCTTCCCAAGCCATATAAGCTACGGTGCAGTTAACCATGAGGCTTTTCATTCTTAGAGTTCTGTGTGGTCTCAGTCACTCACTGCTAGCGTCTGCCACTCCCTGACAGTTGACTAGCAGTCCTCCGAGAAAATTCTGAAAGTTCAGCCTTTTGGCTTACTTTCAATATATCCAGTATAGGGCCCTGTTTAGTTAGTAGATTCAAGATCAACAGAGAGCGCAGAACATAATGAATGAAGAAAATTACACTAGGAACCTAAAGATCTTTCTATTCTTACAGCAATGCCTCAAAACCCACCACCCCCATTTTGGTTAGTTTAATGCTAAAATGTCTTGTGACGAACCAAGGAATTTGCAATTGCAAATACCTACTTAACCGGGACCAGAGTCCAAGCTCAGTGACCTGGATCGAGTTCTAAATCCCCATGACACTGTTTTCTCATTTACAAAACAGGCATACTACCAGCACAGAGCTACTTCACACAGTTACGGTTATCACTAGGTAAGAAGATGGATACAGGAAAGCTTTATAGTTCCAAAACACCACACTGCTATAAGACCAGTATGTTTTTGTGTGTGTTTTTTTTGTTTTTGTTTTGTTTGTGTGTGTGTGTGTGTGTGTGTGTGTGTGTGTGTGTGTGTGTCAATACAGCCCAAAGGAGAGTAAAACTCGATTCTCTTTTTAACTGCACATGGACCAACAACACATCATCTTATTATTTACTTGCTATGTCTGTAGCTAATTTCCCAGCTTTCATTCTTTCCTTTCATAAAAGAGGCAAAAAGGAAATCAATGAACTAAAAATGCTGCTATTTTCTGACACAAGTGAAACTCCACATCTAAACATAAACAGAATTGAATAACCAGCAGCATATGTGTCTATTTTCTCAATCTCCCCCCCCCCAACCAGAGAGAAAATCAGCCATATGGCAGGAAGGAGTTGCCTGGGTGTCTCAAGAAATGGAGACCAGCCTCGTCTCCAGACTCTGAAGGAAGAAGGACCCTGACATTTGTTAAACCAGAAATGTTGTCATTGCCAACACTTTCAAGTCTGCCCACCAAATGAGCCAAATCCTGAAGTTAGATATTTAAACCCGAGAAGGCAGTTGGGTATCAATGTAAAAATCGGATTCATTTAGACCAGTACAACTGATAAACGTTAAAAGACCAAGATACATTCTGTCCACAACTCTGGGTAACATTCACATGGCTCGCTCAGGCTCTGTGTAGAGAGGAGCTGTTAAATATCTAAGAGGTCAACAACAGCAAGAGGCCCACCTCTCCAGCCACCTCAGAAGTAAAAATAGGCCTGCAATTGAACTGCCTCCATCCAAAAGGTTTGGGTTTGGGGGTTTTTTTGTTATTGTTGTTGTTGTGGGTTTTTTGTTTTTTTTTTTACAGTACTGGGGATTGAACCTACAGGTATTCTATTTCTGAGCTATGCCCCCAGCCCTACTGTTTATTCTTTATTTTAAACAAGGTCTCACTAAGTTGCAGAGGACCTCACTAAGTAGCTGAGGCTGACCACAAACCGCGATCCTCCTGTCTCAGCCTCCCGAATGCTGGGATTACAAGTGTGCGCCACCACGCCCGGCTATCCAAAAATATTTAAGCATGCCACTCCAAATCCACAGCAATGGCTGAAATGAAAGATACTGACAGCATCAAAGGTGGGCAGGGAGGAGAGGCAAACGGAACCATCCTATTCGCCACCAAAACTGCAAACAGTACGATGACTTTGGAAAATTGCATGGCAGTTTATTTAAGAGTTAAATATATACCGATCCTATGGCACAGTAATTCCACTTCTAGGTATTTGCACACACACACAAAAAAATAAAACTTAGGCACACAAAGGTCATACACAAAACCACTGAGAGGAGTTTTATTCACAATAGCCAAAAACTGAATATGGCTTGGGTGTCATCCAACATAAACACAAACTGTAATATAACCATAAACATAAACTGTGATATAACCATACAGGGAATACTGCGCAGCAATAGAAAGGAACAAAATTCCTAATAGATAAAGATATATAGATATGTCAATATAGAACAAAAGAGAGTAAAACACATTTTTTTTTTTTTTTTGCAGTACTGGGAATGGAACCCAGGGGCATTGTACCTCTGAGCTCCACCCCCAGCCCTATTGTTTTTAGTCTTTTTATTTTTGAAACAGGGTCTCACTGAGTTGCAAAGGGTCTTGCTAAGTAGCTGAGGCTGTCTGTGAACCACGATCCTCAGGTCTCAGCCTCCCAAATGCTGGGATTACAAGCGTGCACTACCACACCCAGCTACAATTCCCTTTTTAACTGCACATGGACCAAAGACACATCATCTTGTTATTCACTTGCTATTTCTGTAACTATCGTATATCATATATGATCATATATATGATTAGCTCATTATTATGACAAGCTAGCCACCTTTTTGTTTTGTTGGGGGGTTTTGTAAAGTTTTATTGAAACAGAGCCACATGCAGTCATTTGCATATTGTCTTTAGCTATTTTTCTGCTACAACAGCAGAGCTGAGTGGTTGCTACGGAGTCTTTTGACTGCCAAGTCTGAACTATTTACTATTAGCTGCGCTAAGGAGAAGACTGCAGACCCTGACAAAGATAAATGCAAAAATGTGCTGAGTGGAGGGGAAGACAAAACACAGAAATAAGAGGCTCTCTGCTGCATGATTTCATTTGTGTGAAGCTCTAGAACAGGCAAGACTCATCTATGGTTAAAAATATCAGAACAGTGCTTGTTGCTAATGGATGAGAAGAAGAGCTAAGAAGAGGGATGAGGATGTCTGGGATGATGCAATTGTATATATTGGTGCATGTGGGTAACATGAATTATGCACTGTTAAAAGTGAATCAAACTATATACACTTAAGATCCATGGATTTTACCGTATATATAAATTACATCACAATCTTAAAACTCAAAAAAACATTTTTCTTCCAAGAAATGCAAGAGCCCGCAGGATCTTGGGTTTGAACTGGGCCCTCCATCTCCTCTCTTTGACTCTGTGTATTCTTAGCTTCACATTTAACAAGTTCAAGCCCATCTTGGGAAGATTTTTTTTTTTTTTTATAGCCAGCTGTTCCTAATGACCAAGCCTCAGGCCTCTTGAGATTCTTCAGAAGAGATGGCTTTTATTTACTTTACCTACAGTCTTTGTTCAAACAGTCCTGCAAGATAGGGGCAATATATTAAAAAGTTCAAACCAAAAATTTGCTAGATAAGCAGAGTGAGGTGAGGCCAACCTTTCTCCAGCTTCCCACCCAGGACAGCTCTGGAGAGGCCTCCTTGGGGAATACCCACAGCATCCATGATCACACACCCTTAGTGCATAGGCCGCTGGACCACGCTCTTTGGCCAAGCTCACTCCAGGCTCCCTCTCTCTGCCCCATCTCATCAGGGGCTGAGGTCTTCCAGGAAGCTGGGGCTACGTCCCATCTATCCCTCTAACAGGTACACATCAAGAATGCTACCCTCTCAGCCTCCATTGGCTGAACAATTCCTTAGTAAAGGGCCATTCCACAAGCTGCCTTCCAAGAAGCAGCAAACCCTCTGTCCAATCTGCTCCTCCTGTTTCAAAATCTGATCTTTTTTTTTTTTCTTTTTCAGGATTTTGGCTCATAGGGCATGACTCAAACATGCATACTTAATGCACAAAAGTGTACTTTACATTTAAACTGTCTGTCTCTCCGGAAAGGCCCCTTCCTACCCTCCCCTGTCCCCATTTCCTATGAGACAGAGTTGTGTGGAGGGACCCTATGACGTGCCCCAAGCTTTGCTGTGGATATGTCAAGGTATAAAGTGACCTGGCCCCCAACAGGAGGCACCGTCCTTGGTCACTTTCCAAGACAGACCATGTCACCTGCAACCCATATGCTCCTTGGCATCACCCCATCTTGAAGCACAAACTGCACTCTCCAGAGAATTCCACAGTGGAAGACGGATGAGGGTGTGGGGTGGGAGTACGTAGCATTAGAAAACACTTGATTTTGCCAGGCGTGGTGGCGCACGCTTATAATTCCCGTGCTTGGGAGGTGGAGACAGGAGGATTGCGCTGGTTTGGAGCCAGCCTCGCTGGCTTAAGAGACCCTGTTTCCAAATAAAAAAATATAAAATAGGTCTGGAAGTGTAGCCCGGTGGTAGAAGGGCTTCCAGGAACCCCAGTACCACCACACACACAAAAAAGAAAACACTTGATTTTTGTGGCTGTACTGATAACAAAAGAACTGAGCAAAATTCACAACAGTGATATAAATAAACAAAGTAGACAGGGGGAGCATAACTCAGGAGAGATGTCTACCTCTCTCTCTCAGGTTTCTCACGCCTTTATCCTAGATCTAGGGACAAGGCATTATCCCATCTATTACTGATTTAACAATGTTAAGGAATCTATTGAAACCAGGCGTGGTGGCACATACCTGTAATCCCAGTACTTAGGAGTCTAAGACAGGAGGATCACAGGTTCAAGACTAGCCTCAGCAACTTAGTTAGATTCTCAGAACTCTAGTGAGACCCTGTTTCCAAAAAAATAGGAATAAAATTAACTGGGGGTGTATCTCAGAGGTAGAATAGCCCTGGGTTCAATCCCTAGTACAACCAAAATAAAATGTATCCATTGAGACTTGGGGAGGGCTTCTCTTTTTTTCAGTGAACACCTTCCCACACTACAGCTGGATGCATTTGTTAGATCCTTAAGCTTTTCTTTAAAAATACCAAAACAGGAAAGGGGACCTGGAGGTTGGAGGTGGGGAGATCTGTCTGTTGGTATGTTTACCTTTAACAAGAAAAAGAGAAAATACGAGAAACCCAAGCTCTTTCCCAGAGGAGGGGTTGCCAGGCTGCGGCAAGCCCAACCTTTCTTGCCTTAGGGAAAATATTTATTTTGCCAGGATAGCATCAGTCTTGACATACAAGACCAGGCTGCTGGATTTGTTTGCACAAGTCCAAATCCCACTTTCATTTTGGTACTGGCTAGGGAAATAATACCCGTCAACTCGTCCGTAAGGGAATTGAGTTGGGAGTTGCTATGATATTAGGCTCACTGCCCACCCACCTCCCACTCCCATCCCATCCTCTCCTGAGCTGATCAGCAGATCAAGGGCCATGGCAAATGGGAAATGATGTCTGGTTGACATGTGAGGTTCAGGGCCTGAACCACCTGCTAAGACCAAGCCACCACTATAAGTTCTTAAACTCTCTAGCTACAATATGAAGGCCAGAGTAGCCACAGGAGAAGAGCAAAGATGGTCAGAGAGCTGGGCTCCCCCAGAGGCAACCCAGGGCTGCAGCAGGCATGACAGGAAGCAGAGTGACCCTACTCTCATGCACAAAGTTTACAGTCACCCAGACCACCAGAAAATTGGCCCCAACTGGGTCCTAAATTCAGACTCAAGCCAGGTAAGTCTTCCTTCCTCTTATAGAGGAACAAGGGAGAAGAACTGAGTATGTTAGTCAGCTGTCTGTTACTATACAAATATCTGAGATAAATTAAAGAGAGGAAAGGTTTATTTGGGCTCACAGCATTGGAGGTTTCAGCCCATGACCAGTTGCATTGCTCTGGGCCTGTGGTGAGGCAGGACATTCTGGTGACAGCGTGAGTCAGAACTGCTCACCTCTTGGCCAGGATGCAAAAAAAGAGAGGAAGAAGAAGGGGCTGGAGTCCCACTATCCTCTTAAAGGGCATAAACCTAATGACCCAAGACCTCCCACTAGGCCCCACTTTGTGTATTTGGGGGATAAGTACTGGGCATTGAGCACAGGGCATTCTACCTCCAAGATACATCCCCAGCCCTATTTATTCACTTAGAAACAGGGTCTCAGGGTCTCACTAAGTTGCTGAAGCTATCCTTGAACCTGAAATCCTCCTGTCTCAGCCTCCCAAGTGGGATTATTTGTTATAGTAACTAAGCCATCACACCCGGCTTAGGCCCCACTTCTTAAAGTTTCCTTTACCATCCAATAATGCCAAGCTGGGGACCAAGGCTATAACAAATGGGCCTTTGGAAGATGGTCCATATCTAAAACTATAGCAGAAAGGGAAGCAATTTTACTTTCAGTAAAAGGAAATTATTCAGAAGATATAAACTTAAGGACTTAAGGACCACAGAAAAGCAGAATTCTCTGTTCAAAACTGGGGGTTGTATACACAGCTCCTTTACATGTTTTACCATCTTTAAGGAACCTAAATAGAGTGATATTATGTAACATAAAGAACCTAATCACAGGCTTGTTCATATCTGTGTTGACTCAAAGCACATAGAAGTCCTGGTCTTGCCTGTGAACTGTCCTAACAGCTCCCACTGCTCCTGGGGATCCATTGGGATGGGGCTTTGGTTTCATATACTGACACTCTGAACTCCACAAGAACTCCGTGACTGACTGGTATTATTAGGTCCAATTTGCAGATATGGCACACTGAGTTGTAGAAATCAGGTAAAGCCCTCGGGTCCCACCATTTGTGTAGCAAGCTGGCTCCAGACTCAGAACCCTCACACCTTGCCCTTAACTCCCTCTGCCACTTCCCGAGCTACTTTTCAGCTGTTGTTATAGTCTTTTTTTGAATTCCAGCTCATGTCGGCTGGCTGCACTAAAGTATGGTCCAATGCAAAATGAATCTTTCAAAATACCTGTCATGCAGAAAAGCCAAGAAGGGAATAAAACACACAGCTCCGTTAAAGTCACCAGCTGTTTTCCATCTTGAGAGAAGGGAGAGAAGTCTGAGAGCCAGCCAGGCAAGGGAGTTGGCAATGTTAGTCCCTAACCAGAGTCTATCCTGAGAAGACAAAGCTCTCAGGTGGCTGTGCTGAAAACAGGAAGGATTCACCAGTTTCTAAAGACTGTGTCGGTGAAGACAACCACCAGCAGACAGGCTGGTCTGATGATAAGCTTTCTACAAAGGTCTGTGGAACAGAGCTGCGAAAGCCAGTGTAATCCAGCCCCAGCACCCAAGCGCACAGAGATCAAATCAACTAGCGGTTAAAGGATACGGGTTACTTTATCGCCATGACACTGTGTATTAGTTGGCGAGGGCTTCCATAACAAAGTGCTGAGTGGCTTAAACAACAGAAATTGATTTGCTCACAGTACTTAAAGCCAGAAGTCTGAGATAAAGACATTGGCAGGGCTGGGTCCTGCTGAGGCCTCTCTGGCTTGCAGGCGGCTGTCTTCTCCCAGGTCATTACACAGCTTCTCTTTGGGTGTGTCTGCATCCTGACCTCCTTTCCTTATCACAACAATATTCTTTAATGTAATTATGACTTTAAAAACCTTATCTCCGCCGGGCGTGGCGGCGCACGCTTGTAATCCCCACCCTTGGGAGATGGAGACAGGAAGATCGCGCAGGTTCGAAGCCAGCTGCGCTGGCTTAAGAGACCCTGTTTCCAAATTAAAATATAAAAATAGGTCTGGGAGTGTAACCCGGAGGTAGAAGGGCTTCCAGGAACCCCAGTACCAAAAAAAAAAAAAAAATTATCTCCACCGGACATGGTGGCACACGTTTGTAATCCCCGCGCTTGGGAGGCTGAGACAGGAGGATCGCACAGGTTCGAAACCAAGCTCAGCTACTTAGTGAGGCTCTCAACAACTTAGTGAGACCCTGTTTCCAAATAAAAAATATTAAAAAAAAACCTTATCTCCAAATATGCTTCTATTTTGTAGTACTGGAGGTTAGGGCTTCAGCATGTGAACTGAGGGGACACGGTTTAGTCTCTAATATATTACATGATACTTCTCAGTGAAGATGTGGTTGTGGCTTTTACTACTTGGTTGGCCTCTCACTCCAAGCCCCACGTGCTGGGGATGGAACCCAGGGCTGTGTGCACGCTAGGCCACCACTCTACCACTGAGCTATATTCCTTACCCCATCTTTTGGCTTTACAGAAAGACAGACAACTCTGAATTCTGGCCTGAGGGAGGTCCAGGAGGGAATTCTCAAGTGGGTCAGACCTCAGGGTCTTGGTGAGCAACACCTGAAAGAGACTTAGATGGAAAATTCCTCAGGAGACACTGCAGGAAGCCCTTCAACTTCAAAAACATACACGTGGGCACTTTGATAAAAAGCCATTGAGGTAGAGAGGTGGGAATTGGGGACAACAGCCAGGTCTAGAAGGCACATCAGGTCCAGGCCAGTGGGTCTACTCTGGGTGGCTCCCCCTGCCTTCAAGAGTGACAGTGGTAAGAACTCTATGAAGATAGGAAGGTCATCCAGGTGTGGCGGTGCTCACCCATAATCACAGTACTTGGGAGGCGGAGATAGGAGCATGGCAGGTTCAAGGCCAGCTGCAATAACTTCTGAGACCTTGCTTCAATTTTAAAAAAAAAAAATAAGCAGCCGGGCGTGGTGGCGCACACTTGTAATCCCCGCGCTTGGGAGGCAGAGACAGGAGGATCGCGCAGGTTCGAAGCCAACCGCACGCGCTGGCTTAGGAGACCCTGTTTCCAAATAAAAATGTAAAAATGGGTCTGGGAGTGTAGCCCGGAGGTAGAAGGGCTTCCAGGAACCCCAGTACTACCAAAAATAATAATAATAATAAGCAAAAGATATTGGGAGTATACCTCAGAGATAGAATTCCTCTGGGTTCCATCCCCAGTACCAAAAATAAAACATAAAGAAAGACAGGGAGGGGATGAGTTGGGAATTGGGAAGAGCTAAATGAGTGATGTGTGCATTTATGCCTCTACCATCTTGTACCCAATTAAGATGTATGACTACAATGCACCAGTTAAAAAGAAAGAAAAGAAAACACAAACAACAACAGCAAAAAAGAAGACAGTAAAGGCTATCGTCTGCCTCGTACCATGAGTAAATGTTGAAATGCCAGCCAGAGAGCGAACGGGTCCCTAAGCACTCGGGCATGGCTCCTTGAGAGAAGATGAAGGCAGGCGGATCACCGTCAGCCTCTCAGACGCAGTTTCTGCCTTGAATTGACCCTAACCTAGAAAGGCTGCATCTCCTTGCTCTGTATATCTGGGTAAGAAAAGCAGAAAAGAATCATGAAATTCCAGCAGCTCCACAATGCCTCTGCAGCCCTGTGATTCACTGGCATGAAACACACAGGGTTTGCTCTAGGAAATAATTACCCTTCCCATCCAAAGGCCCAGCTTGCCACTTGGAAGCAGTAAGTGAATCATTACCAGAGAAACATTCTTTTCTTTGGAATCTCAATGGCGACTCAGGAGAGCTGGACAGAGTAACAGGATGACCTGCTGCCCTGCCTGAGGGTACCCAAAGTCATGATTCTGCAGTTAGCTAGTAAGCATCACGTAATCCTGAAAGGACCTCCCCAATCTGTCAGCGGCTGGAGCCCGCCAGCTCTGGCCTCCCCAGGATTCGGGGTCTGCTGTTAGCAGTTGGAAAGTCTCCTCATTTGCTCATGAAGAATTTGTTGCAAAACACGCAGTGCTCTCAAATATCACCCGAGAGGCTCCAGAAACAAGGCTCTGGGCTCCGGAGTTTAAATGAGTAATAAAGCAGATTTGCTACAAATGTTAAATTGTGACTAATGATCCCAAAGACACCTCTCTGACTGTCAACTCCAGGAGACAAGGTGGTGGGCGGGGGGCAAAACACTCCTTCTGCTTCTGAGCTGGAGATGGCGGAGTGCGCAGAAGCAGAAGGGGAGGGAAGGAGCCATAAGGCTTCTCTTGACCTTGTGCGGTCGCTTCTCAAAGCGCAGCCCAGGGCCAGCAGCTGCGGGGTGGCTGGGTAGTGTTTGCTATTGGTCAAAAATGCAGATTTAGGGGCTCCCCCCTGACCTGTTGAACCACAAGCTCAGGTAGGATCCAGCAACTGTCCTGCAGTGATTCTGAGGTATGCACAAGTAAGGGAAGTGCTAGCTTAGTGGTTCAGAAGCAAGTGTCACCCCTCAGCCGATCACTGTCTTAGTCTGCTTTGTGTTGCTATGAACAAAATACCTGAGGCGTGGTGCCTTATAAAGAAAAGAGGTTTCTCAGAGCACAGATCTGAAGTCCAAGGCTGGGTAGCTCCACATGTTTGGCCTCTGGCGAGGGCCTTTTAGCTATGCCATATTAGGGCAGCATCACATGGTGGGAGTGTGTGAGAAGGGAAGAGAGAAAGAGAGAGAGACAGACAGACAGACAGACAGGCAGACAGACAGACAGACAGACAGAGATGGACGCAGGCCATCCACATAGCAAGAAAGGAGGCAGGAGCCTGGGGAGGAGGTAGGCTTACTGAGCATTAATCCTTTCACAAGGGTGGTCTGACCCATTCACCTCCCAGTAGACCCCGCCTCTTAAAGACCCCACCCACTCTCAACATCACCACACTGGGGACCAAGCTTCTAGCGCATGAACCCTTGGGGGACAAACTGCATCCTAATCTAGCAAGTCCTATATGTCAAGTGACGTGCAGTGCAAGGCCAAGAGGTCAAGAATGAGTAAGAAGGCTCCCTTGACTCTTCCTTTTCTTGCTTCTATTATGTTGAGTATCTTATTTCCTCTCAAACCTTCCTCTGAAAGGAATTTTAGTTCCCTTTCCATCTCCACACCGGCCACACACCTGCTCATCATGTAAAACCTGCCTTACTGCACCTGCTTCCCCAACTGAGTGCCTTACCTCCTCCAGCCCAACCTTCCTCCTCACCCATGCTTTATTGCGTCCACCTGGCCTCCACATCTCCAAATTCAATGCCCAACCTACCTTTCCCTTCTCTAAGCAGTTTCCTCTCCTCTGATGACATAACGTGGGAAACCTAAACAGAATCCACGCATCTCCCCCGGTGTGCAGTGGCGTAAGGCAATATGGCAGGTGTCAGGAGAGGGGCAACCCCCTTCACACATCCATCTTAGATTTCCACCAGCCCAAGGGTGATACCGTGAACCACTCTATATACCCAGGGATACTGAAAGGATCGCAACGAGATGTTGCATTTGACACGGTCTGCAGCATATAAAGCAGGTCAATGTGAAAGAACCATGTTTCCTACCATTCATCTTAACATATTTTTTGGGGGGGAAGGGATACTGGGGATTGAACTCAAAGGCATTCTACCTCTGAACAACACCCCAAACCTTTTTATTTTTTTATTTTAAAACAAGATTATACTCACTTGCAGAGTATCTTGCTGAGGCTGGCCTCCAGCCTCTGAGCCTCCTTCCTCAGGCTCCTAAGTATTGGGATTACAGGCATGTGCACCACACTTGCTGCTATGCCTGCTTAATAAAACTCAACAACTCACTGTTATCCTGATTGTAGTGATGGCTTCAAGGTGTAAACTTATATTAAAAGTTATCAAATTATATAATTAAAATATATACAGTTTACTATACCTCAATAGAGCTATTAAAAATATCCCAAAATCTCATTGTTGACTCTGGTTTCTAATATTGTCATAGTATTTTATATAGACTAACCATGCCTCCAGGTAATGATGATCAAGATTGAACAAAACTATTTTTAACTATTTTTTTAATTATTTAAAGGTACTAAAGAATGATCCCAAAAAAGGCTAAAAGGCAGGCTAAATCTCGTAGAAGCACCCTTGAAAGACAGTTGTAGCAGGTAAGATACGTTTATGGGTTTGCAGCAGATGTCTCCCTGAGTACACACCCCAGTATAAATCCATTTGGGTGCCAGCCTTAGCCATCTTGAGCTATCAAGAGAAAACTTGGGGAAATAGCCAGAAAGTATGCATGAAGTCCTGTATATAAAATCCACCCAAATACTTGGCAGATTAGTAAACTGCACATAGATATGAGGGACCACAGCAGCCACTAAGGGAAAACAGCAGACGGAAGCTGAAATAAATAAATAGAGATATTAGCAGCTACCTAGTCAGCACAAGGGACTGATTCTGAGTTTCAATCCAAAGACAAGATAACCAGTTATTAAAAGGAATATAACAGGATCCAGAGTCTGCACATGTGTTTAATAATGTCCAGGAATTAATTTTTTAAAAATCACTAGGTTTACAAAGAAATCAGAAAGTATATTTAAGGGAAAAAAATCATTTAAAGAAAATCAGCCCAAAGATGACTAGATGTTATAATTGGTGGAAAGGGACTTTAAAATAGCTAGTATACATATATTCAAATTTTCAAATAAAAATAATCATAATGAATGAAGATATGGAGGATCTCCAATTAAAAATTAGAGCTTAAACAAAAAAAAGCCGGGAGCATACCTGTAATTCCAGTACTTGGGAGGCTGAGACAGGAAGATCGCAGGTTCATGACCAGCCTCAGCAGCTTAGTGAGATAATGTTTCAAAATAAAAATTTAAAAAGGCTGGAGGTGTAGTTGGAGGTAGAACTCCCCTGGGATCAGTCCCTAATGTCACACACACACACACACACACACACACACACACACACACACACAGGGAACCAAATAAGAATTCTAGAAGTGAAAAGTACACTACCTGGAATGGGATTAACAGCAGATTGGAGACAGCAGCAAAGTCAGTGAACTTCAAGATAAATCAATAGAAATCATTCCATTTAAAGAACAGAAGGGGGAAAATAGATTAAAAATAAATGAACAGAGCCTTGGAAACCTGTGTGACAATATCAGTCAGTCCATCATACATATAACTGGAGAACTGGAGGACAGGAGGGATACAATGAGTAGAAAAAAATGTGAAGAAATAGGCCCCAAAACTTCCAAATTTCGTGAAAGACAAAAATTGTATGAAAAAAAATCCACAAAACCTAAGTAAGATAAACATTAAGAAAGCCACATGTTAAAATTTTGAAAGCAGAGAAAAATGGCGCGGTACAGACATGGGAACAATAACACGAATGAAGGGAGCTTCTGTCAGAAGCCACAGAGGCAAAGACAATGCAGTGATACTTTTAAAGCATGAAATGAAAAATCTGTCAACCCAGAATTCTACAGGCAGCAAAAGTCTCCTTTGAAAATGAAAATGAAAGCAAATTGTGGTGGTACATGCCTGCAATCCCAGGACTTGGGAGGCTGAGACCAGAAGATCACAGGTTCCGGGCCAGCTCTAGCAACTTAGCAAGGCCCTCTACAACTTAATAAGGCCCCATTTCAAAATAAAAAATAAAATAGGGCCAGGAAGGTAGCTCAGAGGTGGAATACCCCTGGGTTCAATCCCCAGTACCACAAAAAGAAAAGAAAAAAAAAAACACAAGATGAAACAGACATCTTTAGATGAACACAAAGAATTGTCACAAGTGGACCTGTACTACAAGAATATGTACAGAAAATTTCTCTCTAACCTGAAGTGTAATGACTCTGGTCGATATCTCAACTATGAGAGCAAAGAATGAAGATCACTAGAAATAAAATGCATACAGAGTTCTCCGAATTAAAAATAGAGGCCAATTGATTTAATTTCATATGTTTATTATATAAAAATGCTCAGTATTTTCAGCCATTGGAGAAATGCAAATCAAAACTACAATGAGATTCTATCTTACCTCTGTCAGAATGGCTATTATTAAAAAATAACAAACACAAGGATATGGAGAAAAAAGAATCCTACCTGCTGGTGGGAATATAAATTAGTACAGGCACTATGGAAAGTAGTCTGGGGTTTCTCAAAAACTGAAAATAGAACTACCATATGGCCTAGCTATACCACTCCTGGGTATATATCAAAAGGAAAGTCAGCATACAATAGAGACACCTGCATGCCTGTGTTCACTGTGGCTCTTGTCGCAATATCCAAGAATCATCCTAGGCTCCCATCCACAGATGAGTGGATAAAGAAAATATGGTATGTATGTGTGTGTACACACACACCACACACACACACACACACACAATGGAGCATTATTCAGCCATGAAGAAGAATTAAATCCTATGATTTTCAGGAAAATAGACAGAACTGGATTAAACCATGTTAGTAAAATAAGTTTGATACAGACAGACAAGCATCTTATGTTTTCTCTCCTGTACAGAAATTTTAAAAAATAAGTAAATAAAAAGGATAACCTGAAAGTAGAAGAGAAACTATTAAGGCTGGGAAAGGGGCAGAGGGAGGATGGGGTAAGGGGAGGGCTAAAGAGGGTAGAGAGAAGGTGAACAGGATCAATGTACAATTATGCAGGTATGGAAATGTCACCGAAACATTTTATTTGTATATTAAGAAGTGTTAACAAATAACATTTTAAAAGACAGAGACCACAAGAAAATACATGTTTCAGATTACTTAAATCATCGGGCAAGCAAACCTTACCATTACCGTGTATCTTAATTTAAATAGAAGCCAATACATATTTAACATCAAATTTTAGTATTGACTTAACAGTGCAATAACTCTTTCCAAAGCATGTTTTTACTTCAATAAAAATGTTCCGCATCTGTAGATTACAGATATAATATACTGTATACAGATATACTCATTATTGTGTAGAGAGAGACTATTTTGTCTATAGCTTAGATTCAGTTGGCTGGTTTTACCCCAATCCAATTTCTTGACTGAAAGCAAATGCTATCATATTGGCATGATGAAATAATGAAATAATTCTAATAATAAAGACATGGAATAACTTAAATTTATTTAATAATAAATTAGTTTATTTAAATAAATAATTTATTATTTATTAATAAATAATCACATGTTAAATGCATGCTCATATGAGCAAACTGTTGATAAAAATCAGTTTAAAAAAGAAAATTCTGTCTGTGCCCCTGCTTTTTCCCATGCTGGACCTCTAACTGGAACGCTGTCTCCATCACCTCTCCATCTACCATCAAAACCCGGCTCAGACGCACGCTCCTCCCAACGCCCCGTTCTCCCCAAGCAGAAGGGCCCTCTCTGGACCCCTTCCAGCATTTCGATGCCTTCTAGCCTGAATTATAGTTGTTTGTGTAAAAGCTACAAGGAATCATATTTTCAGGGATTTCCAAATAACATCAGTCTGAGAACCACCCAGGGAAAATGACCCTAAGTCAGAGTCCTGGCACGGGAAGCCAGGAGTGAGGAGTGGGTTCCCAGCAAAGCAGGATCGATGGGACCCGATGACTGAGACTCAGGTACTAGTCGGGGAGATCTGTACCTGCCTTCTGGCCCGCAGAGCAGAGGGTGGAGAAAGGAACTAGCCTTGTTGACGCCGAGTTTGGTTTGGGAACCAAGAGAGCCCAAAATCTATAAATGTCCCAAAACATGTGAGATCAGTGACTTAGCTTCTCCTCTCAGACAGAAAAGACTCCACACGCTGCAGAAGATACACCGGTACTAGTTACCTGATGCAGAATCCAAGGGAAGGGACAAGCCCAGTAAACATGATACACATGTTCTTGTTTGTAGCTCTGTCCCTTTAACAATGACATCTGGAATTTAGCTCCCACTGCGGCCCAAGCATCTTTAGGGCAGTGCTGGTGTGTTTACTGTAACCTCAACTTCTTTTAGGTCTCAGCATACCATGAGTTCTCAATAAGTACCTGCTGCATGAATTCAATAAATGCCGAGTCCTGCCTGCCTGCCCTAACTCCACGTAGGAAAGCAAGTGCTGAGGGCCACACCATTCCCAGCAGGCTTGGGCACACATCAAAAGCCCGCTGCCTCTGCATGGGCTTCCAGTACACGGCAGCCTTCTGCAGGGACTCGGGGAGGCCAGGAAAACAAACTCTGCTCAAAGCCATCAGAAAACGACTAAACAGCTCAGGTGTCAGTCCTAGAGGAAGCTACATCTGTGCACTCGGACAGGTGGTCCTGATGCAGTGCCTCCCAACCAATGGGGCCCCTGCCCAACTTCCCATCATCTTCCCTCTTCTGGTAGAGCCTGTCCTGACACCCACATCCCCCTCCCAAGAGGGCCAGCCCCCATTTGGAGACAGACGCAGAACAGAAATCTGGATGCCATCTGAGATTCCTTGCTCTTCCCACTGCCCATATTCAACTATCAACTCCTGGTGTATGAGTCAGTCTTCCCATTGCTGTAATGCAGGATCTGAGATGGGTACTTCAGACGGAAAAGGGAATTGGGAGCTCTCACATGCTGTTGGCAGGAATAAAAATTAGTACAACAACTATGGAGATCAGTAGAGGGGTTTCTCAAAAGACTAAAAATGGAGCCACCACGGGACCCAGCTATGCCATTCCTTGGTATCTCACCCAAAGAATAAAGCCAGAATACTCTGATGCTGCGTGCCTATCCACGTTTATAGCAGCAGAATTCACTCACAGATGAACAGATTAAGAAAATGTGGTGTATATACACACAATGGAATTTTTACGCCGTCATAAAGAACAAAATTATGTCATTTGCAGGAAAATAAACAGAACTAGAGAAAATTGTGCTAAGTAAAATCAGCCAGTCTCAGAAAGTCAAGGGTCATTTATACGACCTTGCCATGAAAGAAAATACATTTTCTCTCATATGTGGAAGCTGGAGATAAAAACAGAAAACAAAAGGGACCGATGGAGGAAACGGTTCAATTATCCCTATGTCTGTATGTGGAGGGATCACACCGATCTCACCACACGCAGCCACAACAAGCGCCGTGTGTGCCGGTCTCACCGGCGGCCACAACAAGCGCCGAGTGCATGTATGTTTGTATCACTTTGCACCTCGCTATGATGTATAATTACAATGCACCAATAAAAGCATTTAAAAAAGAAAAAGGGTCATTCAGCTTCCAGTCCTGGAGGTTCAAGGGTGTGGGGCCAGCTTCCGCTTGGCTCTAGTAAAGACTTCCTGGTGTGAGCAACAAGAAGCCGGGTGAGGGAGGCACGGTGCTTGCTTTTTTCCAAACAAACCTCTCAGGAGGACTAACTCAGGGTCCCATGAAGACTACTCTTTGGGGAGTGATGCCCCCTGTGACCTAAGGACCTCCCACAAGGCCCCACCTCTTTAAAGGTGCCACTACCTCTTAACAGCATCACACTGAGGGCCGCACTTCTACCTCATGAGCCCTTGGGAGTGACTCACTCAAAGAGTATCCAAACCATAACACCTGTCACTTCCCCTTGGACAGACCGTACTGCCCCAAAGTGGCAACAGCAGTATTTCTAGACCCATATGCTCCTCTAGATTCTTGCCACAGCCCATCAAGACATGGAGATTATTTTCCCTCGATGTCAACCTGTGCCTGCCTTGGTGAAGAAATGCGGCAGCAGGATGGCATATGACTCAGAAGCTACATCATAAAAGTCAGTCTCATTCCTCCAGCATTCTCATTCCCCACGCACCCTTATGATCCAGATACCAGATTGTGAAATATCAAGGCCTCACAGAGATGTTCCTGAGTAGATCCTGGCCCACAGTCGGCATCCATCAGCCACTGGTGAGTGAGTGAGTGAGTGAGTGGTCAGATGATTTTGGACCCACTCCTTCGAGCCACTCCAGGTGACACGGAATAAAACAGCAACTAGCCCTGCCCAAATTGCAGATTTGTAAGGGGAAAAAATACTGTCATTATTTGAAGCCATTAAGTTTGGGGACAATCTGTTACAGAGCCATAATCACGGAATAGCCCTATAAATATCTCAGCTCTGGATGTTCCAACCCAGTTGTCACAATTCAGTGGAGGCCACCATCAATCGCCTCACAGGCCAACAGTTTTCCATAGACTCTCAATGGATCTCCCCAAACTCCAACCCCTGCTTCCTCTAGTTTATCCTTCAGGCTTCTTCCTGGGGGAACCTTGAACACACAAACCATTCTCCTGCTTAACTGCAGAGAGACAGAGATTATTGACAGATACGTAGGTAGGTAGATTGGATGGAAGATAAATAGATGATAGATGGAAGGATGGATGGAAGGATGGAGGATGGACGGATGAAAGACAAACATGGCAAAATACCAACTGTAGGATCCAGAGGTTGTGTTTATAGACATCATGTGCTACCATTTCAATTTTCATCTATGTTTAATATTCTCCACTTATCAAGTTCTCAAAAATAAAAATAAACCTTGTATTGCTCCCCACAGATGGAAATCCTAGTTACTGAACATGGCCCCATCTTCATGTGGCTGCTGATGCTGCCTTGTTCCCAAGCCTTAACCACCTCCACACCAGCCCCCAGAGGTCCAGGCCACCTACCCACTTACAGATCCCTGGCAGACCTGGGGCCCACAAGTCTGTACCAATGCTCTTTCATGGTATCTGCTGAAAAGAAGCCCCCAATTTCTTCCCTGCTAACCTACAAAGCTGACAACACTTAGGTCAGATGTCTTTCCTGGGGGAGGTCTCTCTGACCCTTGAGATCCTACCAGGGTTCCCCCAGGCAGCATAGTGAAGGGCTCTAAGTTCCTTTCCACCCTCTGCCTCCTACCTTTGAGCATCTCAAGGGATTTGCCCTTCTCTTTCAGCTCCGTGCCTGCACTGCACTGAAGAATCTCATGGGCTGCCTCAGAGAAAAGAGTAAAAAGACAGAAATGGGTTCAAACACAAGTGTATCTATCCCGCCTCAACTCCATGCCCTGATCCCCTCCCATCACTGCAGTTATATGTCCAATAATTAATCTGTTTAACTGTACCTACTGACTGTCTACTCTATCCAAGTATTGGTCTAGATCCTGAGGATCCCATCAAAGCAAATCCTGAGTTTGTGTTCATTACTTTTAATAAGAAAGATAATAATATTAGAACTTGTATAATTAGACAAAGCACTTTCCCTACATACAAAGGAATACCTATTATCTTATCAAAATATTCACAGGCTAAAAGCTGAGGCCAATAATCACACCGTCTCACAAGTACAAGCCCTCCATCATGCATCCACTGGCATGCGAGAGATACCAGGCTCCCCATCCAGAACCAATCTGCCAAGCCTAGAGGGAACTGCAGGGCCCCAAATTCACTATGACATCTGAGGCTCATGGGAATGGCCAAATCATTGGACAACATCCTTCCAGGTCCTCCTGGGATGGGCAATACAGTGTCAGAGGCAGTATCTAGCATCTACACAATCTATTATGTCATGACAAAGGCCTTACTGAAATTGAAAAGATTTCTTATCTCTCAAAACAGAGCAATCATAATCATGAGAGCAAGAGAGTAGCTTTGCAGTGCTACAAAACTAAACCCTATGCTAGCATCTGTTCTTTCCCTGGCCCCATCTTCTCCTAGCTTTCCTTTTCCTGCTGCCTCTTCCTCCTCTTCCTCCTCCTCCTCCTCCTCCTCCTCCTCCTCCTCCTTCTTTTTTGTGGTACTGGGATTCTTGGAAGCCCTTCTACCTCTACCTCCGGGCTACACTCCCAGACCTATTTTATACTTTTTATTTAGAAACACGGTCTCCTAAGCCAGCACGGCTGGCTTTGAACCCACGCGATCCTCCTGTCTCCGCCTCCCAAGCACAGGGAATAGAAGGGTTACCCTGGACATTCATTGTTGGGAGGAGGCAGGGGAAGGGAGTGGGGGGAGATGGCACCAAGTACAGTTTAAATGTATGCCATTTATTTTCAATAAAATTTTTTTAAAAAGAAATAATATTTACTAAGCTACTGCTCAGTAGCACTTCGTGAGGGACATGGAAACCGGGGACATGGTGACAAAGTCTCACCTCTGGTTGCGTTCACTCTTGAAGGCAGGCATTCATGGTGTCTTCAGGGCTGAAGCATGTGAGATGGCGGCTACCCATCCTGGGCACAGTCAAACTTCTCACACCAGAGACAGACATGGCTCACTGCAGGGCTCAGATCCACTCCGAAGCCCGGCTCCCTCACCCACAGTCTTGACGCACACACACCCCCATCATCTCCATCCTTGGCCCCCTTCCAGATTCTTCCTAAACCATTTTCTTTATGCTTTCTCCCATGCAGTCTTCAGTTCCCTTCCATAAAATGTCTCTGTCATTAGCATACCCAAGTAACCTCAGCAGCTAAAAAGAATCAATCAAGAAGATTGCATAGGTGGGCAGGAGAGGGAGGCGAGGGGTGTATCCTTTCTGGAAAGTAAACTAAACCAACTGGAAAATCAAAAATGGTGGAGGCACACACGCTTATAATCCCAGGATTCAGGAGGCGGAAGCCGGAGCATCACGGTTCGCGGACAGCCTCAGCTACTGAGTGAGGCCCTTTCCAACTCAGTGAGACCCTGTTTAAAAAAATAAAAAGACTAAAAAAATAGGACTGGGGGTATAGCTCAGAGGTAGAATGCCCCTGGGTTCCATCCCTAGTACCGCAAAAAAAAAAAAAAAAAAAAAAAAAATGGTGAAGGAAAACACTAGAAATACTCACTTGAATGATTCTAGCCACAAAATTCCCATACCCCTAGATTCGTCAACATTGTCTATTCCTTCACAAATGTAATCACAAAAATTAGAAAAAAGCCATCGCCAAGCCCAGCGATAACTCTAGGGCCGATTTACAACCTACGCAGCTGAGTTTCCATATTCAGCCACGCTGTGTGTATTTCTAATAGAGTTACAAGAAATCCCAAGTTGTCATTGGCAACATCCCAGAATCTTTTTTTTCAAATAAAGCAAAAGTAAATAGCACAAAAACTTCAGAACTGAAAAAAAAAAATCCTCTGGCATTACAGAGCAAATTCCATTATAGAGGGATTCACGTTTCCAAATTGTTCAAATAGATTAAAAACCCGGGCTCCACTCATTTTACATTTTGCATTCTGCAATAGCTACAAGCAGAAATCACAGAGAACGGAGCAAAGTACACCGCGATAGTAATGAGTGAGTTCACCTCCACGAATCACAACGTGCAAGCAATTGGAAATCAAAAAATTCCTAATGAGAATTTTTCTAATGAGACTTAAATTCTGTTTCTGAAATGATTATTCACAGAGCTACTCCTTCACACTACAATTTTTTTCCCCTTATGCACTGTTCCTCCCTCAGACTCACTCAGCACCTTAAGGGCAGGAAATTCCCACAGAGGCTTCCTATTAATCACATATTTGGGGAGATTTATCTGTGTGCCATCTAGTAATAAAAATGAAAAAGGGGGGGAGAAGTCAGCAGTACAGGGTATTTAAAACAGCTATCTTGTAAAATGGCATGTGTTTAATGAACTTCATTAAAAAGCAGAGTTTGGGACTATTTCAGATCTGTATCTCCTAAAGACAAGTTTATCATGTCCTGTTAATTACGGGGGGGAGGGGAATTTAACCACCTATCAGCCATCCTTGAACCAATGTTAAAACACCAAGTACCCGATTGTTATTGTATGCACGCATGCAAACACACACTTAAAATTCAAAATAAGCTAAATTTCAAATAAAGCTTCAGCCTTTAAACAGAACATATCTCTCCCTGATCTACATCACTGGGAAGCAAGGGGAGAAACAGCAACCCATTTATTCCTATGGAAATGGAAAATTCCAATCATCCATTCACTCATCTCACACACACACACACACACACACACACACACACACACACACCCCACTTACTATGAGGGCCAGATGTAAATAATACTCAGCTATAATCCTCAAAGACTTGACAGTTAAATGGGAGAGAAACACTAAAAAAAGATAGGAATTAAGACAAGGGATTAAGATAAATTCATGACAAAAGAAGGAGCTCTGAATGGAGAGAACTTGAGTTCAAATACAGAAGGGAAGACAGCCTAGCCCAGGCACCATCTAATCTAAAAGTATACTATACTAGCTGGGCACAGTGGTGCATGCCTGTAATCCCTGAACTCAGGAGGCTGAGATAGAGGAATCACAAATCTGAGGCTAGTCTCAGCAACTTAGTAAGATGCTGTGTGTGTGTGTGTGTGTGTATATATACATATATATACATATATATACATATATATACACATATGTGTGTATATATATGTATGTATGTATTATGTATGTATGTATGTATATGTATATGTATATGTATATGTATATGTATATGTATATATGTATAGTGGTACTGGAGATGGAACCCCAGGGGCATTCTACCTCTGAGCTATATTCCCCAGCCCTATTTTTTATTCTTTATTTTGAAACAGGGTCTCAAATACATTTCTTAATGAGGTCGGGGGTGTAGCTCAGTGGTAGAGTGCCCCTGGTTTGAATCCCCAGTACCAGAAAAGATAAAAGTATACCACACTGTGCAAAAACCCATTATGTAAAGTTCAAATAAGTGACTTCCACTTCCAACCAAGATGAAGGAACAGAAACCAACCTGTCTCCGAAACCACCAAAAATAACTGACAAAACAGACCTAAGAACAGTTTTAAAGACTCTGGATATCAGTGACCCCCAGGAAACAGAAACAGGTGAAATCTGCCACTGCCTTGGAAGTTTCCAGACCACAGAATGAGAAGAAGGAACTCAGATGGAGTCAGCACACGGTCTGAGCTGAGCAGGCACAGAGGAGGGGACACGGACACCAAGGCTGTTAGAATGCACAGGGCAGAGCAGGGTAGAGGGGACAGCTGTGCGGAGATCACACTCCAGAGATCTGCAGTGGGTCCCCTTCCAGAAGTCAGCGGAATACTGATGGACACATTTCTTTTTTTCTCTTTTTTTTTTTTTTGGTGGTACTGGGGTTCCTGGAAGCCCTTCTACCTCCGGGCTACACTCCCAGACCTATTTTTACATTTTTATTTGGAAACAGGGTCTCTTAAGCCAGCGCGCGCGGCTGGCTTCGAACCTGCGCGATCCTCCTGTCTCTGCCTCCCAAGCATGGGGATTACAAGCGTGAGCCACCACGCCCGGTTCTGATGGACACATTTCATATGAAGGGATGACTAGGGGCTGCAAAGAGAACCACCCAAAAGGGTAACCGTGGTGCCAGGAACAGCATCTGTGGCTACGAGCCGCTGGATACAGGCACCGCCATCCTCAGCAAAAGGACAGCAAGTCAAATCCAGCAAGAAGTGTTTTAAATGGCCAAGTGATAGGTATCCCCACTTGTAGAAAAGACCCAGACCAGACAAAACAACTTTAAGATTGTATTGTATACTGGAAATCTGCTAGGAGAATAGATGTTAGAAGCTCTTCCCCACTCCATATTCATATACAAACGATAATCGTGTGATGTGATGAATATGTTGTTAATCTGCTTGGCTTCATTAGTCATTCTAATGTGTGTGTGTTTGTGTGTGGCACAGCATTATGTTCTGTCTTAAATGTAAACAATTTTAAAAGGTTGGAAAAATAACACTGACTTTAAAACTTAAAATACTACAGTAATCAAGATAATAGGGTGCTGTAAATATAGACAAACATAGCAAAAGAATCTAATAAAGAGTCCAGAAATAGACCCACATTTACACAGACAACAAGATTTCGACAAGAGGACAAAGGAATCTGTAGTGAAAAGATAGTCTTTCACCAAATGATGCTAGAATAATTACATATTCACATACATACTAAATTTAAAAAATATACTTCAAGCCATACCGTGTACCTTATACAAAATTAACTCAAAATCAATTAGAGTTATAAATGTAAAACCTAAAGCTATCACACTTATAAAATAAACATAGAAGAAACCTTTGCAGCTAAGCATGGTGGCACATGCTTATCATCCCAGTACTTGGGAAGCTGAGACGGGAAGACTGCAGGTCAGCAGTCAGCTTCAACAACTTAGTGAGACCCTGTTTCAAAATGTAAAATAAAATAGGACTGGCCGTATAGCTCAGAGGTAGAATGCCCTTGGGTTCAATCCCCAGTAACAAGAGAAAGGAAAGGAAAGGAAAGGAAAGGAAAGGAAAGGAAAGGAAAGGAAAGGAAAGGAAAGGAAAGGAAAGGGAAGGGAAGGAAAGGGGAAAAAGGAAAAAGGAAAAGGAAAGGAAGGGGATAAAAAGCCTTTGAGACAATGTGTTAGGTAAAATTTTTTTAGATCTCATGCCAAAAACATGATCTGTAAAAGAAGAAATTGAACAACTGGACTTCATCAAAATTCAAAGCTTCTTCTCTTTGAAAGATACTATTAGGCAAATATAAAAACCAGCCACAGACTGGGAGAAATTACTTCTGAATCATATAAGGTATAAGGTACTTGCCTCTAGAATACATAAAGAATCCCACAGTTCAATATCAAAAAGAAAAACTAAAGATCATAGATAAATATTTGAGAAGAAACTTCATCAAGAAAATAGATGACAAACACATGAAAAGGTGATCAAGCCAGGCACAGCGTCACTCACCAGTATTTGGGAGGCTGAGACAGGAGGACCACAGATTCAAGGCCAGCCTAGGTGACTCTATTAGGCCTTTGGCAACTTAGTGAAACCCTGTTTCAAAATTAAAAAATAAAATAGAGCTGGGAGGATAGCTCAGAGGTAGAATGCCCCTGGGTTCTCAAACTCCAGCAACACACACACACACACACACACACACACACACACCCCTTTGCAACTTTGTGATAGGTGAAGGTTCTTAAGATCTGATGCCAACTGGACTTAATCAAAACAAAAAAAAACATATAATAGTATTATGTTTATGTAAAACTTTAGAAAGATGCAAGCTTTAGTGACAGAAGGCAGATGAGTGGATGCCTAGGAAACACAGGTACAGGCTACGGGAGGCGGCACCACGAGGAAGCCCGGGAGGCTCTGGGGGTGATGGGGAGGCACATGATTTAGACTGGCGTAGAGCCCACGGGCACATGCATGTGTCAGAACGCATCAGACTGCTCCCTTCAGACTTGTGCAGTTTATTTCACATGAACTTTACTTCAATAAAGCTAGGTTTTGGTTTTGGCTTTTGTGGAACTGGGGATTGAACCCAGGGGTACTCTACCTTGGAGTTACACGCCTAGCCTTCTTTCTTTATTTTTAAACAGAGTCTCCTTAGATTGCTACGAGTCTCACTAACTTGCCGAGGCTGTCCTTGAACCTGTGATCCTCTGTCTCAGCCTCCCATGTATTTGGATTACAGGTGTGTGCTTCCATGCCCATCTAATAAAGCTACTTGAGTTTTTTTTTTAATTTCAAGTAAGTTAAAGCTGGACTTAAAAAAAATTCAAGTAAATAATATAGAAATGTAGATTTCTGAACAAATCTGATGGGCATTATCTCCATCTGATTTATAAGAAAATTCCGTTCCAGGCTGAGCACCCCTATTCTGAAAATCCAAAATCTGTAATGATCCAAAACCTGAAACTTCAGAAGTGAAACCTAAAATTATTTCAGATTTTGAAATTTTGAATTTCAGATTAGGGATAGTCGACAAATTAAGTCTCTGTAAATATTCTAAAATCCAGTAGGAAACCAGAGGGGGAAGCGGCGGGGGAGAATAAGAATAATTGATGATGGAAACAGTTCAAATAATGCTAGGTCCATCTATGAAGGTGTCACTACCAATCCTACTAATATGTATGGGGTGGGTGGGCAGCAGGGTGAGATCTTAAGAAAAACACATCAGGACCTATGTATCACTTTGATTATCACTATCAAATACAATTACAATGCACCAATAAAAGTATTAAAAATAAAAATGCTTAAAAATCCAAACTCTGGCCGGGCATAGCGACACATGCCTGTCATCTCAATACTTGGGAGGCTGAGACTAGAGGATTGCAGGTTTGAAGCCAGCCTCGGCAGCTTAGTGAGACCCTGTTCCCAGGTAAAATGTGGCTCGGAGGTAAAATATCCCTGCTTTCGATCCCCATATCATAAAAATAATCATAAAAAATAATAAATCCAAATCTGAAACACTCCTGGTTTCAAGCATTACGTAGAAGGTATACTCCACCTGAACTTGCCTAAGAACAGGTAGGCCTGGCTCCACAGACTCGGCCTTCAGCTCTAAAAGGCCGCCGCGTTGAGCACCAATATCTATTTGCAAAAGAAAAATTGAGAAATGTGCGGGTGACGTTTTATGAGGCCAATATAATTCTGCAAAGGACGAGTCCTGGGAAGGACATTCAGGGAGTGCCTTTCTGAATATCTATTTATTACACGGTACATGATCCAATTTATAGATTTACAGGGGGCCCAACACAGGTGAGGAAAAAATATCTGTGTGGGGGAGATGAGTGGGGTGTCACACCTAGTCAGGTTTGAGGCTTGAGGGTCATTTCTGTGAATAGTCACCTACTCCATGTCCCTAGCCCCATGAATCGCTGGCTCTAACTAGACCTGGACGCCCCAATTCTTGGTTCACTTTTGCACCTAAAGAAGTTAAACAGGTTTAAGGTTGACATTAACAGGAGGCAAAGTAAATATGCTTTGAAAAACCAAGAAAAAAACATTTTTAAGGGTCAAAACTAAAATATATATATATGTCCATCGATGAAGTACCAGGGCCAGAACCTGGCTCTCCAGACGCCAAGCCTAGAGCACCTTCCACAGGTTCAAGTGGAGCCCTGCCCTCTCCAGTCCCTGAAAAAACAGCCGCTGGGTTAGGCGTCTCTGTTATCTGGAGCTTTGGTCCACCAATGTAAAGCACATTATTTTTAAACCTTTTCTTATTTTAAATATTCATCTTCTTGAAGTAGGTCATGCTTTTACGAGTCGTGGCTTCTCTTTGAACTGATTCCCTGTTTCTCCCTATCTCCCCTAATAGGAACGTGTAATGCATTCAAAGTATGAAATCCAATTCCAGTTAATTTTATTGATTCCTTTCACAGCCTCCTCATTTCTTATGCAAATGCATGTTTATTTCCAAAAGAGAAAACAAAACAGCCTTTTCCAGAGAGGATGCCTTCAAAAAATCAGCAAAGAGCCACCACAGTTTTATTCAATTATAAATGAGCTATATAATATTTAAATCATTCACTTTAATCCATCTTAGAACACAGCAAACATCTTTAGGTAATTTAATGTCTTCTTAAAAGAGTCAATGAACGACTGGAAGGATGATAAAATAAATACCTTGTCACCTGGAACGTTCACACCACATTGCCAAATTGTTTAAAAATCTGTTTGCCCTGTGGTCCCTCCCTTCATTGAGTTTCACACTGCAGACAGAACACATGTTGCAAGCCTCCCCTAAATACCCTTCCCCAGTTTTTTTCTTTCTCTGCAAAAATTTCTCTTTGAGAAGGGGGATGAGTGTGTATGTTCCTTTTTTTCCCTGCATAATCTACCACCACACCAGGAACTAGACAGCCAGACACAGGCAGAGCCGTCCCCCAAAGCTGGGTCTAAATGGTCTAGGACCGGTTCATCTCTTCTCTATCTCTGAACTGTTAACACTATTCCACTTCTACATCCAGTGTTTCAGAGTACCTGGCTTTCTAATAATCAAGAGTCAGTGGTCTCTACAATCCCTTCTGGTTCCCATAAAATAGCTACTAAAAAGAATTGGGGGCAATGGATTCTCTGCACAAAGATGAGATTCTACATGTGCTGAGTGTCACAAAGTGATCTCAGTCCCACCCCCCTCCCCGAAGGTAATCATGACATGAAGGTCTGCATCTGCTCTTTAGGTGTGCTACCAAAATAGAGCACTTACTATCTGGCCTGTCTCTCAACAGGCCTCTGGAACTGGTGTTTCCGAAGAAAGTCATTCCCTCCTAAGTCATTAATAATTCAGCCTTCCAGTGGCAGTGCATTCTCTCCTCATCATAAATAAATATCAAGAAATTACCTTGCCCATCTCCCACAGGATTCTTAACTAGAAAAAATATTTCCAATATGTGTTCATTCCAAAAGAAATATAACGCCAAGGCCCAAAGCCACTGTTTGGGGAGTGGCTGGGGAGGAGGCGGACTCAAAGGCCGATCATTTCATTTTCCAAATCTGTTTCCTCCTTCTATGAGTCCCCAAGAAACTTTCACCAATGATCAGCCATCAAGAACATCATACTGACAGCATCTTTCTTATTCTGTCTTCTCCTAAAACCTTGCTGACTGGGCTTCACCCCTCCCTTCTCTTCTCCCTCTTGGTCAGAGTCCAAATCTAGAATTGTATTTGCAACTTTCAACTCAGCATCTCCTTTTGGTTGTTTTCTAAGAAAATTTTAAAAAATAAAAAATCAAATTCAGCCAGGCATGGTATCTTGAATCCCAGTACTTAGGAGTCTGAGACAGGAGGATCTCAGGTTTGAAGCCAGTCTCAGCAATTTAGCGAGGCTCTTAGCGATTTAGCAAGACCCTGTTTCAAAAAAAAAAAAAAAAAAAAGGCTGGAGGCATAACTTGGCAGTAGAATCCCTCTAAGTTCAATCCCCAGCACCAAAAAAAAAACCAAAAAAAAAAAACCCTCCCTCAAATTCAATGTGTTGAGAGTTGGATGTTCCATTTCCTCCCAAACCTGCTCCCCTGAGAGCCATCCCCATCTCGGTGAAGAGTAAATACTCCATTCTTCCAGTTAATCAGATGAAATTGTGGACATCATTCTTAACTCTTCCCTTTCTCATCAACACATCTCAAAAACATTCAGAACCAGGCAGGGTGGCTCACACTTGTAATCCCAGTACTACTGAGGCTGAGACGGGCAGATCACAGGTTCAAGGCCAGCCTCTCCAACACAGCGAGGTTCTCAGCAACTTAGTGAGACCCTGTTTCCAAATAAAATAAGGCCGAGGATGTAGCTCAGAGGTAGAATGTCCCTGGGTTCAATCCCAATACTTAAGAGACAGAGAGGAGGATCACTGATTCCAAGCCAGCCTCAGAAATTTAAGTGAGGCTCTCAAGCAATTTAGCAAGACCCTGTTTCGAAACAAAAAGTAAAAAGGGCAGAGGGTGTAGCTTGGAAGTAGACTGCCCCTGGGTTCAATCCCTAGAACCAAAAAGACAAATAAGCATCCGACCCATTCTCACCCCTCCACTGCCACCAAACACATCCAAACCGCCCTTCCCATGTTCCCTGGCCTGGATGTGTGGCCTCCACCCTGTGCCTACAACATGTCCAGGGTGATTCTTTCATAGCAAACGAATCAGAGCATGCCACTCCATGGCATTCAAGCTCCCCAAAGGCACCCTGCATCGGTCAAGGCAGAGCCTGGGTGCATCAGTGTAAGCACTGTCCTCTGCAGAAGGCTTCTCTGGCAGCTGGGACAGGTGGAGTTCTCTCTCCTCTGTGCAACCACATCCTCGCACACTACCGTTGTACTTAAAATGTCACAGCCAACTCACCTTGTCCTCCACTGAGTTGCGAGTATATAAAGGGCCCTTGCTCTCAGTACACACAGCATATCGTGCGTGCGGATTGTCCAGGGAAAGGGGTGTCTGTCCACGGGCAGATAAATGTGGGACTGACTTCATGTAATCACACCGGCCCTGTGCTTATAACAGCCAAGCACTTGTTTTTGTTTTTGTTTTTGGTGGTACTAGGGGTGGAACCCAGAGGCTTTCTACCTCCGGGCTATACTCCCAGACCTTTTTGTATACTTTATTTGGAAACAGGGTCTCACTAAGTTGCTGAGGGCCTCACTAAGTAGCTGAGGCTGGCTTCGAACCCGTGCGATCCTCCTGTCTCAGCCTCCCAAGCGCGGGGATTACAAGCGTGCGCCACCACGCCTGGCTTCAAGCACTTGGTTTAATGTTCCACTTTTACCGTCTTGAAATTGTTAGGAGTTGTCTAACAAGGGGCCCTGCATTTTTAGTTTTAATTGGACATAGTTCTGCAAATTATGTGGCTGGTTCTGGATGGTAGGAGGAAGAGAGGAAAAAGAGAGATGAAGGAAGGAAGGGATGGATGGAAAGATGGATGCGTGCATGGATATTAAGAATGGACTTATATATTATAATACTAAATGTCAGAATACAATATAATAGTACGGTGTTCGAGGGGAAAAGTCTTTCAAAGAAATTCTATAGTTAGTTAAAGTGTATGTGTATAAAGGAAAGAAAAAATATATAACAGAATCCCTGAAAATATTCCCTCAGGAAAGGTACTGGACTTTGAGAGAGCACAAAAGAATCCCAGTAAGTGGAAGTTGTGAGCAAAGGAGAGGAATAGCAGTAGGCATCTCTGAGAAAACAAGAAGGTAAATGATGAGGACGAGCGTGACCACATGTTTAATTGGACACGGCAATGGTGCAAACACAGCTGTAACACTGGAACAGGACCGACAGCCCAGAAGAGTTATCCCCCGTGCATTCAGCAGTTGAGAGCATCATGAAGGAAAATCACAAACGGGTGAGGACTCAACACGTAGAGATGAAACCACAAAAACAAGTGGACACAGCCAAGTTCAGAACCTCCGCTTTTCAAGGTAAGAAAAGTCACATGCTAAAAAGTCCCACTGCATTGTCTTAATAAAACCAGGGAAAAAAATAGATCTGAATATTTTCTCTGACACTGAATGAGGGGAAATTTTATTAGCTTAAATGTTCTGAGAAAATGTAGAAGCTACCCAGCCCATTCAAATACATCCTAAAGATTTGAAAAGTTAAGCGGGCCAGCATGGTGGCCTGTGCCTGTAACCAGTACTTGGGAGGATGAGACAAGAGGATCACAGGTTTGACAACACATTCAGCAACATTGATTCTCGGCAACCTAATAAAACTGTTTCAAGGCAAAATAATTTTTAAAAGGGTTGGGGTGCAGCTCGGAGGTAGAATATCCCTGAGTTCAATCTCTAGTACCACAAAGAGAAAAGGTTAACCAATGAGTTTGGAAAGCATACTTATGACAAACACTGAACATTATTGAACATTGGAGGGAGGAATCATTTCTTCACAAGATTAAAAATGCATGCAAATCAACAATTGAATTAATCAACAGATCAATTCCACTTTTAACAGATAAATCAGAACTTAAAATGTTGTAAAAATGCAAATGCAAAACAAATGACATTTGGAAAAATCTCCAATCTCACTACCAATCAAGAAAATGGAAGATGTGATTGTAATCTATTAAATTAGCAAGATTTTAAAATTCTAATATCTATTCATTGTGGAAGAAAATAAGGGAACACAAAAACTTTATACACGGCTGGGGAAAATAGAACCTAATAGAAAACAGCTTGACAAGACAGATCAAAAGCCATTAAAAAGCCTGTACCTTTTGGCCTAATAATTTCACATGAGATTATTTCTAGCTGATACTGAACATTAAATTCTCCACCCCAAGACATGCATCATGACATTTCAAAAATTTGAAAGCAACCTCTGTATCTGCCTTATAGCAAGTTGAAAACATGACTTATGGTAAAGCCACTAAATGAAAATAATAGAGAACAAGTTCAATTAATGTTTTTACAGCATTTAATAATATGGGGAAATATTTCTATAAAAATGTCACGTGAACACGTTGAACATAAATGTGCATATGTGGGTGTAATCTTAAGGCTATAACAACAGTTACAGAAAAAAAGCAAAATGCTGCCGTTTCAGCTGTGCATGATTATAACAATTTTATTTTTGCATTTCTCTTTTTCCCTGTTTCCCCAATTTATCACAATGAACATGCTACATTAATACATGAGACATTGTCTTCACTGACTCACCAGCCTGCCCGACATCCTCCATCTCTGTTAAACCCAGCGACAGCAGATGCCCCGGGCACGCTGCCGGCTCGTGGCTCATTAGGCACCCTCAGTCCACGGGCCTCCCCACCCTGCTCTCGCTAGTTGAGTTGTATACCTGCCAAAGGTTCATCGCCCCCCCAAACCCCTCCATGCCAGCTGTACTTGTTATTACAATCACGCAATTCTATTACATTACATAAATTGATGACATTACGTGAGAAAAGGAAGAGGGTAACTGCTCCAGTGAAAACCAAGAAGAACGGAGACAAAGGAAGGTATGCTGGACATCCTGTAAAAGACTCGGAAGTTTTTAGAAAATAGAAAAGGTGTCTGCATATAACACTACAACTTTGCTTTCTGAACATCTATGACACCAGGTCCAATGAGTCTCCCATTGCTGTGGGAAACTGACCTGACATCCAGCCTCCTTAAGGAAGGACACCTTTGCGCTAAAGGGTGAAGGACATTTTAAGAGCTTTGAGCTTGGCATGGTGGTTCTCGCTTGCAAGGCTAGTACTTGGGAGGCTAAGACAGGAGGATCACAGGTTCCAGGACAGCCTCAGAAAGTAGTGAAACTCTCATCAACCCAGTGAGACCCTGTTTCAAAATAAAAATAAAATAGGGTTGGGGGGTATAAGTTCAGAGGTAGGATACCCCTGGGCCCAATTCTCAATGTGTATATATATATACACACACACTCCAAGCTGGAGGGGAATGGAATAATGCACTGTTTGTGGAAGAGAACACAGGCAGCAACATGTAGTGCAGACTAGAAAAGGGTAGAAACAGTGGCAGTCAATGTCGTGTCCTGGGTGAGACAGGGGCTGCGGGAAGCGGCAGCAGGGGGAGGAACGGGAGTCCACAGGGTCAGCCATGGAGAGCCACTGTGTCTAGGAAGATGCTCAACACACTGGGCTGTCAATCCGGAAGATCAGTCCTATAGTAAACTGATACAAGAAACACCACAGAAAAAGCAGGCTTTATAATTTTTTCAAAAGGTAAAAAAAAATTGTCTTCACAGCAAACAAAGTAAAATATATTCACCTAGAACCATTTTACCCAGCAACAAGACACCCAGGGTGCTGGGTGATGAAGACTGGGAGCGGGCAGAAGGGACAGCAGCACTACCAGGCTCACGGAAGGCACAGTGAACCCCAAAGGGGATTGCCAGCATCCTCAGCCACAAAACCAGGAGCCACAGAAACACCTGCTGGCCAAGGTTGGGACAGAACTCAGTGGCCAAGCACTCACCTTCCAAGTGCAATGCTCTGGGTAAATTGCCAATTTCAAATAATAATTAGCTAAGAACAGGGGGGGGGAGAAGAGTCTGGTAGGAGCCAGGAACTGAGACACTCTTCATGAATATATGCATCTAACATTCAGAACAGCCTTAGGAAAAACTGGTAATTTTACAAATGCAGATACTGAAACTGGAGGTGATATCTGCCTAGGAATCAAATAAATCATTCTCAAGTATGAGGACTTTAAAGCTCTGCCACAAAGCTGGGCATGGTGGTGCAGGCCTGGACTCCCACTACTTGAAAGGCTGAGACAGGAGGAGTGCAGGTTTGAGTACAGCCTCAGCAACTTACCAATGCCCTCAGCAACCTAGCGAGACCCTGTTTCAAAATAAAATAGGCCCTAGAATAAAGTAAGATATGTTGTCACTCCTTGTTTCAGCTGGCTTTTTTTCATTGATCTAACCAAAATACTGGGCAAGCACAATTTAAAGAGAGAAAGGTTTATGGTAGGGCTCATGATTTTAAAGATCAGTCCATAATCAGCCGACTCCAAGACAGAAACCACTATAGCAGGGCTGTGGGGTGTGAAAAGCCACCCTCAGCTCTGAGGGAAGCAGAAGGAGAGAGGAAGTACCCAGGGCCAGACACAGTCCCTGGCCAGGCCCCTGCGGATCCATGCCCTCCAGTCATGGCCTACCTCTGAACTTGGATGCACTGCCTACACATAAAGTTTTGGGGGTATATTTTCTGTTACAAGTCCTTTATTTTAATGTTATTTCATTGGTGCATTACAGTCTCACCTCATAATGTAAATCATGTTGACATACATACACAGAGCACTTGGTGCCCCTTCGCCTTCCCATTCCTTTGAAGGTACTTTTTTTTTTTTTTTTTTTTTTTTTTTTAGTGGCACTGGGGATGGAACCCTTCTACCTCTAGGCTACACTCCCAGACCTATTTTATGGTTTTATTTGGAAACAGGGTCTCTTAAACCAGCGAGGCTGGCTTCAAACCTGCGCCATCCTCCTGTCTCTGCCTCCCAAGCGCGGGGATTACAAGCGTGCGCCACCACGCCTGGCTGAAGGTACATTTTAAATCCAAACATTAACACTCCTGGAAAACTGAGGAATATTGTTTCCTCTGTTACAAGAAGATATTTTACACAACCCTTCTACCCTCCACTCTACCTACTTAGAATAAAAGAAGTCGGAAGTATATATTCAAACCTCCAGAGCATAGGTCTACTGTATGGACCATTTCTAGAAACATTCAAATTCTCCAGGTTCTATAAACAATAGACAATCACCTGTCCTCTGTAGAAAACAAGATCTGTCTCTGCTGAAAAGTCCCAAAACAGCAAGATATATGAAACGTTGGTAGCAGGATCCCTGAGACTGGGCAGGACTAATGTCCCATGTTGGCCAATTGACGCTCACTGGGAGGGAGCCATCCCATGATAACCACCTTTCCATCTCCCCCATAAATATGGCAGCACAGTGGCCCCGGCTGACTGCCAGAGACTTGGGTGAAAGGCACCTGAAATCCTTGGCCAAACTAACCCTTGCTGCCATAGTTGCCCATAGTCCACTGGTGGCGAGTATGCCCAGGAACTACTCAAAACATTCATTACCTACTTTTATCTCCACATAAAGTCTTTAGCACGGTGCCTGGTACATTAAGCAAGTACTCAATAAAAGTTAGCTGTTTTGATATTTATTACTGCTAGCATGGTTATCGCCATCATCAGGAGTCTTCTGTTTCTTAACAGAAGGAGGGGGGAAAAAAGAAAAACACCTTATTAAGCATAAGGACGCTGCCCTAGTGTTTCAATGATTTATTGCTGTATAAAAAGTTAGTGGCTTAAAACAACAACTACATTTATTCTGCTCATGAATTTGCAACGTGAACAAGGCACGGGGCGGGGGACAGCCCGCCTCTGCTCCACGTGGTTTCAGCGGGGAGAGGCTGGAAGGCTGGGAATCATCTGGAACGCGTAGCAGAGCCAAAACAGCCTGAGATCCTCAGGCGCCTCCCTCCCCTCCCCTCCCCTCCCCTCCCCTCCCCTCCCCTCCCCTCCCCTCCCCTCCCCTCCCCTCCCCTCCCCTCCCCTCCCCTTCTCTCTCTCTCTCTCTCTCTCTCTCTCTCTCTCTCTCTCTCTCTCTCTCTCTCTCTCTCTCTCTCTCTCCCAACAGGGTCTCTCCAGCATGGCCTCCCTGGAGCCCAGTTTCTTCTAAGGCAGCACCAGGCTTCAAGATGCACATCTCCAGAGACATCAAGCAGAGGGCAGAAGTTCTATTGCTCTTTTTCATCCCAGCCTCAAAAGTCAGAAAACATCATTTCCATCGAATTCTATTCATCCTAAGGAAGTCACTAAGGCCAGCACAAGATCAACAGGACAGGGATTAAACTCCATCTTTTTTTTTTTTTTTTTTTTTTGGTGGTACTGGGGTTCCTGGAAGCCCTTCTGCCTCCAGGCTACACTCCCAGACCTATTTTTTATTTTTGGAAACAGGGTCTCTTACGCCAGCGCGGCTGGCTTCGAACCTGCGCAATCCTCCTGTCTCCGCCTCCCAAGCGCGGGGATTACAAGCGTGCGCCACCACGCCCGGCAAACTCCACCTTTCGATGGGGAGAATGTCAAAGTATTTGCAGATAAGTGTTTGGGGAGGGGGGAGTACTAGGAATTGAACCCAGGGACATTCCACTTCTGAGCTATAGCCCCAGTCCTATTTTACTTCTTATTTTGAAACAGGGTCTCACTAGGTTGCAAAGGGCCTTGCAAAATTTCTGATTGGGGCTGGCAGCAAATTAGTGATCCTCCTGTTTTAGCCTCCCAAATACTGGGATTATAAGTGTGGGGCCACCACACCCAGCTGCTGCAGATATACTTTTAAACCACCACATCTAGAAAATCATTCCCGTTCCTCTAGATCCAACTTTTCCATTCTGTCAAAAGATGCAATCTGACCAAACCTGAGCAGTCATCATTAAGAAAATGCACTCTTGGATCATCAGATTTATCTTTCCAGTCATACAATTATAGAACCTGAACACACTTGGTCTTACCTAGATTTTACAGGGGAGAAAACTGAGTTACAGAGGAACTAAATGTCCTGTTCCACAGCGATGACTTCTGCCTCTAAAACATTAACCCTATCATCCAACACTCATCTATTTATAGGCACTCTCCAAGAACATCTCCAAATTTCACCTTTCACGTCTTTTCACATTTACAGAAGCAGCTGCTGTTCTCCAGACAGGTAAACAGGGGCTCATCAACATTGTGGGATATGCCAAAAGTCCAAGATTTTATTTGGCTTTGTTGATTAGCCAAAAGGAAGTTTAAGATTCTACTATAGTTTGTATCTTGAATGGCCCCCCAAAGGCTACATGTCAAAGGCTTGGTCCCCAGCCTGTGGCACTTTTAGGAGGTGGTGGCACCTTTAGGAGATGTGGCCTGGTAGAGGGAAGGACACTGGAGATGTATACTTACAGAGGATAACAGGACCCTAGCCCCTTCCTTTCCCTTTTTTATATCTCAGCTGCCATGAGATGAGCGGCTTCCTCAACCATGTGTCTCACCAGGCTGTGCCGCCACAGGGCAACTGACCACGGATAGACTGAAACCTCCAAACCTGTGAGCCAAAATAACCTTTCTTCGTTTTTGTTTTGTTTTTTTTTTAATTTATTTTTGGTGGTACTGGGGTTCCTGGAAACCCTTATACCTCTGGGCTACACTCCCAGACCTACTTTATATTTTTATTTGGAAACAGGGTCTCTTAAGCCAGAGAGGCTGGCTTCGAACCTGCGCGATCCTTCTGTCTCCGCCTCCCAAGCGCGGGGATTACAAGCGTGCGCCACCACGCCCGGCTTAACCTTTCTTCTTTTTAAGTTCACTCTCTCAAGTTAACACAGATTCCATTGAACTAGCTCCTGCTTAGTCCGCTGTCTGAAACCTCTTTAAGGTGATGCAGGTAGGGAGATAGCTGGAATATTTTGTCACAGTGATGCAAAGTTAATACAGAGTCCATCTACCTGGCCCCTGCTCAGTCCACTGTATGAAACCCCCTTGAGGTGAAGTGGCTAGAGAGGTAGCTGGCAAGGCTCAAGTAACATCATCTCTGACTCTTGTCTGGGATTTAATGCTATCGAATTTCCTCTCCTGAGCACTGGGCTTTCAAGAGAATCATCCCGGAGAGGTACCATAAACTCACTCTAATGAAAATGTGGACCATTATCACGAATCCTTTTTCTTGTGGAGGACAGAGCAGGGTGCCCTCGCGCCCTAGAAGGAGCTGGAGAGACAAGTAATGGTGCCCAGGGATGGGGGTGGGGGACCACAAGCATTCGCTAACTACAGTTTTGCCATCTGAGATTTGCCTAAGGAGGATGAAATGAAGAACGCAGAGCAACCAATTCTCCCCAAGGGCCTACATGAACAAGCTTCGAAAGAGCCGTAAAAGGAAAAGTTTAATTCAAACCACCCATTATAACCACCGTTTAGCTTCTGTTTTCTCCCCAAATAGCTCTGTGCAAGTAAACACAGCCCAAGGGTTCTTATATCTGCCTGAATGTTCACCTTCGGCTAATAAAGGAAAAGGAAACCTCTTGAAGAGGTATTTCATGAAATTTGTGTATTTTAATAGTAATTTTGGCCCCTTTCTTCAAGTCTCCTGGAATCAGTTCAATTACAGGAAGATGGGTAGGCAGGGAAAGAAATTGAAGTGGATTTTAGAACAACTTGGCAAATTAGCAAAGTTTTTAACATCATTAAAGAGCTCTTAAATATTCTTCGCCAAACTCCATTTTTATAATGTGAATGCATTTCAGTAATTGCTCTGAAGGAAATTGTGGGACTTTGGCACAAACATAAATGTTTGTATGATTTAAAACGCAATGGTAGCAAAGACCATGATGTTTTTTAATTGCCAATTCTTAAACTAACCTTTTTGGTTTGTCTCATTTTGAAAAATGCCAATTCCTACCAGCAGACACCATAATGAAGACAATGCATATATTATTTAGTTGTTTATAATTGCAAACAACTTAGCTATATTTCAATACTTATCCCTGGGCTCCAACTAGGAGCATAAGTAGGGGATGATTATAATCATTCCATCATTCTGTAAATAGAACACTGGGACAGTTAAAAGCAACACTGTTTTCTTAAAGCTAACAGCAGATTAAACACAGAAGCTGGCCTAGAAATAGGTGACTTTTAATCTAAACACCTAACACTGCCCACTTACTGTTTAAGATCAATCAGTATTTGATGATCATATTAATCAAAAACAAAGAAAGAAAGTAGGTTAGGGAGACTAGTGTTTATTTCCTATCTAATTGAATTAGTCAGTATAAGAAACACTAGTTGCTGCAACAGATTGAGCTCCAAATTACGAGAGAGAGAGAGAGAGAGAGTGTGTGTGTGTGTGTGTGTTACTACCCTAGGGCATTCTATCTGAGCTATACACCCAGCCCTATTTTTTTTTTTTTTTTTTTTTACAGGTCTGGAGATGGAACCCAGGGGCATTCAACCTCTGAGCTACACCCCCTGCCCTATTTCTTATTCTTTATTTTGAAACGAGGTCCCACTAAGTTGCAGAAGGCCTAAGTAGCTGAGGCTGTACGTGAATCGCAATCATCTTGTCTCGGCCTCCCAAATGTTGGGATTACAAGCGTGAGCCCCCACAACCACCAGAGCTCCAAATTCTTAATGACTTAACATAAGGGCTCACTGCACAGATTCAGCAAAAGGTAGCTTGGAAGGGTAGTGTTCTGCTCCACATAGTAATTCAGGAGTTGAAGATCCTTCCATCTTGTAGTCCACCCAGAGGAGGATTCCAAGACCATGACTGAAGAGACAGAGAGAAGGCACGGAGGACCCCACAGAGGCTTTATGGTGCAGGCCTGACAGTGAAAAATATCACTTCTGCCCACCTCCCACAGCACAGAACCCACCTAACTACAGAATGGTAAAAGACCAGCTCTGTGCCCCAGATAGAGAGAAGTCCTTGATGAACGTGGCTTTGCCTCTGCCACCCCAAGTAGAGACAAGACCAGAGAAATTCTGGGTAATCTGAGCTCAGGCTCCCTTATGCAGACCCTGATCTGCTTTTTTTTTTTTTTTTTTTTTTTTTGGTACTGGGGATGGAGTACCTCAGAGTATCTCCCCCAGTCCTTTTTGTGTGTGGTGCTGAGGATGGAACCCAGAGGCTTTCTACCTCTGGGCTATACTCCCAGACCTATTTTATATTTTACTTGGAAACAGGGTCTCACTAAGTTGCTGAGAGCCTCACTAAGTAGCTGAGGCTGGCTTCAAACCCATGTGATCCTCCTGTCTCTGCCTCCCAAGTATTGGGATTACAAGCGTGCACTACCATGCCCGGCTTTTATTCTTTATTTTTGAAGCAAGGTCTCATTGAGTTGCATAGGGCCTCACTAAGTAGTAGCTGATCTGGTCTTTTTAAAGCTATCACAGAAATAAAAATGTAAGAAACATGCTGATGTTCCCTGTCTTCTAGGAATGCTAAAGTGAAATTCTACATCATATAATCAAACCCAGGTCCATGATAACAATCAGGATGGAGAACAGGTGTGAGAATACAGTGCCCTGGAGCTAATGCCTGTGTTACAGAACCTCTGAAACCCCACACACGCTTCCAGGGCCCCGGCTCCCAGCTGGATGGAGTGGCTCCTAGTTCAGGCTTGGTATCCACTATAAAACGTGTCTCAGCTGGGCATGGTGGCGCACGCTTGCAATCCCAGCATTTGGGAGGCTGAGACAGGAGGATCATGGTTCATGGAGAGCCTCAGATACTTAGTGAGGCCCTCTGCAACTCAGTGAGACCTTGTTTCAAGATAAAGGATAAAAAATAGGGCTGGGGGTGTAGCTTAGAGGTAGAATGCCCCTGGGTTCCATCCCCAGTACCGCAAAAAACAAGAGACTGTCTCAAGATTATGCTGGATTTTGCTCATCTGCAGCCACAGTGACAGTATTAAGAGGACCCTGTGACTGCAGAGTGGGCGCAGGGCAGAAGCCAGGGGATGGGGCTTGCCTGTGGCCTGCTGAGAGCCACCCAAACCAAGAAGAAATTAACAATGTGCACTTGTCAGCACTCTTGTTTTGTTGTGTTAATTTCCTTGCAAATATAAGCAAAGCCTTTTAATTAACTTAATATCAATTTCACTTTTCTCACATTTTGTTCTAATTAGGGGCTGGATTTAAAGCTCACACAGCATAATTTAGAGTCCTAGAATTAACAGCTTTACAACTTTCTACACTAGAAACTGCTAAACCTGAGTAAAGGAAGGTTCCCTGACACTACCGGCCACTGGCAGCTCGTGGCCCACACTCACTCGCAGCCCCTGGACCAGCTGCCAGTGGTCAATACTCCATCTCAGACCAGGAGTCAGTGGGGCCAACTTCACAATGGAAGACCCAGAAAGGGGCAGCTGGTGGGTGTCTCCACAACTTACTTATCTCTATGAGTTTCCTCTTCCTCCTATGTAGAATGGGTATAAGAGCGTAAGTGGGTTTGATGTCCAATTAAGTAATACAAAACACAGGGAGGGGGACAGGGGAAAGCTCACCAAGTGCTGTGTGCATGTAGGTCGCTATCGCTACATTAGGATATAAGACTATCATGTACCAGCAAAAGTATAAAAACAAATAAATGCATACTAAAAATACCACTTGATTTTTATAGTAGATGCTCAATAAAAATAGCTGTGTGTGGTAAACTATGGTATATCTATGAATAGACCAATATCATATATTCCATGAAATCTAGGATGTTTTAATAGATGCACTATTTACTCATAGGGAAAAAAAACTGCTGCCAATTCAACTATGATATGCCACTGATGGTAAGCTGAATCCCAATTTCAGAGATGCAAAAATGTACATGTAAACATTGACAAAATAGTTATATATGCTACTTTCAAACTATGAGATATCTTTTTCTTTTCTTTTTTATATTTTTGGTTTTGTTTAAGCAATGGGACTTGAAACCAGCAGCATTCTACCACCAAACTATATCCTCAGCCCTTTTTATTTTTCATTTTGAAACAGTCTCATGAAGTTGCTGAGAATGGCTCAAACCTACAATCCCCCTGTCTCAGCCTCCTAAGAACTGGGATTATAGGAGCATGCCACTGGACCCAGCTTATGAAATAGCTTTCAATGAAATCTAAGTTAACCAGAATGCCCAAGACCTTAAATATTCTAGGGAACTGAATTTCCAGTTATCCAAGAGTCTTGGTGCATCTTAATATTCATTGAAGCTACAAATGGCTGCACATGCCCATAATCCCAGGAACTAGGGAGGCTGAGGCGGCACGATCACAAGTTCAAGGCCAAGCCTGGACAAATTAGTGAGACCCTGCCTCAAAAAATAAATAATAATTATTATAATCTTTTAAACGTATTAGGAATAAAGAAGGAATGTCATTTTTTCTCTCCTCTCCTCTTTTGCAATCACCATACTGTAACTTCCTCGGAACAAAAATTATTTTCTTGAAGCAAGGCTGCCCATGGAGTTATCCCCCAGCCCAAACATAGGAGCCTGCCAGGAACACTTCTAGAAAAGATTTTTTTCCTGATTAAATGACAGAAGCAGATGTGACCACTGGTTTACAGTACTTCCTACCTTGTACAAAGACACAATGACTGGAATTACAGCAACCATCTTGTAACCCTGAAGAAAAGACCAAGAGGGATGTACTAACATGAGGCATGACATCATGGTGCCAAACCACTGATGCTCGCTACCACTGCTTCTGGACTTGTTAAGTGAGAACAAATTACTTGCCGAGAGGAATCAATTTCTATACAACACGGAGAGGAATAAAGCCTCTTGCCTTCCAAACTACCGGGTCAGACCATGTCATCAATTCATTATGACACAAGGCAGAGATGAACGAGGGCTAAAAGTGACCCCTGCAAAGTACCATAAAAGCCAGAAGAAAAAAAAGATTAATTCTGACAAGGTGGCCAGGGAAGGTTTCAGGGAATAGAGAGTGTGTGAATTGGTCCTTGGAGAAAGTGTGAGATTTTAATAAGATGGGTGAGGGAAATATCCTTCAGAATCAGAGAGTTAAAGGACTCTAGAGTCATGCAGCTCATTTTATAGGTGCACAAAGTTTGCTCCTCAGAAAGAACCCCAGTCTCCTGACCCTGAAATCAGTTTTTGTATTGGAGAAGGACAATACCTAACAATTCATGTATAAGCACAAGAATAGCCCTGAGTAAACACTAATCACACAATTGGCCAGTGTCGGAGGCCGGCATGGAAGCTCTCCTGGAACCTAGCTGCCTGGTATCTGACAGCAGGGTCCTGCGTTGGTGTCTTGCTGCGGCTGCCTTGGATGGCGGCAGTCGCGTATTAGTCATGCCTGGCAGGCTGGGGCTCTGCAGTTAGCAAAGACAAAGACACGGTCTTTTTATTTTATTTTATTATTTTTTTATTTTTTTTATTATTATTATTTTTTTTTTTTTTTTTGCAGGTCTGGGGATGGAACCCAGGGGCATTCAACCTCTGAGTTACTCCCTCTACTTTTTATTCTTTTTTTTTTTTTTTTTTTGGTGGTGGTGGTGGTACTGGGGTTCCTGGAATCCCTTAAGCCCTTCTGCTTCCGGGCTACACTCCCAGACCTATTTTTATACTTTTTATTTGGAAACAGGGTCTCTTAAGACAGCACAACTGGCTTCAAACCTGCACGATCCTCCTGTCTCCGCCTCCCAAGCACGGGGATTACAAGCATGCGCCACCACACCCGGCTATTCTTTTTTATTTAACAGGGTCTAACTAAGTTGCGGAGGGCCTCACTAAGTAGCTGGGGCTGTCGGTGAACAGGGATCCTCTGGTCTCAGCCTCCCAAATGCTGGGATTACAAGCGTGCACCACCATGTCCAGCTGAGAGGGTCTTACTAAAAGGGAGAACGTCTCTATCAGTGGCTGAGCCGATTGTCATCCACACATCAGAGAGGTCTAAGAACCTCTGAGGAACAATGAGGAGAGAGAGAGAGAGAGAGAGAGAGAGAGAGAGAGAGAGAGAGGGAGGGGGGAGGGAGGGAGAGAGAGAGAGAGAGAGAGAGAGAGAGAGAGAGAGAGAGAGAGAGATCTTTCAAGCATGAGCTACGGAAGGTGGTAAAGGATTCCTGGCAAGAGGAAGAGAGGGGCATGGAGAGGGAGGCATAGGTGAGGAGGAAGACAGTGAAAGAAAGGAAAGGAATTGGGGGAAGGGCAAGAGAGGAATGGAGGAAGAGGGGAAGAAGAGAGGACCAGCTCCTCCGCTCCTGTGTGGCTCTTACCCCACCTGCACTGGAGCCACAGGTCACCGCTGGTGAGCGGACTCCTCTGCACTCCAGGGGCTCACCACTGGCCCCTCGGGGCTGCTGCAAAGCCAGGCCCTCAGTGTTATGGCATCATCTGGATCCACAGGGCAAAAAGGCCCAGAGGCTTGTGGTAGCTGCTCCCTGCCCACCACACGGACTCCCCAGTTGCAGCAACCCCAGCCAGGTTGCTGAGAGGACGAAGGAGACTGGGTCTAGAGTCTGATGACTCCTCCTACATCTCCCCAGGCCTCCTAAAGAGCCACTCCAGCCCACCCAGCCCACCTCCTCCAGGACTCAGGGACAGGCACCAGGCACAGAAAAGAGAGGTGCTGGGCAGGCTGGGCAGGCCGAAGATGGACGGTTAGAGAAAGGGTGGTGAAAGAGGGGGCCTCAAGGCAGTTTAAGAGCAGAGGAGCCCAAGCCTGAGGCAGAACTCAGGTCCCAGCAGCTCAGAGCCGATTCAGATCTTCCCAAGGGAGCCAGGCCAGGTGTCAATGGGTGTGTGGTTCCAGGTGCGGCCAAGGAGGGTGCTTCCAAGTGAAGCACCTCTGGGATCACTCTGAGGCTCCGAGGGAGGGGGACTGCATCCGAGTGTGCGTACGACAGTCAGCCTTCTTACCTTAGGTCTGCCTCCAAGGAGCCGGCCTCCATGAAGCCAGCCAACTACAGAGGGAAAATACTCAGAAAAAACATATCTGTGGTAAACATGTACAAAATGCTCCCTCTTTCTTTTCTTCCTTCCTTCGTCTTTCTTTCTGTGCTGGGGATTAAACCCAGGGCCTTATATATGCGAGGCAAGTGCTCTAACACTCTGCCACACTCCCAGTTCTGTTTTGTTTTTTCCTCTTGTCATCATTCCCTAAACAATACAGTATAACAACTAATTACTTAACATCTATAGCAATTAGGTATTCTAAGTAATCTAGAGGTGACTTAAAGTACATTGAAGGATAATCCTGGTGTGCTGGCACACACTCGTAATCCCAGAACTTGGGAGGCTGAAACAGGAGGATCGCAGGTTCGTGGTCAGACTTAACTACTTAGTGAGGCCCTCTGCAACGTAGTGAGACCCTGTTTTAAAATAAAAAAACAAAAGGGGCTGGGGATGTAACTCAGAGGTAGAATGCCTCTGGGTTCAATCCCCAGCACTGCTAATCATCATCATCATCATCATCATCATCATCATCATCATAATAACAACAACAACAACAATAAATAAGATACACTGAAGGATATGTGTAAGCTCTATGCAAATTATACCATTTTACATAAGTACCTAGGCACCTCCAGATTTTAGTTTCTGTGAAAGGTCCCACCATGCCCCACAGACACCAAGAGACAACTAGACTTTATTCTAACCCATCTGCCCCCATCCTCACAGGCACTAAACCCTAAGAAGACACCGGCCTAGGGCCTAAGGCCTGACAGCTTTAGGGCCTGTCAACACAGTGGCCTGGTCTCTTGATGGCTCCTCACACCCACAGAAGAAAGTCCAAAGTAGCCTTGGTTTCTAATGCTAGCCCCACCCAGCCTCCATCTGCTCCTCTAAAGAAACCCCAGCCACAGAGGAGCCCCCGCCATACCTCCTCCCACACGGCCCCACACGCTCTTCTGCCTCCAGGCCGTCCCCCTTGCCAGCATCTTGATGGTCCCCAGTCCCAGGTCGGATCCTACCTGGATCCTCCTGGCAACATGTCAAAACTTCTTCGTTCTCTGTCTCAGTCCAACATTCACTGCTTAAGAGCTGAACTGAGTGCCAGCTCAAGCTCACTATTCTCATACTCAGTCTAACATTCTTTGGGGACCAAATATACACCTGATAAAACTACAAATGGATCTTTCCAACTAGACCGCAGAGCCTAGGCAGGCAGGACGCCCGCATTTTATACTTCTGCCATCTGGTCTACCTAGCAGTGAAGCAGTGCTCACTCACTAAGAGACGCAAATGACCAACATGTGTTGTAACGGGATTTGCCATAGAGCAGTCCCCACCAATCTGCAGAACTTCCACTTCACGACCCCCAGTGGATGCCTGTAGTTACACATTATACCGACCCCCTATGCGATGGTTTGGATCTGAAATGTCCCCCCAAAGGCCCATGTGTTAAAGGCTTGTCCCCAACCTGGCACTACTGGGAGATGGTGGAAACCTTTAAGAGGGTGGAAGGTCTTAAGTCACTGGGGGTGTAACCCCAGAGGGCGCTGTGGGACCTGGACACTTCCTCTCTCTTTTGCTTCCCAGCCACTGCCCAAGTGCTGTGTGCATGTATGTCACTATTACTACTTATTCATTATGATGTGAGACTATAATGCACCAATAAAAGTATTTTTAAAAAGCCAAAAATAGAGCCAGGCATGGTGGCGCACGGTTGTAATCCCCGCGCTTGGAGGCGGAAACAGGAGGATCGTGCAGGTTCGAAACCAGCTTCGCTGGCTTAAGAGACCCTGTTTCCAAATAAAAATATAAAAAATAGGTGTCTGAGAGTGTAGCCCAGTGGTAGAAGAGTTTCCAGGAACCCCAGTACACCAAAAAAAAAAAAAAAAAAAAAATAAAGAAAGTTAACACACCCTATATACTGGATACTATGGGTTTTTTTCCAAAGCATGTACCTATGATAAAGCTTAACTTATAAATTAAGCATAGTAAGAGATTAATAATAACTGCTAAAAATAATAGTTATTGCAATAGACTACAATAAATATTATGTGAATGTTGTTACTCCCCCCCAAAAAAAAAAAATCTTATTATACCACTGACTGCCATTGGCCTCAAGTAATTGAAACAGTGAAAAGCAAAGCCGTGGATAAGGGGGACAACTGCACACAGACTGCCACTTCTCCTAGGCCTCGAAAGCCATTGGCAGAGGCACCATGGTTATGAGAAGGGGGAGGGGAGAATGAGGAAAGAAAAACGAAAGAAACAGAGTTCCACTCAAACCCCATGGAAGACAGAAGGGTCACAACTTAGCCCAAAGACTCCAAGAAAAATAGGATGAGAAAGACCCCCTCGTACCCATTTGAGGATTGACTTCAAGTAGCAGTGGCCACAAGGTGCGACCTAGTATCACTACCTGCCCATGCATTCACTCAGGAAACGTCTGCTGAGCACCTGCTTGCAGCCAAGGCAGCTCCAGGCAGGCAGGATCCATCAGGGGCGAGCTCGCGGGTCTCTGTCTTTAGGGTTGGTGGCTGCTGCAGGTCGAGCCCTCTGCACTTTGCATCTCGGTTCATCCTGATATTCCACGACCCCATTTTACAGTTGAAAAGTGAAGTGACTCGCCCAGAGTCTCAGCATTAAGAAGTGTCAGAACTGAGAATCAAACCTGGCCTGTCTTCACGACCACGTCAACAACCTTTCTTCTGATGTGTCCTTAGAGACTCGCGTGTCGTCTAATCTCGGGCTGTCCCTTCGTTTGAGTCAGACCTCAATGTGACCACATCCCTCCTTCCCTCTTGCCACTCTTAGCTCTCATTTACTGAGCCATCTTCTCATCCACAAAGGACATTCCCGATTTGGCAACAAGCAAAGGTCAGGGGGTTGGATTTCTTCAGCAAGAATGACACAGGCCACCTCTCCCGCTACCTCTGTTATGGCAAGGTGCCTGTCACAGAGACTGGCCCACATAGATGTGCCAGGAGGAAGAGGGCTGCCCAAGAATGAGACTCCCCATGGCCTCAGGAGGGGCCAGCTACAACCAGATGTTAAGTTGTTGATAAAGGAGTACTTCTCCCTCCAGCACCCAGGCTCTGCCAGAGAGAGATTTCCAGAACCCTGCTCCTGTCTGTCATGAAGCCCTGCAAGCACTTGAGAGATCTGCCTGTCCTGGTTTCCTCTGACATCCACTGCAGTGGTCGACTACATATATGAATATCCCATCTCCCCTCTTACCTCCTTCCCACAGGAAATGCTGGCACCTTGCAGCATTTGTGGTCCACACGGCATAGCAGAAAAGGGATGCTTTCAAAACACCCTCTTTCTCGCTCTGCCTCCACCTTGGAGGCCTGTGAGAGAAAACTTCCCCTCTGCCCACACTGGATCCACTCTCCTTCCTTGCCTAGGGAGTTGGGCTTAGGAGGCAGGTTGGATGGGCTACACTTGGGTTATTTGGAACATTTTGACTTGCGACTTCAGTTTCATGTGCCTATGTGGCTTGAGGGCAGGACTGGGATAGGTAATTTTGACTTCTCTCCATTTCCACAAAGATTTTCAATTTCTCCAAGCCAACCCTGCTTCTATTCAATATCCTTCTGAAATCTAAATTTGGAACCTAACTTGAATTGACTGCATTTCCTCTTAAAACAGTGCTACCCTGGGCTTACTGGGCCAGAGCTCTGACATGCAGCCTTCCTATTCACTGTACAGAGGACTCGGAGGTCGGATTAAGTCGCCAGCCAGGGTTGGAAGCTTCCAGGGGGACAGGGAGGCTCCACACCCCTCTGCCTCTCTCCCCTTCATGGAAAGGGTGCTAGGCTGGGATAAAGTGTCGTGGTATTTGAAATCATGGTATCAGGAATCCTGGTTCTGCCCACTGCTTGCTGTGCCACCCTGGCAAAATCACACAGTATCTCTGTTTCTTGCTTTTCTCATCTCTAAAATGAGAGAAATAAATAACTTCCTTGGAAGACAACAGAAAAAGTGATAAAAAGCCAAAATTCATACAGAGTTGCCGAGGGAATTCCAACATCAACAAAACAATTATGTCTCTGGTATAGTATCACCAAGTATCTGGTATAGTATCTGGTATAGTACCTAATGCTGGTATAGTATCACCAAGCCACCATTAAAATATATATATATATATATATATATATTTTAACAGAGTTTTCCTTTCTTCTATATATTTATTTTTCCAAATTTCTCTAATAACTATGAATTGATTATATGCTACAAAAATATTAAACCATATTCATGTCATAAAAATCACACATTCAAAGAAAATGTACTAATAACCTAGTGCTTAACCTAGATGACTGCTTCATTTCCAAGCTCCTTGAAGAATCTACTTCTTTTCAATTAGGTAAGTGAAGACTCGACCAGCCTCAAGATGGTTCAGGCAAGATGGCGGAGGCAAGATGGAGGAGCCAAAACAGTACAGGCAAGATGGCAGGAGCAAAATGGCACCCTCCTCATCCTGTCTGTCCAGCTAAGTCCTTTTAGCCTCCTCTCCTCACTACATCACCCAAACCAACCTACCCTTTACAATCTTGAGGATATTTCCTCTGTGGCTATCATTTGCCTCCTAAAAATAGCTTCAATCCAATTAATCAACCAATAAACCTTAAGTGCCCACATTATGTGCAAAGTGCTGCAGTAGAGGCTGAGGGATAGAGAAGGGATTTAAAGATTTAAAATAAGCCAGGTGTGGTGGTGCACGCTTGTAATCCCAGCATTTGGGAGGCTGAGACAGGAAGATCATGGTTCAAGGACAGCCTCAGCTACTTAGTGAGGCCCTCTGCAACTCAGTGAGACCTTGTTTCAAAATAAAGAATAAAAATAGGGCTGGAGGTGTAGTTTGGAGGTAGAAGACCCCTGGGTTCCATCCCCAGAACTGCAAAAAATAAAAACTAAAAATAAAGGTCTAAAATATGACCAGGTGTGATAGCACATGCCTATAATCCAAGTACTTTGGAGGCTGAGACAGAAGGATCACAGGTTTGTGATCAGCCTCAGCAACTTAGGCCCTCTATAAAGTACTGAGACCCTGTTTCAAACTAAAGAATAAAACAAGGCTGGGGGCATAAGTCAGAGGTAGAATACCCTTGGGTTCAATCCTCAGTGCCACACACACACAAAAAAAAAAAAATTCCAGCCCTTAAAAAAATCTACAGTCCAATTCTGGACTCACAAGATAAAACCACAGAGGCACAAGTGTTCAGGCCGTGGCTGCATAGGGCCACTGACCACAAAGCCTCAGGAAACTCAGAGCAGCAAGGGTTGAACTGGCGTGGCCGTCCACAGCCTTCCGGCCACGGAGGTGACCTGTGCCAAGCTCAAAAGATGGATGCAATGGAGAATGGAGTGGAGAGAGCAGAGAAAACCAGGAAACCCTCAAGACTGGAAAGGCTGGGCTGAGTCACGTGATGAGTGGCGGGCGCTCGAAGGTCTCTGCTGGGAAGACTGAGAACGAGGAGGCTGTCTTCCCTGTGCCCTCTCGGCCCTGCTGTCCTGCATTCTCAGGGACTAGGCTGAAATGTGAAGGCTAACAATCCTGAGGCCAGGCAGGGACTTCCACAAGTAGAGGAGTCTGACTGGGGGAGGCAGAGGCATGGGGTATGAGTGAGATATAAGAGATACAGGGTATAGGAGATGCCCAAGGGAGCTGGCTAGACCAGCCTTGACTACCAGCCTCCATGCTGGGCATGATCCTAGGACACAGGAAGACCCTGGAAGGTGTGGGCCCTCTGGAAGTGGCTGCTTTCCACAATGTGCCCAGGGCAATGGAGGACACCAGAGGACAGGCACATGGTTAAAGTACAGTGCCACAGTGGTCCAGGTGTACAGAAAAAGGGCCCGCGGTGGGGATAGGGGAGGAACTAGTGGGGAAAAATGGAAGAGCAGCTTCTAGAGGGGAGAAATGTCATTCAAGCCCATCTGCTATCCTCTATACCAGTATCGCCACTTTCTCCTGAAAGTGTCCTTTACAGCATATACCAAAAAAAAAAAAAAAAAAAAATATATATATATATATATATATATATATATATATATATGTAAATAGCAACCTATACTTGGTTCTCAAAGGCAGGATTCAGGATTTTGGCAGCAAGTCTTAGCAGAGAAATCAGTTCTCAGGATATCAGGGCTACCAAGGCTCTCAGTGGGCCCACCCAGGCACTCATTAAAACCTATTTCATCAGAAGGTACCAGTGATGGCTGGGCTCAATGGCCAGGGACAGGTAAAGCCCTCCATGAATCCTTCCTGCTGGAATTTCCTAAGAGTCCAGAGGACAAGTTTAAGAAACCCAAACAAGCCAGTACATCCCCCCCCCCAAAAAAAAAGAAGAAGAAAGGAAGAAAGAAAGGAGAAACTCAATGCCAGGTGTGGCGGCACATACCTGTAATCCCAGTACTTGAGAGGCTGAGACAGGAGGATTACAGTTTTGAGGCCAGCTTCAGCAACTTAACAAGACCCTGTTTCAAAATAAAATAGGGCTGGATCCTAGCTGAGAAGTAGAATTCTTCCTCTTGTTTCAACCTCTAGTACCAAAAGAAAAAAAAAATGAAACTTGAGCAACAAGAAAGGAAGGAAGAAAGAAAAGAAACCCCAAGAAACTTGTAAAATTTTTTTAAATGCCAGCTCTACTCTGTCCAAAAGGAACCGACCCCAAGTCCCTGCTGTACACCCCATGTTGGGCTCTAAGGAATGAGGAATCATGAGGTCAGGGTTTCCGTCTCCTCCTTCAGCAGCAAAGGATGGAGACAAGTGCTGAGCAGGAGGTCTTGTGAAGTGCAGGTATCATGTCTCCAGGTACCAGGAGGGGCACCCTCTCCTCCCTCACCTAGCCCCCTGCTGCAGAGGCATCCCAACAGGCCTAGCTCATCAACACAGGGCACATGGGTAACCCAGACAAGCACAAGCAAAGGACTGAGTGCCCAGGGTGGGGTGGAAGGAGGGACAACTAGTCCCTCATTACACAACTAGTCCCTGCTCTTCTCCTCCAGGTTGCATGTCACTACAAATTACAGTCAGCGGCCAGGATGATAACATCTGCCAAGTCCCAGCTGGAACTCCAAGCTCGCCCAAGAAAAGCTCTCAACTGGGCCTTCTTGCCAGCTCCTGCTCAGAGGCTGCAAGTCAAGAAAACTCAGCCTTGACACCCCACAGCTCCCGACTCAGACACTCTGGGAATCGTTTACATGGCAGAAGGGCACAGGGATAGAAGCCAGACCCCAAGTCTATAAGAAACAAGCCTCCAATTCTCAGAAGTCCCCCAACCAGCTGGCTTTAGAATCAGAATGAATTTTCTGCCAGGGTTCTGCCTGATATAGGCAGCAAAGTGTTCGGCAGTGGGTCACGGTCCTGGCCACAAGTTTTGTAAGATAGGAATTCTCAGGCCCTGAATCTGAGACCCTGGGATATGGAACCCAAAAATCTGGGTCTGAACACGTATCTTAAGAAATCTGTCTTAAGCAGGCTAAAAATCAAGGGAGGCCGAGAGTGGTAGTGCAGGCTTGTAATTCCAGTATTCTAGAGGCTGAGACAGAAGGATCACGGTTTGTGGTCAGCCTCAGCTACTTGGTGAGGTCCTTTGAAAACTCAGTGAGACTCTGTTTCAAAATAAAGAATAAAAAATAGGGTTAGGGGTGTAACTTGGAGGTAGAATGCCCCTCGGTTCCATCCCTAGCACTGAAAAAAAAAAAAAAAAAAAAGATCAAGGCAGGGTGGTACTGCAGCTCAGAATCCTCCATCCTGCAGCCAAGTGGTCCAGGATGAATCCCCAGCCCTGATACCCTCAAGTCACTGAGGGGCAGGTAGGAGCACCTATCTCATAGGGCTTATTGCAAAGACTAGATGGATTCATGCATGTCTGTTACACTTGGAAAACACAATACCAAATGTTGTTCTTCCTCCTGGGGGTTGTGGCTATGTTATGCTGAATGTTCCTAATGGAAACTCGAATGGCCTGTATCCCAAATGCAGTCTGAGAGTGAGGGGACACTGAGCATCCTTTGGATGCTATGGAGATATCAATGCCAGGTATCTGGGCAGAATAACAAGGCCCACTCCCATAAACTCCTAATTCCTGCAGAAATGAACTATGGAGTTTTTGTTTCATTCGGTTTATTTTGTTTTCAAACCCTTAAAAAGGGGGTTTTCGCATGACCTTGGTGGCAGCCTGGCCACGCTCCTCGCAGACACAGGGGCAGGACAGCAGTGTCACACCGCAGATGAAGTTCAAGGCATCCTCGAGGTACTTACTGAGTAACGCTGAGAAGGCCAGGATGTCCTCTGACATGTGCAGGGATCTGACCACCCACCCCCATGAATTACCTAGAAGAGACCATCGCCATCAGAGAGCAGGAAGGGAACAGTCTGGCATCATCCTGCCCCCTGCCCCCTTCTCCCTGCCCCGAGGCTGGACCCTCACTCTCACCACAGTGAAGACAGTTAAGCTTGGTCCCCAGCTACAAGCAGGATGTGGCTGTATTTCCAGCTCTCTATATTTCTTTCTCTTAAAAAAAAAAATTCCAATACATCTTATAATTAGGAAGAGACCATAGATAGAAGTTTGTGCCTAGTGGCCAAGAATCCATAGTCTACCAAGACACAGGGTTCTGACTCAAAACTCCACTACTTCCTAGCAGCAGGACACAGGGCAAATGAGCAAAGGAACCATCCCCCCCCCCCAGCTTTTCTCATTTCCCATATGGGGATGGGGTGGAACCTCCTTGGATGTGAACATACTATGAGCTAATGCACTTGTAATATCTTTGCACAATATCTGGCAGGCAGCAAGAATTCCATCAGGGTTTTTTTTTTTATTATCATTATCTTTATGATTATCTGCAGTTCTGGAACCACCATGTAGAGAACATGAGAGACGCTCAGGAAGGGAAGAGGCAGCCTCTACCTTCATCCCGTACCTGCCTGGGAGCTGCCTGTATTCCAGTAGGCAAAACTCCTGTTGGGGACAGCAAGTGTCTGTGAGCATCAGTCCCAGAGAGCAAGGGCAACCAGGGCAGATGAGAGAGTCTCTATCTTCTCCTAAAGGATGGAGAACACTTTCGAGGGGCAGATTTCAACAACTGTACCCCCTGGGTGCCACACCTGGCTACATTCTGTGGACACCTCTCTCCCAGAACTTCAATCAGCCCTCTGCACCTGGAGTAGGAAAGGGACTTTTATTTTATTATATTATTTATTTATTTTTTTTTTTTTTTTGCAGTACTGGGGATAGAACCCCAGGGGCATTCTACCTCTGAGCTCCACCCCCAATCCTAATTTTTTTTTTAATATTCTTTATTTTGAAACAGGGTCTCGCTGAGTTGCAAAGAGCCTCACTAAGTAGCTGAGACTGGCCCGCGAACCTGGATCCTCCCGTGTCAGCCTCCCACATGCTGGGATGACAAGCCTGCGCCACCATGCCCGCCCGGCTGGGAGGTGCTTTTAGTAGCAGCCTCCGCCAAGGCAGCGGGAAGGGAAGGGTCTTCATGATTTGCTGTGCTGCCTGCCTCCTAGAGAAACGCATTCATCCCATTTACCCTGAAAGCACATCAGCTCCACAACCTGGGGGGCTTTGCAGGCATTTACACTGCCAGCCTACCCCCTCCCGGGCTGCTCCCCAGTAAACGCTGCGCTTTAAGGGCTGTTTCCTCCCTAGACATCAGCTCACGCTGTTCTACGGGTTCCTGCGCTCTGGCTGGGTCACCAAGGAATGATTTCCTGCCTGGCACGTGGGGATTGGGCGCCAACTGTACTGACGTGGTTCCAGGACAAAACCAAACTTACAGCTGGGGCCCGAAAAAAAAAAAGCAGGTAGTTGTTCCTTCGGGCAGCCCCAGCCGCCTGCACGGGGCACGGGGCACGGAAGGTAAGAAGAAGGTAAGGCGCGCAGGAGCCAGGAGGTGCCGGCTCCCGGCACAGCGCGCAGAGCCCGGGCTCCCCCGCGTCCCGCGCGCGTCCTTACCATTCAGCTGCCGGTAGACGATGTCCTCCAGCAGCGAGAGGCGCTTCAGGACCGCATCCTGGATGGGGCTGGCGCTGTGCGCGCTGAGGTTGGCCGCCTCGGCGCGCGGCCGGATCTCGTGGAAGGCGTCTCCGCTACGCACCGCGATGGGCCGGCACTTGGCCAGGAAGAGCACGAAGCCGGCCACCGCAATCAAGTTCAACACCAGCAGCACTTTGACTCTTCTCAGAGAAGCCATCAAACAAACCCGGCCGGCCCTCGCCCCGGACCCGCGCCCCCTCGGGTTCCGGCGAGGCGCGGGGCAGCCAGGGACCGTGCGAGCCACACACACCTGGGCGAGGGTCCCAGCCGCCGCTGGCCCCCGGGCCGCGTGGAGGACGGGGCGGCCGGAGAGCGCGCGCCCGCTCACGCGCAAGCCTCCGGGCTGCAGAAGTGGCCCCGAACCGCTGGCTCAGTCCACAGCGCCCAGCCCCTTGCAGGCGTCACGGCGAAAGGCCGGGGGCCGGGTGTCTCCTCTGCACCTGCAAGGGACTCGCCTCTGGACCCGGGATGGCGTCAGCCGCGGACCCCGGGCCCACGGGGCCAGCCGGGAACGCGGCGGGAGCAGCGCGCGGGTGCCGGGCTCGGGGCTCGCCGTGCGCCCGCGGAGAGCGCGCCCTCCCGGAGCCGCCGGGCCACCAGCCTCGCCCGCAGGCGGCCGTCGCGGCGCACGAGCCGCGCTCTTCAGCCCAGGACGCGCTCCTCCTCCCGGCGGGAGCCTTTGTTCCGCTCACCGGCCCGCTCCATCACGCGGGGCAGAGCCAGCGCCGGCACCGGGCGCCCGCATCCTGGCGGCTCCGCAGTCACGCTCAAGTCGCAGCGACTCTGAAAGTGGGGGGCAGCCCTCGGGGGCGGGGGCCGCGCGCGTCGTCCTCTCCGCCCCTGGCGCCGGGGTCCTCCCCACCGGGCCGGCAAACTCACCAGCGCGCACGGCGCCGCCGGTTCCCGGACGCGTTCCGAGTCCCCGCGCCAGCCGGGCGGCGAGCCTCCGGGGCCTGCGGGGCACCCCGGCCTGGCTGGGAGCTGGCGCGTCGCGAGGCTGGGCAGGAGGAGGAGGAGGAGGACCTCAAAAGTCACAGCAGGACTCTATCCCTCCTCCCCAAGCGTGGCGGGGAGGGACGCGCGCCGGCGCACCCACCGCGGGGTCCCGCGCCCCGGGACCCGGCGCCCAGCCTCCCAGTGGGCGAACGCGCGGACCCCGCCGCTGCGGCACCGGGAGCCACACAGCCCGGGGCCCGGAGCCCGGAGGGCGCGCAGGTGGCGACGGAGGGCGGGGCGCGGCCTGAGGGGAGCGGCCGCGGCGCCCGCCGGCTCCTCCTCCGCCGCCCGGGCCACCCTCCCGCCGCGAGCCCGCCGGCCCCGCCGGCCCCGCCGCCCGCAGGCTGCCCGGAGCCCCGCTCCCCGGCCGGCCGGCTCGTGCGCGCGCAGCCGGAAAGGGTGGGGGCCGCGAGGTGGGCGCCGCGCGGGCTGGGGGCGTCAAGCCATGCCCGCCGCGGCCGAGGGACCCCTTGGTGTTCAGCACTCCGCGCGCGGGCGGGTTTGTTCCATCCCGCTCGGCGATGAAGACATCCCTTTCTGTGAGCTCGCAGCTCCGCTTTGCGTGGCCGGGCATGGCTGGAAGGAAAATCTGGCCTGGAGACGCGGATTCCGTCACTTTCTCGCAGCCAGGCCCCGGTGGTTAGCGGACCCGGGAGGTTCTCCCCGCGGGAGAAATCCGACACTCCGAGTCACCGTCCCCGTGTCCGCGCTCAGCTCAGTGGGGATTGTATCATAGGAAGCGTGTTTGCTTGGCTCCCGAGAGCCCCAAGACCTCTTCCTCTTCCCCAAACCCAGGTGCTCCGAATACCGAAATCCCGAACCCCCGCGTTGAACCTTTGAATGCCTTGGGCCTAAGAAAACAACAGGCTGCCAACTAATAAAAATTAGACAGTAATGCCAAATGAAGCTGGTTCCCACCGCATCCACCAGCTCCATCTCATCGCAGCCCCCGCCCACTCCGTTCTGGCGTGGGAGGGGGCTTGTGTTTGGTTTGGGTTTGGTTTGTTATTTTAAGGATTGATTTGTAACATAGAAAAGTACATAAAAAATGTAAGTGTTTTTATTCCATTTCCTTGGAACTGTTCAATAAATTCCTCAGGGTGTTTGCTTTGTACAAACTACAAGAAAGTGGATACAAAATAGTTAAATGAAAAGCCTCATCTAAGGCCGCAGGGGACTTTTTTTTTTTTTTTTTTAACCGCTGGTGTAGGGTAAGAAAGAGGTTGAATGGGAAGAAATCTGGGTTACCCAGCAGCTCTGATGTGACAGGTGCCGGGCAACGAAGCCACACACACTGGACGCCTAGTTGGGTCAGGAGTCAATAGCGCCACTTTCAGAGGGAGCTATGGGGGCAGGGAGGTGCCACGCCTCTCCTGGCCTATTCTAAGGGGCACCTGGCCCACACTCCTGTAATAAAAGACAGGTTAGCCAGAGCAAATCCTCATGCTTGTTTTGTATCCAAGTTTTATGTGACATGGAAGCTTTCCGAGTTAAAGGTCCAAAGACCCAGGAGAAACTTTTTTTTTTTTTTTTTTTTTTTTATGCTTGGATTCAGTGGAGAATGAAAAGCTGTGTCAATGTGAGATTGGACTGAGATCTAGTAGTCACAGATCAAGGGTGGGGCAGAGGGGGCTGCAGGACCTGTGTGTTCTGATTCTTCTTGGTTCCTCTGTGTAGCCAGGGACAGGGCCCCTCTGGAATGTGGGCCATTGAGGGGAAGGGGAGAAGAGAGAGCAACCTGGGTTTTGTGGCTTCTTTGAGGGAGAGGGTTTCTAGTTTCTATGACCCACCTTTGGGGGAGAAAGACAGGTGCGAGACAGGAGGGCAGGACAATGCAAAGAAGCTTTGCTTTTGAGTTTACTTCTGAGGTCTGAGGTCTCTTTCGGTTCATGTTTTCGGGTATCGTTTTCTGAGCCCCAACACAAGCAGCATCAATAGATGTATTTGCAAAATAAGAATCATTTTTGAACATTCTTTTACCCCATGCACTAAGTTGGTTCTGACTTCCGGGTATATGCATATTTGGAGATGGGAAAAATAAGAAGTGAAGCAGAGGAACAGCCTCGGAGTGATTGTGAAGTTAGTGGGCTGTATTCAACTTCAGAGACATGGCTTTTCTCCATTTAAAGTCTGAGGGCTCTGGTCCAAATTAACTGATGACTGTATGGTGCAGTCTACGGGCCTCTCTCCCCTCAGCCTCCATCTGCACCCTGGGCAGCCCCTGTGTTCGTAAGTCATGTGCAACACTCTAGACATGACAATCCACCCACGGCCCTGGTCACACCCTGAACTCTCTCTCTCTGTCTTCATATGGAAGTGCTCTGAACCTGCAGTCTCATGCAAAATTCCCTTCCAGTGATCACCCCTCTCTTGCATTTTACTTCTCCTTTTTTTTGGGGGGGGTGATACTGGGGGTGGAACCCAGAGGCTTTCTACCTCCGCGCTATACTACCAGACCTTTTTTATATTTTTTTGGAAACAGGGTCTCACTAAGTTGCTGAAAGCCTCACTAAGTAGCCGAGGCTGGCTTCGAATCTGTGCGATCCTCCTGTCTCAGCCTCCCAAGTGCAGGGATTACAAGCGTGCGCCACCACGCCCGACTACTTCACCTATTCTCAACTCCAACCAAACACCAGCAAGTATCCAAGCCTTTCCACCCCCCTCTTGAGTTCCCTCTCTACCTTCTTGGAGTTCAAAGTTACACATTTATTCCAAGCACAGTGCTAATAGCATATGAAATTCCCACACATGCCTATGTGTGATCTCCCACTGACCCAGCCCGGCAGTACTCAATCCATTCACCTTCTTTTTCCTTCCCATACATCCAGGAAAAACCACAGCACAGTGTCTGACTTTAACTGGGCTCTCGATTCTGCTCAAAAGTATTGTTCTATGTCCAGCTCTCCTCTCCCTGGAAGTGTGAATACCCTTCAGTCAGATACCAAATTGTACTCTCCGTGCCATGTGGGCATCTTTCTGGGAGATTGACCTATAACTTTCATTAGATTCTCAATGTGGTGAGTGACCCTAAAAATTTAACAGCCTACCAGGCACATGCTATACAGGCATCCCTTGGTATCTGCAGGGGGCTGCTCCTGGGCCCCTGGAATGACAAAATCCTCAGGTACTCAAGTCCCTTATCTGTAATGGTATAGCATTTACATATCCTCTTGACACATCCTCCTGTATACATCATGTCTAGATTGCTTATAATATCTAGTATAAAGCGCATGCCGTGGAAATAGTTGTTAAGCTACATCATTTAGGGAATAATGAAAAGAAAAAAGTCAGTGCATGTTCAATACAGATACGATTAGATTTTTTCTTAATTTTATTGGCGCAATATAATTATACATCGTAGTGAGATTTAAAGCAGTGTATTTTTTGCATGCACACAACATCTCTTGGTGTGGTTCCCATTTTTTATCTGCAGTCAGTTGAATCTGAGGATCCAGAGGGCCAGTATATGCAAGAACATAATCAGCTAAATACTTGTTCATTTAAAAACATCATCGACTAAATACTCATCTGAGAGCAGTGGTAAGAAGGCACCCAAGATTGCTGAAACTATCAGGTCGCCTTCAGGTCCTGGTAGAGGAAAAACCAGGAGACTCAGGTCCTCCTGTCTGCATGGGTGAAGGTTGAAGTGATGGGAAGGAACTGAACTCACACGTTCTGCCTGCTGGGTACATTCCCAGGCCCAGGAGGAGGACACCCAGCCAACTGTACATCCATATAGATCAGGGACATGTTTACACACTCCTTGGCTGTCACGTCCCTGTGGTTCCCCAAGGGCTGGGTGACCTTCCTCAACCAATGGCTGTCATCTACAGACACATCATGTGCCCCAATCCAGGCAGTAAAAGCAACAAAAACTTCACTTCAGTGGCCGTGTGATCTACACCGCCACTGGGTTCTAGTCCCATTTCGGTCCCCAGGGAGCGAATCAGTTCTTGACTTTAAGGAATTTATCTTAGATAGTTAAACTACAAATGCTTTTAAGAGGGGCCTTGCTTGCTTGCTTGCTTGTTTAAGCAAACTGAGAAGGAAGGAGACCAATGCACCTGTCCATAGGTCACCGAGGGTTTTTGTCTAAAATGCATTTTTCACTCTTCGTTCATTGTTCACACAACTCGGTTTGCTCGTTAAGAATCTCTTGCATCTCACTCTTGTCCACCCAAGGAGGTAACGTACTTGAAAATGCACCAAGAAAAATGCAGGGTTCATCTCTCTACAGAGGCTGCAACAACCCATTTGCTCTTGCCGGAAGCAGGGAAGCAAATTCTGTTGTAAAACCCTCAGTTTCGTGACAGATACTGGAGATGGTTTTGGAAGAAAATAAGAAGATATGAATCTAGTTTGGAGGCTGAGACAGGAGGATCACAGGTTTGAGTCCAGTGCATGGTATCTTAGCAAGATTCTGTTTCAAAATAAAAATAGGCCTGGGGGTGTAGAGAGTGCCCCTGGCTAATCCCCAGCACCACAAATGTGTGTGTGTGTGTGTGTTTGTGTGTGCATATGCATGCACGTATGCATATATTTGCAGTGCATACATGTAGTCACACATGTATATAATTTCTAAATAAATATACATATAATGAGCAAGCATGCACATTTCATGTGCTTCCTGATAAAGTCTCCTGTGGAAAGGCAGTTGGAGTCTACTTGCTAAGTCGCATGGCCCACCTGGGGTTGCACGCCACTAAAATGCTTCCTTTCTTTTGCTAGTTTCCCTAAAATGTTCGCTTAGCTTCCCACGACAATGCTTCCTTCCCATTATTGGATTCCCTCCAAAACTCAGTCTTTATAGTCTCGGTTTACCATCCCATTCCTCCATGGAACTCCATCAAAGAGTTCTTAATGTATGTCTCTTTTTTTTATCTACAAACTATCCACAAATTTATCTATACGTCTATCTACAAAGTACCTATTCAATGACTTATTCATTAATTGAGCATTTATTGAATTTTTTGTGTACCATTCTATGCAGGGCACAGTGTGTGTGTGTGTGTGTGTGTGTGTGTGTGTGTGTGTGTGTGTGTGTGTGTATGTTTGCAAATTTGGAGCTTGTCTAGTAAAGAAGCAAATAAATCATAATGTCAAAATTATTCAATTAAAGTGGGGAGAAACAATGTGGCTTGGGGACTGGGTGGGCTGGCCCTGTCCCAACTTGTCCTGTTTGTCCACAGAGTCACAGCGTTTCAGGGTCCAGTCTAACTAGCCGTCCCTGGGGATGCCCTTTCCCTCTTCCCTGCCTCTATCCCCATCTCCTTTCCACTTAGAGACCCCCAAGGAAGACACCCCCGGCATCATTCTGAAATGGAGCTAAGCGTGCAATCCTCCCTTTTATCTATGTGTGCATCTTTTCTTGATTAAGTAGACATTTATAGAACCAGAAGGTTGTCTGTCCTTATATGCCTTAAATCAAAGGAAATCCACAACTGCCAGACATGGCATCTCACACCCGGAGTCCCAGTACTTGGAAGGCTGAGATAGAAGGATCCGAGTCTGAAACTGAGCAAGATGCGCAGCCACCTAACTAGATGTTTCAAAAATAAAATAGATCTGGGGTAGAGCTTAGAGGTAGAATGTCCCTGGGTTCAAACAGAAGAAAGAGGGGGAAGAAGAGAAGGAGGAAGAGGATGGGGAGGAGGAAGAAGAAGTGGAGGAGGCAGAGGAGGAGGGGGAAGAGGAGAAGGAGGAGAAGGAGGAGGAGGAAGAAAAATAAATGAGAAAGAGAATACAAGGCAACTTTCACCACCTGTTCATTTCCAGTTGTTACAGTGGATGAAAGCATTGATGGAATCGTGCTTCCATTGATGGGTGTGTGGAGGAGAGGCCAACAACCTGGCTTCTCCCAGTCTCCGGCCACAGGAAGATGTGATGCTAACACTGCTCAGCAGGACTGAGGCCTGGAAAAGGCAGGGGATGCCCAGGGGCTCAGGAAAGAGCATCATTCACAAGAGGGACAGCAGCAGAAGGCCCTGCACGCTGAGCCCCACTCCCAGACCTCCCCCACCTCATCCAGCCCTGGTCCAGCCCCCAGTTAGCCAGAGCAAAGATGGGTGCTGGGGGTGGGGAGCAGAGGGAGACATTCCTTAAGCCGTTGCCCGTTCTCTTTTTGAAGGCTAGAACTCTGCTGTGGGTGTTCGGAAAGAGCTTCCCTTATCCACAACCTGATCTCCAATAACCTATGTACCAGAGCCATGGGAAATGTGTATTTGTATTCCCCAAGTTGCTTTTCTCATTTCATATTTGCTGGGCAATAAGGCACAGCGATTTCTCTGTAAAGGATGGAGGCTTGTGCTCAAGACTAGCTAGCCTGGGAGTGTCGGGGAAGCTTCTGGAGGTGTCCTGTGCACCTATCGCTTCTTGGATCATTTGACTGAATGGGAAACTTGTTTGGGGAGAAAATGCCCAGGAAAGCATAATTTTGACAGTTCATTTGGAACAGCTCAAAGCACTCTGCCAGTACTTTGGAAACGAGCAAGGCTTCCAGAGTTCCCATGGTGCAGGCAGAATTTCGGGGATGAATAGAAGTTTATGGGATTTTTGTCTTGGCTGGCTTGGACTTTACTCATGGCCAAGCACATGTAAATGAGTCGGTTGTCCTCAAGTTCCCCCAGGCTCAACGGTTGCCCTTTCCCTTAATATCCTCCATCCCAGGGGCAGCAGGTTTGCTGCCCCGACCTTCACGGGGCTGTCCTGGTCACCTCGTGCTCCATAGCCCCTGGTGACCCAGCCTATTTTTTTTATGCCTCCCCCCCTCCCTTAACATTTCTTCTTAATCAGGGATATAGGTCCCTCTATTCATTTTCTACTGCTATTTGTGGAAAATTACCAATCACTGTCCTAGAACAACAGGATATTACCTTAAGGTTCTGAAGGTCAGAATTCTGACAGGTCTCATCGGATTAAGATCAAGGTGTTAGCCAGATGTGGTGTAATCCCAGTGCTTGGGAGGCAGAGACGGGAGGATTGCAGGTTCAAGGCTAGTCTCAGCAATCTAGCAGGCACCTCAGCAACTTAGGAAGACAAAGCTACGCACATCCCTGTCTGGATGCTCTATGGAACTATCTTAGCCCGTTTTTTGTTGCTATCACAGAATGCCAGAAAATTTAAAAAGAATTAAAAAAAAAAACTCTATTCAGGTCCTGGTTTTGGAAGCTATGAGATTCCATCTCTGCTGGGGACCTTGGATCTGGTAGCGACTCTCTGCAGAGCCCCCAGGGTGGTGAAGGGCATCAGATGGCAAGAGGGGCACATCCAAGAGATGCCAAACTGGCTTTTATAACAGACTCACTCTCAAGATAATCCATTATTCCATTAACCTATGAATCAATCAGTCCATTCACAAGGGCAAAGCCCTCTTAGCCTAGCCTAACTACCTCTTACTGGGTCCACCTCTCTCTCCCTCTCTCTTAGCCTAACTACCTCTTACTGGGCCCATCTCTCTCTCTCTCTCTCTTTCTCTCTCTCTCTCCCTCTCCCTCTCCCTCTCCCTCTCCCTCTCCCTCTCCCTTTCCCTCTCTCTCCTCTCTCTCTCCCCTTCTGTATTGGGAATTGAGCCCAGGGATTCTGCCTCCAACCTACATTCCAGCCTCTTTTTTTTTTTTTTTTTTTTTTCAGGTCTGGGGATGGAACCCAGGGGCATTTGACCTCTGAGTTACACCCCCTTTCCTATTTTTTATTCTTTATTTTTAAACAGGGTCTAAGTTGCGAAGGGCCTAAGTAGCTGAGGCTGTCCATGAACTGCGATCCTCCGGTCTCAGCCTCCCAAATGCTGGGATTACAAGCGTAAGCCACCACGCCCGGCTACTTCCAGCCTTTTTTATTTTCTGTTTTGAAAATCTCTCTAAGTTGCTGGGGCTGGCCTTAGACCTTGGATCCTCTTGTCTTGGCCTCCCAAATACTGGGATTACAGGTGTGCACCACCAGGCTCAGCATGGTCCTCTCAGTGCCTGTTTTCAATAAGGATTAAATTTCAACATGGATTTTGATGGGGACATTCAAAGAACATCAGGGAGAATCCCACACTGCTTGGTTGAGGGCCCCTTCCTACATCTTGAAAGCCAACAATGGTAGGCTAACTTCCTCTCATGCTGCCAGCTCCCTGGTTCCCTGAGCGTGGCGAGAAAGGATTAGGGTGATGATATTGGGGGGCGGGGTTTGAAGATTGGGCGGTATTATTCTACCAAATCCCATCCCTCACAGCCCAGGCACCTCCATGCAAGAGTTCCAGGTAAAGGGTGTAGAGAGTGTGAGAATTACAATGGAAAATGGCAAGGTAAATCTGAGTACTAAGTATCACTGAGTCTGACATTCATGGGTCCTTGCCATCGTGGGGAGTCCTTAACTACCATCTTGATCCTTGGCCTGGACTCTAAGAAAAATTCTACCACCGACCCCAAAAGCAGTATTTCCCAAATGTCATTGGTTTACATCCAGAGTCAGCCTGCGGGCCATCAAAACCAGACCAGTCTTCGCAACTTAGTAAGACCCTATTCAACATAAAAAATAAAAAGGACTGCAGGTATATCCCAGAAGTAGGGTATTCCTAGGTTCAATCCCCAGCACCAAAAAAAAAGCCATATTTGATCATAATGCACATTGAGTAGTTAACTTTTATAAAATATGCCCATCCATAGACCACCAGGTTCCAATGAGAGCCACACTTTGGCCAGCATTTCCTTCTCTCATCTCCCACCTGTTCGTTGGGGCTGGGGCTGGGACCACTCAGGGGGCGGTGGCCACAGGGTGCTGGGGAGGTAAGGGGCTGGCTGTGACAGCAGGCACCAGAATGAAGGACATGCTCAACAGGAGGCGAGGAGGAAGCCAAGGCAGGCAGGGGAAACTTGGTGTCCAAAAACAGCAACAGGTGAAAAGCCTAGCAAGTAAATGAGTTTCAGATCTTCTGGGAGCAGAAAGTTTAGAGAGATCGGGCTCTGTCTTTAGGTAATGGGGGGGAGGGCACAGGTTGGGATGCAAGGGCCTGACTACCTCCCTGGAAACAGATACTGACTGAGAGCAACGTGGTAGAAAATTAAACAAGGGGCTCAGGTACAGGGAACCTGAGAGAGACACCAGATACAAGGACAGGCCTTGAACCTGGGCCATGAAGCCAGAGCTGGATCAGCAGCCTGACCGCCATATGCCAAGTCCCTGAGCATTATTCTATCCAATCGCCCCTGAGTCCCAGCTCTTCACTGCCTAAGCTCAAGGCCAGGCTGCCTCCCAGACCTGGAATTGGGGTTGCGCATGGGTTATGACATGGTATAAGTTCACACCAACTACACCTTGGAGAAATCAAGGTGCAAAGACCTGGAATTGGGGTTGCACCTGGGTTATGACATGGTATAAGTTGACACCAACTATACTTTGGAGAAATCAAGGTGCAAAGCCTGACAAAGAACTTCTTAGAGACTTCCGGGAAGATGGCAATGGAGGAAAGTGGCACTTACAAGTCCCGCTAACAATCCAACTCTACTACCACAAAACCAGCACCTTTCAGAGCTAGAAAACACCACCAGGAAAGAAATAAAAACGGTAAATACAAGGGACAGAGAAAAAGGGCTGGAAAAACAAGACACCGGAAAAAAACCAGCCCAAAGTGCCGCGCCCGCGTGCTGCAGAGCGGCCGGAGCAGCCGGAGCGGCCAGAGCCGTAGCGCGGATTGGGGGGAGCCACGGAGCAGAGCGGCCTGAGCAGCCGGAGCAGCCAGAGCCACGTCGCGGAACGGCTGGAGCTGCCAGAGTGGCCAGACCCGCGGTGCAGAGCAGCCGGAGCCACGGTTCAGAGCAGCCAAGCAGAGTGGCCAGAACAGCTGGAGCCGCAGCGCGGATTGGCCGGAGCGGTGGCGCGGAGTGGCCGGAGCCACGGAGCGGAGTGGCTGGAGCAGCCAGAGCGGAGCGGCCAGAACAGCTGAGCAGAGCGGCCAGAGCAGCCAAGCAGAGCAGCCAGAGCAGCCGGAGCGGAGCGGACAGAACAGCCGGAGCAGCCAGAGCCGCGTCGCGGAACAGCTGGAGTGGCCAGACCCGCGGTGCAGAGCAGCCAGAGCCGCGGTGCAGAGCGGCCGGAGCGGCGCGGTCCACATCTCCCCTAGCAGCACCAGGCTCCAGAGAGGAGGGAGACTCAAAACAGAGCTCAAATCCAGAGAGGAGGTACTCTGGCCTCGCGGCCAAGGATGCAGAAGCAGTGTCTTACTGCTGGCGTCAGCGGCGAGTTCACCGGACGGCCCTAGACCAACCCACTCAACCAGCCACCAGGTGCCTGAGAGGAGGGGTGGACAGCGAGCCGAGGTGAGCAGGTGCTGAACAGCCGGGCGGCAGTCAGCAGTTTTGTTGGTGCAGGGAACATCTAAAGCTCCCAAGGGCCGGGCACAGCACAACTGGCAAGGACTCAGAGCGGAGTTCAAAACCAGAGAAGAAATACGCCGCATCACGGCCAAGGGCATGGCAGTGGTGCCATATTGCCAGTGGCGGCAGCAGCGAATCCACCGAGTTCACTACAGCTCCATCAGCGCACTCAACAACCGTGAGTCAAATTGCGGCCCCTAGGGGAGAAATCCCAGTACTGCACTCCCAGGGACTTGTGCAGATAGTCCCCCTGGGTCGGAAATTTTAGCAGTGCATCCCAGTGGGGGAGTGGCAGAGCAGAGATATCATACCATAGTCACAACTCCCCGCTGGAGAACGCCCAACTTGGCACCCCCCACGGTCTAAGCAGCCTTGATTGATTCCCTTGGTCTGAGACTTTGTGATACAACCCAGTAAAGGAGTAGTGGTGACTGAGATACCACAGACTTGAGATCCAGAGCATCTTAAGTGAACTCGTAGTGACTCAGGGAAGAACCCAGAGAAGGCACAAACTTCCAAAATCATGGGAAAGAGAAATAACAATGGAGCAGTGAATGCCAACAACCCCACAATATCAGAATCTGATAACACAGAAATCCAAAGATCTCTAGGAGATCAAATTAGGAAAATAACTGTAGAAATAATAGAGGACTTTCGAAAAGAATTTAGAGAGAGTCAAAAAGAGATAAAGGATGCAATTAATGAAGTAAAGGCCTCAATTCAAAGTATAAACAACAGATTAGACCACATGGAGAATAGAATCTCGCTTCTTGAAGATGATCATTCTAAAAATGAACGCATAGTTTCTAATTTAGAAAAAAAAAAACCCGACAGCAGGAATCTGACATTGAAGAAATATGGGCCCATTTCAAGAGAGCTACCTTAAGAATAATTGGAATAGAGGAGGGAAAAGAAAGTGAAACCAAAGGGATCAACAATCTCTTCAAGGAAGTAATAGCAGAAAATTTTCCAAACATAGAGCAAGAGGTTGATACACAGGTCCAGGAAACTTATAGAACTCCCTTTAGACAGGATCAGAGAAGAGGATCCCCACGCCACATAATTGTCAAAATGACTAATGTGGAAGCCAAGGAGAGAATCTTAAAGGCAACAAAAACAAAAGGCCACGTGACATACAGAGGCAAACCAATTAGAATCACTCCAGACTTCCCAAACCAAGTTATGAAAGCCAGAAGGGCTTGGAGTAACATATTCCAAACTCTGAAAGAAAACAACTTCCAGCCAAAAATTTCCTACCCAGCAAAACTATCCATCAAATTAGATGGGGAAATAAGAAGCTTCCATGACAAACAGCAACTGAAGGAATTTATGTCTTCAAAACCAACACTAGAGAAAATACTCAAGGAGATTAACTGCAAAGAGGAAATGGGTAATACACGCCAGAACCAAAGAAACAAGAATTCCCATCCAGCAGACAACTAAGCAAAGAAGAATAAACAGTATCTCAAACAGAAATAAGATCTTAACATGTTGGGAATTAAAAATTATCTCTCTATAATCACACTGAATGTAAACGGCCTCAACTCCCCAATAAAAAGACATAAAGTGGCAAAATGGATTAAAAGCCAGAATCCATCCATCTGCTGCTTACAAGAAACACACCTTACAAGTAAAGATAGGAACAAACTCAAGGTAAAGGGCTGGAGCAAGGTAATCCATGCTAATGGTACTCGAAGACAAGCAGGAGTAGCAACTATGATATCAGACAAGTTAGACTTCAAACCAAAACTTATTAGAAGAGACAAAGAAGGTCACATTTTACTGGTAAAAGGAATAGTCCAGCAAGAGGAAATAACAATAATCAACATCTATGCCCTAAACATAGGGGCAGCTACTTTCATAAATCAAACTCTTTGTGACATGAAGTCACACATAAATCCCAACACAATAATACTGGGAGACTTCAACACACCTCTCACAATACTAGACCGATCTTCCAGGCAAAGGGTCAGTAAAGATGTCTCAGAACTAAAGAACACCATTAACCAAATGGACCTGTTGGACACATATAGAATATTTCACCCAACTACAGCAGAGTTTACATTTTTCTCAGCTGCTCATGGAACCTTCTCCAAAATAGATCACATCCTGGGACACAAAATGAGCACTAGCAAATTTTAAAAATGTTACATACTTCCCTGTGTCATTTCAGACCATAATGGAATGAAACTAGAAATCAACTATAAGAAGACCCAGAGAAACAACATAAACATGTGAAGACTGAACACCACACTTCTGAATGAAGAATGGATCATATAAGATGTAAGAGGTAAAATCAAGAAATTTCTAGAAACAAATGAAAATAAAGAAACAACATATCAAAACCTCTGGGACACTTTGAAGGCAGTATTAAGAGGAAAATTTATAGCACGGAGTGCTCACATAAGAAAAACAGAAAATCTTCAAATAAATAGCCTTATGACACACCTCAAAGCCCTTGAAAAGCAGGAACAATTGAACCCCAAAGCCAGCAGAAGACAGGAAATTATTAAAATTAGAGCAGAAATTAAAGAAATAGAGAATAAAAAAACAATACAGAAAATCAACAAAACCAAAAGCTGGTTTCTTGAAAAAAATAACAAGATTGATAAACCACTAGCCAACCTAACTAAAAAAAAGAGAGAATCAACCCAAATTATGAAGATAAGGGATGAAAAAGGAGACATTACTACTGACAGCGTAGAAATCCAGAGGATTATCAGAAACTACTTTGAAAAACTATACTCCAACAAAATGGAAAATCTGGAGGAAATCGACAACTTCCTAGATAAATACAACCTTCCTAAACTGAGTCAAGAAGATATAGAACACTTAAACCAACCAATAACAATCAAAGAGATTGAAATAGCAATAAAGAGCTTACCATCAAAGAAAAGCCCAGGACCAGATGGTTTCCCAAGTGAATTCTATAAAACCTTTATAGGAGAACTAATCCCAATACTACTCAAACTATTTCGGGAAATAGAAAAAACTGGGACTCTCCCAAATACATTCTATGATGCCAACATCACACTAATACCCAAACCGAATAAAGACAGTTCAAGGAAGAAAAACTACAGGCCTATATCTCTGATGAACTTAGATGCAAAACTATTAAACAAAATACTAGCAACACGCATTCAAAACCACATCAAGAAAATCATTCACCATGACCAGGTAGGGTTCATCCCAGGGATGCAAGGCTGGTTTAATATACGAAAATCAATCCATGTAATTCATCATATAAACAGAATCAAAGACAAAAACCACATGATCATCTCAATAGATGCTGAAAAAGCATTTGATAAAATTCAACATCCATTTATGATAAAAACACTGCAGAGAATTGGAATAGAAGGAACATATCTCAACATTATTAAGGCAATCTACAATAAGCCCACTGCCAACATCATATTAAATGGGGAAAAACTTCAAGAATTCCCCCTAAAAACTGGAACGAGACAAGGATGTCCACTATCACCACTTCTCTTCAATATAGTACTAGAGACTCTAGCCAGAGCAATAAGGCAAGAAAAGGAAATCAAAGGAGTACAAATAGGAAAAGAAGAACTTAAGCTTTCACTATTTGCAGATGACATGATACTATATTTAGAAAACCCAACAAACTCAACCAAAAGGCATATAGAACTGATCAACAAATTCAGCAAGGTATCTGGATACAAAATCAATCTTAAAAAATCAGAAGCTTTCCTGTACACCAACCATAAATCCACTGAAAACGAAATTCAGAAAACACTTCCACTCAGGATCTCCCACAAAAAAAAATAAAATACCTAGGAATAAACTTGACCAAGGAGGTAAAAGATATCTACAAAGAAAATTATAAAACACTGAAAAAAGAAATCGAAGAAGATTTTAGAAGATGGAAAGACCTTCCATGTTCATGGATTGGCAGTATAAATATCATTAAAATGGCCATCCTCCCAAAAGTGATCTACAGATTTAATGCAATGCCCATTAAACTACCAAGATCATTCCTCACAGACATAGAAAAATCAGTCCTTAAATTTATCTGGAATAACAAAAAGCCCAGAATAGCCAAGGTAGTTCTCAGCAACAAAAACCATGCAGGAGGAATCACAATACCTGACTTTAAACTATTCTACAAAGCCATTGTAATAAAAACAGCATGGTACTGGCAAAAGAACAGATATATAGACCAATGGAGCAGAATAGAAGACCCAGAAACAAGTCCACACACTTTCAGCCAATTGATTTTTGACAAAGGGGCCAAAAACATACACTGGAAAAAAGATAGCCTCTTCAACAAATGGTGTTGGCAAAACTGGTTAACCATATGCAGAAAATTGGATGTTAATCCCACTTTTTCACCCTGTACAAAAGTCAACTCACAATGGATCAAAGACTTGGAAATTAAACCAGAGACTTTGAAGCTCCTTGAAGAGGGCATAGGTCCAACACTACAACACATAGGCACAGACAAACATTTCCTCAACAAGACCCCAAAGGCACAACAAATTAAAAGGAGAATCAATACATGGGATTGCATGAAACTGAAGAGCTTCTGTTCAGCAAAGGAAACTATCAAGAACCTCAATCGAGAGCCAACAGAATGGGAGAAGATTTTTGACACCTACACCACTGATAGAGGACTAATATCTAGAATATACAGAGAACTCAAGAAACTCAACACTAAGAAAACAAAGCATCCAATAACAAAATGGGCAAATGTACTAAATAGACACTTCACAAAAGAAGAAATTCAAATGGCCAATAAATGCGTGAAAAAATGCTCAACATCACTGGCAATCAGAGAGATGCAAATCAAAACTACTCTGAGATTTCACCTAACTCCAACTAGAATGGCCATCATTCAAAACACAAACAACAACAGATGCTGGCGAGGATGTGGAGAAGTGGGAACTCTAAGACATTGTTGGTGGGATTGCAAATTAGTGCAACCACTTTGGAAAACAGTATGGAGAATTCTCAGAAGAATGGGAACAAATCTACCATTTGATCCAGCAATACCACTGTTGGGTATCTACCCAAAAGAAAAGAAACCAAACTACCAAACTAATGCATGTGTATCTATGTTCATAGCTGCACAATTCACCATAGCCAAACTATGGAACCAGCCAAGATGTCCATCAACAGATGAATGGATTACAAAACTGTGGGATATGTACACAATGGAATTTTACTCAGCCATCAAAAAAAAACTCAATTACATCATTTTCAGGGAAATGGATGGAACTGGAGGACATTATGCTAAGTGAGATTAGTCAGGCACAAAAAATAAGAAATCAGATGCTTTCCCTAATATGTGAGAGTTAGGGAGAATAGAGGAGCAAACAAGACAACCTAAAGGAGGAGAAATGAGGGGGGAAGAGGAAAATCTCTAAAGCTCACAATGTACTTAAACATATCGAAGTCAATCACTAAGCCAAGCAAGGGAGGGAGGGACGGGGAGGGAATGGGGTGAGATTTGGGTAGGGGTTAAATCAGCGATGAGTACATGTTTGTACACACAAGTTTTTTACCCCAATAAGTTGTATGAATATAATGCACCAATAAAAAAAAATTAAAAAAAAGAACTTCTTAGATTATCACGACCTAACAGACACCAACTTGGTTTGGGCTGAAATCAGGCCGTGAGACAGAAAGGCTCCCTCTCCTCGCCACCACCCGGGCAGCCAGAGTACTGGACTATCAGACTGCACTTTCAGAGAGTCATTGCGAAGTTCACAAGGGACGTTTGTTTCTATTCATCTCTTTGCCGAAGGAGGACAAGAAGGTTGAAGGTATCTCAGAGTACAAGAAGGAAAAGGAAATCCAGAGCTCAGGATGGAAACCAAGAACAAGGTAACCAAATCCAGGTGTCTGGTGGACTTGGGGGAAGTACGTAATTGCATAGGAGCAATCAATAAGCACATCCACAGACATTAATAAATTAGGTGAATAAATAAATGATAGCAATGCGCTATTTTCTGCTTCCCACCCAGGAGATGGTTTATGCTATAGTATACCAGGGTGAAGAAGATGAGATGACCCATCCTCTTCATCCCAGGGCAGGAAATACCACTTTCCTCTTTTACTCGTTTTTCTGTTATATTCAGTCTGGTATAGGTTTAGAGGAATCTACAGATGTGATCATCGTGAATTCTATTCATGAACAATTCTTCGCAAATTGTTTGTAGGGATGTGGAAGGCCTGCAGTTTCCCACCAAACCGGCCCTTGGTAGGCTAGCAATGTAAGGATCTGTATGTGCGTGAGTCTGTGTGTGCAAAACCTGCCCTGGTTCCCTGGATCATGCTACACACTCCCTGTGGGTATTTCCCTCAGTGTGTGTGAATGCTCCTCTCGATCGTCATAATGCATGGTAGTGATTTGTTCACCTTCCTGCCACTCGGAAGACTGTGAGATACACCAACCCGAAGAATTACATTTGGTGTCTCTGTAGTAGCTTCACAATGGATGCTGTCTGGATAAGTGGATGCGTTCATGAACTCAAGAAACAAATGGACAGTCTCTGATCTGGATGGAGCCTAAGGCTTGACCCACAGTGACCCTGTTCACGCTCTTCAGCCTGGAAGATGGAGTGTTTCTATAGGAATTTGGTTCATGTTTTACAATACATATATATTATATATTCTTATGAAAAGAAATAAAGGAGATATTTGAATTTAATAGGAATAGAAAACCCCTTTCTCTCCAGTGTGCAGGAGAGTTTCTTTATGGATATCCATAAAGCCAACATCAAAACACCTACCCTGTGCCTTTCACACCCATAATAGCACCACTAAGCTTAGAATAGTCAAATTTCAACACAAGCCTACAAAAACGTGCCAGCTGGCATTTTCTGAGTTCAAAAACCCCCGATTTCCCATTATTGTCTGCTGCTTACACATAACTTGGTTTTACTCTTCGCATGATAAATGTGATTTTATGTAGAACCACCGAACCACTTCTGTCTTTCAGTCTTCACCAGCCAGACCACAGTTATGGTAGGAGAACCACAGCTCTGTGCAAACTATGATAGCTGAGAAATTCTCCTAGAAAAAAAATCTTCCTGAACAAACCCAAAAGTTTCTGAAATGCCTTTCTGCCATGAGTTTTGGTTACAACTTCACAAGTAATTCCTCAACCCACACAGAGGTCCTTGGAATATTTTTACTGTATTTATTGGCTTGGATTTCAAGTTGTGATTTTTTTCAAAATCAATTTTATTGAGGTGTAATTTACATAACAAAATATATTTTTCTGTCTGTGTGTATAGGGTCAAGGGGTCACATTCTACCTCTGAACCACACCCCCAGCCCTATTTTATTTTTATTCTGAAACAGGGTCTCACTAAGCGGCTGAGGCTAGCTTTGAACTTGCAGTCCTCCTATCTCTGCCTCCCAAGTGCTGGGATTATAGGTTTGCACCACCATGCCCTGCTCCTTAAGTCTACTTTTCAATAGTTTTAATCTGCAATGTCCTGCCAAGGCAGTCTTGGTGCTATTGGGAGATGACAGAACCTTTAAGAGGTGGAGCCTACCTGGAGGAACTCAGGTAGGAAGTGGGTGGAAGTGTGCCTCTGAAGAACATTTTGGGACCCCTCCCCTTTCTGTCTTTCGCTTTGGCTTCTGGCTGTGAGATGGAGGGGCTTCCACCAGCACACATCCTGCCATGATATTCTGTGTGGCCACAGTTGCAAAGCAACAGGGCAAAAAGACCATGGAATGAAATCATGAGCAAAAATAAACCTTTTTTCTTATTAAGTTTGTTATCTCAGGTATTTTATAACAGTGACACAAAGCTAACATATATTCATTCATGTAATATCCAAGGTAACAACCACCATTTTTTTTTTTTGCAGTATTAGGGATTGAACCCAAAGGCATTTTACTTCCAAGCTACACCCCCAGCCCTACTTTTTATCCTTATTTAGAAACGGGGTCTCACTAAGTTGTAGAGGGCCTCACTAAGTAGCCGAGGCTGGCTGCGAATCTGCATGATCCTCCTGTCTTGGCCTCCCAAGTAATGGGATTACAAACATGTGCTACCATGCCCGGCTTAACAACCACCACTTTCATGACAGAGAAAACTTTTATTTCACCAAATGTTTCCTCATACCTATCTGTAATCAATCTCTACCAACTCTAGTCCTAGGAAAACACTGATTTGCCTTCTGTATAAATGAAATTATACAATATGTTTTTCCTATTTGGCTTCTTTTGCTCACAATAATTACTTTGAGATTTATTCATATTCTAGCATGTATCAATAATTCATTCTTTTTTCATGCTAAAATATCCCTACAATATTCCACTGGATGGAGATATTCCAGTTTCTTTATCCAGTCCTATGTTGAAGGACATTCTTTTGATTCCAATTTTGCTAGTATAAAAAAAAACTGCTAGGAACATTTATGGACAAGCTTTTGTGTGGACATGTTTTTATGTCTTATGAATTTATACCTAAGAGTAGAATTGCTGGAAGACATGTAAGTATATGTTTAACTTGAAAGAAACTGTCACACAGCTCGTCTACCAGTACTCAGTATGATCAGCCAGTATGATTTGCATTTTGGCTATTTTAGTGGGTATGAAATGGTCCCTGCATGGTTTTAATTTTCCCTGATGATGAATAATGATCAACAAAATCTCACGCATCTGTAGTTCATTCATAGATCTTCTTTCAGGATGTATTTGTTCACTTACTTTGTTTCTTTCGGGATGTGTATGTTCAAATCGCTCTTATTTTAAGTGAATTATTTATTATCTTACTGAGTCACAGAGTTCTTTGGATATGAGTACCGCTCTTCTATGTAATCTGCAGGAAGGAGCAACTTGACCTGTCCTAGTGATCAGAACTAGTGACCCTAATGAGCAGAAGCTGATTGTCCTCATTGGTCACATGGACATCTGAACACAGCCAACACTCTCTGCAATTAGTTCATGCTCTGTGCCTTGTTTCTAGGAGATCAGAGGTATGGTCTGGAAAACTTCTTCCCTATTCTTTTAAATCTGACATCTGAACATGGCAGGAAGGAAGAAAGGAAAGGCAAGAAAGAAACAAAGAGGATTCTCGGAAGTTATTAGCCACCTCCGACTCCCACCAGGACCTAGACAAGGCCATTATAGTCACACAAGTAATGAATGAAACATCCCTTGACCTGGCCCAACTTTCTGCCTTTTAAGTTTTACTGAGTCCATAGAAATGGAGTGTCTGTCCTAATATCCACTGACATCTAAGAAAGGAGATCATGCCTCATTTCTTCTTAATTATTTCCTCTCCCCGCCCCACTCCACAACCAGGTCTCATCTACCTCTCCCTAATCAAATAACAGGTGTAACAATCATAGACAGAAAACAGAAGTTTAAAGATACCACGGGCTGTGGGTCAGTAGTCAGGTTGGCTTATGCTTATCCGAGGAAACAGCTTTGGTGTCAAATAAATGAGGCTTCCCAGCTCAGAGCAGTGGGAGGATGGTCCTGTGGGATCTGGCTGAGGCTCACTGCACTCCACAGAACTGTAAAGGAGACTGGGCTGTAGAAACATCCGCCTCTGAAGAAGATTAACATTTTGGAGACCTCGATTTTGTTCTAATTAAATTAATCCCCTGGATCAGGTTCAGATGGGAAAGGGAAGGAGAAGAAAGACAGGTAGGGATGCTTTAAGACAGCTGGAAGCCACCAAGGGAGAGCATGGGGGTGGGGCACCTTCTCAGTTGAGTTGTGCTGGGTCTTTTCAGCTTTCTGGTTCAACACTATCCTAAGGTGCCAGGCAGAGAATATGAGGAGGAATGGGTCAGGAGGTCTTGATGTTAGCATTCAGGGAAATGAGAAGAAAGTGCCTCTTCACGGCCACTGTATCACACATCCACAGCCTCCTGGTTCCATGTCATTAAGTCCAAAGAGCCCAGTTGGCTTCCAGCAGGACTCTTGGTCCCCCTCCCTCCTGAAAACACCACTGCTCCTCTTGCAAAATGCACCTGAGCTGCAGAGCTCAGGGGTCAGGGAGAGGAAGTTACAGACAAGACAGGGCTGAGGTAGATTCTCTCTCTGTAGAATTCTCCATGTTGGTCATTAGAATATCTCTCTGTAGAACTGTCCCCACTGGTCACTCATCTTCCACTGAGCCTGAGGTGGCTTCCACCGAGCCACACATTCCAAAACTCTGCAGATAACAAGAGCTGCTTTTATTGCCTCACCATATGTTCTAGAAACCATGTGGACAGGCTTATCAGTTTACAGATCAGGAAACTGAGAACACCCAGAGATTATGTATTTTGCCCAAGATCACCAGCAAGAAGAATTAGGATCCAAATACATAGAGTGTAATAGTTAGCTGTTTCATTGCTGTGACCAAAATACCTGACAAGAACAACTTAGGAAAATGTTTATTTGGTTCATAGTTTCAGAGGTTCAGTCTAAAGTTGGCTGGCTCAAGGGGTGAGGCCCGTGCCGGGGCCAGCGAGGCCAGTATCAGAGCCTGCCGATGGGTGAGCCCAGTGCCGGGGCTGGTGAGGCCGGGATCGGAGCCCACCGTGAGGCAAGGCCGGTGCTGGGGCCTGGGAGCCAGGACCAGAGCCTGCCAAGGGGTGAAGCCAGTGTCAGGGCCAGGGAGGCCAGGATCGAAGCCTGCCATGAGGCAAGGCCAGTGCTGGGGCTTCTGAGGCTGGGATCAGAGCCGGCCAAGGAGTGAGGCTGGTGCTGAGGCCAGCAAGACTGGGATCAGAGCCTGCCATGAGGCAAGGCTGGGGCTGGGGTTTCAGAGGCAGGGATCAGAGCCTGCCGAGGGGTTAGGCTGGTGCCAGGGCCAACGAGGCCGGGATTGGAGCCTGCTTTGAGGCAAGGCTGGTGCTGGGGCCTTGGAGACCAGGATTGGAGTCTGCCAAGGGGTGAGGCCAGTGCCGGGGCCAGCAAGGCTGGGATCAGAGCCTGCTGTGAGGCAAGGCCGGTGCTGGGGCCTCCGAGGCCGGGATCGAAGCCTGCTGAGGGGTAAGGCTAGTGCTGGCAGTGAGATCAGGATTGGGGCCTGCTGTGAGGCAAGGCCGGTGCTGGAGCCTCGGAGGCTGGGATTAGAGCCTGTCGAGGGGTGAGGCCACTGCTGGGGCCAGCGAGGCCCGGATTGGGGCCTGCCATGAGGCATGGCCGGTGCTGGGGCCTCCAAGGCTGGACTTGGAGCCTGCCTTGTGGCAAGGCCAGTCCTGGGGCCAGCAAGGCCAGGATCAGTGCCTGCCATGTGGTGAGGCCATAGCTGGAGCCAAAGAGGCCAGGATAGGAGCTTGCCTTAAGGCCTGTGCTGGGGCCTCGGAGGCCAGGATGGAGCCTGCCATGAGGCAATGCCAGTACTAGAGCCAGCGAGGCTGGGATTAGTCTGCCAGGCGGCCAGGCCAGTGCCGGGGCCTTCAAGAGTGGGATCGGAACTTGCAATGGGTCATATACAGAGAAATATCACAGAAAACAAAACAAAACAAAAATCAGATGCTTTCCCTAATATGCAAAAACTAGGAAGAAATGGGTAATAGGAGGAAATCTGATTGAAGAAGGGGCCCTATGGAGGAGCAATTAAGGTGACCAATCAGAGAGGATGGGATGGGGGAGGATGGAATCTCTTTACAACACATGATGTACGTAAACAAATATATCAAAGTTAATCACTAAATCAAGTATGGGATTGAGGGAGGGGGAAGGATTGGGATAGGGATTGGATAAGGGCCAATTGGATGATGTGTGCTTGGAAATCCTCACAAGTCTTGTATTCCATTGTGATGTTTGACTACAATGCACCAATAAAAATATATTAAAAACAAACTAACTAAATAAATAAAGTTGGCTGGCTTCAAGGCAGAAACATCTTAGTGGCAGAGTATGAATAAAGCAAGAGGCTCATGGCAGCTAGAAGCAGGAAGTGAAAGTAAGAGTCCTGGGCCATATAGTCTCCATGGTCGTGCACGCCCCCAGTGACCCACATTCTCCAGTTATCACCTACCTGCCTATAATCACCACCAGTAAAAGTCCATTCAAATTATTAATCTATTAGTAGATTAATTCTCTGATGAGGTTAAAACCCTAATTCAATTATTTCACCTCTAAACAGTTCCTTGTTCGTTTGTTTGTTTGTTGTGGTACTGGGGATGGAACTCAGGGGCATTTTACCTGGGCATTTTACCCCCAGCCCTATTTTTTATTCTTTATTTTGAAACAGGGTCTCACTAAGTTGCAAAAGTTCTCACTAAGTAGCTGAGGATGGCTTGAGCCTATGATCCTTCTGTTTCAGCCTCCCAAGTGCTGGGATTACAAGCATGTGCCACCACGCCCAGGCAACCTCTGAACATTTCTGCATTGCTCACACAAGAGCTTTTCTCAGGGATATCCCGTATCCAAGCCATAACATGAGGTGTCAAGTTCAAAGGTCAAAAACCTAATCAATTGCTTGCTTGATTGCTTGCTTGCTTGCTGGATTGATTGAAAGAAAAAAAAATCTTTCTTTTTCCAGAAATAAACTAACATAGAACCAAAAAGATTTGAGGGAACTTCACAAGTCTGTACCAAAACAGGATAGAATAAACCTTGTAAAAAGGCACCTAGAAACAAGCAGCTAACCCAATTCCAGCTCCCTAATTTGAGAAATTCCTCAAGTGTCTCTGCTTCAAATTGAATAATTTTCCAATTTCCTCCTTAAGGTAATTTTTTAAACTACTGATTTTTATAGGCTTGAGCATGTGAAAAGCCTACTACTGTATGTCTTTTTAATTAGATCCTTTACATGATAATTAAAATCTTGCTCTGCATCATAGCTATTCTTAAACTCTGTAGTAATGCTCCTCTGGCTGGAAGTTGGCTGACCATCTGGAAGCAATAAAATATCTTAACCTTAAAATGCAAACTATCAGTTAGAGATACCACAAATTAGACCTACTCGTCATTGCCTTAATGGATAAATGCCGGGGTTCCATCCCTCATTCTGTCTCATCTGAAAACTCTGGGGTCTCACAGTTGGAACAAGGGCTTTTGAAAGTCAAATGGGCCTTGTTCCTTTCTCTTTGCAGAACAAACTATGACAAGGCCTCCCTTCCAATGACCCCAGAGCACACCATATTCCCGGAGGAAATTCTAAGGCTGTAAAAATTTATTGATTGTTTGAGGCTGGGAACCAAGACTGGGCTTGGAAGTAAAAAAGAAAAAGGAAAAGAATGAATGCTGGCTAGGAGCTTGGAAAAGATTAGAATACACAGAGAAGAGAGAACCCACAGGAAGCATTGGGAGAATGAATTATAGAAGAGAAACGGTGGGTCCAGAAAAAGGAGGGTGGGTGGAGAAGAAGGAAACCTTTGATAAGGTGGCCAAGAGTTCTTACAATGGGCTCAGCTTATGAATATTGTTCAACTAGAAGGCTGGTTGCAGGTGTTTTGGGTAATGGCTGTGACCCTGTGTCCACAGAGGTGTAATCAATTGAGTTAGTGGCTCAGAAAGGCATGTTTGTTCTACCCAAGGGGGGGCTATCTCTTCTACATAGGTAACCATTCCCTTTCAGAAGCCACACCGTCATTGTCATTGGTAGAAATAAAGACCACCCAAAGAAGAACAGGTAAAAACTCCTTATTCTGAGTTTGTTGCAACAAGGGAGTCGGACACCACTGCTTGCATTTGGCAGAGATTCAAAAGAGGGGCTGAGAGCGGGAGAGCTTTTGGATGGAAATGAGGGTATGTTTCGGGGGAGGCAGGAGGAAGGAAGCCCAGATGCAGGGTGTTTTATGTGATGGAGAAAGGAGCATATTTTGCTTGCTCTGGTTGGTCCTAAGTTGACAGTAGAGACAAAAGTTAGGGTTGCTGTTGGTTATAAATCAAGTCCTGGCCGTCTGGGGCCAATTGTTGTAAGGGTTATTGTTTGGCTTCCTGAACTAGTTATTAGTGACAGCAGCTGACTTCCTACCAGTCTGACTTATGGGTAGCAGGACTGAGCCTTGGGCTGGTTGCTATAGACAATGGGTTGGTTTTCTTGGTCCAGTTACTGCAGACAGTTCTGTTTTTATGCAAGAGCTTCCTATTTCCCATTTGTATACTCAGTGTCAAACACTTAATTTTATATGTTTTAAATGAAACAACATATTATTATTGTTAGTGTCATATGAAGTCAAATGTTATGTTACCATTTACATGAGTAAATGAGTCACTAGGATAGCATACTGTTTAGGAACATGATTTTGAGGTCAGACCCTATGATTCAATGTCCAGGTCTACTATTTATTGGCTGTGTGATCTTGGGCTAATTGCTTATCCTCTCTGGACCTCTGCTTCATGGCCTGTAAAGCAGAGATCAAGCTCATAGTTTATGGACTTAATTTGAGAATTTAATGAATTCATAGATAGATAGATATGTAAATCACTTAGATATGGTACATCATAGGCACTGTATAAATGCTTGCTTTTGGTAAAATAACAGCAAGATGCACCATCCCCCAAAGTTAAGATTTACCAAGGCATGGCTCCTAGGAATCTCCAATGCTATAACACATACACTTCAAGAACGGGAAAGATATATAGCACATGCCTGTAATCCCAGTTACTTAGGAGGCTGAGGCAGAAGATCAAGGCCAGCCTCAGCAAGGTACAAAGCCCCTGTCTCAAAATGAAAAGGGATGGGGGTGTAGCTCAGTGGTAGAACCTCCCTTATTTGATCCCCATTCCCTCAAAAATGAGGCCAAAATCCCATTAAATAGATTCAATAGCAAAAGTTTAAAATCTAATATAAGTGGCCTCCCACAAAGCTACTAATACATAAAAATATATGTTCTTTCTATAATGAGTTGTATCTGCAATACTCAAATCTGCAAGGTTTTTCTCCCTAAGCTAATCACGAGCCACACTTTTCATTCACATCCTTAGAAAGTGATTGATTGAGCACAAACCACGGGGGAGCAGCAGACCCGGTTATTCTTTTTTTTTTTAATGATTTTTAAATGTTATGAAATATAACACACCCTCGGAAATGTTTACAAATCAAAAAAAAGGGACAGCTCAAGGACTCAACACAAAGTAGCCACTGTTGTCACCAACGCCTAGGTCAAGAAATAGAACCTGAGCGCCCCACCGCCATCCTCTCTCCTCCCACCACCTCCCTCATTTCTGCAGTGTTAAAGATAAGCAAAGCCAAACTCTAGACAAAGTGATAAGGGCAGATTTTTTTTTTGTACTGGGGACTGAATTCAGGGGCATTCTACCTCTGAGCTACACTTCTGGCCCTTTTTAACCCATCTAGCTATCTAGCTAGATAGCTAGCTATGTAACCATCTAGCGATCTATTTTATTTTGGAACAGTTTGAAACGGAATCTTGCTAAGTTTCTGAGAGCCTCCCTAATTTCTGAGGCTGACCCTTGAAGCTGTGATCCTCCTGTCTCAGCCTCCCAAGTACTGGGATTCTAGGTGTGTGCTACCACTCCCCGCAGTAAAGCAGATTTTAATCAGCAATAATGATTGCGGTAGGGAAGGAGGCCCATCATACACGCACTGAATTCAACTTGGATTTGCAGAGGTGAGTGGGGAGTCTTAAAGGGAAAATGAGGGAGTAGGGGGCTCAGTAGAATCAGGGAAGTGAGTGCTTGCAAAGGGTTGGGCAGTGTCAATGAGATAGTCCAGTTGTGTCTGCTAGCTGGTGGTATTAAACTTAGGAGTCTATGCTCCCATAGAGCCTAGGAGGCAGAGGCTCTCTTCTGCCTGGTGTTAACATTTTTAAAGAAATGACTTTCAGATCCTTGAGAAAGGCACTCCTGAGTTGTAATGAGATACACAGCCCTCTGTATCCAGGCATTTGACCAAACGCAGATGGAAAATATGTGAAAGAACATTGCATCTGTATTGAACGTGTCCAGACTTCTTTTTCCGGTTGTTATTCCCTAAGCAATACAGTATAACAACTATTTACATAGCATTTACATTGTGTTAGATATTACACATAATCCAGAGATGATTTAAAGTCTAGGGAACGGTACATGGAGGTTAGAGGCAAATCTACGCCAGACATTGTCTAGAAAGGACTTGAACATCTGTGGTTTTTGGCATCTACGGGGGTCTTGGAACCAATCCTGTGCAGATACCAAGGAATGACTCCATATGTATCGGAAGGAACAGATAAAGGATTCACAAGCCCTTTTTAGTGAATACTTAAAGAATACGTGGTCTGTTTCCTATGGTCTGATGTTGGCCAGAACAAATGGTAGATCCACTTGGCACCAATTGAGTTTTCTTGAGCAGGTACTTTAAGGGGCCCTATAGCCATGCAAAGGATACAATGTGTGTGTGTGTGTGTGTGTGTGTGTGTGTGTGTGTGTGTGTGTGTGTTTTACTAGAGATTGAACCTAGAGGCATTCTAACTCCAAGCTACACCCCTAACTCTTTTTATTTGTTGTTTTGAAACAGAGTCTCCTGAGTTTTCTAAGATTCTTGCTAAATTGGGCTTGGGCCTGATCTTGGACATAGATCTTCCTGTCTCGGCCTCCCAAGTACTGAGATTGCAGGTTATACTACTGTATCTACCCAAGGGATACAGTCTCGAGCTGTTAGAAACTGTTACTGTTTAAGTCTTTTAGTGTGGAGGAATAAATCACTTACATCTAGACCAAGGTTAAGGCCTATTCAAAAAGAGAACTAAGAGTGATGATCAAAAGATGGAAATGACGCTGGGCACGGTGGCACACACTTGTAATCCCCGCGCTTGGGAGGCTGAGACAGGAGGATCGCGCAGGTTCGAAGCCAGCCTTGCTGGCTTAAGAGACCCTGTTTCCAAATAAAAATATAAAAAATAGGTGTCTGGGAGTGTAGCCTGGAGGTAGAAGGGTTTCCAGAAACCCCAGTACCACCACACACACAAAAAAAAGATGGAAATGTTCACATCACACTGTTACCAGGTGATGATTCCTTGTTCTTGCCTTCCCAAAAGAAAGATTTCAGAAGCTAGGTGTGGTGGCACACACCTGTAACCCTAGTACTTGGGAGGCTGAGACAGAAGGATCACAAGTTGAGGACAGCCTCAGCAAACAGAGGACTCTCATCAACTTAGTGAGACCCTGTTTCAAAATAAAAATAAAATAGGGCTGGGGTGTGGCTTGGATGTAGAATGCTTCTGAATTCAACCTCCAGTCACACACACACATACACACACACATACACACACATACATGTAGTATCTGGCCATGTTGGAAGTAGTTTATGGGTAGGTTTCTCCATCACCTAAGATAAAATGATTTTTCTTTACTCCTTGTGGATTGAGTCCTCTCCCTACAACCCCCTCATATCTGTCTAGCCACCTAAATAGCACTATACCCCACAACTCTGTGCAACTATTCTACATGAATCAACAGTTTAAAAAAATATACGCAGCCAGGCTTGGTGGCACACACATATAATCTCAGTACTTGGGAAACTAAGACAGGAGGATCCCAGGTCCAAGACCAGCCTCAACAATCTAGCAAGATCCTGTGCAACTTAGTGAGACCCTCAGAAACTTAGAGAGACCCTGTTTCAAAACATAAAAAATAAAGTTGTCTGGGGGTGTAGCTTGGAGGCAAAATACCACTTAATCCCCCACACCAAAAAGAAAAGACATAGAAATGCTAACTACCCTGATTTGATTGATCATCGTGATCGTCACAGATTATATACATGTAGCCAATTATCCTACCGTATCCCATAATTTTATTCAATTTAAATAATTAAAAATAAAAAGAGAAGATGCATGGGAGTTGCCCGGCGAACGTTTGGTCAAGTTGAGGATCTTTGCCATGATAAGATGTTCTTGGGTTTCCTTACAGCTTCACCACCTCACCCACACCCCTGACTTCTGTAGTTCTACTTTTCCCATTTGACTCCAGACAATTGGAATCGCATCTTACACTTGCTTTACTCTGGGCACCTCTTACCACGCTGTTCGTGAATTTGACGTGGTTGCGCTTAACACCAGTTTGTTAATTTTGCTGCTGTAGAGTAGTCTACTAAATAACTATGTCACAGTGACTTATGTATGGATCAGAGCTCTCTCTCTCTCTCTCTTTTTAGGACTAATATAAATCATGCTGCTGTGCATGTCTTTTGAGGCACACACATGGCCGCGTTTCTTTTCAGGATGTCTCCTAGCAGTGGAATTCCTGGATCACGCAGTAGGCATGTTTTTAACTTTAGTAGAAATAGCCAAAGGGTGTTGCCAAAGCTTAACTTCCCACCAGCAATACACGAGCGTTTGAATAGTTCCAAATCCCTGCCAGCCATTACAACTGTCAGAGTGTTCATTTATTAGCTTTTAACTCTTCAGATGGATTTTTCAGATTTATGGAAGGGTGGTTTTTGTTTGCATTTCTCTGATGACTGGTGACATCGGCACCTTTGCAGGTATTGATTGGGCATTTGAGTCTCTTCCTTTGTGAAGTGACTGTCTACATTTCATCTTGATGTTTCTGTTCATCATTTGCCATCTGGGTTGTAGGAGGTTTTTCTTACATAGTTTAGTTATGAGTCCTTTATTGGGGACATATGTTGGATGAGTAATAGTGTCAAGAGCATCCTTCTTCAAGTCTCTCAGCACACATGAGGATGTGTTTATGTTGGGTGGAACTGTTAAGAGAGAAAAAATTGGGGGTCATGAGATTTTTACTTGAACATGCAAAAAATAAGTATTCTGCAAAAGTGGTTCTTAACAATGCACACTGCTACTAACAGTATATAAGAATTTCCTTTTCTTCACATCTTTGCTAACAATCTTGTTGTTGTCAAACTATTTAAATTTTAGCTATGCTGATGGAATGTGTACTGGTGGAACTTTGTGGTTTAATCTGCATTTTCATGATTGCTAATGCAATTGAAAACCTTTTATATGATTACTGGAGGCTTAAATAGGCTGTCTTTTGAAGTATGTGTTCAAATCTCTTACCCAGCATTGCTCTTGTTCTCTGTCTCTTTTTTTTTTATTGATTTATAGAAGTTTACGTATTCTTTCACAAGAGCGTTTGATGGTCATGTGTATCATAACTATTTCTTTCCAGCCTATCGATTACCTTCTCATTCTTTGAATGCTGTGACTTCATTTCTTGAATAAAGTTCTTATTTTTAATGTCTAATCGCTTTCATCTTAGTGATTTTTGTGTCCTTTGTAAGAAATTTTCCCTACCCCGGGATCGGAACATTTTCTTCTGTATTATTCTTGCGAAGTTTTGTTGTTCTGCCGCTTGCATTTAATGCTACAATCATCTTGGAATTCAATTTCTTTTTTTACTTTTCCTTTTATTTGTTTGTATTTGTTGTTGTGTTGGCCATTCTGGTGACTGAACCAGGACTGTTGAGTGCTAGGCTGGCTCTCTACCACCGTGCTACATTCCCAGCCCCGTAGAAATGAATTTTATGTGTGATGTGATTGGCCTAGTCATGGTTCTGATAAGCTCCTCGGCCATTCGAGTCTAGACAGGCTTCTCACCCCACTGGGGCTCTGACGGCCCACTCTACACCACCCTGATTCGCACCGCAGCCACCAGGCTTGCGCTACCCCACCCAAGGACCTTAGGACTGCATTGCTTAGGAAGGCCAGGAGAGCAAAAAGAAGGAAAGAGTCAGGAGGAGAAGGGACGGAAAAGAAAAGGGAAAGGAAAAAGGAAGACAGAGGTTTTGTTTGAGTTTTTGTCCTTTATTTATTCATTTATTTGATTATTTAATTATTTATTTAGATAGTTGGGCTGGGAATTGAACCCAGGGCCTTACACATGGTAAGCAAGTGCTCTGCCATGGAGCTGCACTGCAGGCCTTTCTTAAATATTATTTTATTTTAAGACTGGGTCTCTCTCAATGAATGAGGCTGACCTTGAATTTGGCGATCTTCCTGCCTCAGCCTCCCAAGTAGCTAGGATTACAGGCGTGTGCAACCATACCTAGAAAGAGGGGTTTTGAATTTTAAACTGATCTTCTTAGGACACTTGCACTGTGAGTTTAATATGACATTTAAAATATAACATGGTAACTATATTATGCAAGTTAAGCTAATTCTAACCATAGAAAATCTTCTGACTTTTACAATATAACCAAGATCCAGGCAAAGCAGTACATATCTGTAATTCTAGTACCTGAGTGGCTGAGACACGAGGATTGAAGTTTCAAGTTCAGCCTCAGCAACTTAGGCAGACTGGTTTTAGTTTTGTTTTTTGCTGTACTAGGGATGGAACCCAGGGGCATTCTAACTCCAAGCTACACGCCCGGCCCTATTTTTTATTCTTTATTTTGAAACAGGGTCTTGCTGAGTTGCAGAGGGTCTCACCAAGTAGCTGAGGCTGGTCATGAACCATGATCCTCCTGTCTCAGCCTCCTGAATGCTGGGATTACAAGCAAAGCGCCACCAAGCCCGGCAGCCTGACCGTTTTGAAATAAAAAACAAAAGGGCCTGGGGGTGTAGCTCAGAGGTAGAATGCCCCTGGGTGCAATCCCCAGTACCAAATAAATTATTAACTAAGTAACATAAAATATAACCCTAGAGATAAGGACAGTGAAACTCATGACAATACTGAACAAATTAATAAGATGATTTTCGGCAGTGACCAACCCTTTTTGTACTTTTGGGGGGGAAGAAATCTCCTTTGAATTTTAAGCATTCAGTCCATTTCTAAGCTTCCTCAAAATTACTTGAAGTTGCTGGAATAAGTAGTTGTAAAGCATTACAGATCACTCAGGTCCTAACATAGGGTAACTAAGGTGTTGGGTACTTAACACCAATGCTAACTTCCAAGCTCCCGGCAGCAACAAGCACAGTAAGTCCAGCCCTCAGTGAGTTTAAATCTGATTTAGCACAGCCAGGACGAGAAAGGGATGTGAAAATAAGGACTATTCCTAGTAAGAAGACCACTAGGGTAACTCCTCCCAAAGCAGTACCTTTCCAGAGAAAGCAAGGGGTTTTTATTGGGGAAACTCATGCAAATTCATATTGAAGAGACCCCTCATCCCATGCTGAGGTGTTCACATTCCCAGCATGCTCAGCTTGAGGTCATTTATCTTCATACATCCCCTGTTTGAAAATGGCAGATGGAAACACCTCCTGGGGGTGGAGAATTTAGCATGATAATGAGATTATAATGAGCAAAGTTTACTCCCGGTCACCCAGCAGAGTAACTAGTGTGATTCAGTGATCTGGGCTGATGCCTTATGGTTTTCTCTGGAGGGCATTATCTGAAACAAACACAAAAGAACAACAAAAGGGAATAGCAATCATTTAGAGGGGCGATAGCTACCTCCTTCCTGAACCCTGCGAGTATAGGAGCTCGCCTCTAAAAGTTCCTCCTAGAAGCTAACACTATCTGGCAGGATCTCCCAGAGGTCATAGAGTGGAGTGGCTTAGAGACCAAAATAAGATGCTTAAAATATGCAGAAAGAAGCCAGTAAAAAGGAGATGGGATGGAGCAAGCAGAAAGAAAGAAGACACAACCTTGATTCCAGTTATTGCATTTGTATTCTCTCTCCCTTCTCTCACCCCTTCCTTTCCCTGTTGAGGGTGCGCTCCTGACCACCCAGGTTGAGGCTCACACTTGGAAACAAAGGGACAGAAGGAGCCTGGAGCCAGCAAAACACATCTACCTGTGAGAAGAACTCAGATGCAAGGCCGGCTATTCACCACGGAGGCAACAATTAGGCCGATGAGCATCTCTTGGGCAGAACAATGTGGGCCAGAAAGAGACCCAAATAGGGGTGCCAAGGGGTAGCTAATTTGGATTAGACATATCTGTCATCCTGGTGGGAGTGGGGGGAATAATGTGTCCTGAGGATTTTTTCATTCCTTTCTATCCATAAGTAATATTCTTCTCTCTTCTATCCTTTATATTATAAAAAATGTCTTTAAGAGTTACTCACTTTACTGTTATTGAAATTTGACACTTTATAAATTCTGCTGATACCTAATTATTTAATAGATTACTCATTAGGTACATTTAACATAGCTTACATTTTTTTGTGTGTGTGGTACTGGGGTTCCTGGAAGCCCTTCTACCTCCGGGCTACACTCCCAGACCTATTCTATACTTTTTATTTGGAATAAATAAAAAGTCTGGCTTCGAACCTGTGCGATCCTCCTGTCTCCGCCTCCCAAGTGCGGGGATTACATGCGTGTGCCACCACGCCCGGCCATATCTTACATTTTTAATCCATCCCATTAATTTCTTTTTCTTTGTAAGTAGAATATAATATTCTCTAATTTAAGACAGTGACTATGTTGAGGATTTCCTCCACAGAACTCCCCTTTAAAGGTTGTGTATAATGAGTTTCCATGGACATTTTGGTTTTATTTTTATTGTTGGTGCTGCTGAGGATTGAACCCAGGGCCTCCTGAATACTAAGTACCTACTCTACCACTGAGCTGTATCCTCAACCCCTTCCGTGAACTCTTTAGCATTACTGTAATATGAGTCCCTTCCAAGGCTCACTGATACGTGGCTAGAAGGTCATCTGTTTATTCTGAAAAGTTAACTGTGAGGATTGTTCATCTGCTTAGAGCTACCACAGACAACTTACTGCACCTGACTGAGGCAGAAGGAAATACCGCACACACCTGGTGGTACAGGCACACACAGCAGTACAATTCATACTTCAGAAAAAGCTCTGCTCATTGCAGGGTTTTGTGTTCTCCAAACCACAGGAGGAAAGAGGCAATATTGGATAGTCAGCTGAGTGGGCACAGAATGAGCCAGACCCCAGAGCTCTCGCCGTAACCAAAAGAAGCAGGTAGTCAACTTTCAATGTCCAGTCAACCTTGCATTCCTGATACGATAGCACCACAATCAACAATATAAAAGTATACATTTTATACTTTGATATAAAATATATAAAAAATATATGAAAATATAAAACGCTATTTTATTATTTTGGAATAAACAGAGTAGAATGGAGCTTATGGTATCTCTTTTATATTATGTATTTATGTACTGATCCAACAATATATTTTATATATAGATGGATTTGGTTTGTTAATATTCTGAGGAGGATTTTGTGTTTATGGTCATGAGTAAGAAAGGCCTGTAATTTTTTTTTAACCATAATGTCTTGTCAGTCAGACTGTTTTAAAAGCTTAATTGATAAATAATTTGTGTACTATAAGATTTAGCTACTATAAGTGTAAATTTCCATGATAATTAATGAGCGAGTGCATTTTTATATGTCACCACAATACAGCTTCATCATTTCCATCATCTCCAAAATTTTCATAGCACACATTTGCAGCCAAGTTTTACTCCCATTCCCAGACCCAGAAAAATCACTAGCTGATCCCCTAAGTCTAGAGATTTGCCTTTTCTGTATGCTTTTTAATCATGGCTTTGCAATGTAGTTTTATGCATATAGTTTTATGTGTCTGGTTCCTCTCCTTAGCATGACATTTTTGAGGTGTAACCATGTTGTAACGTGTATGACTCATTGGTTCATTCCATTGTCTAATAACATTCTACTGTGTGCAAACATCACATTCTGCCCATCTGTTTACTGGTTGATAAATATTTGAGATATTTATAGTTTTTAGTTATGAATAATACTGTTAAAAAAATCCACATTTGTGTGGAAATATGTCTTCACTTCTTTTCATAGATCCTAAGCATGAAATTGTTGGGTCATTTTGTAAATATGAATACGAATTTAAGAAATTTAAGGGACTTCCGGGAAGATGGCGACCGAGAAAAGCGGGGCTTAAGAGCCCCGCTAACAACCAATCTCCATTACCACAAAACCAGCGCCTTTCATAGCCAGAAAACACCATCACCAGAAAAACAAAAAAAAACCACCAGACTCCAGAGAGAAAGCGGACTGAGAACAGAGCTCAGGGCCACAGAGGAGACACACGTGCCCGAGGACGTGGCAGCAGTGCCATACTGCCGGCGGCAGCTGCAAACTCAAAGGACGGCTACAGCAAGCCGAGGTGAGCCACTGCGGAACAGCCAGGCGGGATTTCTCCACGCAGAGAGCGTATAAAGCTCCCAGTGGCCGAACTCAGCACACGCTGCAGGGATTCAGAGTGGAAATCAAAACCAGAGAAGAAAAAATACGCCAGCCTCACGGCCGAGGGCGTGGCAGAGGCGCCATATTGCCACCGGCGGCGGCAGCAGCAGTGAATTCACCGAGTCCAGTACAGCTACATCTGTGTACTCAAGAACAGTGAGTCAAATTGCGGGCCACAGAGGAGAAATCCCAGTACTGTACCTCCTGGGACTTGACCCAGTGAGGGAGTGGTGGTGGCAGAGATATTACACCATAGGAGAACGTGCAACCTGGCACCCCCCATAGTTTAAAGCAGCCTCTATCGACTCCCTGGGTTGGAGACTCTGTGATACAACCCAGTAAAGGAGTAGTGGGGTCTGAGATAATACAGACTCGAGAACCAGAGCACCTTAAGTGAAGCCATAGTGACCTAAGGGAAGAACCCAGAGAAGGCACAAACCTCCGAAATCATGGGAAAGAGGAATAACACTGGAGTAATGAATGCGCACAACCCCACAACATCAGAACCCGATAAAACAGAAAATCAGAGATTTCTAGAAGATCAAATCAGGAAAATAACTGTAGAAATAATAGAGGTGCTTCGAAAAGAACTCAGAGAGATCCAAAAAGAGATAAAGGATGCAATTAATGAAGTAAAGGCCTCAATTCAAAGCACAAACAACCGATTAGAACACATGGAGAACAGAATCTCGCTCTTAGAAGATGAGCAATCCAAAAATGAACGCATAGTTTCTAATCTAGAAAAAAATATCCAACAGCAGGAATCTGACATGGAAGAAATATGGGCCCATCTTAAGAGAGCTAACCTAAGAATAATTGGAATAGAGGAGGGAAAAGAAAGTGAAACCAAAGGGATCAACAATCTCTTCAAGGAAGTAATAGCAGAAAATTTTCCAAATATAGAGCAAGAGGTTGATACACAGATCCAGGAAACTTATAGAACTCCCTTTAGACAGGATCGGAGAAGAGGATCCCCACGCCACATAATTGTCAAAATGACCAATGTGGAAGCCAAGCAGAGAATCTTAAAGGCAACAAAAACAAAGGGCCAAGTGACATTCAGAGGCAAACCAATTAGAATCACTCCAGACTTCCCAAACCAAGTCATGAGAGCCAGAAGGGCTTGGAGTAACATATTCCAAACTCTGAAAGAAAACAACTTCCAGCCAAAAATTTCCTATCCAGCAAAACTTTCTATCAAATTAGATGGAGAAATAAGAAGCTTCCATGACAAACAGAAACTGAAGGAATTTATGTCTTCAAAACCAGCACTAGAGAAAATACTCAAAGAGATTAACTACAAAGAAGAAATAGGTAACACTCACCAGAACCAGAGAAACAAGATTTTCCATCCAACAGACAACTAAGATTGGTTATCTGTGGAGATTCATTATTTTTGTTAGTCTTTACCTATCTCTAAATTGTATTGTTTGCCTTTATTGTTGTTAATTTTTAGGATTTCTAGTTGGAATATTAATATACCTTCAGATATAGCATTTGGAAGTATTTTATCCAATTCTATTAGTAACTTTTAACTCTGTTTACATTGTCTTTGGATATACAATATTTTTTTTTTAGGGAGTTTGTATATTCTTCTGTTGCCTGTGCCATTGAAATCATAACCAAGAAATCACTGCCAATTTCAATGTTGTGAGGTTTTATGACCCAGATTTTCTTCTAAAAGTTTATAGTCTTAAGATTTATATTTAGGTCTTTTATCTATTTTGAGTTAATACTTGTATGTGGGATTAGGTAAGGGTCCAATTTTATTCTTTTCCATGTAATTATTATTTTTCAACAATATTTAGTTAAAAGATTATTATTTCCACCACCAAATGTTCGTGGAAACCTTGTCAAAAATAACTTGACAATATAGGGAAGAATTTAGCTCTAGGCTTGTATTTAACTCCAATGGTTTATATATCTGCCTTTAGAACAGTATTACACTGTTTCAATTATTGTAGCTTTATATGGTTTGAAATCAGAAAATATATATCTGCTAGTTTTGTTCTTTTTCAAGATCGTTTTGGGTATCTAGAATTCATATTCCATATTAGGATAGATTTTTTTCTGAAAAATAAATATATGAATATATGATAGTTTCACCTAAAAAAACAGAAAAAAATATGCTCTGGTAAGAAAGAAAGCAAAAAGAAATATTGAAATGTTATCTTTAAGTTATCAAAAGCTTGGTATCAGACAAATGAAACTGTTATGTGAGATTAACATTTTTAATTTTGGATAAATTGCTATAATACTAGATGTCAACCACTAAGCCAAGCATGGGAAGGAGGGATGGGGAGGGAATGGGGTGGGGATCGGGTGGGGGCTGACTGGGCGATGTGTGCATGTATGTCTACAAAAGTTTGTATCCCACTATGATGTATGAATACAGTGCACCAATAAAATAAAATAAAATAAAATAAAATAAAATAAAAAAGAAATTTAAGAAAGCGCAAGTTGTTTTCAAAATCTGCTGTGCTTTACGGCATCACATTCCTACTTACAATATATATGGTTTCCAGTTTCTCCACATGTTCATCAGCGCTTGGCAATGTCAGTGCTTTGTATGTAACCATTCTAGTGGGTGTGCAATGGTTTTGATTTGCATTTACCTAATGATTAATGACATTGAGTAACTTTCCATGTATTTATTAACCAATTATTTAGTTTTTTGGCAAAATATCTATGCAAATATTTGGGGCTATCTTTTTTTTGGTACTGGGGCTTGAACCCAAAGCCATTCTACCTCTGAAGTATTAATGATGTTGAGTATCTTTCCATGTATTTATTAACCAATTATTTAGCTTTTTTGGAAAAATAACTCTTCAAATATTTTGGGTTTTTTTTTTTTGTACTAGGGCTTGAACCCAGGGCCATTCTACCTCTAACCACATACAACCCCCTCAGCCTTTTTTTATTCTTTTTTAATTTTTAAACAAGGTCTTACTAAGTTTCTGAGGGTTTTGCTAACTGTTTTGAATTCTTGTCAAAAGTAGTCAATCAATCATAAATGTTAGGTTGTATTTCTAGACATTTCATTCTGATATATATATATATATATATATATATATATATATATATATATATATATGTGTGTGTGTGTGTGTGTGTGTGTGTGTCTGTGTGTGTGTGTGTCTGTGTGTGTGTGTGTGTGTATAAGTGTATAAGGATATATACGTATATGTATATATCCTTATGCTATTACCACACTGTCTTCAATACTTGATAATGTTTTGAAATCAGTTGCAGAAAGTTTCCAAGTTTTCCTTTCCTTGCTTAAAATTCTCTTGGCTATTCTAAGTTCTTTCACAGTTCCATAAAAATTTTAAGATTAGCTCATTAATTTCTCCCCCCCAAAAGAGTTTTTTTGGATTTTGGAAAACATTGCATTGAATCTACAGAGCTTATTTGGGAGAAATGCCATCTTAACAATATTGGGCTCCTGGTACATGAATGTGGAATGTCTCTTCACCTATTTAGAGTTTGTTGAGATTATTTGGTGTATAATATTTTGCATGAAATTTCAGAAGGTTTTAAACCATTGTTTTCTTGACATTTTTATTTATTTGTTTGTCTTGGTATTCCTTCCCCTTTTCTGTTCTGCTTTGATTGATGGCTTTCCACAGGTCTCTGAAGCACTGTGCACTTTCTTTCTTCCCTCTGTCTTTCAGATCAGATAATTTCTACCAGTCTATCTTCCACTTCACTGACTTTTTTATTCTACACATTCACGTTTCATCTGCCTTTGGTTCTTGTAATGAATTTTTCATTCAGTACTACTCAGCTCCAGAATTTTCACATCATTAACCTGTTTTGTTTCATGTTATTTATTTTGTTATGACTTTTTGTTGATATTTTCTTTGATGAGAAATTATATTATTATACTTTCCTGTTTTTGTTTTGGTTTGGTTTTTGGCACAAAGGATGAAACTCAGGGGCTTTCTATTTCTGAGATACATACCCAGGCCTTTTTTTTTCCCCCCTCGAAACAAAAACAGTGTCTTGCTAAGTTGCTGAAGGCCTCACTAAGTTGCTGAGGCAGGCCTTGTACCTGTGATTGCCTCCCAAGTACTGAGATTACAGGCATGCACCACCACGCTTGGCTCCTTTAATCTTTAAACAAGATTTCTATTGCTTTCAAATCTTTGCAATTAATACCAGTATCTGAAATTAGCAGAGACAATTTCTATTGACTACTTTGTTTACTGGGTATCAGTCCTATTTTCTTGTATCTTTGCATGCTTTTTGTTTTTGTTGTTGAAAACTAAATATTTTAGGTAACATGCTGTAGGAACTCTGGCTTCTGATTCCCTCTGGGATCATTGCCGTTACTGGTTTTGTTTGTTTCCTCAGTGCTTTGCTGGCTTAGTTCTGTAGAGTCCTTTTCCCCCACAGCGTGGAGCTGCTGGTGTGTCTGCTCAGTGTGTTATGCTTTTGTTTGTTTGTATTTATATTTAAGCTTGCTTTTCTAAGATTTGACCTTCAGTCAGCATAGTTTAGTGGTCAGCCAATGATTAGTCAGATTGTGCTAAAATAAACCTTTTAGTGTTTACCCATACATTTGTATATAGTTTGGGAAACACATTCAAAGTTCAGGAGAGTTAAAATTCAGCTCCAGCCAAAGCCAGCTTCATGGGTATGGGATCTGTGCTGTCATACAGGGTGACCTGAAATGCTTATATAGTTTTTGGGGGCATTGTTTGTTATTTATTTTTAACAGAGAGTCCTGCGTTTTCGTTTGGCCATAGGTCCTACATATTGTATAGCTGGTCCTGGCTCAGTTTTGTATTTCTTTCCTTTCCTTTCTTTTCTTTTCTTTTCTTTTCTTTTCTTTTCTTTTCTTTTCTTTCTTTCTTTCTTTCTTTCTTTCTTCCTTTCTTTCTTTCGTCTTTCTTCTCTTTCTTTTATAATGGTGCTGGGAATTGGACACAGAGGCATTCTACTCCAAGCACATACCCAGCCCTATTTTATTTTTAATTTGGAAACAGGGCCTTGCTAAGTTGGAACTGGCATTGAACCTGTGATCCTCCTATCTCAGCTTCCCAAGTACTGGGATCACATGTGTATGCCACCATGCCCGGCTCAAGTTTGTACTTCCTACTGGATCTTTTATACTCCCTCTGCTTGCAGGTGGTAGAGTTTGTGGCTCTCTCCCACGTATATGAGCAACACTGAGCGTGTGTCTAAGGGATTTTCAGGAGCATAGCAAGGCCCAGTGGAGCCATTTGCCAGTACTAAAAAGGAACCTTGCTGATTCCTACTCACCCAGGAGGGGTTCTCTTCTCTAGAATTTAGTCCTTTCGACTCATTTGTGTCTAAATTTCTATAAAGCCTTTAAAAATATGTTAAATTTCACTTTATCCGGTTATTTTTTAATCATGATGCCAGGAGCAATAATCTACCATGCCCTTCTACATACTAAATGTTATGGTTTGCATTTAGAATGTTCTCCTATACCTCATGAAGACAAGGTAGACATGTTGGAGGCAGGGCTCATTTACTGTCCTCAGGGGCATGGCTTGGGATTTTATATAATCCTCTCTCTCCTCTCTCCTCTCTCCTCTCTCCTCTCTCCCCTCTCCCCTCTCCCCTCTCCCCTCTCCCCTCTCTCCTCTCTCCTCTCTCCTCTCTCCTCTCTCCTCTCTCCTCTCTCCTCTCTCCTCTCTCCTCTCTCCTCTCTCCTCTCTCCTCTCTCCTCTCTCCTCTCTCCTCTCTCCTCTCTCCTCTCTCCTCTCTCCTCTCTCCTCTCTCCTCTCTCCTCTCTTCTCTCTCTCTCTCTCTCTCTCTCTCTCTCTCTCTCTCTCTCTTCCATCCTCTGTGATGAGAGAACATCGCCCTTGTACTTTTCTCTCTCTCTCTCTGCCTCCTGTTCCATGACTTGAGCTCTACAAATTTCATCTGGCCTAACATGGACTAAACCCCTGAAATCTACAGAACTGTGAGCAAATAAATCTCTTTCCTCTAAGCTGTGATCAAGTTTTTTGGGTCACAGCAGTAAGAATGCTGACTGAAGCACTAAGTATGGGGAACTCAATGTTAATGGCGTAAAGGTATTGAATTTTTGCTATATTCTGTTTAAATTATTTTAAACACCTATTTGGGTTTTATCGTTTAAGAGCTGTAAGCATAAGGAATTTATATCTTGTTTAGTATTTGTGTATGTTTCAATAACAAATGAAAAATAATGTGAGTCAGTGCTGGAGGTATGTGAGAGCCTCCCCCAAAGCCCTTAAAGAAGATACTTAGCAGCCAGGAGTGGTGGCACACACTTGTAACCCCAGCATTTGGGAGCCTAAGACCAGAGGATCATGGTTCATGGACAGCCTCAGCTACTTAGTGTGGCCCTCTGCAACTCAGTGAGACCCGGTTTCAAAATAAAGATAGGGTAGGGGGGTAGGGGGTGTAACTTGGAGGTCGAATGCCCCTGGGTTCCATCCTCAGACCCGCAAAAAAAAAAACAAAAAAAAAACAAAAAAAAAACTTACCACCATACTGGGTGTGGTGGTTCACACCTATAACATCAGAACTTGGAAGATTGAGACAGGAAGATCACAGGTTTGAGGCAAGTCTCAACAACTTAGCAATAATTGTTTCAAAATATATTTTTTATAAGGCTGGGGGTATAGCTCAGAGGTAGAATGCCCCTGGGTGGTCCAATCAGTCCAATCCTCAACAACAACAACAACATACACACACACACACACACACACACACACACACACACCAGTCCAATCCTCAACAACAACAACAACACACACACACACACACACACACGATGTTCTTTACTTAAAATTGAAAAATACTATACTACACTAAATTGTATCTCTAGTTAAAGAATTGTTTGCATGTGATTATATAATGACATTGGTGCTGGCACACTGGCAAGTTACTACATCTGACTTAGAGCTGAAATCAAATAGTGGAAAAAGGAAGCCACCAACTAAAGACAAAGACATTTTAGTGTGTGTGTGTGTGTGTGTGTGTGTGTGTGTGTGTGGTACTCGGGATTGAAACCAGGAGCATTTTACCTCTGAGATATCTCCCCCATCTCCATTTTTTACTTTTTGATTTGAAACAGGTTCTTTCTAAGGTGGCTGGGACTATCCAAGAACCTGCAATCCTCCTGGCCTAGCCTCTCAAGTATTGAGAGGCATGTGCCACCATGCCCAGTGCGTTTTAATATATTTCTAGAAGATAATTCTTAATGAATTCATAAAAATGCAACTCAAAGATTATTATAAGAGTTGATGGCAGGAGAGAAATTCTCTGGACCTGCCGATCTATCAAGGGTAGAAGGCCCTCAGGTGGAGTCATCTTTTAGCTCTAAGAAATAAAAGCATCGTTACTTGGGGCACTATACAAACTTCCTGGCTCCTCCTAATAGGGGGAACACAAATGAGAGGATTCAGTTCTGTCAGGTGCCCCAATCCTCATTATGGAACACGTAGAACTAATCTACAAATCCTCACTGTTTACAGTTTACATCCTCAAGTTTCTGTCTTTTTTTTTTTATTTACAAGTTTTTTAACTGGATGCATTGAATTTTTGTCAACCTAAATAATAATTAGACAGATCTTCTCCAAAGAACAATTATATTTATTTAGAAATAGCAGAGCATTTAAGGGAGAAGTTTGCATAAGCTACTTGGATACAGAGTCCATTGGTCTAGAAGACTTGAGGCAAGACATTGCAGTAGCATGTATGTTGTTGGAGGTAACACCGCCAGGTTCTGTCCAGAGCATCTTACTGAATTATTACAGTATTTTTGTTTTTGTATTGAGATTAAACCCAGGGGCATTTTACCTTTTAGCTACACCCTACACCTCTCTCTCTCTCTCTCTCTCTCTCTCTCTCTCTCTCTCTCTCTCTCTGTGTGTGTGTGTGTGTGTGTGTGTGTGTGTGTGTGTGTGTGTGTGTAAACAGGGTCTTGCTAAGTTCCTGGCCTTGAACCTGTGATTCTCTTGTCTCAGCCTCCTAAGTACCAAGATTACAGGTGTACCCCACCATGCTCAGTTAAATCAGTGAAGTATTAAATATGTTAAAGATTAACTTTATTGCACAAATCCGCAGGCCTATGCATGAGGTACGCTAAGCATGAGATGAATATGGGATGAGACGGCCTCTCGTTTGAGCCTTTAAAAAGTCCTTGAGAAAGTGCTTATCTCAGACGGGCAGGCAGAAGCCCTCCCTCTTCAGAGCTTCCAGGCTCCAGTTTTGTCTGGGTCTGCCAAGATTTCATCATGGGATCAGCAACTTTTACAAGGTTGAGCAGTTGAGAGAAGCACACAGAAGTTTCCTCCAGCTGAGCCCTCTCAAGATGGACTTAGATCCTACTAACAAAGGAAGTAGGTCACAGAGTGACATTCTCTCTACCTCTCTTTCTCCCTCCAGAACCTGCCTCCAGTTTCCCCTGCCTTCCTCATAGACCACTCTTGCCCCAGAGCTGTCCAAGACAGAATCTCAAACCTCTCTAGATTACCTTTTCTCACCTTTCCTATTGCTCTCCACCCCAATATCAAATCCATCAAAAGTTCGGCCAGTTTTATTTCCAAAATCCATAAAATTGGCTTCTTCCTCTCTATCCCTACCATCAACATCATCCCTCACCTGGGTAATTGCATCTCCAGTCTGACTGCTCCCTTTTCTTCTCCCTCATGGCCCGATAGTCCTTTATTTTTTTCATGTACATCCACCTTGATCTTTGTAAGAGACAAAATTGAACATATCTGGCTCTTATTTAATAGCCGCTCTTAGTTCTCCAACCCCTTAGAATAAAGACCAAATGCTGCCACTTGACCCTCTCTGTTAGTCAGCTTTGAGTCTCTGTGACCCAAATACCTGACGTGAACAACTTAGAGGAGGAGAAGTTTTATTCAGAGGCTCAGTCAATGGTCGGCTGGCTCCAAGGCAGAAATATCCTGGTGACAGGATGTGGCAGAGGAAAACTCAACTCATAATAGCTGGGAAGAAGAGAGAGTAAGAGGAAAAGACCAGGGACAGATCTGGCCCCCAAGGCTACACCTCCAGTGACCTGCTGCCTCTAGCCACACCCCATTCGCCTCCAATGATCATCCAGTAAATCCTTCAAATTATTATTATTATTATTATTATTATTATTATTATTATTCTGTATTGGGGATGGAACCCACAGGCATTCTACCTCTGAGCTACACCCCCCAGCCTGATTTTTTATTCTTTATTTTGAAACAGGGCCTCACTGAGTTGCAAAGGGCCTCACAAAGTAACCGAGGCTGTTCACAAACCGCAGTCCTCCCGTCTCAGCCTCCTGAATGCTGAGATTACGAGCATGTGCCGCCACACCCGCTTCCTTCAAATGATTAATCAATCCACTAGTGTATTAGCCTACTGACAAAGTTAGAGCCCTTTCACCTCTGAACACTGCATCGCCAATACATGAATGTCTGGGGGACACTCCAGATCTAAATCATATACACCCCCCAGTCCTCTCCGATGGACCCTTGAGGTTCAGATCCCATGTCACTCTTCAGTAATGCAGAGCTACTGCTGTCCCCAAACTCTGCGTGTTTCTTCTTGCCTTTGTCCCTTGGCTTAGACAGCCTTGCTCCCAGATACGCCCTCCCCTGCCCTCCTTCAGCATCTATTGTTTAAGGCTCAGTCTGAGCGACACCCCACTCAGAAAGCGATTCTGAACCAGCCTGCACTCGACCCTGCCCCTCCTCCCTGCTCCTCGACGTGCAGAACAGCCCCGCGTGATGACCACTGACAAAGCGTCAGTCTCTTCCACTAAACTGTGAGCTCCCAGAACATTAGACGCAATCGGCCATTTGTGTAGCGCCTCCCTGTTCTTGGCTAGCATGGGGCTGGCGCTTCAGTAGGTCCTTGGTCAACTAAATGGCTCCCCAAAGTGACTCATTATCAGAAATATAGAGAAAGCCTTTTTTTAAAGTTTCTCTATTTTGTAAGCCATTTTAAAAATTTCATAAATGTGTAGTTATACTTAATATTTATTTTAATTTTATTGTATTAAAATTACATGCACATACACCTTAAAAGTCAAATGGTACTAAAAAAAATGATATAGCTATCTGCCTACAACATTATCACTCCCTCCGCACTCTTCCCATAGAAGATATTACTTTTATTTGATTAATAAATATTAGATATATTCATTTTCTCTTATGACATAATATATAATATATCCTTACGATATCTCCTATTAGCCAGATGTTGGATCTTTAACATTTATCATTTGTTTCCCTTTTTTTTTTCCTTTTTCTTTTTTTGTGTGTGTTTGTGTGTGTATATGTTTGCTGGGATTGACCCCAAAGGCATTCTACTTCTAAGCTATACCCCCAGACGTATATTTTTTATTTGGAAATGGGGCTTTGCTAAGTCACTGAGGCTGGCTTTAAGCCTATGATCCTTCTGTCTTGCCTCTGAAGTACTGGGATTACAGGCCAGCGCGCCATGCTCAGCTGTTTTTGTTGTTGTTTTGGTTTGTGTGTTTGTTTACTTGCTTGTTGTTGCGTGTGGGGAATCAAAGCCTGGGCCTCACACATGAGCTCTCTGCTCCTGAGCTACACCCGGCCCTCTTTTTTTTCTTTTCTTTTTGAAATTCTCTTCTCTGCATGTTTGTCTGTCCTTTTCCTCTGCCCTTTGGGCGATGTTTCCCATCGGCGTCTCCCAAACACACAACTGGATTTTCCATTTCTCCTCTCATGGACCTTTCTTCTACAGCTCCACTTTAATTCTCTGATTTTTTTTTTACTTTCTGTTTCTTTTTCACAGCTCTGCTATTTCCCATAACTTTTCTAAAAGCATGAATGATAAATTTATTTAAGGTATTCGTCTCCCTGCCCGGGCTATTCAGCTTCACGTTGCTTCTGTTTATCTGCCGTTGTGGTGTCCATATTGCCTGGTAGGGGCTTTCCTCAGGAAAGCTTATGGCTTCCACAAACTGGAAGCTCTCAGTAATTGGGCAGGCCTTGGTGGCTTTGACTGTGAGCTCATCTGGTGGGTTATTTGTGGATGATATCCCTAATGTGAGTATCCATAAATCTTTCCTCTTGATCTAGCCATATTTATCATAGGATACATATAGCCATTTAAAATATCCTATTTGGATGGTAATATCTGGCTTAAAGCATTTGGGGGAATTCTAGAAGTCTCAGAATTCATAATCCAGTATATTATTACTGAATCTCACATCACTGACATTGGTGGGCCCCAACCTCACTCCAAGAATAAATCTCCAATCTTTGGCCAGGATGAAGAAGAAGCAGACAAATGGGGGCCTTGAATCAGAGAACTCTCTTTCTAGCTACTGTCTTTACCCTACATCTAGAGATGTTACTTATATGTCTCTTTAGGATTTTGCACTATATATTAGAATGGTTTTCAGCTCTAGGCATTGGCAGAACTGAGCTTTATTGGGTCTCTGTATGAGTCAGTTTTCTGTTGCCATAATTAAATACCTGAGGCTTGGAACCTTATAAAGAAAAGAGGTTTTAGTCAATAGTTCTGAAGGCTTAAGAACATGGTCCTGGCATCACGTTGGCTCTGGTGAGAGTGTGTGTGTGGGGTGGGGGAGGAGAGAGTTCAGTCTTGTTCTTTTTATAACAACCTTCTTATGAGAATTAACCAGGATCCCATGAGAAATACAGTAGTTCTTTCAGAGGGCAGTGCCACCAATGACCCAATTAACTTGCACCATGTCTTAAAGGTTACACTGTCTCTCATGTCACCATACTGAAGACCAAGCCTTCAACATATGAGCCTTTGGTGGACACAGGCCACCTCCAAACCATACCAATATCCTAAGTCAATCAACACACCTATGTCTGTTTCTGTCTTCTAAAACTGCATTGCTGTCTTGTATTTTCCTCATATTTGTGTGTATTATATATTTAATATATACATCTATATTAATCTCTTTTATATAGTCAGTGTGTTTTAGGAAAGAAATTAAAATAAATGTGTAGCTGGGCTTGGTGGCACACGCTTGTAATCCCCGTGCTTGGGAGGCGGAGACAGGAGGATCGCGCAGGTTTAAAGCCAGCCTCGCTGGCTTAAGAGACCCTGTTTCCAAATAAAAAGTATAAAATAGGTCTGGGAGTATAGCCCAGAGGTAGAAGGGTTCCATCCCCAGCACCACCAAAAAAAGTAAATAAATTTTAAAAATAAATGTGTACATTTGATCCACATTTTAACCCAGGAATCCTGAAGTGTTTTGTAAAACGCATTTTTCCCAGACTCCATGGCATAAGGTCTACTTGTAGTTCTAAAGTACATCTTATTGTTCGGTATTTTTTAAATGTTCTCTGTGGACAAATGCTTGGAGACCAGAGCACCAAACTCCCCCTGTCTGGTCTTCATGAAAGTGAAACCCTGTCTAATGGAAACTCTCAACTTCCCAATGGAAGAGTGCTTAGATAATGCTTTAGATAGGCACTGGCTTTCCCCCTGCTGAGTGTGTGTGTGTGTGTGTGTGTGTGTGTGTGTGTGTGTTTCTTAGCCAAGGTTACAATTTTGTAGCAAAACATAAACTCTGACACTGATGGGAAATTCAGCCTTGCGAGGATACAGTTCTTGTCCCAATCAGGGAGGGGGCTGACTCAAATGTGTATGCGTGTGCGTGTGCATGTGCGTGTGTGTGTGTGTGTGTGTGTGTGTGTGTGTGTGTGTATTTTACTGGGGCTTAAACTCAGAGGCACCCTACCGCAGAGCTTCCCCTGCCCCTTTTGATTTTTTTTTTCAAAACAGGCATTCACTAAGTTACCATGTGCTGTCCTCAAACCTGCAATCCTCCTGTCTCAGCCTCCCAAGTACTGGAATTACAGGTGTTGCACCACTGTGCTCAAAGAAAAACCATGTTTCTGAAGGAAACCCTTGTTCCAGTTGAGTTACGATTTAATGGTTTTTGTAGTGTATACATCATAGTGAGTTTCAAATGAAACACACCTGCATCACCCAGTGTGTCTCCCGTATACCTGCCCCCCTCCCCTGCCCTCTTCCCGTACATGGTAGAGCAGCGGGTAGTGACACCTTCGTGTATGGACATAACCTTATTTGAACTGCTCCCTTCCTCCAGCCTTGTTCCCCCACCCTGCCTCGTTCCCCAGCCCTCTCTTCCACTGTCCCACTGGTCTCTCTCCTCATTTACCTGAAGTCCCTCTTGTTTTGTGTTTTTTCTAGATTCCACATTTGAGAGAAATCATATGACCCTGAACTTTCTGAGACTGATTGATCTCATCTAGCAGAATATTCTCTAGTCCCATCCATTTTCCTACAAATGACATAATGTGTTCTTCGGCTCTCTTCTTGATGGTGGAGTAAGGTTCCGCTGTGTGTATATTGCCCTATTTTTGTTATCCATTCACCTGCTGATAGACACCTACGCTGGTTCCATAATTTGGCTATTGTGAATTATACTGCTCTAAACATGGGTAGGCGTGTATCGCTATCGTAATCTAATTCTTTCAGAAAGATAATGAGAAGTGGTATAGCTGGGTCATATAGTGGCTCCAGTCCTAATCTTAGAGGAACCTCCACACTTATCTCCACAGTGATCGTACTAATTTACAATCCCACCACAGTGTGTAAGAGTTCTTAATTTAATAGTTTTTCCCTCAAGCTTTTAATATCATCTGGAAACTTGGATGATAATATTTTAATTATAAAAGTACAATGTGTGTTTGTCTGTAGGTGCATATTATACACACATGGACAATAGTTGTGAGCATATATGGGACACTTAGTAAAATACGGCTGCCGTAGGCACAGATTCCGCAGCTGCCCGGGGCGCTCACACAGTCTCACTTGTCCGTGGAGAGAGCTGGATCAGGGAAGGCTGTGGACTTGGGGTTCGGCTGCTCTCAGAAGCCAGCACAGAGATATACTAATTATATGACCCCAGGTAAATTATTCAGCCTACCTGAAACCAAGTTTCTTCATATCGAAACTGGGAATAATGATACGTTCCCTGCCAAGTTTTTATCAGGATTACAATAGTATGTGCAAAGCACTTGGCACAGTAAACACTGGTGACTAAGTATATGCTCCCCATCCTGCCAACTCCTCTATTAGAAAAGAAAGGGTCTAGGCCTGGTGGCACACGCTTGTAATCCCAGTACTTGGGAGGCTGAGTTCACAAGTTCCAGGTCAGCCTCAACAATGTAGCAAGACTCTCAACAACCTAGCAAGACCCTGTTTCAAAAAAAATTAAAAGATCTGGGGGTATCACTCAGAGTTGAATGCCCCAGGGGTTCAATCTCCAGGAACATAAAAAAAAGTGAGAGAGGAAGGAGGGAAGGAAGAAAGGAAGGAAAGAAGGAAAGAGGAAGGCAGGCAGATGTCCAGAAAGGCAGTAGGCCTCCCTGCAATACTTGTCTACATGCAGCTGACAGGCCTCATACCTTTTTGTGTACCAATGGGGGTGCCCCCACCCCGGGTTCTTTTCTCAGGAGCCAGGTCTCCAGTCCATAAGCCAAGACCGACTGTAGCCTTCAGGGGTGTTTAGCCTAAGATAGGTACACAGCAAGAATGTGCCATTTTCTCCCGTCATTCTTTTAGCTGACCTGCCCAAACACACACACACACACACACACACACACACACACACACACACGGGCCGCCTCTGCAGAGCTGGTTCCAGGAACCCTGAACGTGGCGTGGGCTTATGCCCCATCTTCCCAGCCTGTCCCGCCTCTGCTGGCTCCGGTCATCTTCCTGGCATTGGGGCACCTTGTTTATTTATTATTGCTTGCTAATCTGCTGGAAAGGACCCCTGGCCAGAAGCCTGACCCTGCATGTCACTGGTCATTGCCGCACGTTTATTCATTTAATAAACAATTGCTAAGCATCTACTCTTTATCAGGTAGTGTGTAGGCAGCAGGGGCACACTGGCGAGCAAGAGATACAGGATTCCCTCCTTGGGGGATTTACAGCCCGGTGGGTGAGTCATTCTCAGCATGACCTTGTCTTGCTCCTCCTCTCTGACATTTTACAGCGTGTGTGTTTTTAAAAATCATGGCTTGAATTCAGATTTTATGAATGGATGGGTGAATAGAATGAATGGATTTTCTTTTCTGTATTCTAAACCTTCAAAATCCACTCTGTAATTTACACTGAGAGTAGATCTCAAACAAGACAGATTTTATAACATGTAGTTTAAAATGTAGATTCACAGCAGGGCATATTAGCACATGCCCGTAACCCCAGTACTTGGGAAACTGAGACAGGAGGATCAGAGGCTCATAAGACAGTCTCAGCAATTTAGTGAGGCCCTCAGAAATTTAGTGAGACCCTGTTTCAAAATAAAAAGGTCTAGGGGTGTATCTGAGAGGTATAATGCCCCTGCCCCTGGGTTCAATCCCCAGTATCACACACACACACACAAACACACACACACACACACACACACACACACACACTTACACAAGATTCACATACCCAAGTGAAATCAGTTTCCAGTAACAAAAAAAATCAGTTTATAAAGTTCAAATCTAAATTAACTTTAAAAGTAAAGCTTCCGTTCCTCAGTTGCACTGGTCCCACTTCAAGGGCTCAGTAGCCATGCCTGGCTAATAGCCACAGATGGGCCGCTGCGCTCGCAACTAACCTCCAGCTGAAAGAAGACACCGTTCCTAACATCAGTTAACACGACCAGGAAGGAAGCTGGCAGATTCAGAGCCTAGCACATTCTACAAGACAGATGGGCTCTTTGGACTCTGGAGAATTTAGATGTTTCAGAAAAAGAAGGGGAAAAAATGTCAACTCCATATAAGCTAAGAGGCAAAGTAAGAGACAAAAGAGACAGGATTGCCAAGTGCGGCACATGACACTTCACAGGGGCCTGAAGCAGAGGAAGAAATGAAGCTGGCATAAAAGATGCTTTTAGAACACTTCGAGATATTTGGATTAATAGATGAAGTTATGAAATTATTTCGTGTGTGTGTGTGTGTGTGTGTGTGTGTGTTCCTGGGGATTGAACCCAGGGGCCTTTCAGCCCCAGAGCTATATCCCAGCCCACTTTATTTTTTAATTTTGAAACAGGATCTCCCTAAGTTGCTGAGGCTGCCCTTGAACCTGCAATCTTCTTGTCTCGGCCTCCAAAGTACTGGGACTCACAGTTGTGCACCATCATGCCCAGCCAGAGCTCTTTTAAGTATACTTTTTTTCTTTTTCAGTACCAAGGATTGTACGGCTACAACTGAGCCATATCTCCCTCTCTTTTTATTTTTACTTTGAGGCAGGGTTTCTCACTAAGTTGCTGAGGCTAGCCCCCAACTTGTGTTAGCTCTCTTAAAATGGGCCCATATTTCTTCAATGTCAAATTCCTGCTGTCGGATATTTTTTCTAAATTATAAACTATGCATTCATTTTTGGAGGGATCATCTTCTAAGAGTGAGATTCTATTCTCCATGTGGTCTAATCGATTGTTTATACTTTGAATTGAGGCGTTTACTTCCCTGATTGCAACCTTTATTTCTTTTAGACTCTGAATTCTTTTCAAAGGTCCTGTATTATTTCTACAGTTATATTCCTGATTTGATCTTCTAGAGATCTCTGAATTTCTGTGTTATCAAGTTCTGATATTGTGGGGTTGTGGGTGTTCGTTGCTCCATTGTTATTCCTCTTTCCCATGATTTCAGAAGTTTGTGCCTCCTCTGGGTTCTTCCCTGAGTCACTACAACTTCACTTAGGGTGCTCTGGATCTCGCATCTGTGGTAATCTCAGTCACCACTACTCCTTTACTGGGTTGTATCACAAAGTCTCAGGCCCAGGGAGTTAATCGAGGCTGCACAAGACCATAGGCATGCCAGGCTGGGTGTTTTCCCACATGGAGCTGCGACTAGGGTGTGGTATCTCTGCTACTGCTACTCCTTCACTGGGTTGGACTGCAAAATCTCAGACCCAGGGAGATTATCAAAGCTGCACAAGTCCTTGGGGGTGCAGTATTGGGATTTCTCCTTTAGGGGGTCACAATTTTACTCACGGTTGTTGAGTGCACTGATCCGTAGCTGTTGTGGACTCGGTGAACTCACTGCTGCCACCGCTGGCAATATGGCGCTGCTGCCACGCCCTCAGCCATGAGGCTGGCGTATTTCTTCTCTAGTTTCAAGCTCTGCTCTGAGTCCTTGGAGTGCGTGCTGATCTCGGCCCCTGGGAGCTTTAGATGCTCCTTGCGCAAAAAAAAACCCTGCTGAATTATACCCGATTGTTCCGCAGCTGCTTACCTCAGCTCCCTGTCCACCCCTCCTCTCTGGAGCCCAGTGGGTTGTTGAGTGCGCTGATCAGGAGCCGTCCAGTGAACTCGCCGCCACCCCCACCGGCAGTATGGCGCTGCTGCCATGCCCTCGGCTGTGAGGCCAGCGTATCTCCTCTGGTTTTGAGCTCCATTCTGAGTCCCCCTCCTCTCTAAAGCCTGGTGCTGTGAGGGAAGATGGCGCTGGTGCTGGCGCAGGCTGGTTTCTTTTCTGGTGTCTGGTTGTTCTTCTAGCCTTCTTTTTCTCTGTCCCTTGTATTTACAGTTTTTATTTCTCTGCTGATGGTGTTTTCTGGCTATGAAAAGCGCTGATTTTGTGTTAATAGAGATCGATTGTTAGCGGGACTCATAAACGCTGCTTTTCTCAGTCACCATCTTCCCGGAAGTCCAGACCTTTTTTTTAAAATATATTTTATTTGGAAACAGGGTCTCACTAAGTTGCTGAGAACCTCACTAAGTAGCTGAGGCTGGCTTTGAACCCGTGTGATCCTCCTGTCTCAGCCTCCCAAGCACAGGGATTACAAGTGTGGTCCAGGCTGGTTTCAAACTTGTGATCCTTCTACCTCTACTTCCCAAGTTTGTGGGATTATAGGTGTGAACCACTACACCCATCCCCTTAATAGTTTTCAATTAAAAATGCTTTTGCTTATTCAGTTGATTGCATTTTCATTTTATTATATTTACTTTAATGCACAGAAGTTCTTAAGTTCAATGTAGTCCATGTTTTTTTTTGTTGTTGTTCTTGTTTTTGTTTTTGTTTTGGTACTGCGAATTGAACCCAGGGGCACTCTATCTCTGAGCTACACCCCCAGCACTATATCTATCCATTGATTGATTGATGATTGATTGATTGGAAGCAGGGGCTAACTAAGTTGTTGAAGCTGGCCTCCAACTGCAATCTGGCCTCACTGTAATCCTCCTGTCTCAGCCTCCCGGGTAGTAGGATTACAGGTGTGCACCACCACACCTGGCCAACACCCACGTTTGTTTCTGTTTCCTGTGCTTCGGGTGCCATCCCCAAGAACTTGTTGACAAGTCCAAGGTCATGAAGTTCCCTCCTACCTTTTGTTCTGGAAGCTTGCTATTGTATGTGCAGGTCTTTAGCCCATTTTTAGTTGATCTGTGCATATTTTATAAGTGAAGGGTCCAGCTCCACCCTTTTGCATATGGGTATCCAGTTCTCCCCACATTTGTGGAGGAGACTTCTCTCCCCTCCGAGTGATCTTGGCATCCTTGCTGAAGACCGACAGGGCGGGAAGGGCTCCTGTCCCGGCTCTCTATTCCATCATTCCGTATGTCTGCCTCCAAGTCAGTGCCATGATATTATCGTTATGGCAGCTTGGTAGTATGTTTTGAAATCAAGAAGTGTAAGTCCTCCAACTTTGTTTTTCTCTTTCAAAATTGTTTCAGATATTTTGAATCCCTTGATATTCCATAAAAAATTTAAGGTAAAGTTTTCTATTTCTGCAAAAAAAAAAAAAAAGAAAAAGAAAAAAGTCATTCAGTTTTGGGTTTTTTTTTTTTTTTAGGGGGTTGTTTGTTCTTGTTCTTGTTTTTTGTGGTCGTGGGAATTGAATCCAAGCATGTTTTACCTATGAGCTATGCCCCCATTTCTATTTTATTTTTTATTTTGAAACAGGGTCATGCTTGGTTGCCAAGGTCTCATTAAGTTGCCAAGGCTGGTCTCAAACCTGCGATACTTCTGTCTCAGCCTCCCAACTACTGGGGTTACAGGTGTGCACCACCGCACTCCACTGCCATTGAGATTTTTACAGGAATTGAATGATCTGTAGATCATTTGAGGTACAGATATTTTAATAGGAAGTCTTCCAATTCATAAATGCAAGAGTTTTTTTCATTTGTTTGTATCAGAAATGTTTAATAGATTTGGGTGTGTGAGTCTTTTATTTTCTTGGGTTTATTCTTAAGCATTTTATTCTTTTTTTTACCATTTTTTTTTATTGGTGCACTGTATTCATACATCATAGTGGGATACAAACTTTTGTAGATGTACATGCACACATCGCCCAGTCAGCCCCCACCTGATCCCCACCCCATTCTCTCCCCATCCCTCCCTCCCATGCTTGGCTTAGTGGTTGACATCTAGTATTATAGCAATTTATCCAAAATTAAAAATGATAATCTCACATAACAGTTTCATTTGTCTGATACCAAGCTTTTGATGACTTAAAGATAACATTTCAATATTTCTTTTTACTTTCTTTCTTACCAGAGAATATTTTTTTTCTATTTTTTAGGTGAAACTATCATGTATTTATATATTTATTTTTCAGAAAAAAACTCTATCCTAATATGGAATATGGACTCTAGATACCCAAAACGATCTTGAAAAAGAACAAAGCTAGAAGATATATATTTTCTGATTTCAAACCATATAAAGCTACAATAATTGAAACAGTGTAGTACTGTTCTAAAGGCAGATCTATAAACCATTGGAGTTAAATAAAAGCCTAGAGCTAAATTCTTCCCTATATTGTCAAGTTATTTTTGACAAGGTTTCCATGAACATTTGGTGGTAGAAATAATAATATTTTAACTAAATATTGTTGAAACATAATAATTACATGGAAAAGAATAAAGTTGGACCCTTACCTAATCCCATATACAAATATTAACTCAAAATAGATAAAAGACCTAAATATAAATCTTAAGACTATAAACTTTTAGGAGAAAATCTGGGTCACAAAACCTCACAACACTGAAATTGGCAGTGATTTCTTGGATATGATTTCAATGGCACAGGCAACAGAAGAGTATACAAACTCCCTAAAAAATAAAAAAAAAATATTGTATATCCAAAGACAATGTAGACATAGTTAACAGTTACTAATAGAATGGGATAAAATATTTCCAAATGCTATATCAGAAGGTATATTAATATTCCAACTAGAAATCCTAAAAATTAACAACAATAAAGGCAAACAATAGCATTTAGAGATAGGTAAAAGACTAACATAAGTAATGAATCTCCACAGATAACCAATCTTAGTTGACTGTTGGATGGAAACTCTTGTTTCTCTGGTTCTGGTGTGTGTTACCTATTTCTTCTTTGTAGTTAATCTCTTTGAGTATTTTCTCTAGTGCTGGTTTTGAAGACATAAATTCCTTCAGTTTCTGTTTGTCATGGAAGCTTCTTATTTCTCCATCTAATTTGATAGAAAGTTTTGCTGGGTAGGAAATTTTTGGCTGGAAGTTGTTTTCTTTCAGAGTTTGGAATATGTTACTCCAAGCCCTTCTGGCTCTCATAACTTGGTTTGGGAAGTCTGGAGTGATTCTAATTGGCTTGCCTCTGAATGTCACTTGGCCCTTTGTTTTTGTTGCCTTTAAGATTCTCTGCTTGGCTTCCACATTGGTCATTTTGACAATTATGTGGCGTGGGGATCCTCTTCTCCAATCCTGTCTAAAGGGAGTTCTATAAGTTTCCTGGACCTGTGTATTGACCTCTTGCTCTATGTTTGGAAAATTTTCTGCTATTACTTCCTTGAAGAGATTGTTGATCCCTTTGGTTTCACTTTCTTTTCCCTCCTCTATTCCAATTATTCTTAGGTTAGCTCTCTTAAAATGGGCCCATATTTCTTCAATGTCAGATTCCTGCTGTCGGATATTTTTTTCTAGATTAGAAACTATGCATTCATTTTTGGAATGATCATCTTCTAAGAGCGAGATTCTGTTCTCCATGTGGTCTAATCGGTTGTTTGTGCTTTGAATTGAGGCCTTTACTTCATTAATTGCATCCTTTATCTCTGTTTGGCTCTCTCTGAGTTCTTTTCGAAGCACCTCTATTATTTCTACAGTTATTTTCCTGATTTGATCTTGTAGAAATCTCTGATTTTCTGTTTTATCGGGTTCTGATGTTGTGGGGTTGTGGGCATTCATTGCTCCAGTATTATTCCTCTTTCCCATGATTTCGGAAGTTTGTGCCTTCTCTGGGTTCTTCCCTTGGGTCACTATGACTTCACTTAAGGTGTTCTGGATCTCGAGTCTGTAGTATCTCAGACCCCACTACTCCTTTACTGGGTTGTATCACAGAGTCTCCGACCCAGGGAGTCGATAGAGGCTGCTTTAGACTGTGGGGGGTGCCAGGTTGCACGTTCTCCTATGGTGTGATATCTCTGCCACCGCCCCTCCCCCACTGGGTCAAGTCCCAGGGAGTACAGTACTGGGATTTCTCCTCTGTGGCCCGCAATTTGACTCACTGTTCTTGAGTACGCAGATGTAGCTGTACTGGATTCGGTGAATTCTCTACTGCTGCCGCCGGTGGCAATATGGCACTGCTGCCACACCCTCGGCCGTGAGGCTGGCGTATTTCTTCTTGGTTTTGATTTCCACTCTGAATCCCTGCGGCGTGTGCTGAGCTCAGCCACTGGGAGCTTTAGATTTTACCTGCGGCGAGAAATCCCGCCTGGCTGTTCCACAGCGGCTCACCTCAGCTTGCTGTAGCCATCTGGTGAATTTGCCGCTGCTGCCGGCAGTATGGCGCTGCTGCCGCATCCTCGGGCGTGAGGCCGGTTATCTCCTCTGTGGCTCTGAGCTCTGTTCTCAGTCTGCTTTCTCTCTGGAGCCTGGTGATTTTTATGTTTCTCTGGTGATGGTGTTTTCTGGCTATGAAAGGCACTGATTTTGTGGTAATGGAGATTGGTTGTTAGCAGGGCTCTTAAGCCCCGCTTTTCTCGGTCGCCATCTTCCATTTTATTCTTTTGATGAGACTATAAATGGAATTGTTTTCTTAATTTCCTTTTCAGATTGTTTTTTATTCATGTATACAAATACAGGTGATTTCAAATTGTCAGACTATTAATTTTAGCATAGGGGGAACTTGCTTACAATAATTATTACTGTGGTTTATGCCTAATGGTATTTTCTGTTTTTCAACCTTTCATGTTTTTTAATTAGAATTCTATAAAAATTATTTGGCTCCTATTAAGTTATTTATTCAGTTATTTACTTTTATCTAGACTTGGAGGTTTGCAGTGTGTGTGTGTGTGTGTGTGTGTGTGTGTATGTGTGTGTGTGTGTGCTACTGGAGATGAAACCCAGGAGCACTCTATTTTCAAGCTACACCCCCTGCCCTATTTTTTATTCTTTATTTTGAAACAGGGTCTCACTGAGTTGCAAAAGGCCTTACTAAGTAACTGAGGCTGGCCACAAACTGTCATCCTCCTGTCTCAGCCTCCCGAATGCTGGGATTACAAGTGTGAGCCACCACTCCCGGCTATTTTGTTTTTGACTCTATAGGTTTATACACAACAATATGTTTATTTTACTGCTCAGAGTGGCCGGGCTCTGGCTAATGCTACTCTAGTACCAGTCTTTGTATTTTTCCAATGTGTCCCCATTCATTTCTAAATACTTACTCTCTAGCACATAAGATGTTTTAAATCCATCTTACATTCTCCCTCCTACAGATCTAGAATCATTCACTTTTCCAAGTGACCCTGCTTCCTTTCACTAGGAATAATATATAGACACAAAGGGGTCTGTCTACTTTTCATTCTCATTGTTTTGAGGATATGGTTGCTTCTAGGTGATCTCAGTAGACACAGCTACAAAATATATATACACATGTATATAAATTCACATATGTAGACACATGTACATTTACTTTTGCATTATTTTGTATTTATTTCTGCAGTATGTTGTCTGCATATATATTTTTGCATATATTTAACTGAATTAATTAATTTATTTATTTATTTATTTTGCGGGTCTGGGGGTGGAACCCAGGGGCATTTGACTTCCGAACTACACCCCCTGCCCCATTTTTAATTCTTTATTTTGAAACAGGGTCTCACTGAGTTGCAGAGGGCCTAAGTAGCTGAGGCTGTCTGCGAACCACGATCCTCCGGTCCCAGCCTCCCCAATGCTGAGCTTACAAGTGTGCGCCACCACGCCCGGCTTTATTTTTTGCATATATTTTAAACTGAGTTCACATGGATACCTTCTATTAGAAAACAAAAACAAAAACAAAAAACTTCAGGGCCAACTCTAGCCTTCCCCTTATCTTTGTAATTAATTTATCTGACAATGAGAATCCCATAGAGACCATCTACAATGAGTTTATTTGTGGACTCAATGCTAATAAACACGCAAGGCACTTTTCAGCCTTGAGGACCCTTTGAGGAGCTCACCAACTGGAGCACGGTACATGCTTACAGTTCTTTTTTGTTTTGCATAGTTTTTAGTCTTGCAGTAGGCAGTAAAAAAAAAAAACTCCATTTTTTAAAGTTACTAAGTATCTCAGTCAACATTCCCACTGCCTTAATCCAAAACAATTGACCACATGAGTCAGGAGAGGGAAGATTTATTTGCTCACAAGTTTTTGTTTGTTTATTTATTTATTTATTTTTGCAGGTCTGGGGATGGAACCCAGGGGCATTTGACCTCCGAGCTACACCCCCCTGCCCTATTTTTTATTCTTTATTTTGAAACCGGGTCTCACTGAGTTGCAGAGGGCCTCACTAAGTAGCTGAGGCTGTCCGCGAACCGCGATCCTCCAGGTCTCATCCTCCCACATGCTGGGATTACAAGCGTGCGAAGTTTTTGGAGATATCTACAGAGCACAAGGCCCTCCCAGCGGCTGGAAGCAGACAGGAGAGTGCAGGGGGCTTCACATCACAAAGGCCCGAAGCAGAGAGCCAGTGGGAAGATGAGCCATGAGCTGAGCAGGGAGACGGGAAACCTTCTGTGGTCCCCACGGCCCTGCACCCAGGGGCCTCCTTAGCACCCAAGGCGGCTTCCAACGTGCTACCTTTCTGCAGTAAGGGCTGGGCGTCTAAATCCAAAACACCGCAGCACTGTGAGTCCTTCTCTTCCTTACCATCTTCAGTGACCTTAACTGCTTATAACACATGTAGGTGCATTTACTGCTATTTGTATCCTATTGTTAATCCCCCCCCACACACACACACACCACATATCTCGGTTGATTTTAATTCATTTATCTGTATGGTTTGGAAAACAATGGCCTCTTTCTAAAACTCAGAACAATGTGGAAACTAAATATACTTAGCGGGCATGGTGGCCCACCCTTGTAAACCCTGTGCTTGGGAGGCGGGGACAGGAGGATCGCACAGGTTTGGAGCCAGCCTTGCTGGCTTAAGAGACCCTGTTTCCAAATCAAAAACTATAAAATAGGTCTGGAAGTGTAGCCGGAGGTAGAAGGGTTTACAGGAACCCCAGTGCCACCAAGAAAGAAAGAGAGAGAGAGAGAGAGAGAGAGAGAGAGAGAGAGAGAGAAAGGAAGGAAGAAAGAAAGGAAGGAAAAAAGATAGATATATACTCTAAGCATATGTTGAAATAGAACATGGTACCCACTGACAAATACAGTTAATACATGTTAATCACAATAAAAATTTTAAAGGACCAATTATAAAATTTTAAAAACTGAAAATTTTAAAAATTTAAAAAATTTTTTGGACTTCCGGGAAGATGGCGACCAAGAAAAGCGGGGCTTATAAGCCCCGCTAACAACAAATCTCCATTACCACAAAATCAGCGCCTTTCATAGCCAGAAAACACCATCACCAGTGAAACAAAAAATCACCAGGCTCCAGAGAGAAAGCGGACTGAGAACAGAGCCACAGAGGAGATACACCGGCCTCGCGCCCGAGGACGCGGCAGCAGCGCTATACTGCCGGCGGCACCGGCGAATTCACGGGACGGCTACAGCAAGCCGAGGTGAGCCACTGCGGAACAGCTAGGCGGGATTTCTCCGCGCAGAGAGCATCTAAAGCTCCCAGTGGCCAAGCTCAGCACACGCTGCAGGGATTCAGAGTAGAAATCAAAATCAAGAAGAAAAATGCCAGCCCCACAGCCGAGGGTGTAGCAGCGGCGCCATATTTCTACCGGCGGCAGCAGCAGCGAATTCAGCGAGGCCAGTACAGCTACATCTGCGTACTCAAGAACAGTGAGTCAAACTGCGGGCCACAGAGGAGAAATCCCAGTACTGTACTCCCCGGGACTTGACCCAGTGGGGGAGGGGCGGTGGCAGAGATATCACACCATAGGAGAACGTGCAACCTGGCACCCCCCACAGTCTAAAGCAGCCTCTATCGACTCTCTGGGTCGGAGACTCTGTGATACAACCCAGTAAAGGAGTAGTGGGGTCTGAGATACTACAGACTCGAGATCCAGAACACCTTAAGTGAAGTCATAGTGACCCAAGGGAAGAACCCAGAGAAGGCACAAACTTCCGAAATCATGGGAAAGAGGAATAATACTGGAGCAATTAATGCCCACAACCCCACAACATCAGAACCCAATAAAACAGAAAATCAGTGATTTCTAGAATATCAAATCAGGAAAATAACTGTAGAAATAATAGAGGTGCTTCGAAAAGAACTCAGAGAGAGCCAAAAAGAGATAAAGGATGCAATTAATGAAGTAAAGGCCTCAATTCAAAGCACAAACAACCGATTAGAACACATGGAGAACAGAATCTCGCTCTTAGAAGATGAGCAATCCAAAAATGAACTCATAGTTTCTAATCTAGAAAAAAATATCCGACAGCAGGAATCTGACATTGAAGAAATATGGGCCCATTTTAAGAGAGCTAACCTAAGAATAATTGGAATAGAGGAGGGAAAAGAAAGTGAAACCAAAGGGATCAACAATCTCTTCAAGGTAGTAATAGCAGAAAATTTTCCAAACATAGATCAAGAGGTTGATACAAAGGTCCAGGAAACTTATAGAACTCCCTTTAGACAGGATCGGAGAAGAGGATCCCCACGCCACATAATTGTCAAAATGACCAATGTGGAAGCCAAGCAGAGAATCTTAAAGGCAACATAAAGGCAACAAAAGTAAAGGGCCAAGTGACATTCAGAGGCAAACCAATTAGAATCACTCCAGACTTCCCAAACCAAGTTATGAGAGCCAGAAGGGCTTGGAGTAACATATTCCCAATTCTGAAAGAAAACAACTTCCAGCCAAAAATTTCCTACCCAGCAAAACTTTCTATCAAATTAGATGGAATAATAAGCTTCCATGACAAACAGAAACTGAAAGAATTTATGTCTTCAAAACCAGCGCTAGAGAAAATACTCAAAGAGATTAACTACAAAGAAGAAATAGGTAACACACTCCAGAACTAGAGAAACAAGATTTTCCATCCAACAGACAACTAAGATTGGTTATCTGTGGAGATTCATTATTTATGTTAAGTCTTTTACCTATCTCTAAAGGGTATTGTTTGCCTTTATTGTTGTTAATTTTTAGGATTTCTAGTTGGAATATTAATATACCTTCAGATATAGCAATTGGAAATATTTTATCCCATTCTATTAGTAACTGTTAACTCTGTTTACATTGTCTTTGGATATACAATATATATATATATATATATATATATATATTTTTTTTTTTTTTAGGGAGTTTGTATACTCCTCTGTTGCCTGTGCCATTGAAATCATATCCAAGAAATCACTGCCAATTTCAATGTTGTGAGGTTTTATGACCCAGATTTTCTCCTAAAAGTTTATAGTCTTAAGATTTATATTTAGGTCTATTATCTATTTTGAGTTAATATTTGTATATGGGATTAGGTAAGGGTCCAATTTTATTCTTTTCCATGTAATTATTATTTTTTAACAACATTTAGTTAAAAGATTAATATTTTTACCACCAAATGTTCGTGGAAACATTGTCAAAAATAGCTTGACAATATAGGGAAGAATTTAGCTCTAGGCTTTTATTTAACTCCAATGGTTTATATATCTGCCTTTAGAATAGTACTACACTGTTTCAATTATTGTAGCTTTATATGGTTTGAAATCAGAAAATATATATCTTCTAGCTTTGTTCTTTTTCAAGATCGTTTTGGGTACCTAGAGTCCATATTCCATATTAGGATAGATTTTTTTCTGAAAAATAAATATATAAATATATGATAGTTTCACCTAAAAAATAGAAAAAAATATTCTCTGGTAAGAAAGAAAGCAAAAAGAAATATTGAAATGTTATCTTTAAGTCATCAAAAGCTTGGTATCAGAAAAATGAAACTGTTATGTGAGATTATCATTTTTAATTTTAGATAAATTGCCATAATACTAGATGTCAACTACTAAGCCAAGGATGGGACGGAGGGATAGGGAGAGAATGGGGTGGGGATTGGGTGGGGGCTGACTGGGAAAAGGGTGCATGTATGTCTACAAAAGTATGTATCCTACTATGATGTATGAATACAGTGCACCAATAAAAAAATAAATAAATAAAAATAAAAATAAAATTTTTTTAACCTTTTAAAAGCTGTAAAAGTTTTTAATAATTTTTTATTGGTGCATTTTAGTCATACCTCTTAATAGGATTAAAAAAAAAAACTTGAGATATACACACACACATCACCCAATCAGCCCTTACCCAATCCCTAACCCCCACCCTCCCCCTCCCTCCTTCCCATGCCTGTTTTCCTGATTAACTTTGATATGTTTAAGTACATCATTTGCTTTAAAGAATTTCCCTCTTTCCCCTTCCCATCCCCTCAGATAGGTCACTTTAAATGCACCTCTATAGGATCTCTTCTTCAAAGAGGAGCAACTACAAATATTTTTTTAATGTGGATCATGTTGAAAATGGCATACACTCAGACAGTTCTTGGTGCCCTCCTCCTGCCCCTCTGCCCCCTTCCCCCCTCCCAACAATGAGTGTCCAGGTTGACCATGCTGCATCCATACTTTTACACCTATGTGAATGTAGCTCCTCCATTAATCAACCTCAGCCTTCTTCCTTTCCTACCGTTCCATTCTAGCTTTGCTAGTTTTAGAAACTGCTTTAAAAAAAAAAAAAACTGTAACATTTTTAAACTGTACTCATTCTCATTTAAGCCCCTAAAAAGGTTGGGATGTGGGTATGACTGGACAAAAGTTACCCGCCACTCAGATATGTTCATCAACACATTCACAAACTCATTTCCCTTCTCCTGTCTCTCTCTCTCTCTCTCTCTCTCTCTCTCGCTCTCGCTCTCGCTCTCGCTCTCGCTCTCGCTCTCGCTCTCTCCTCTCTCGCTCTTCTTAAATTGGGTAAAAGATAAATTTGTGGCTCCCAAACTTTATAGTAAGGTAACTCAGTGAATTCAGAGAGACTCCAAAAGGCATTTCAAACTTCCAAAGAATTATGGCCACCCCAGTAATTGCTGGGTGCCGTGAGAACTAGCTCCTTGAGACAGCTCATGATTCATTCACTACATCATCCAGTGTTTCTCTCCTTGGTGCATTATCTTTGTGAAGAAAACAACAAACAAACAAACAAAAATCATCATGAAACAAGAAACAAGGGTGGCAGGATCCAGATTCCAAGATTTAAGAAACTACTATGACCAACAGACACACAATCTATTAGTAATTGCGGTTATTTAAGAATAAATTAGCTGAGCGTGGTGGGCACACCTGTAACCTCAGTACTTGGGAGGCTGAGGCAGGAGGATCACAGGTTTGCAGCCAGCCATAACAACTTAGTGAGGGCCTGTTTCAAAATAAAAAATAAACTAGGAAGCTGGGCGTGGTGGCACACGCTTGTAATCCCAGCATTTGGGAGACTGAGATTGGAGGATCGAGGTTTGTGGACAGCCTCAGCTACTTAGTGAGGCCCTCCGCAACTCAGTGAGACCCTGTCTCAAAATAAAGAATAAATAAGAAGGGCTTCCAGGAACCCCAGTACTACCAAAAAAAAAAATAAATAAATAAAATAAAGAATAAATAATAGGGCAGGGGGTGTAGCTTGGAGGTTGAATGCCCCTGGGTTCCACCCCCAGACCTGCAAAGAAAATAAATAAACAAACAAACAAACTAGGGCTGGTGTGGGTGTAGCTCAGGGAGAAAACGCCCCTTGGACACAATCCCCATTAACACACACACACACACACACACACACACACACACACGTCTATATAGGAGAAATATTACTCCTCCCCCATCTATATTTCCTTCTTCCCCTTTCTTATATACCTTTCCATACTCAGAAAACCAATTTGTTTTGCTATGGGTCCCTTCCTCTTTACTTTTTGTCTTTCTTCCTTCTTCTTGTACTCGGGTGGTCTTCTTTCTTTTCTTTTCTTTTTTCCACAAATGAGCAAGGAATGAATATTTTCACAGCACTTTTTACATGTTGAAAATCACCTCCCAGAAAGGCTGCTTGAACTACCGCTGTCCTCAAGAGCTCATAACAGCTCCTGGTTCCCCGTCACCTGAGTAGAATGGATGGCTTAATCTTTAAATCTTTGGTAATGTGATAGGCAAAAATCCATTTCTTTTTCTAGTTTGCATTTTTCTGACTCCCGGGAAAATTACGTACATTCCAAACGTTTCCTGGTGGGTTGCTTTTCTTCCTTGCCAGCTCTCTGTGCTGGACTCATTCATCTTTTAGAGACTTGGAGTTTTTCTTATGGATTTTCAGAGACTCTTACGCAATCAGAGTAATAGCCTTTCATCCATCACTGTACATTCCTGAGAAATACCTACAAACCCCTCTTAGTGTGTCCCTAAAATCTTTTCCCCATGGAGTGACTAAAATTATCCTTTTCAACCGAAACAGCTCAAATCTAACTGTAGAAGTTTGGGGGGCAAATGGCCAATGTAAAATCCAATGGTGCCTTGAAAACCAGAGCCAAGAACATTTCCTCTGTCTTGCTGGCACATCTGAAGTTGACAAAGCTTTTGTGTTTTGTTTGAAATGAGCGATTTCGGGCTTGGCTTCACATATACTGCTTGGTTCCAGCACCGTGTGCTCTGAGTCATCCTAAGAAGTTCATTCTGCAAAGAATGTTCAAGTCTGAGCTCGGTTTGATATCAGCTGTTTAATTACATATACATTAGTCCTAATGAGCTCAAAGAAGTTTTGCTTAATGAGAACAAGTGATTTTGAACTTGGTTTTATATAAACTGCTTAGAATTAAATAGACTTGCTCTAATGCCTTGTCAAAAAATAGTTGTAAGAAAAATGATCAATTCTGAGCTTGTTTGACATAAATTGCTTGGTTTTATCTAAACCTGCTCTAATTCACATTCCATTTGAATTACAAATGTCATTTCTTGCTTGTTTCCAAATAGTCTGCTTAGTCCTGTTTAGCTCTGTGTCATCTTTAGAAGTTACCTTAGCTATAAATATAAGATTTTTAAATTGTTTTAATATGCTTAGATTCATCTCTCTCTCTCTCGCTCTCTCTCTCTCTCTCTCTCTCTCCCTCTCTCTCATTCTATAGTACTGAGTATTGAACCAGAGGCATTCTACCTCCTCCAAGTTATACCTCCAGCACTGTCTTTTTATTTTTTATTTTGAAACAGGGTCTTACTAGGTTGGTGAGAGTCTTGCTAGCTTGCTGAGGCTGTCCCCAAACCCGCTCAGTCTCCCATGTAATGGGATTGCAGTTGTGCACCACTACACCTGGTCATATTATGTCTTTCTAGCATGAACTAAGAATATTCTCTTGAGATAAATATGCATATCTAGACTTGTTTTCACAAATAAAGTGTCCATATGACTTTGGAAACTTTAAAGAAGAACGTGGCTCCTATTGTACAAGGGTTGCTGAGCATGCCTGTAAGCCACACTGGCTACATCATGACGGCCTGTGGCCCACGATGGCTGTAAAACACATCCCAGTTTCACAGATGCTGAAACAAACCAGACACAGTAACATGCAAATGTCGTCCCAGCTACTCAGGAGGCTGAGGCAGGAGGATCGCTTGAGTCTTGGAGTTCAAGGCCGGGCTAAACAACATAGCAAGACCCTGCCAACTAAAACAAAATGCAAAAATATGAAGAAAAATGTGTGAAATCAAATTTAGGAAGTAGAGAAGTTTGTAATTAGGGGATTGGGAGCAAAAGGATGAAGTCCATCAAAAATTTCACTTAGATTGTTGGCTTGGTTGAAGGTATATACTTATTGTATTATATTTTCTCTCTTTTTTTTTCAGTACTGGGGATGGAACCCAGGGGCATTCTACCTCTGAGCTATACCCCTAGCCCTATTTTTTATTCTTTATTTTGAAATGGGGTCTCACTGAGTTGTGAAGGGCTACATTAAATAGCTGAGGCTGTCTGTGAACTGTGATCCTCCTGTCTCAGCCTCCCAAATGCTGGGGTTAGAAGCGTGTGCCACCACGCCTGCTCTGTATTACACTTTTCTACCACTATAATTAGCCATGAAGATATCCCTAAAAATAAAGTCTTATGAGTACTTTTGGCTACTCCCTATGAGTCAATTCCTAGAGCTTAGTGTATATTATGGTTTGGATCTGAAATGTCCCCCAGAAAGGCTTATGTACCCGCAATGCAGCAATGATCAGAGGTAAAATAATTGAATCATGAGGGCTCTAACCTCATCAGCGATAAAGCCATTTGCTGGGTTAATAATTTTTTGGGGGGGGGCTGGTACTGGGGTTTCTGGAAACCCTTCTACCTCCGGGCTACACTCCCAGACCTATTTTATATTTTTATTTGGAAACAGGGTCCTCCTGTCTCTGCCTCCCAAGCGCGGGATTATAAGCATGCACCACCACACCCGGCACCCATAATAATTTGAATGGATTTACTAAGTGGTAACTGTAGACAGGTGGGATATTATTGGAAGAAGCAGGTCATTGAGGGAATTGGCCCTGGGGATACATTTGTCCCTCATCTGTCTGCCTATCTGTCTGTCTGTGTCTCTTTCTCTCTCTTGCTCCCTCTCACTCTCTGCTTCCATGAGCAGATTTTTCTCAACGACACCCTACCACCATGATGTTTCTTGAAGCCAGCCAACCATAGACTGACTCTCTGAAACCATGAGGCAAATAAACCTTTCCTTTTTTTTTTTTTTTTGTGGTACTGGGGTTCCTGGAAGCCCTTCTACCTCTGGGCTACACTCCCAGACCTATTTTATATTTTTATTTGGAAACAGGGTCTCTTAAGCCAGTGAGGCTGGCTCCGAACCAGCGCGATCCTCCTGTCTCTGCCTCCCAAGCATGGGGATTACAAGCGTGAGCCACCACGCCGGGCTAACCTTTCCTCTTCTGAATTGTTTCTGTCATGGATTTTAGTTACTGCAACAAAAAGCCGGCTAAGCCAGTGTACCAAAGCACTGCATTGTGTTGGTGTTTCAATCTGCATTTCTGCAGTGCTACTGAGCCTCCTTCCATAAGGTCACAAGCCAGGCCCATTTCCCTTTCAGAAACTGCCTGTCCCTGCCATGCCCCATCCTTCCTCTGCAGTGCTTGTCCCTCTTTCACTGGTTGATAAGAACAGTTTAAGCTAATAAGTACTCCAATCATCTGACACATGCTGCAAACATCTTTTCCCAACTTATGTTCTATCTGTTAGTAACAGAGTATTTGGATTTTTCTTTTTTCTTTCTTTGTGATGCCGGGAATGGAACCCAGGGGCATTCTACCTCCGAGCTATACCCCGCCCCCAGTCCTATTTTTTATTCTTTATTTTGAGAAAGCATCTCACTGAGTTGCAGAGGGCCTCACTAAGTAGCTAAGGCTGTCCTCAAACTGCAATCCTCCTGTCTGTGCCCCCCAAATGCTGGAATTACAAGTGTGTGCCACCATACCTGGCTAGAGTATTTGGACGTTTAATTATAAAATATTATAAAATATTTAAAACATAATTTTTTTAAAAAGACACATTGCTTTATAAAATCTCAATATTGTTCTGTATTCAATTCAGACTGTGTATGTGTGTGCGTGTGTGTGTGTGTGTGTGTGTGTGTGTGTGTGTGATTTACTAGAGATGGAACCCAGGGGCAGTCTACCTCTGAGCTGTACCCCAGGCCTATTTTATTTTTAATTTTGAAACAGGATCTCACTAAATTGTTGCAATCCTCACTGAGTTGCTGAGGCTGCCCTTGAACTTGTGATCCTCCTGTCTCAGCCTCCCAAGTAGTAGGATTACAGGTGTGCACCACCAAGGCTAGCTTAGATTTATTTTAAAGAAATAAAATTTTGCCTGGGTAAATTTGATGTCTCCGTGTCCCTTTCCTAATCCCAAACCTCTTCCTATGTACTAACTCTATGGGTATTTATGCTACCAGAAGAATCATATAAAAGCCTGTAGGCTGCCGGGCATGGTGGCGCACGCTTGTAATCCCCGCGCTTGGGAGGCAGAGACAGGAGGATCGAGCAGGTTCAAAGCCAGCCGCGCGCGCTGGCTTAGGAGACTCTGTTTCCAAATAAAAATGTAAAAATAGGTCTGGGAGTGTAGCCCGGAGATAGAAGGGCTTCCAGGAACCCCAGTACCACCAAAAAAAAAAAAAGCCTGTAGGCTTAAAGGGACAAAGCTTTTTATTCTTATGTTCAAGCAGGTGAGGAACAGAAATCCAAAGCTGACGCAAAGGAAAGAAAAGGGGCCACAGCTTTTTTGTTAAATTTTTATGTATTTCTATACAAAAAACAAATGCTCTTTTTGCTTTAAGAAGCGTCTTCCAATTTGGGTAGTTCGGTTGGTGCATTGTAGTTATACATCCTAGATTCAAAGGGGCATGTGCGTGCACATCCCTCCCCCCAATTGGTGTACCTCCCTCCACTCTCCTCCTTTGCCATGCACGATGGCGAGATTGGTGGTGACACCTTTATGTATGGACATAGGAACCATTCCCCTCCTCAAGCCTCAGTTTCCTCTCCCCATCTTCTTCCCCACACCCTCCCGCTCTTCTGGTTTCTCAGCTTTGACAGCATCTGCAGGGATGGAACCTGGTTTCCTCTTGCCACCAGATCTGGAGACAGAGCTTTGGCTTCACCTGTGTGGGCCTCCATGTCTCATTACTGTCTTAAGTCTCCACAGCAGGGTGTAATTTTTACCATGCTAATAAAGAGCCAGAGGTTACTTCGGCGACTGTTCTACACAGGCCCTTGGCCCTTACTACCTGGAATTTGACCCTTATCATCTAGGAAAGTTCCAAGTTGGGTTTGGGGGCAGGGCACATCACTGCCCTGCCTCAGTGGGTTTGATTTTAATGATCTTGTTTTCCTTGGCTCTGACTTCTTGGTATTTCTGCTGACCACACAGTCTTTGAAGGCCAAGCTTTTGTTCCAACCTGCCATCTCCTGGTGCGTCATCTTAATTACACAGCCTTGACGACTGGTCTACTTTTTAACTCTCAATTTTCTGGTATGTCCGTTGACCTCCTAAGACTGAGGGCTAACTTAGCTCTCTCACTTGCTCTCCATTTTAAATGAATTAATACCATGCATTTGATAGTTTTATCCCAGATATTTGGTATAGATTTAGGTATCCACAGAGTTTGAACGATACTATTTGCGCTTATTTAAATTTGTGGGAAGTGGGGTACTGGGGATTGATTTGAAAGGCATTCTACCTCTGGGCTCTACCCCAAGCCCTTTTTACTTTTTATTTTGAAACAGGGTGTCACTGAGTTAGTGAGGGCCTTGCTAAGTTGCTGAGGTTGGCCAGGAAACTGAGATCCTCCTGTTTCAACCTCCCAAGTATCAAGATTATAAGCATGTGTCACCATGAGTTTTTTATTATTTTATTTGTTTCTTTATTTATTGGTATTGAGGATGGAACCCAGAGGCATTCTACCTCTGAGCTACACCCCCAGCACTTTTCCTTTTCTGTTTTAAAACAGGGTCCTACTAGGTTGTGGAGAGACTCACTAAATTCCTGTGGCATCTCAGCCTCCCAAGTCCTGAAATTCCAGGCATGTGCCACCACACCTGGCTCTGGCCTGATTTAATTTTACATAATACATATATTCTGTGTATTTGGCCTTTACCCCTCTGCACATATGACTTGTGTAAACTTTGTTCTTTTCACTCCACATATTTTCCAACATTTCTCAGTGTTGATTATATAGACCTAACTTCTTTTGGTTGCAGTCCATTTTACTATATCAGCCCGCTACAAATTATGCATCTATTTTCTGTGAATGCATATTCATATTGTTTCTTCTTTCTTTGCTACTATGAACAAATGCGCAGTAAGTATGCATGGACATGTCTCCTTCAGCCCAATGGGAGAGTATATATCCTGAGAGATGGAGTATAAAAATCTTCTGCTTTATTAGGTATAATCAGATTGACCTCCAAATCTGTCATATTAATTTGAACTCCTACTAGTAGAGTAATAGAATTCCTGTTCCTTTTTATTCTGACCCACACTCTGTGTTGTCAAACTTTCACTTTTGCCAATTGGATGGGTATAAATTGATATTCACTGTTGTTTTCATTTGTATTGCTATAATTATTTATGCAGCGGGGAATCTTTTTATATGTGTATCATTCAGGTTTTCTCCTCTCTAAATTGCCTATTCATATTACTTACCTATGTCTTAGTCTGTTTTCTGTTACTGGAAGAGAACACCAGAGACTGGGTTATTTATAAAGAAATGTACTTCTTGCAGTTCTGGAGACTAGAAGTTCAAGGTCGGGGGGCTTTATCTGGTGAGTTCTTTATTGCTGGTGAACAGACTCGCTAAATTCCCGAGGCTGGCTTCAAACCTGGGATTCTCCTATCCTTGTACCCTTGGGACTCTTCCAAGGTGATGCAGGGTATCATGTGGAGAGACAGAAAGAACTTGCTTTTGTAATAAAGCTACTCCCTCAATATTCCACTCATGAATTAATTTATGAGTACAGAGCCCTCGTGGCTCAAGTACCGCCCAGGGGTCTCACCTCTCACCTCTTAGCATATAACTTTAGGGATTAACTCTCCATTACATGAGGTTGGGGTAGGGGATGCACTCATACCATAGCAGTCTATTTTTTTTTTATGAGGCTGTCCTTTTAGAATTAGTTGTAGAAGCTCCTTCAATGCTCTATAAATAATTGTTCTGTTTGTTATAAATATTTTCTTTTAGTCTGTGACTTGTTTATCCACTTTCTTTTTTTAACCTTTATTATGAAGAAGCTTTACATAGTATCAGTATAATTTATCAGTCTTATTCTATAAAATTTCTACCTTCTTTTAAAGACATGCTCCCTATCAAGAGATCATAAAGATATTCTTCTATATAGCTTCTAAAAATTTTAAGGCTTTGCTTTTAAATGTACACATTCATGGCGGTAAACACCTATAATCCCCATATTTGGGAGGATTGCAGGTTCATGAGAAACCTCCGCAATTTAGTGAGTCCCTCAACACTTTAGCAAGACCTGGTTTCAAAATAAAAAAATTAAATAGGAATAGGAGTGTAGCTCAGAGGAAGCATATCCCTGAATTCAGTCTTCAGTAACACACACACACACACACACACACACGTGAATGATGATAATAATAAATGTAAACATTTAGTCCTTTTAAATTTTATTTACAGTCTATACTAAAAACATATATCTCCACATAGTTCTTTTTCCATTAATTTTTGATGCTGTTTCTTTCATATGTTGAGTTTCCATCGACCTAAGATCACATTTCTGCACTTTCTGTATGGTTTCCTCCTGTATAATATTTGGGGTATGTTTTCTTTTCTTTCTTTTTTTTTTTTTTTTTTGCTGATGTGGGGATGGAACCCAGGGGCATTCGACCTCCGAGTTACACTCCCTGCCCTATTTTTTATTCTTTATTTTGAAACAGTATCACACTGAGTTGCATAGGGTCTCACTAAGTAGCTGAGGCTGTCTGCAAACCATGATCCTTCAGAATCACCCTCTTGAATGCTGGGATTACAAGCGTGCATCACTACGCCCAGCTTCAGGATATATTTTCTAATTAATGACTTTTTACACAAATTCTAGGAAATTTAATGAATTACTTCTTCAAAAAAATAAATTCTCACTGGGCATGGTGGCGCACACTTGTAATCCCCGCGCTTGGGAGGCAGAGACAGGAGGATCGTGCAGGTTCAAAGCCAGCTGTGCTGGCTTAAGAGACCCTGTTTCCACATAAAAAATTATAAATAGGTCTGGGAGTGTAGCCCATGGGAGTGCAGCCCAGAGGTAGAAGGGCTTCCAGGAACCCCAATACCACCAAAAAAATAATAATAAAAATAAAAAATAAAATAAAATAAATTCTCATGCTGTAGCTTGGAGGTCAAATGCCCCTGGGTTCCATCCTCAGACTTGCAAAAAAATATAAATAAATAAATAAATAAATAAATAAATAAATAAATAAATAAATAAATTCTCTATCACCGCCACCATGTTGTTGTTCTGGAGCTCCTGAAATTCTTGCCAGTTACGTGCTAAACTATCTCAAGTTACCTTACATGCTTCTTAACTGCTATTTCGTATTTTGCATCTCTTGGCATTTCTATTATACATTTTGTATGACTTTCTCAATTTATCTTCCAGTGAACTAATTCTCCCTATGTTTCCTTTTGTGAAATTCCAATGGCCCTTGTTTTTCATTTCTGGGACTGTATTGTTTGGGACCTTTTCTTGTATCTACTTGCTCTTTTTTAGCACTGCCTTTTTATTTTGTAATTTCTTAATTTTTAAATGGAAAACATTCTTTAATTTTATCTTTTACCATCTTAAAAATGTGTATATTTTTAAAGTTTTTTTTAAAAGCTGGGCGTGGTGGCCTATGCTTGTAATCCCAGTACTTGGAAGGCTAAGACAGGAGGATTGCAGGTCAGCCTTAGCAACATAGCAAGATTCTTAGCAACCCAGAGAGACTGTATTTCAAAACAAAACAAAACAAAAATTTAAAAAGGGGTGGTGGTATAGTTCAGAGATAGAATGCCCCTGGGATCAATCCCCAGTACCAAAACAAAAAGAAAGACAAAAAGTCTGTTAAGACTGTTGTATAAATTCAATGCCATATGACTAAATTTATGCTTTGTTCCAAATGTTGATTTTTTGAGGGAGCTATTTCCCATTAGATATATATTGATACTACAGTTTAATTTTCTTTAGATCTCGATCTCTCTCTCTCTCTCTCTCTCTCTCTCTCTCTCTCTCTCTCTCTCTCTCTCTCTCTCTCTCTCGGTACCAGGGATAGAACCCAGGGGCATTGTACCTCTGAGCTACACCCCCAGCCCTCTTTGTTTTCATTTTTGTTTTTGTTTTAGTCTGTTTTCATTTCTGAAACAGGGTCTCACTGAGTTGTGAAGGGCCTCACTAAGTAGCTGAGACTCTGTGAACCAAGATCCTCCGATCTCAGCCTCCCGAATGCTGGGATTACAAGCGCGTGCCACCACCCACACCGGCCTTTGGTCTCATTTATTCATCTCTGTCTACTGGTTTGCAGTTGCCCCACCTTGTGTCCAGGACCTCAATCCAACACACACCTGTGCTGACATTGGGACCATCGTGTACCCACCCTCAGAGCCAGCCAAGGCTCGGGTAGCCCCCTCTGAGTGAAGTCTGCGTTCACCTTTCCCCTTAGCCTGCAGCTTTCCAGGAGCTATATATCTCTAGGTAGTATTTCTAAAAGAATAGTTGTATTGCAGTTTAGTTCACATAAAATAAAATTCATATTTCTCAACTGTACAATTCAGTACTTTTTAGTAGTATCACCAAATTGAGCAAACATCACTACTACCTAATTTCAGAACATTTTAATCAACCCCAAAAGAAACCTTTTACCCATAAAAAAAAAAAAGCCTTATTCCTTCCTACTCCTAACCCCTGGGAGCCATCTACTTTCTGTCTCTATCGTTGTGTCTGTCCTGGACATTTCATCTAAGTGGGATCAAACACTACATAACATTTTGTGTCTGGTTTCTTTCATTTAACATAGTGTCTGCAAGGTTCAGCCACACTGGAGTATAAAGTAGTACTTTGCTCCTTTTTTAGGGGAAAGGGGTACTGGGGATGGAAGCCAGGGGTGTTCTCCCACGGAGCTACATCCCTAGCCCTCTTTTATTTTTTATTTTATTTCTCTTTAAGTTGCTGGGGTTCTCACTAAAATTGCTGGGGCCAGTTTCAAATCTGTACTCCTCTGGTCTCAGCCTTCCAAGCACTGGGATTACAGGTACGCACCACTGCGCCAACTCTTCATTCCTTTCTTTAATGACTGAATAACAGTCTTTCCTAAGGATACATTGCATTTTCATTATCTACTCATTGATTGGTGGACATTTGGGTTGTTTCCATTGTTTAACTGTTAAGAACAATCCTATTGTATTAGTCAGCTGAGGCTACCAGAACAAAACAGACTGGACGGCTTAATCCACAGAAAGCTGTTTATTTAATAATTTTAGCTGATGCGTTTGTGATTGCACATGATAGATTCATAGTGTATGTACATGAACATTATTTGCAATATTTCCTTCCCCTCTTCCTTCTCCCGATCTCTATTACTCTACTGGTTTCTCTCTTAATTTACTTTAGATTCTTCTATCTATCTATCTATCTATCAATCTATCTTTTCCACAAGTAAGAGAAAACATGTAGCCCTTGATGTCATGAGTCTGCCTGACTTCACTAAACATGCTAGTCTCCAGTTCCATCCATTTTCCTGCAAATGACATCATTTTGTTCTGAGTAAAACTCCATGGTATGTATATACCACATTTTCTTTAATCAACAGAAATTTGTTTCTCGTGATCCTGGAGGCTGAAAATCTGAGGTCAGGGCCCGCATGGCTCGTTTCTGGGGAGGGTTCTCTTCCTTGCCCTCAGACAGCCACCTGCTCCCTGTGCCCTCACGCGGTAGGAAGAGGGAGAAGGCTCTCTGGTGTCTCTTCTCATGAGCATACCCACAAGGCCTCATCTAAACCTCTCAAGGTTCCCATCTCCAAATATTATCCCATCAAGGTTTAAGGCTTCAACATATGAATCTGGGGGCTACAAAATTCAGTCCATAACACCTGATATAAACCATTCTGTTTAACTTTTGTGTGTGTGTGTGGGGGGGGGGGTCTGGGGATGGAACCCAGGGGCATTGGACTTCCAAGCTACACCCCCTGCCCTATTTTTTATTCTTTATTTTGAAACAGGATCTCACTGAGTTGCAGAGGGCCTCACTAAGTAGCTGAGGCTGTCCATGAACCGCGATGCTCCAGTCTCAGCCTCCGGAATGCTGGGATTACAAGCATGAGCCACCACGCCCGGCTTCTGTTTAACTTTTTATGTGGACATGTTCTCAATTCTCTTGAAATTACTTGCTCACATGGTAATTCTATGCTTTTATTTATTTATTTTTTTCTGTACTAGGGATGGAACTCAGGGGCATTCTACCTCTGAGCTACACCTCCAGTCCTATTTTTTATTCTTTATTTTGAAACAGGGTCTCACTGAGTTGCAAAGGGCCTCACCAAGTAGCCAAGACTGGCCTCGAACCATGATCCTCCTATCTCAGCCTCACAAATGCTGGTAGTACAAGCGTGCACCACCATGCCCAGCTTCAATGCTTAGAATTTTGAGGAACTTCTGAATTCTTTTTCGCCATATCGATACCATTTTATACTTTTAAGCAAGATAGGAAGAGGCCATTTTCTCCAATACTTGTAACTGTTCATCTTTTTATAATACTTAATTTTTTATACTGGGGAATTGAACCCAGGAACATTCTACCTCCAAGCTAAACACTCAGCCCTTTTTATTTTTTATTTTTATTTTATTAAGTTAAGAGGTCCTTGCTAAGTTGCCAAGGCTGGCCTCAAACTTTGGGTCTTCCTGTCTTGGCCTTCCAAGTACTGGGGTCAGAGGTATGTGCCACCATGCCTGGCTTAAATAGTTCTCTCAGTGGGTGCCAGGAGGCATCTCCTGGTGGTTTTATTTGCACTGCTCTGGGATGAATGATGCTAAACACCTTTTAATGTACAGATGAGCAGTTTCTTCTTTGGAGAAATATCTACATCATTTGTCCAGTTTTTAATTGGCTTATCTTTCTAATGTTGAGTTGTAAGAGTTACTCATATTCTAAGTCAAAGTTCACCATATTGATATCAGTACAAAGTTCATTTGTCAAATGTGTGATCTGAAAATAATGTGTGTGTGTGTGCTCACACACACAAAAGCACATGAATGAAGTGTGTGTTACTGGAAATTAAACCCCGGGCATTTTACCTCCAAGCTACATCCTCATCCCTTTTTATTCTTTGCTTTGAAACAGAGTCTTGCTAGGTTGCTGGAAGTGTCTCTTTGTTGCTGAGGCTGTCCTTGAACCTTCAATCCTCGTCTCAGCCCCCCACCCCCAGTACTGGGATTACTCACACGTGCCACCGCACCCGGCTGAAACATTTTCGTATGTGGGATTTTGTACCAGTCCCCCTACCCCAGCGTTCTTTCATGAGCATGCTCAGTGCCTCCGTCCCACCTCTACCCTCAAACAGAGCCATGATTTGTCTCAGATGCCCCACCCCAAGCCTGATTCTGGACACGGGGTCAGAAAGACCTGGCTTCTGCTGTAGCCAACCCATGAATGTGTTTAGCTGGTGCTTAAGCTCCAGTGTGTTTTCTGGTTTCCTCTTTATGTTTTATCCATCACTGCTGAATTTCCAGCAAAGAGCATCAGTCAATTGCCAACTCACAGCATCAAATTGTCCTGAAAGACCTCTGTCAATATTGTTTACAGTATTTTTCTTTGTGTGTACATTTTTTAAATGGCGAGGTTAGATTTATTGATTTTTATATGACTTTCTTCCCTTCCTTTTATCCTTAGAAAGGTCTCTCCCGACCTAAGAGGAGGGGAGTGCGGCCTTACAATTTCTTCTGATGACTGCCTTTCTTCTTCATATTGAACTATCTGGTCCATCTGTAATCTATTTATTGTGCAGGTAGGAATCCAATTCTAAGAACTTCTGGACTGTTTAGTAATTATCTCAGCACCATACAAAGGATTTAAATGCCATTCCAATTGCTTACCAAATTTTAATATCATTTTGTGTCTATTTCAGAGACAATTTAGATTTCAGTTCTATTGCATTTTAATTTTTTTTTTATTCCAGTTCTGGGAGAAACCCAAAAGAGAATGTTACAAAATGCTACTGGGAGCCAAGCATGGTGGCGCATGCTTGTAATCCCAGCATTTGGGAGACTGAGACAGGAGGATCACTGTTCGTGGCCAGCCTCAGCTACTTAGTGAGGCCCTCTGCAACTCAGTGAGACCCGGTTTCAAAATAAAGAATAAAGCCGGACGTGGTGGCTAACGTTTGTAATCCCAGTACCTGGGAGGCTGAGACAGGAGGATCGCACAGCTTCGAAGCCAGCCTCGGCTACTTAGTGAGGCTCTCAGCAACTTAGCGAGACCCTGTTTCCAAATAGAATATAAAATAGGTCTGGGAGTATAGCCTAGAGGTAGAAAGCCTCTGGGTTCCAACCCCAGCACCACAAAGAAAAATAAAAACACACAACAACAAAAAAAAAGAAAGAAAGAAATAATAAAATAATAGGGCTGGAGGTATAACTTGGAGGTAGAATGCCCTTGGGTTCCATCCTCAGTACCGCCAAATAAATGAATAAATAAATAAATAAATAAATAAAAATAAAGTGCTACTGGGCATTTTGGAGATGGCTAATCTTGACATTGAAGAAGAAAAATTAGTGCCTAGCACAGTGACTATCACATAATTGGCACTCAATAAAATATATAGCATATGAAAAGAATTTTGGACTGGTGAATTCTACGTAAATTAACTATCAAACTTCTCCATCTAAATCTCCCCATCCACCTTCCTTCCTTTGCTCCAACCATCCACCATTGCTCCAACCTCAAATGGTTTTATCTAGACCAGTACTTCGTGTGTGTGTGTGTGTGTGTGTGTGTGTGTGTGTGTGTGTTACACAGGATTGAATCTTAAGGTCATTCTACCTCTGAGCTACACTCTCAGCCCAATTTTATATTTTATTTTTGAAGCAGGGTCTTACTAAGTTGCTGAGGCTGGCCTTGAAGCTGCAATCCTCCTGTTTCAGCCTCCCAAACACTGGGATTACAGGCGTGCAGCACCACACCCAGCTCAATACTTTATTTTTAAGGCGTGCTCTTCCCTACCTGCGCTCCAGGAGCTCCTCCTAGGGACCCACGGATCTAAGACGAGTGAGGTGACCAGGTAAAAGTCTTTGGTACAAGTTGAATAAATAGAAGTTATAATGCTAAGGGATGGTACCCTGTGTGGGTCTGGAGTCTCAGATCTTTCTCCCTCTTGGCTGGCTTATTATGTAAGGTCCGTGCTATGGTTTCAATGGCCCTTTCAAAACTCATGTTGAAATGCAATTTCTATTGTAATCGCTTTAAGAAATAACCAGGTGTAATGGTGCACACCTGCAATCTCAGTACTTGGGAGGCAGAGACAGGAGGATCACAAGTTGAAGGCCAGTTAACAACTTTGGGAGGCCCTCAGCAACTTAGCAAGACTTGTTTCAAAATTTAAAAAAAAAGTCTGGGAGTATGGCTCAAAGGGAAAAAAACCTCTGAGTTCAATTCCAAAGAAAGAAAAAAAGAAGAAAGGAAGAAAAGAAGGAAGGATAGAAGGAAGAAAGGAAGGAAGGAAGGAAGGAAGGAAGGAAGGAAGGAAGGAGAGAGAAAGAAAAAAGAAAAAGGAGAGGGAAGAGAGAAGAGAAGAGAGAAATAAGTAAATGCAAAAGGAAGAAAGGAAGGAAGGAAGGAGAAAGGAAAAGAGGAGAGGGGGAGTAAGGGGAGAGCAAAAGAGAAGGAAGAAATAAGAGAAAGGAAGAAAGAAAGAAATAAAAAAGGAAGGAAGGAAGGAAGGAAGGAAGGAAGGAAGGAAGAGGGCTAGGCATAGTGACACATGCCTTTAATCCTAGTAATTGGGAAGCTAAGACAGGAGGATCACAGATTTGAAGCCACTCTTAGCAACTTAGTGACACCCTCAGCAACTTAGTGAGACCTTGTTTAAAAAAAAAAAGTTGGAGGAAGAGGAAGGCGAGGCACGATGAGACGTGCCTACAGTCTCAGCTCTTGGGAGGCTGAGACAGGGAGAGGAGGACTGCAGGTACTAGGCCAGTCTCAGCAACTTAGTGAGACACTATTTCAAAATAAAATAGGGTTGGGGATATAACTCAAGGTAGAATGTCCCTGGGTTCAAGCCCCAGTATCACCCACACCAAAATATAGATTGAAACAATGAGCCCGAGATCTCCTTAGCCCAATGGGGGAAAAAAGTCCAAGTAGCAAATGGTGCAAGAAGTATCCCATCTCCGTGCATCGTTAGTTTTTCCATTCATTTTTCATCCTGCTATATTTGACTGTGGAGCAGCTGTATTTCTTCAGAAGGAAGATGACAGAGGAGGCCGTGCATGGTACAAGATGAATGCTGGCCCCTGGAAGCGTGCATACTGCAGAGTAATTATCCTGTGGGAGAGGGCGTGGGTTCCGGCCAATTACCCCTCCACTCCCCTCATTAAGCTGGGCTGAACAGCACCCAGCCGCTCACAGCAAAGCTGCACCCAGAGGCTCTACCCGCGCTCTCCCAAGCTGCGCCTGTGGGTCTGCTGAGCAAGGGCTCTCTGATCAACATGAGCTTTCCTCCTCTCATAGATGCTTGTAAAAAAAAAAAAAAAAAAAAAAAAACGCCTGCCTGCCCAGGAGCAGATGTTAGGAGCCTCAGGGCACCGCGTGGGAACTACTGTGGAAGTGTGCAAGCCTCTGACAGAGGAGGGGAAGAGCCGGGGGGAGCAGGACACTGGGCAGTAGAGTGAGAATCTCAGATGTTTGGCTCTCAAAAGAGCACTTTTTTTTTTTTTTTTTTTTTTTTGTGGTACTGGGGATGGAACCCAGGGGCCTTTTATCTCCGGGCTACACTCCCAGACCTATTTTATATTTTTTACTTGGAAACAGGGTCCCTTAAGCCCGTGGAGGCTGGCTTCAAACCTGTGTGATCCTCCTGTCTCAGCCTCCCCAGCGCGGGGATTACAAGCGTGTGCCACCATGCCTGGCTGGAAAGAGCACATTTTGTAGATGGTTTATTCCAAACTTATCATTTTATGGGAGAAATAAACAAACAAAATGGCCTGGAGTGACTCATTGATATCTCGGAGCCTGGGGTCCCCTGACTCTTGTGATGGCTCACTGTGGCTGTCAACTTGACTGAGGGAAGGGACTCCAGATCTGGGATAAAACATGATTCCTGGGTGTGTCTGTGAGAGTGTTCCTGAAGGGATGAGCATGCGAATCAGTACGCCAGGTAACGAAGACCTGCTCCTGCCCCTGGGGGAGGCCTTGTCCAATCCATTGAAGGCAGGAAAAGAAAGGACAAAAGTCAGAAGGACCAGTCTCTCCTGCCTCCCGCCTCTCCACTGGGACATCCATCTTCTCCCACCTTGAACACCAGAGCTCCTGCTTCTCACGCCCTCGGACTCCGAAGAACGACACCACCTTCTCTCCTGGTGCTCTAGCAGGAGAATAACACATCACAGTACCTTTCAGCTCCCTTAAAGGAGAGCCAATTCCCATCATATATATATATATACACACACACATGCACACACACGCACATATGCATGCACATATGCTATTGGTCCTCTTTCTCTGGGAAACCCTTTGTTTATTTTGGACTTGGAGATTGAACCCAGGGGTGTTTTACTACTGAGCTATATACCCCCAGCTCTTTTCATTTTTTATTTTGAAACAGACTCTCACTAAGTTGCCTACGCTGTATTTGAAGATTTGAACTTGCAGTCTTCTTGCCTTAGCCTCCCTTGTACTGGGATTTTAGGTGTGGGCCACTCGTGTGTGTGTGTGTGTGTGTGTGTGTGTGTGTGTACTGAGGGGCATTCTACCTCTGAGCTACACCCTAGCCTTGTTTTCGTTTTTATTTTGAAAGAGAGTCTCGGCCAGGCGTGGTGGTGCACACTTGTAATCCCATCATTTGGGAGGCTGAGACAGGAGGATTAGGGTTCATGGACAGCCTCAGCTACTTAGTAAGACCCTTTGCAACTCAGTGAGACCTTGTTTCAAAAATAAAAGAATAAAAAATAGGGCTAGGAGTGTTGCTCAGAGGTAGAATGCCCCTAGATTCCATCCTCAACACTGCAAAAAAAAAAAAAAAATCTCACTAAATTTTGGAGGGCCTCACTAAGTAGCTGAGGCTAGCTATGAACCCGCAATCCTTCTGTCTCAGCTTCCCAAGTACTGGGATTACAGGTGTGCGCCATCACACCCAGCTCTGGGGAACCCTTTCTAACACACTTCCCATGAAAGGCTCTTTCTGCCATGGTGAATTCACTCCTTGTATATCCTTCCAAGTCCACATTACCTTTAAGGAATGAGAGCAGAAGGATTTGGGAGACTCATACCTGCCTCAGTTGGCTACTGTGAGGATTCTGCCTTTGAGAGGGCTCTCTAGCAAAGAACTGTAGAAGACGCGTTTGGCAGGGGAGAATGGTATTTCAGCGCTCTCCGAGGATTCACTGGGACAAACTATGGGATCAACATCCCTCAGCGCTGCAGCTGTGTCTACACAACACCAAACAGAGACAACTTGGAGTGATCTACGCAGCCAATTGGCCAGTTGTTGGTTCTGTCTGGGGCCAATGTGATGTTTGCCCTGTAATCTGTGGGAAGAGCCAGCTACCTGGCTGTTAAAGAGTGTTCCCTGGGGTCCCTGGTAGATGGACTCGCCCCCGTGCCTCAGGGGCGCTGCACCAAAGCTCCCCGGGAAAGTCACGTTGTTACACTATGACCAGGGCCTCAAGATCTTCAGCTAAAGAACCAGGTTCGTGAGACCCACTCAGGATTATCTCAAACTCTTACAGAGATCCAGAAAGATGCCTAGAAAAATAGCTTAATAAATGAGATATTAGTTGACCATTTATCATTATTATTACTATTATCATTAATTTTGTCATCATTATCTGGGTGGGAGGCAACAGAATTTGGAATCCCAGACTCAAAAGCCCAACTCAAGAGAAATATAGATGGAAATCGTGCACTGATTTATTTAAGAATTGTTTGTTCAAGCTGGGCATGATGGCACACGCTTATAATCCCAACATTTGAGAGGCTGAAACAGGAGGATCGCGGTTCACAGACAGCCCCAGCTACTTAGTGAAGCCCTTTGCAACTCAGTGAGACCCTGTTTAAAAAAATAAAGAATAAAAAAATGGGGCTGAGAATGTAGTTCGGAGGTAGAATGCCCCTGAGTTTCATCCCCAGTACCACACACACACACAAAAGCATTTATTCAATACTTATCATGGGCCAAGAACCATGCTGCAGCTGCAGGTAAGTCAGATGGATCCAGCTGTTTCCTCTCAGAGCCAAAAGTCTGCAAGAGAGATAATTATTCAAACAATATGCAGGTGTTGTGCATCTATAATTCCAGTACCTGGGAAGCAGAGGCAGGAGTATTGCAGGTTCTAGATCAGCCTCTGCAACTTAGCAAGACTCTCAGGAGCCTACGAGACTCCATTTCAAAATAAAAAATAAAGAGGGCTGGGGTGGAAGGTGGAGGTAGAAGGCAGCTAGGTTTGATCCGTTGAACAAAAGAGAGAGAGAGGGACAGCGGGAGGGAGGGAGGGAAGGCAGGCGGGCACAGGACCATGGGAGCACTATGAAACGGACATTGTTGTTCAAGTTTCTCTGATGAAAATCTATTGTAAAGGAGTAGGATTTTGACCTAAAGAAGAGCGCGGCCCAGTGGGACCACTATAGAATTGCTTTTAACAACTTGGAGACTTTCTATGTCCGTCCACTTGGTGCAGAACCACATCTGTCTCTTTCTCCTCCTGGCTCAACCTCAGTGCTTACCATACAATAGAGCCCAATCAGTATTTGTTAAGTGAAATAAATGAATGGCTTTCTTCAAATGGAGATAAAAATTTATATGATGCAAACCCATCATTTTAGAGCGCACAATTCCACCGATTTTGCATCTTCAGTGTGAGGCGTCATCACGTCTATCTTGTTCCAAGATTTCCAAGATATGTTCTTTTTTTTTTTTTTTTTTGCTTCTGGGAATAAACTCAGGGATGTCTACCCTTGAGCGACACATCCAGATCTGTTTTTTTTTAATTTTTTTATTGGTGCATTCTATTTATACAGCATGATGAAGCAAAAAACTAGTGTAGACACAAATGCACACACCACCCAGCCAGCCCCCTCCCAGGCTCCACCCCACTCCCTCCCCATCCCTCCCTCTCATGCTTGGCTTAGTGGTTGACTATGATATGAATTAGTACATCGTGTGCTTTAAACAGTTTCCTTCTTCCCTTCTCCCATCCCCACAGTTAGGTTGTCTTATTTGCTCCTTTATAGGATCTCCTTTTTCACCTGGAGTTCCTCCTATGACCCTTTTCACCTTACCTTTCACATATTAGGGAAAGCATCCGATTCCTTACTTTTTGTGACTAATCTCACTTAGCATAATGGCCTCAAGATCCATCCATTTCCCTGTAATGCTGCAACTGTGTTTATTTTAATGACTGAGTAAAATTCCATTGTGTACATATCCCACAGTTTTGTAATCCATTCATCTGTTGATGGACATCTTGGCTGGTTCCATAGTTTGGCAATGGTGAATTGTGCAGCTATGAACGTAGATACACATGCATTAGTTTGGTAGTTTGGTTTCCTTTCTTTTGGGTAGATACCCAACAGTGGTATTGCTGGATTAAATGGTAGGTTTATTCCCATTCTTCTGAGGATTCTCCATACTGTTTTCCAAAGTGGTTGCACTAATTTGCAATCCCACCAACAATGTCTTAGAGTTCCCACTTCTCCACATCCTCGCCAGCATCTGTTGTTGTTTGTGTTTTGAATGATGGCCATTCTAGCTGGAGTTAGGTGAAATCTCAGGGCACTTTTGATTTGTATCTCTCTGATTGCCAATGATATTGATCATTTTTTCATGCATTTATTGGCCATTTGAATTTCTTCTTTTGTGAAGTTTCTATTTAGTTTTCTTGCCCATTTTTCATTGGATTATTTGTTTTTTTGTGTGTGTGTTGAGTATCTTGAGTTCTCTGTATATTCTAGATATTAGTCCTCTATCGGAGGAGTAGGTGGTGAAAATCTCCCATTCTGTTGGCTCTCGATTGAGGTTCTTGACAGTTTCCTTTGCTGAACAGAAGCTCTTCAGTTTGATGTAATCCCACGTATTAATTCGCCTTTTAGTTTGTTGTGCCTTTGGGATCTTGTTGAGAAAGTGTTTGTCTGTGCCTATGTGTTGTAGTGTTGGACCTATGCCCTCTTCAAGGAGCCTCAAAGTCTCTGGTCTAATTTCCAAGTCTTTAATCCATCTTGAATTGACTCTGTGCAGGGTGAGAAAGTGGTATTCATTTCCAGTTTTCTGCATATGGTTAACCAGTTTTGCCAGCACCATTTGTTGAACAGGCTATCTTTTTTCCAGTGTATGTTTTTGGCCCCTTTGTAAAAAATCAATCGGCTGTAAGTGTGTGAATTTGTCTCTGGGTCTTCTATTCTGCTCCACTGGTCTATGTATCTATTTTTGTGCCAGTACCATGCTGTTTTTATTACAATGGCTTTGTAGTATAGTTTAAAGTCAGGTATTGTGATTCCTCCTGCATGGTTATATTTTATTTTTATTTTAAAACAGGATCTCAGTAAGTTGCTGAGGCTGTCCTCGAACCTGAGATCCTCCTGTCTCAGCCTCCCAAGTACTGGGGTTGTAGGCATGGGTCACCACACCCAGCTTTCCTGGATACTTTCATCAGTGGGAATGGAAAACCCATTTCTCATAGCAGTCACTTCCCGTTCCCCTTCTCCCCAGCTTATAGCAAACACTAATCTGCTTTCTATCTCCATGAATTTACCTATTCTGAATACTTCATACTTACAGAATCATATAATAATATAATACGCCACCTTTCATGGCTTGCTTTTTTCTCTTAGCATAGTGTTTTGGAGGTGCATTGATGTTCAGCATGTATCAGAACTTCAATCATTTTTATGGTGAATGGACTAATTTCTTTAATTCTGTGGATAAAAGATAACTTAAGCTGGGCATGGTGGCGCACGCTTGTAATCCCCGCCCTTGGGAGGCAGAGACAGGAGGATCGCACAGGTTCGAAGCCAGACAGTGCACTGGTTTAAGAGACCCTGTTTCCAAATAAAAAAAGTATGAAAATAGGTCTGGGAGTGTATCCCAGAGGTAGAAGGGTTTCCAGGAACCCCAGTACCACCACCAAAAAAAAAAGATAATTTAATTAGCCACCTCCCATTTATAGACATTTAAGTGCATTTTTGCTAATACACACACACACACACACACACACACACACACACACACATATATTTTTTTTTTTTTTTTTTTTTTTTTGGTGGTACTGGGGTTCCTGGAAGCCCTTCTACCTCCGGGCTACACTCCCAGACCTATTTTATATTATTATTTGGAAACAGGTTCTCCTAAGCCAGTGCCTGTGGCTGGCTTCAAACCTGCGTGATCCTCCTGTCTCCGCTTCCCAAGCGCGGGGATTACAAGCGTGCGCCACTACGCCCGGCTTTTGCTAATATATTTAATGATTACTTTTTGTGCATGTGTGCCAATAATTTCATAGCATTTTAAGGCCAGTTTTTGTTAAATATACCCAGTACTTAATTAATAGGCAACAAATTTAATTAACGTTTTCATTTGTCTACTTTTAACTGACAAATACAAATGCATAAATTTATGGTTACAACATGGTATTTTGAAACATGTATTCATTATGGAATGACTAAATCAGAATGATTAACACACGCATTACCTCACATACTTATTATGTATTTGTGATGAGAACACAAATCTACTCTCTGAAATTTTCAAGTATATGAAATTGTTATTAACTATAGTCACTATGTTATACATTCAGTCTCCTTTTTTTTTTTTTTAGTATGTGATACTAGGAATTGAACCCGGGGGTGTTCTGCCTCTGAGCTATACAGCCAGCCCTAATTTAGTGTTTTTGTTTTGTTTTGTTTTGAAACAAGTTCTCACTAAGATTCTGAGGGCCTCCGTAGGTAGCTGAGGCTGGTCTTAAACCTGCAATCCTCCTGCTAAGTCTACCAAGTCTTGGGATTACCTGTGGGCTCTGTATAGTAAATATCTTGAATTTATTCCTCCTGTTTAATTGATTTTTGAATCCTTTAGCCAACTTCTCCCGTTTCCCTACCCCCAGCATCACCCACCTCTAGCCATTTGTAACCACTATTATACTATTTACTTCTATGAATTTGACTTTTTTAGATTTCACATGCCAATGACGTCATGCAGTATATGTCTTTTTGTTCCTGGCTTATTTCACTTCAAATAATTTCCTTCAGGTTTATCCATGTTTTCACAAATGCTAGGATTCTCTTCCTCTTTTATGCTGAGTAGCATCCGTGGTGCTGGGTTTGTCTGCGTATGCCTGTCTATTATGTTTTCCTTGTCCGTTCAGGTGTTGATGGGCACATAATTGCCTTTATTTCCTTAGATCTTTGTAAATAATGTCGCCGTGCACAGAGAAGGGCAATACTTGTCCTGTTTCACCTTTTGATAAGAGCTGTTATAACAGACATGAAGCAAAATCATTATAGCATGATTTACCTTCCCCTGATGATTAGTTAAGCACTTTCCATATACCTGCTGGTCATTTTGAGAAGTTTTGGTTCAGATTCTTTGCCCGTTTTTATTTTGTTTTGTTTTGTTTTGTTTTGGTGGTACTGGGGTTCCTGGAAGCCCTTCTACCTCCGGGCTACACTCCCAGATCTATTTTTACATTTTTTTTATTTTGGAAACAGGGTCTCCTAAGCCAGCACGCACGCTGGCTTCGAACCTGCGCGACCCTCCTGTCTGCGTGCACCACCACGCCCGGCCTCTATGCCCGTTTTTTAAGTCGGATTATTTGCTTTCTGGATATTGAGTTTTGCATTTGTTTTCTGTTTTTGGAGAGTAACCTTTCAGCCGAAGTGTGGTTTTCAAATGCTTTCTCCAGTTTCATAGGTTATCTCTTCACTCTATTGATTGTTTCCTTTGCTGTGCAGAAGCTTTCCATTTCTCAATATTTTATTTGGTATCTGTCGTTTGGTGAGCATATAAAAAAATATCATTGTCCACAGAAATATCATGAAGCTTTTTTTCCCTCCATGCTTTCTAGCAGTTTTACATTTTCAGGCCTATGTTTAAGTCTTAAACCCATTTGGGGTTGATTTTTGTATCTGGTATGAGACAAGAACTTAATTCTCTTCTTCTGTATGTGAATATCCAGCTTTTCCAGTACCATTTATTGAAAAGACTGTCTTTTTGCAGTTGTGTGCTTTTGCCATCTTTGTTGAAAATCAATGAAGAGTATACTTACGGATTTATTTATAGGTTCTGTTCCGTTGGTCCACATGTCTGTTTTTTATGCCAGTGCCAAGCTATTTAGTATAGCATAATTTGGAATCTTTTTATATACTATAGTATAGTTTTGAAGTGCAATGCCTTCCACTTTATTCTTTTATTCCACTTTATTCTCTTTTTCGAAATTGATTTAGCTATTTGGTGTCTTTTCTTGTTCCTTATGAATTTTAGGAATTGTTTTACCTACTTCTGTAAAAATTCATTTAGTAGGAATTGTATTGAATCTGTAAATTGTTTTAAGTAGTATACATTAATAATGTTAATTCGTCCAGTCCAATAACATGGGGATTTTTTCCCATTTGCTTGTCATCTCAAATTTTATTTTATTTCTTTCAGCATATAGATCATTCATCTTTTTGGTTAAATTTATTCTAATGTATTTTGATGCTATTATAAATGGGACCATTTTCATGGTTTCTCTTTTGAATGGTCTCCTATCCATCAGTGTATAGAAATGCTACTGCTTTTCATATGTTGATTTTGTATCCTACAGCTTTACTGAATTAATTCATTAGTCATTAGTCCTAACAGATTTTTTTTTTGGTATCAATATAACTTTCTATCTTTAAGCACCTATTGTCCACAAACAATTTGACTTTGTCCTTTCTTATTTGGATAAATTTTATTTATTTTTCTTATCTAATTGCTTTGGCTAGGACTTTCAGTACTATGTTGGCCAGAAGTATCAAGAATGGGTATTCTTGCTTTGTTCCTGATCTTAGGGAAAAAGCCTCAACTTTTCACCATTGAATATGATAGTAGCTGTGGATTTGTAATATATGACCTTCACTGTGTTGAAACACATTCCTTTTATACCTATTTTCTTGAGATTTTTTTGCCATGAAAAGATGTTAGGTTTTGTTGTTGTTTTTTGTTTTTTGGGGTGGTTTTTTTTTTTTTTTCTGTACTGGGGATGGAACCCAGGAGCATTCTACCTCCAAGCTACACCACCAGCCCTAGTTTTTTTATTCTTTATTTTGAAACGGGGTCTCACTGAGTTGCAAAGGGTCTCGCTAAGTAGCTGAAGCTGTTTGCGAACCGTGATCCTCCTGTCTCAGCCTCCAAATGCTGGGATTACAAGCGTGAGCCACTATTCCTGGCAAATTTTGGATTTTATCAAATGCTTTTCCCACACCAATTAAGATGATCCTATTTTATGTTTTTCCTCCTTTGTTCTATTAATGTGGTACATCCAATTTTTTAATTTGTATATGTCAAAACATCCCTGCATCCCAAGAATGAACCCCACTGAGTCATGGTCCATGATCACTTTATTGTGATGTTAATTTCATATTGCTAATATTTTGTTAAGGATATTTGCATCTCTGTTTACTAGACATTTTGTCATTTAATTCTTTTTCTTGTCCAACTATTGTATCAGGGTAATGCTGGCCTTATAAAATGAGTTTAGAAGTCTTCCTTCCTATTTTCAGAAGATTTTGAGAAAGATTGATATTAATTGCTCTTAAAATATTGGGTAGAATTCATCATTAAAGCCATCAGACCCTGGGCTTTTTTTTTTTTTTTTTTTTTTTTTGTGGTTCTGGAGATGGAACCCAGGGGCATTCGAACTCCGAGCCACACCCCCTGCCCTATTTTTTATTCTTTATTTTGAAACAGGGTCTCACTAAGTTGCGGAGGGCCTCACTAAGTAGCTGAGGCTGTCCGCAAACCATGATCCTCCGGGCTCAGCCTCCCGAATACTGGGATTACAAGCATGTGCCTCCACACCCAGCCCTGGGCTTTTCTTTGATGGGATTTTTTTTTTATTACTGGTTCCATCTATTTACTTATTATTGGTCTGTGCAGATTTTTTATTTCTTCACGACTCAGTGTTGATAGACTGTATGTGTCCATATAAAACAGAAACTTGATTGACAAATATTGTGTGTGTTCTGACTGCTCCACTCATGGCCATTCCCCTGTCTCGCTCCCTCTTCAGGGATCTCCCTATTTCTTGAGACATGACAATATTGAAATCAAACCCATTATCCCCACAGTGGCCTCTGAGCACTTAAGGGAAAGGAAGAGTTGCACATCCCCCACTTTAAATCAAAAGCTAGAGGTGATTCAGCTTAGTGAGGAGGCATGTTGAAATGCAAGATAAGTGGAAAGCTAAGTCTCTGGTAGCAAATAGTTGACCCAGTAGAAGATGTAAGGAAAAAAAATTTTTTTAAGGAAATTAAAAGTGCTACTTCAGTGAACACATGAGTGATGATAAGGCAGCACAGATTTATTGATGATATGGAGAATGCTTTAGAGGTCTGTACAAAAGATTAAACCAGCCACAACATTCCTTTAAGCCAAAGCTGAACCCAGAGGAAGGCCCTGTCTTAACTCTGTGAAGGCTGAGAGAGGTAAAGTGTGAAGCTCGTAGAGATTGTTTCTTGAGGTTTAAGACAAGAAGCCGTCTCCATAAAATAAAAGTGCGAGGTAAAGCCACAAGTGCTGATGTAAAAAGCTGCCACGGTCTAGAAAATTGATAAAGATGGCTACAGTAGATGACAGTGCCAGTGTAGACAAAACAGCCTTCTAGTGGAAGAAGCTATCCAGAACTTTTATAACTAGAGAGGAGAAGTCAGCATCTGGCTTCCGTGATCTCAAGGACCCACTAACTCCCTTTTTCAGGGTCCAGTGCAGCTGGTACTTTAGGTTGAAGCCAATACTCACTCACCATTCTGAAAATTCTCAGGCCCTAAATAATTATAGTAAATCTATTCTGCCCGGGTTTTATAAATGGGGCAGCAAAGCCTGGGTGACAGCACAGCTGGTGGACAACATGGTTTACTGAATATTTTAAGCCCACTATTGAGATCTAGTGTTCAAGAAGACAAAAAGGAAGATTCCTTTCAAAACATCACTGTTTGCTGACAAGGCATCTGGTCATTCAAGAGCTCTGCTGGAGAAGCACAATGGGATTAATGGCTTTTTACACCTGCTAACACAACATCCATTCTGTAGCCCTTTAATCAAGGAGTAATTTCAACTTTCAAGTCTTACTATCTAAGAAATACATTTTGTAAGGTTATAGCTGCCGTAGATAGAGATTTCTCTGATGGATCTTGGCAAAGTAAATTGAAAATCTTTTGGAAAGGATTCACTGTTCTTTAAGCCATTAAGAACATTAATGAATCATGGGTTCATGATTAAAAGATCCACATTAGCAGGAGTTGGGAAGAAGTTGATTCCAACCTTCATGGATGACTTCCAGGAGTCCAAGACTTGAGTCAAGGAGGTAACTGTAGATGTGGTGGAAATAATAAGAGAATTAGATATCTAAGGTGTGACTGAATTCCTACAGTATCATGATAAAACTTAAGCCAGGCACAGAGGTGTATGCCTGTAGTCCCAGCTACTCAGAAGGACTGCTTGTGTTTGAGGCCATCCTGGGCAACATAGCAAGACCCTATCTCAAAAAATAAAAATAAAAATAAAAATAAAAACAGATGAGGAGTTGCTTCTTAAAGATGAGCAAAAAAAAAATGTTTCTTGAACTTGAATCTACTCCTGGTGATGATTCTGTGGACATTGGTGAAACGACAACAAAGGAATTAAAATATTCTATAAACTTAGTTGATAAAGCAACAGCAAGGTTTCGAAGGACTAACTCCACTTTGGAAAGAAGTTCTAATGTGTATAAAATGGTATCAAACAACATCATGACACAGAAATATTTCAGGAAAAGCAGAGCCAATTGATGCAGCACACGTCATCATTCTTACTTGGAGAAATCGCAGCACGCTGGGCATGGTAGCGTGTATCTGTAAATCCAGTACTTGGGAGGCTGTGAGACAGGAAAATAACAGGCTTGAGATGGGCATCAGCGACTTAGTGAAACCCTCAGCAACTTAACAAGCAAATTGTGTGTGTGTGTGTGTGTGTGTGTGTGTGTGTGTGTTATGGGGGTTCCTGGAAGCCCTTCTACCTCCAGCTACACTCCCATGGGCTACACTCCCAGACCTATTTTTATACTTTTTTATGTGGAAACAGGGTCTCTTAAGCCAGGGTGGCCGGCTTCGAACCTGAGTGATCCTCCTGTCTCTGCCTCCCAAGCGCGGGGATTACAAGCGTGCACCACCATGCCTGGCAACCAGCAAAATTTTAAAAAGAAAGGGCTGGGTGTGGGGGGTGTCGCTCAGAGGTAGAATGCCCCCTGTGTTCAGTCCCCAGCACAGAGAGACAGACAGACAGACAGACAGACTGACTGACTGACTATCCTACAGGGCATTGGGGGCCTAGAGACTGAATCTTTGGGTGCCAGCCTGAAGTCTGGGGCTTTGGGATCCTGACTAGCACTGGGATTTACTGGGTCAGACCAGGTCAAGGGCCCAAGGTGAAGTGTTATGCTTAATTCATTTTCCTTCCCCAATATGGTGGGTGTTTCTGTCTCCTTGTTATCTGCCCAGGTTTAGGAGGAGGGGTGATAGGTAACGTAAAACTGCCCTTCCTGCCTTCTTCAAAGCATCTTCTTAGTTGCTTTGCAACATCTGGATGCTGTGATATCTCACCTGATTTCTCTAGCTGAGCAAAGATTTTGTGTGTGTGTGTGTGTGTGTGTGTGTGTGTGTGTGTGTGTGTGTGTGTGCGCGCGTGGGTAGTTGTTTGAATTGGTGTTTCTGTGAGAGGATGAGAGCTTGGAAGTCCAATTCCACCACGTCGCTGAGGTCACCCGCTGAATGAACTTTGTTAGCCAACTGACCCATTTCCAACTAGCGATTGCAGTGAAATTGCTGAGCCCGGAGCCTCATGTCGACAGAAATGAAACATCATGGGAAAGGGGAAAGTTACAGCCAGACAGGGGAACGAATCCAGTAGAGACTCTAATATGCCTTTCTTCCTAGCCACAGGGGAAAGCACTTACATCTTCCCAAACATAATTACCTCCCTGGTGTTTAATGAATACGACTTTAATACATGCTCTACCACTGAAATCTGCTAAAACTCAAGACACGGGAGACGTTTTCTTGCCCTTGCTGATCTGGTCTATAAAAGGAGAGCTTTAAACATCTGGAGATTGTTGATTTGGTTGTGTACTTGGGGTTGTCCGGTGGGGTGTCCTTGTAAGCAATTATCTAATGTGTCTCAACATGTTAAGCAAATCTGAAAAGGAAGCCCCAGAGAAGGACTCTGCCTGGTGGACCCAGGAGCGTGGCAAACTCCTGGAGTTCTAAGACAAGAATACACCATTAGTCTTCAGTCTTTGGCAGTTCCAACGATCACCAGGGGAAATTATTAAAAATACGGATGCCCACTCCCATTTGTTGAATCTGACTCTATGGCAAGAGGCCTAAAAGCAGCTATATTTTTAACAAGTTCCCCAGATAATTCTGATCTATGCCAAAGCTTGAGAGCCATTAGCCCCAGCCATGGAGGGACGTCATATTATTCAGTCTCTGCAACAGAAGAGATTCTCATAAACGGCCCCTCCACTCACACTGCAGAATGCTACGAGAAACAGCTGTGCAGACCCAGTCCTGAAGTACCGCAGGCAGGATGTTGGAACTGTCGCTTTGTCCTTTCTGTGAAGCCCCACATAAAAGGGAAAAAAAAATAGACCCACTTATCCAGAAATTCTGGTTTATATTAAGGAATTAATATATGTTGAAGAAGGGGGAACAAGAATAACGAATATTTGTAGGGTTTTTTGTTGTTGTTGTTGTTGTTTTGTTGGGGGGACTAGGGATGGAACCCAGGCGCATTCTACCTCTGAGCTACACTCCAGCCCTATTTTTTTTTAATAAAACAGGGTCTTACTAAGTTGCAGAGGACTTAAGTTGCTGAGCCTGACCTCATCCTCAAACCTGAAATCCTCCTCCCCCAGCCTCCCAAATACTAGAATTACAAGCACGCACCACCACGCCTGGCTTAACGATGAGTATTTGTAATAAATTTCTAATTTTATTTTGGTGGTCAGGACTTCTCCTCCTTCCAACTTTAGCTTTAACAACTACCTTTGTTTCCTGATCAAAATACATAAAACGTGAGCTAGGTGTGGTTACACACACTTGTAATCGCAGGATTAGGGAGGCTAAAACAGGAGGATCATGGTTTGTGGACAGCCTTAGCCACTTAATGAGGCCCTTTGTAACTCAGTGAGACCCTGTTTCAAAATAAAGATAAAAAATAGGGCCGGGGGTGTAGCTTGAAGGTAGAATGCTCCTGAGTTCCATCCCCAGTACCGCAAAAAAAAATAAAATAAAATAAAAAACTCCTGGGTTTCCGTGAGTCATATCCCTCTACTCCGCTATATTTTCCCATACTATGATTTAAAGCTTTTTGTCCTATTTATTAGAATAGGATCCTTTTAGAATGAAGCATAGTGAGATAAAAAGAGAAAGACAGACAGAGATTGTGTGTGTGTGTGTGTGTGTGTGTGTGTGTGTGTGTGTGTTCATTGCCCTATTTATATTTATTGGATTCCATCTGGTAGGGTGTCACAGTTCAGACCTGGAGTGTCCCCCAAAGGCTGATGTGTTGAAGGCTGGGTCCCCAGTGCAGCAATGCTCAGCAGTGGGACTTTGGGAACGTGATTGGATCCAAGGGGCTCTGACCTCATCGGCAGATTAATCTATTGATCACTGAATAGACAACTAGGAGGCGGTGGGAACCATCAGTAGTGAGGCCTGGTTGGAGGAACCAGGTCACGGAGGTGTGCCCTGGAAGGGTATTTTCTGACCCTGCCCCTTTCTGTCTTTCCCACTCTGCTTCCCAGCTGCCATTTGCTGGTCAACTTCACTCTTCTGTGGCCTTCTGCTGTGATGCACTGCTTCACCATGAACCCAAAGCAACGGAGCCAGCCCGCCATGGACTGAGACCTCCAAAACGTGAGCCAAAACAGACCACTCCTCCAAGTTGGTTTTCTCAAGTGTTCATCCCCACAATGAAGGCTGACCATGGTCAGCAGCATCACGGTGCCCCCTCTCTATTCCTCAATCTCTCTAGAACTCTCACAAAAGGAGGTGCGAAGGATGTTTGCAAATGGAAGGCTGGAGCCATTAAGAGCTCAGAATGTGGTGGTTAAAATGAATGGTTGCAAGAACTTGAACTTCACAAGGAAACAAATCTAGACGGCGTCTCCTCCAAGCTCCTTCTCTTCCCTGCCTTTGATTCCGCCTCTGGGACGCGCTGAGCCTGGCAGGCTCAAGGGATCACACTGTCACTTCCTTCCTCCCCTTTGCTGTGTCCCTGTCTCTTGACCTTGGCCACATGCCTGACAGTGCTCATAGAAGCAGCAGGTCGGAACATGAGTGGAGAACTGAGCAAGTCCGTCGCCACTCCCAGGAAACAGCTCCTGCTTTGCATGCCGGTGGCAGCAGCTTAGCCGCGTCATCTTCAAAAGGCAAGGATAAGATGGCTTGAATAGAGGAAGACATTGATTTTACTGCTCACACCTTTAATCTGCTCTGGAAGGATTGGCACTCAAAGTGAAACAGAGTTTCACATCCCAAGACTTTCCGCCAAGACCCTAGAGGAGGGCTAGCACGGGCCGGCAGCAGTGTAGACTGCTAATGGCCTTCACACATTGTACAGATCCCAGGATGCCCACAAAGCCAGGTTAGCCACAAAAGTCCTGCGCGAGCTCCTCCTGCTGCTCTCAATTGAGCCCCTGGAACACATCAATTTCATACAGAATGAAAAGCTCCGAATAATAAGACGGCTATTATTTCTATTTCCTGACCCAGCAACACTGAGTTTAGAATTTGGCCACGTACTTTTAGAAATGAAGTAATGGTTCAACACCGTTTGCTTCCTGTTGGTGTCTCCCCGGCCACAGCCGCCCTTGCTCTCATTTTGATGAGTAAATTTTGTCCTGGGAAGCAGATGGAGCAGGTGGGTTAAGTGGCCCACGGTGTCTGTTGGCGGCAAGCTGTGAACAGAAAGGACGGGACGGCCACTGCTCTACAGAGAAATTACAAATCCGTGTGGGTCATATATGGATTCCAGGTAGAACAGGTGCATGATAACTCTGATAACTCTGCATGGGAAAATATTCTCCCCATTGACAGCCCTGGCACACAGGGATCAAAAAGACAAGCCTGGGGTTTTATACTAACAGATAATGGGTCTGAATCCCATCCACATGCCAAGACTCTTACACCCTATTGCATTCGTGTGTGTGTGTGTGTGTGTGTGTGTGTGTGTACACCCTATTGCATTCGTGTGTGTGTGTGTGTGTGTGTGTGTGTGTGTGTGTGTGCTACTGGGGATCAAGCCTAGGGGCATTCTACCTCTGAGCTACACCCCCAGCCCTATTTTATTTTATTTTTTTATTTTGAAAACAGGGTCTGAGCCGGGCATGGTAGCGCACACTTGTAATCCCAGCATTTGGGAGGCTGAGACAGGAGGATCACGGTTTGTGGACAGACTAAGGTACTTAGTGAGGCCCTCCACAACTCAGTGAGACCCTGTTTCAAAATAAAGACTAAAAAATAGGGCTGGAGGTAGAGCTCAGAGGTAGAATGCCCCTGGGTTCCATCCCCAGTACCACCAAAAACAAAAACAAAAACAAAAAACAAAAAACAGGATCTGGCTAAGTTGCTATGGGTCTTACTTACTAAACTTCTGGGGCTGGCCTAGAACCTGCTATACCCCTGTTTCAACCTCCCCAACTACTGGGATTGCAGGCATGTGCCACCACACCTGGACTGCTGTATTCTTTAGTGACAAGGATAAGATGACTGAAAAATAGACTGAGGCTTGAGAATGATGTGAATGGGTGGATGCATTCCAGATCCAAGAGAAAACAGCCACCCCAAGCCCAGCACCTTCAGAGACACAGACGCCATTATATTTCCCCCACATTCTTTCAGCTCTATTAGTTTTTCCAAAACACAGAAAAAAGAATCAGTGTTTGAAAATAATCTGGGTGGGCTATTTTTAATTCAGTAATGTGTTTGTTTTTGCCTATAAATGATTTGACTTCGGAGCATATAAAATAAATGGGAAATCTTAGTATCATTCTCCGGTTGGAAGCTGCTATCCAGAAATAACTATTTTGGTACCTGCAATTTTTTTGTTTCCTTTCTGTTTCATTTGGGGAAGATGAAAACTGGAAAACCATTTGTCTCCCCTAAATTAGCCATGTGACAAGTCGGAGCTATTAATAACTACTCCCCAGGGCATTAATGCTTGTGTCTGAGAGGGGTCAAGCGGGGATCACCGCCCGCGGGGGAGAGAGGCTGGGATAAATGCGAGCAGCCCAGGAGAAACGCAGCCCGCGTCACCACGGCCACACAGGGAGGGGGACAATGTGACCCGCTCGCCTCTCATCACAGCCAGCTCAAAGATACAAGGAGGCTCTCCCGTGCCCGCCTGCCCAAGGCAGGCACCTAGCCCTCTGGCTTGACCCTCACTGAAGAATACAGCAGTCTGGCGTGGTGGTGCACGCCTGTAATCCCAGTACTTGGGAGGCTGAGACAGGAGGGTCAGGATAAAAGGTCCGAGGCCAGCCTCAGCAATTTAGCAAGTTCTGGCGGCTGATGGTGCTGATGGCTCTTGCCCTGGGCTTTGCCCTCTTCTTGTCTCTGATGACTGACTCCTACCCTGCCCTCCAGGACTGAGTTGTTGGACACACGGCTGTCGCTGTCATTCAGGACATGCCTAGGAGGAGCTGTCGCCCTGTCCCCAGTCCTACAGGCTCAGCTTCCCACCATTCACTTCTCAGGTGGGGCCGAAACACAAGCCTCAGTTGTTGAAACCTTTGCATTTCCTCACCACCCTACAGAGCTTTGCTCTTCTTCTCCGGGGAGCCCTCCCCTCTCTCTTGGGCGGGGATGGAGCTCAGTGGTAGAGTGCTTGCCTCCCATGCATGAAGCCCTGGGTTCTGTGCCCAATACTCCAGAATTAAGTAGAGGGGGAAGCCCTCCCACCTCTCTGGAGAGCGAGCCAAGCAGATGCTGAATAGGGATATCTGTTGAGAGGGAGGAATCCCTCTGGTATCAGATGACCTGCCTCCCAGCCTACCGACATTCAGCTGAACCAATTAATCTTTCAGTGTCTCAGCTTCCTCATCTGTAAACTGTGAATTATTTTATAGATACTAATGTTTATTATCTAACTCCTAATATGTTTATATCTTTATGTATAGTAAATAATGTATACATACTTATTTATTATTATTTTATGTTTATCATATATGTAACTTTGTATGTGTAAATATTTACATAATTGGTACATAAGAATATAGGTATAATTATATGTATAATAATATAGGTATCTAGGTATCTAGATGTCTTCAAAAGGCTATAGTGATACTTAGGAGCAGGAAACTGTGACCCTTGCTTACTTTAAGAAAAAAAAATTAGCGGGCATGATAGTACTTAGAAGGCTGAGCTAGGAGGTTTGCAAATTCAGGGCCAACCTCAGAAACTTAGTGAGACCCTCTGCAACTTAATAAGACCCTATTTCAAAACAAAAAATAAAAGGACTGGGGGAATAGCTCGGAGGTAGAATACCCCTGGGTTCAATCCCCACTACCACACACACACACACACACACACACACACACACACACACACACACTTAGTTGTAACAACAATGATGAGTGAAATGAGTGGGTTCGAGTTTGCTGGGGAATTGGGAATCTTCCCAAAGTGTCTGGATTTGTGAAAATCTCACAGAAAGATCAGGAAGAAGAGACGGAGCTCCAGGGAGAGCACGTCTCTGAGGAGAAGCTAGGCCTCTGCACACAGACTGAGTCATGTTAGATACCCGGGAGGCTCTTGAGTCCCCGGGCATCTTACATCTTACATCTGGGAGCACAAAGTAGCTCCCAGAATCATCTCTCCAGCCTTCTGCAATGCTCGGCATAAAGACATTAACCATCACCTTCTGGGTTGAAATATAAAACACTTCAAATGTCAGCCTGGGCTGATCAGAGAAGTAGCAATTGAAACACCTGCTGTTCCTGTAATGGGTGGCGGTGTGTAAAGGACGGCGTCCGCGCCCTCTGATCATAAAACGCTGCACAACCACAGAGCGCCGCCTTCAATTGGCAGTGCTGCAGCTTCCATTTAGGCAGCGGAGGGCCCTCCTCGGGAGTTCATAAAATCCTAATGACCTGGCGTCGAGGGTTCTTAATATCCTTCGGTAGTCGAGGCATTCAGTCTCCGAGGAAGTCTATAAAGCCATTTAAGTCTGTCTCTTCATTTCCGTTCCTGGTGCCGTGGTCTTTGTCATGCTCTTTGGCTGCCTTGAATCTGAGCCCTCTTAGTATTTTTGGACAAATAGCCCACCTCCAATAGAGACGCTAGAAGTACAAGAGACTGATTTCTCGGCCTCCCTCGCAGCTGGGCGGGAACATGTGACGTGACTCAATGGATCACGGGCCCCTGCCTGGACTTGGAGTTGGAAGTCCAGGATGCAAAGAAGCAGGGACCCCCTGGGGCCATTTTGCAGCTGACCTGGCCGCTGCATCCACATCACCATGAGCCGTTGTCAAGGGCAACTGTGGGCATCATTCCTGTTGGCATGGCCTCCGGACGTGATGCTCAGATCCTTCCAGAGCTTCCGGGAGCCCCCTCTAGGTCGCTGATGCACCCCCTCTTCTCTTTGGGGCATGTGCGTCCTTCATGTCATCTGGCTGACACCTGCCCATTCTTTTAGATTGAGTTTAAATGTCACCTCCTCCAGGGACTGAACCCTAAAATCTCCCCAAAATATGAGCAAATAAATATACCCTCCTCTAAGTTGTGTGGTCAGTTGTTTTGGATAACTGGACTAAAAATTCTATCTGAGACAACTTATAAAAGGATTTGACAGGGAGCATCATCCCTTTTGGTCCTTGTACCTTCTGCAATAAGAGAACAGTGTTCTTCCCCTCTAGCAGATGCGGAGTTCAAGGCACTATCTTGACGCAGAGAGCAGCCTTCACCAGACACCAAGGCACCTTGACCTTAGGCTTCCCAGCTCCAAAACTGTGCTAAATAAATGTCTCTTTATAAATTACTTCATCTCAGGCATTCTGGTATAGCAACACAGAGACTAAAATAGGCTGGGTCTTATTTATTCTTTTATCCCAAGATTCCAGACCTGTATAAATGTATTTGTATTATTTTCCTGTGGCTACCATATAATTACATAAATTTGATAGCTGAAAACAATCTTCAATAATTTAGTGAGACCTTTTTTAATTTTTTTTTTAATTTAAAGGCTGGGGGTGTACAATGCCCATGTGTTCCAGAGATGGATGGTGGTAATAGTTGTACAACAGTATAAATATACTTAATGCCACTGAACTGTACATTTGAAAATTAATAAAATGGCAAATTTTGCATTTGTATATTTTACCACAATGAAAAAAGCAAGTAAGGTTAACCATTTTGTCTGGTTTGGAGAGGACACAGAGCGATGGAGTGGGGATTTTTCTATTTCATGGCCCGGGTGGTGGTCACACACATTTTCTTCATAATTATTTGCCAATATGTATACATATACTTCTTTGGGGTTTTTTTATTTTTGTTTTTTGTTTGTTTGTTTTTTTCTTTTTTGCAGTATTGGGTATGGAATCCAGGGGCATTCTACCTGCGAGCTACACCCTCAGCCCTATTTTTATTCTTTATTTTGAAACAGGTTCTCACTGAGTTACAAAGGGTCTCATTAAGTAGCTGAGACTGTCCACGAACCATGATCCTCCTGTCTCAGCCTCCCAAATGCTGGGATTACAAGCATGAGCCCGGCTTTCTTTATTATTAACTTTTATTTTTGAATTTTTAAAATAATTCTCCCAAAGTGGAGACAATAATATAACAAGCCCAGTTGTAATACATGTAGATTATACATATACATATATATAGACAAATTTTTCTATTTTTGTTTCACTTATGTGTATCTCTTAAATGGGAGTGGAAAAGGAATGGGACATATTAGAGACAATTCCAGGTGCTAGATCACCCCACCCATAAATACTCTATTATGTACGTAGGCTTTTGTGCATTTGCTGTAGATACAAAACGCCAAAAATGCTTAAAGTGAAAGGGAGGCAATGAAGCTGGTCTTGAAGGCAGACATCCCTCTAGGGAAAGCTCTGTGTGTGTGTGTGTGTGTGTGTGTGTGTGTACCCCATACCACAGCCATGTGCCCACAATAGGACATCCACTTAGGGTTGGCGGAACAGAGAGCCACGCTAGTGGCTTTCCACCCCATTTTGGGGACCATGGTTTTAGTTCCCAGTGAAGTTATTAGGCACATAAACACACACCGCGGAGCCTGGGAACCCAGGAGAGCGGCAGCCCCTGAGAGCAAGAGGACTCACAGGGCTGGGCAGAGCCTCCCACGCCCAGTACAAGGGTCATATGTGGGCAATACAGTGAGGTTCAGAGGTGGGGTGTGGCTGGAGGGCATGGGGGGCTGGGGGTGTGGCCTTGAGCACTATATTACTGGCCTCTTCCTCTCCTCTCTCTCTCTCCCTCTATTTCTCTCTCTCTCTCTCTCTCTCTCTCTCTCTCTCTCTCTCTCTCTCTCTCTCTCCTTCCTAGCCACCAAGAGGTGAGAGTGGCTTTTCCTCCTCTGCCATCAACCTTGTCTCTGAGCTGCTTCTAGAGGCCTTGGAGCTGGCCAACTATGGACTGAAACCTATAAAACCATGAACCAGCCAGGTGTGGTGGTACATGCCTGTAATCCCAGTGCTGGGGAGGCTGAGACAGGAGGATCACAGGTTCACAGCCAGCCTCAGCAACCTCGTGAGGTCCTCTGTAACTTAGTGAGAAAAAAATAAAATAAAAATCAGGCTGGAGGGTATAGCTTGTAGGTAGAATGCCCCTGAGTTCATCATTCCTCAGTACCACAAACACACACAAAAAAAAAACCCAAATAAACCTGGCTTTCTCTAAGTTGTGCCTGTCAGGTATTGTGGTCATGGCAATGAAAATTCAGGGCAGCAGAGCAGGGAGGGGAATTTGCAGCTGGCCATTTGCAACCCTCCTGACCCTACCAGGTGCCAGGGCCATATGTGACATGATGCTGCAGGTCCTCGCTAGTGTGGTACTCAGCGAGGGTTAATGGCCTCTTGGAGGTCACAGGGTCTCTCCCTGCTAAGCTTTGCCTCTCCCGCTTCATTCTGCTCTGTTACCATGTGACTTTCACTTCTCACAACATCTGCCAAGCCACCGAATCCTGTCTCTGGGGGGCAGGCTCGGCTTATCTATATTCCTAGCCTTCCTTCCTGCCTTCTCCTGTTCTAGTCTCCCGAGTGTGGTCCCAGCCCCTTCTCTCTGATCTTGCCCTCTGACTCTGGTTGGGCCCAGCAGCCTCACCTGCCTGTTGGCAGCTTGACAGGTCCCGAGAGCTTTCCCAGAGCACCACTGTCCTCTTCTGAGCAGCCACAGAGGGAGGAAGTGTGTCTGTGGAGCCTGTGGGGACAATAAGATTGAAGCCTGAACGCAAAGACGGGGATGAGTCCCTGCGTCCTTGGCGGTTTCAGTGGGAGCACCGTGCACCAGCCCAGTTATACCATCCTTAGAAGTTAGATGGGGAAGGTCTTAAATCTGACCTATTAAGGCATTGCCCGGGGAAGGCTGTACAGTGGCCACAAGTACAGGCCTCTGCATCTCCTGCTGTGGCCACAGCTGGTGGTTCTAAGATCCATGGCTACATTTGCACCAAGGCTGCGCTTCCTGCTGATGAGCACCCCATGGGTATGAAGGCATGGCCTTGTTGCTGCAAGACTTGGACTCCTCTCCTGGGTGACTGTGGCTCCAGGACTCACTCCCTGCCACTGCAGCACACATCTCTCTCTCTCTCTCTCTCTCTCTCTCTCTCTCTCTCTCTCTCTCTCCCCCCCCCTTTTCTTTTCTTTTCCTTTTATGGTGTTGGGGATTGAGCCCACAGGCCTTCTATCTCCAAGCTACACCCCCTGCCCTTTTTATTTTGAAACAAGGTCTTGCTAGGTTGCTGACAGTCTTGCTATATTGCTGAGGCTGTCCTGGAACCTGCAGTCCTCCTGTCTCAGCTTCCCGAGTACTGGGATTACAGCTGTGTGCCACCACCCCGCTCCCTCCTGTCTCTTTCGTAGGCTCAGTCCAGCATCATCTGCTGCCTCCGCCACCCACTCCTCACAGGCACGCTCCCTGAGAAACCTCCCCCACGCTCAATTCTGTCTCAGTGCCCCTTCCTGGAGGACCTGAACTGACACGGCTCCTATTGTGTGAATGTCTCCAGTGGTCCTGATGTCCCATAACAGGTGGGAGGGACTGGGCATCGCAGGAAGCCTGGTCAGGAGTCAGCCACACTCATTAGGCCGTGGGAAGGGGGAAGCTTCTATCCTAATTAGGGATAGAAGCAGGGCTTTAGGGTGAGACAAGCCTGGGTTCTAACTCCACCCCCTGAGCAGACATGGGATCCTCGGCAAGTCTTGTAGCCATCTCATGCCTCTGTTTCCAAAGCTGCAGAAAGAGGATAAAGGGATTCGCCATGACCACGGGTGGTCAGCCTATGGGGACAGTAGGAGCTTGCCTGGGACACAGCAGGGGTCAGCGGAGGGCAGGGACAGTTGTTCATGCCCTATGTTCTATCCAGGTGAGGGTGTTCTTATTCTAGTAAGAAGCCATCCACAGACACAGTCGTCAGGCTGTGGTGACCTCCTGCGCCCTATAGCCTCAGGCAAAGTCCCTTCTAGCCCCAAAGTCCAGCAAATAGGTGGGGACGGACACAGGTAGAAGGATGGCTGGTACTGCTAGGAGACCTCTCTGCGTCCCCAGCCATACTCAAGGTCCCCTCAAGGCCCATGCTCGAGCTCTCTCAACAGGTCTTATGTCTCTGGGTTAACCTCCCTGGAAATCAGGCCTTGTCTATGAGCGGGAGGCCAAAGATGATAAGCGCCATCTCCAACTCTCCCCCCAGCCCCACAGAGCGTCTACAGGCCATACTCGAGTGTGCCCGGCAATTTCCACGACAGTCTCGGCTGCCCTTGAATTTTAACGCTGATGCCATGCTCTGGCAGGAAATTTAAGGTATTTATTTTCTAAACATATTTAATCTGTGATCCTCTTAGCACAAGGAGGATTTTTAAAACAGGATACATTTAAGCATACTTGACTTATGGCTTTATAAGATTTTTTTTTCCAAATCAAAATTTTCTAAGAGACAAAGAGGCTGACATCTAAAACAACCAAACAAAAATTTGTCACCAAGTCTGAGATGTCTTGGGAGAGGAAGCAGAGCCGTGGGATGTGGGATGTGCCGTCCTGCCCTGACTCTGGAGCTCCCTAAGGGAGGCCTGGATTCAGCTTCCCAGGGAGCGCGGGGATTCCCTTCAGACACAATAACGAGTCCCCAGGTGCTAATTAACCGGAGAAATCTTCTCCTCTAGGATCCAGCCTGCCTTCCTCTCTTGTCATCTCTCCTCTGGCTTTTCTTGCCCAGAACGAGGCTCCAGTGAGCCCCATCCCCAGGCAGGAGGATGGGACCAACCAGGAGCAGAGGGTGGGAGGGACTGGTCTCTGTGCTGGGTAGGGAAGCCACTGCTGAAGGTGTTCCACTGCTACAGCCCAGAGCCGCTGCCTCTAGAGGCCGTGAGAGCCCAGTAATTCCCTCTCTTCTGACTCAGTTTCCCCAGGACAAGCAGTTTTCCCTGGAGGATGTGTCAAACAGGAAATCAAGTCCAGGAGGTCAGGAGGATATAGGGTCCACCCCCAGGACCTCCTCTCCCCCAGCCTCTGGCGCCCTACTCTCAACCTCAGCTGTACATCCTAGGCTTTGGGGCTCTCTGATGTCCACTGCCCGTCCTTTTCTCCTTACACTCTGCTTATTTGTAAGTAATACTTACCATACCCTGTGGATATCTCCCCCTTTCCTTTCCCCAATGGTGGAAGGGCATTTCAAGGTCAAGGAACGTGCATGGTTCATCTCTGTGCCCCAGCCAGAAGCACAGCTCCTGGCAGCTAAGCTATAGGTCATCTTAATGTATAACACAGTAACCATAGCCCTGGCCACTAATTCCCTCTCTTCTGACTCAGTTTCCCCAGGACAAGCAGTTTTCCCTGGAGGATGTGCCAAACAGGAAATAAAGTCCAGGAGGTCAGTAGGTAGATATAGCACCTGTCTCCCATAAATCGCACCATGGAGTCTTGATTAGGTGGCACACTGCGGGCCTCAGTTTCCCCACTTGTGGGTTCCACACAGCTTGAGTATCCCAGAGGATGGGATTCTCTTACACGTGCTTACGGTATGGTAGACTTCAGGCCAGAGGCTGTGCCAGCCGTGGCTGCTGATGGGCAGTGAGGCTGGGCCCAGCATCCCATGCCCCCTCCCTGTTTCCTATTTGGAAATAGGGTCTCGCATCTGTGTGGAGGGACGCTGCCGGCCCCCACTCTCCCTCAGGGTGGCTGCAGGGGCAGAGCTCAGGGCTCTAGTGGCACATTCTGGTTCCCATGTGGCTTCCTCTCCGCGGTTTCCCAGCCCACCTCACACTCTCCAAAAGAAAACCTGGCAGAAGCCAAACTCGGGATCATCACCCACTGTTTATTTACGAGAGATCAATTGTAAAAATGAGCACCTAGAAATCATTGGGGTAAAAGGATTCCTCTGTTACTCCCTAGCGGTTCTCCAAGTGTGGCCTGGGGAAAGGCAAAGATTCTGGTGCCCCCAAGAATCTTTCAGGGAATCGGCCCGGCACAGCCATTTCACGGTGTACGACCGTGAACACAAATACAGTACTTCCCTTCTCATTCGTGTTCTCTCAGAAGCCTGCAGTGGGGCTTTCCAGAGGCGACGTAACACGGGCTTCCACAGAAGAGTAAATGCAGATCTGAGGACCTCGCTGTCTTCCGATAACAAAGAGATTTGCAAAAATACAAAGCAATGCCGTTCTTCTCACTAGCTTTAGTGTGTTTGTTTTGGGGAATCATAAAGTACATTGTGTGTGTGTGTGTGTGTGTGGTATTAGAGATGAAACCCAGGGGTCTTCTACCCCCAGGCTACACCCCCAGACCTATTTTATATTTTATTTGGAAACAGGGTCTCACTAAGTTGCTGAGAGCCTCACTAAGTAGCTGAGGCTGGCTTCGAACCGCGATCCTCCTGTCTCAGCCTCCCAAGCGCGGGGATTACAAGCGTGCGCCACCACGCCCAGCATGCTTTTTTTTCCCCCTCTAATAGTACTAGGAATTGAACCTGGGGACTTTTTACCTCTGAGCTACAACCCCAGCCTTCTTTTTTATTCTTTACTTTGAAGCAGGGTCTCACTAAGTTGCTGAGAGCCTCACTCAGTAGCTGAGGCTGGCTTCCAACCTGTGCGATCCTCCTGTCTCAGCCTCCCAAGTGCTGGGATTATAAGCAAGCACCACAATGCCCAGCTCATAAAGTACATTATTTAGATTAAACCGGTAATGGGTTTATTGTGTAAAATGAATTGATATTTTAAGAATTACTTAACTTTGAATTCTAGTGTGGTAAATATCACTAGACATAACACACATGAACAAAATTCTTTATCTGTTGTAGTACTGGAGAATGAACCTGGGGATAGTCTACCCTGAAATACACCCAGAGCTTATTTTATTTTTATTTTAAAACAGGGTTTCATTAAGTTGCAGAGGGCTTCACTACGTGGCTGAGGCTGTCCTCAAACCTGCCATCCTCCTGTCTCAGCCTCCCAAGTACTAGGATTACAGGATTGCACCACCATGCCCAGATTCTATGGGGAGTCTTGAGGTCCTCAGTATTTTTTAAATTATTTTGTTAGCACACCACAATTATACATCAGAGTGAGGTTCAATGTGATGAAAACATATGTGCACAAAGCTCTTGGTCCTCAATAATTTTTAAGAATACCAAGTGTTCCTGGGACCAAAAAGTTATAAAACCACTCTTCTGTACAACAGGAGTTCAAGGGCTTCAGACAGCCACAGATCTGGGTTCTGTGCGGCCTTGCGTGAGTCCCTGGACTCCTCTGAGCTTCCGTCCCTTCCTCTGTGAAGTAGAGGTGTTCTGTGAGGTGGCCGCCTCCCTGTCTGGTCCTCGTGAGTTTCTCAGTGAGCCTTGACATTGATAAGGACAAGGGCACCTTCCCTAGACAGTCGCAGGGCAGCGATACCTGCTGAAGGACAGAGGTTTTCCAGCTCTTGCTGCTGAATGAGTTTAGCTGCTTTTGCATTGCAACAAGCTCCTGGGTCCTGCCGATTGTCCAAGGGCCACATTTGGAGATCCACTGATGTGGGCCCATAAGAATTCAAATCTTGTAGATGTTTAAAAAGCATTTTATAAGCCAGGTGTGGTGGCACACACTTGTAATCCCAGTACTTGAGAGGCTGAGACACGAAGGTTGTGGGTTTGAGGCTACCCCCGGTGACTTAGCTAGGTTTTCCCCAACTTAGTGAGACTCTGTTTCAAAATAAAAAATAAAATAGGGCTAGAGTTATATCTCAGAGGTAAAACACCCCGTGGTTTGATTCTCAGCACAACAAAAAGAAAATCATTTTATGTCTTTGGTATTTAATAAAATACAGGTCCTAGAAGGTTTGGGTAAGGGAAAGGGCTCCTGGGAGGGGAAGAGCTTCCAGAAAAAGATGAGAGGAGGCCTCCAGCCAGCCTCCTAACTCTCCTTTTGGATTCCACAAACAAATCTCTCACTCTCAGCCCCCGCTTGACAAGCCTCTATGCCAGCAGAGAGGAGGGGAGAGACCACATCAATGGGTGTGATAGGATTCCTCGCTCCCAAGGCACGGCCTGGTCCACAGCTGTCTGGGTCCAGCTTGACCACTTCCCTCAAATTCTTCATGCCTCTGCTGTAACCTGTCCTTCTCTTTCCACCCAGAGCCCATGGCAGAAGATGGTGGCTTGGCTCTCTGCAGCTCAAGCCCTGGGGCTGCCCCCTGGAGTGGAATTTTTAGGGTCAATGGAGGCTGAGGAAAAAGGACCTTTATTGTGAGAGTAAACAGCTGCTCCTGGGAAGGTGCAGTTGGGGATCTCTCTCAAACCTCCTGTTTTCTTCTTCTCACTACTTGAATTTTTTTTTCACTTTTTTCCCTTATTGCCAACTTTCTAATTAAAAAAGAAAAAAAAAAGCAGCTTTAAGACATCCCCAAAAGCCAGGTGTGGTGGTGTATGCCTGTAATCCCAGGACTTGGGAGACTGAGACAGAAGGATCACAGGTTTGAGACCAGCCTCAGCGACTTAGTGAAACCCTATTTGAAAAATAAAAAATAAAATAGGACTATATGTGGCTCAAAAGTAGAACACCCCTGGGCTCAATCCCCAATAGAAAACACACACATACACACACACACACACCCCCCGAAAGAGCTGTTCTCTTCCAATCTCCTTTTGGATTCCATGAACAAATCTATAATTTTCCTTCTTTCTTCTTTCTGTTTTTCTTTGTCATATGTTTGTAGCACTGGGGATTGAAACCAAGGATATTCTACCTCGGAGCCACATCCTCAGCCTACTTTATTTTGAAGCAGGGTCTCCTTAAGTTACCACACGCTGGCCTCGAACCTGAGATGCTTCTGCCTCAGCCTCCCAAGTACTGGAGCACGTCAAAAGATGGGCTGGCAAACGCTGCTGTCATTTTCCACAAGCCAACCCTCCCCCAAGTTGGGAGTAAAGGGGAGATTCCCCAGGAGCCTGTGCAAGGGAGAGGCAGGAAGCAAGACAAAAGAGGTGGTGAAAACTGTCAGAATCAAAATGAAGTTGCTTGTGTCAAACCGTAGCCAAGCAGAATCAGGCGGCCATGAAGGACAGGCCCCATGGCCCCCACGCACATGTGCTTATAATAAATCTAGTACACAGGCTCTCTGAAAACCAGAGTCTTGTACAAGGGTCACAGCAACCCTACACACACAGAAATATTTCATGAGGACATCTGCCCGGCCTGCCTGGCCAAGCTTGGACGAATAGCACTCTGGTTATTGATCCTCGTAGCCAAGGGTAATTGTTTGAAAACAACTTATGTAACCTTCCTCAATCTACCTTGAAAAAGTCTTGTCTTCCTTTGTCTCTCCAGATATGCCCGTGATTTGCTGCAGCAGGCATACCCCAGATTTGCAAATTCCCAAGTGAGAGTCTCTGTTAATGTAGGTTGATAGGGTATTTAGCCTTGTTTCTCCATTAACCATGAGCCCAGTTCTATGGGAACCAGCCCTCCTTACCAGTGTAGAGCAGGGCTTTCTCAGGCCAATGGTCCAACCGATTCTCATAGATTCTCAGGGAAGATGCAGATGATCCTCACAGGGTAGAGTACAGGCTCCATCCTAGAGGGTGAAGCCGGAATTCCTTTCCCTCTCTGTTCACTCAACCTCTACAAGCTCCAGTTTCCTCATGAGAAACTGGAAGGATAATATCTTATAGTACTGAAAAAGTATTGTAAGAATTGAAAGATGTGCTTTATAGAAGCCGGGCGTGGTGGCGCACGCTTGTAATCCCAGCATTTGGGAGGCTGAGACTGGAGAATCGGGGTTCATGGACAGCCTCAGCTACTTAGTGAGGCCCTCTGCAATTCAGTGAGACCCTGTTTCAAAATAAAGAATAAAGCCAGGCGTGGTGGTGCACGCTTGTAATCCCAACATTTGGGAGGCTGAGACCAGAGGATCTCGGTTCGCGGACAGCCTCAGCTACTTAGTGAGGCCCTCTGCAACTTAGTAAGAACCTGTTCCAAAAAAAAAAAAAAAAAAAAAGGGCAGGGCATGTAGCTTGGAGGTCAAATGCCCCTGGGTTCCATACCCATACCCAGACCCGCAAGAAAAAAAAAAAAACACCATAGAGTCAGGCATGGTGATGTATGCCTATAATCACAGCAGTTGGGAAGTTGAGACCCTGTTTCAAAATTAAAATAAAATAAAATACAGCTGGGAGTGTAGCTCAAAGGCAGAATGCCCCTGGGTTACACACACACACGCACACACACACACACACCCATACTTACCATAGAAAGGAGTCCATGCACACTCACCGATGGGAGTGATCCTCAATTGTCCCTGTGTGCACGCCTATCCTTCCTCCCTGGCCCCCTAGATCTGAAGGAACCATAGGAGCAGACAAGTGTGTGCAGAGGCTCTCAACATCTGGAAATAACTTCTCTCTGGGGTCAGTCGGCCAGGGGTCTCCCCACGCACTCGGGAGCCAGTTCCCGTGCCTCTCGGTGCTTCTCTGCTCTTTTCCAATGTGGTTATGAGGGTTCGAACAGACTAAGAACCCCCTCCCCTTTACCCCAATCAGGCCACCCTCCGAATGGAAGAAAGTTCCAGAAACCTTGTGAAGTGCCATTAGAGGTCGAGCCTGTTCTTCTGAGGCAGTTGGTGGCCGCCCCAGAGGCTGCTGGCCCGGAGGATGGCCCCTCACCGCGCCGGCCCCTCTCCACAGAACAGCCCAGCAGCTGCCTCTGCCCCTCCCTGCCCGTGGCCCTGTGCCCTGGGCCAGAGCCTGAGAGGCTTGCTGAAGAGACACTTGGACCTTCTCCCTGAAATGCCTGGCTCTGATTTATTTCCATCCTGGCTGGTGTTCTGCTGACCCGATCCTCTAACCGCGTAATTATGTTATTAGCATATGATGGACCGGAGTGCACAATGGGTCCTGCTGGGGAGGGTTAGAATAAATTGCCACTTCAGCAGGGCCAAGGTAGAACGGCAAGCCTGGCAGAGAGGAGGAAGGGCAGGGCGGGAGAGGGCAAGCCGCAGTTGCGGGCACTGTGATGCTGGTGCTCAGAGAGGGCCTCGCTGCCATGTTCTACACCCCAGCCCCACCCTCTGGCCATGGATGAGGGAGACTGAGACCCAGGGCGAGCCTGCCCCCAGCAGACTCCGTGCCCACTCCAGGGTGCAGCAGCGGGCAGCTGCCGGCTCTGAGTTCTCTGATCTTGGATGACCCTGCACGGCACCTCTTCTTGGCTTGGAAATTTGCTCATTAGGTCCCTCACCCTGTGTCCTCCTACTCTCCTCTAGCAGACCAGGGCTGTGCGCAGGCCCGACCAGACATGTTGGAATTACTTGTCTTGATGAGATACAGTTTCTCCCTGTTGTTTCTCCGTTTCAAAGGACTGAATGTTTGGGTTCCCTGAAGATTCCTATGTTGAAGCTTTAATCCCATTGTGGTGGTATTTGGAGGTGGGGGCCTTTGGAAGGCAGGATAGAGACTCTATGATGGGGATTTGTGTACTTATAAGAAAGAGGGGTTGGGCACAGTGACACAGACCTGAAATCCTAGTCGTTTTGGAGACTGAGATAGGGCTTGGGGTGTAGCTCAGAGGTAGAACATCCCTGGGATCAATCCCCTGTACCACACCCCCCAAAAATGATAAAAGAAAGAGGGACTCTCTTTCCTCCAAGTGATAGATAAATGTTGTTTATAAGCCACATAGTCACGGGCACTTTGTTACAGCAGCCTGCATGGACTGATACCTGCTTTGGATACCCCTCGCACACACAGCAGCTTGGTCTGCTCCATCTCTATACAAGGTACTCAAGGCATTGAGATTTGAATAGTCATGGGAGTGGGACCCAGGGGTGACTGGAACATTCTTGGGCAGAGGTAGCTTGAGAGCTTTACAGCTCCTTGATGAGGAGCTCAGGAGTACAGGGCGGCCATTTCTTAAAGTGCCCCCTGCTTGATGGGATCTGGATGAGGCAGAGTCTGTACTTCAAGATCAGAAGGTCCCAACCAGAGGGAAGGGCTGATAGCGGTGGCAGCTAAGTGTGGTCAAATAAATCAGTGAGAAGCAAAAGTCAGCCGGCCTGCACAGAAGGCAGAGGACAGTGCTGATGACATTCATCGTGCCCCTGTGTGTCCTTGGGTCAGACCCACGTGTGATCACACAGACCAGGTGGCCTGCTGTGCCATCTCCCTGGCTCCCCTGGCTGTGCCCCAGCCTCCTTCCTGCCTTCTCCTTTCCTGGACATTCAGTGGTGCTGGAGGAGCACCGTGGCCTCTTGGCTGCTCCCCTGCTTGGCTTCCCTCTTGGCTACCTCGGGAATTTCCCAGAGCCAAAAGTTCCCACTTCCCAGATTTGCTCTGGTCCCAGTTGCTCAGCCAGTGACCTCATCTGCTTCAGGGAGACTGGAACCACCCAGAGGAGACTCATTTAGATTGCGTTCCTTCCCCAGCCTCTCCCCCTTCTCTCTCCTCTCCTGCCAAGAGATCCCTTCCCAACATCTCCATCACACCTCGTCCCATTCTCCGCCTCTCTCTCCCAGTGGTTCCATGGTCTATAGGAGGATTGTCTCATCCACCCTGAAATTGGTCTCCAGCTGGTCCTCATACTGCCACCCTGTACTCCTCCCTGTCACCACTGAACTTTGAGGAAAAGGAGTATCTTAGTCCGTTTTCTGTTGCTATAACTGAATACCACAGGCTGGATAACTTATAAAGAATTAAGGTTTGTTTCGCTCTTGGTTCTGAAGCCTGGGAAGCTCAAGATCAGGGGGCCGCATCTGATGAAGCTCTTTTAGCTGGCAGAGACTCTCTGAAGAGCCCCAAGGAGACACACGCTAAAGGGGTGCATACCAAAACTAAATTAGATTTTTTTAAACAGGCTTACGCTCAAGATAAGCCATTAACCCATTCATCTATGAACAAATGAATTCATTCATGAAGACAAAGCCCTCAAGACCTAATCACCTCTGAGCAGTCCCACCTGGCCCCAGGTGTCTTAGTATTTCACAACAGGGCGTGAAATCTCAGCATGCATTTTTCTAGGGATAAACAAAAACTCGAGCAAGAAATCAGTACAGACACCTGGATCCCCTCACTTTTGTCACCCCACACCTTCATACCCAACCTAAAATGTGACTAAAAATATGCACATGGAGAGATAGTCACAACTGTATGACTTGTAAAATGCAGGTGATTAGACAGGGTGCAGACCACTATTCTGTTTCTTACTTAACACGCAGCCTATGTTTTGTTTTTTCCATAGGGAAATGTTCTATAATAAAATAACATAGATAGCCAGGTGTGGTGGCGCACACTTGTAATCCCAGTACTCAGCAGGCTAAGATAGGAGGATTGCAGGTTTGAAGCCAGCCTCGACAACTTAGTGAGGTCCTTTACAACTTAACGAAACCCTGTTTACAAATAAGAAAATTGGGCTGGGGTTTAGCCCAGAGGTAAAATGCCGCTGGGTTCAATGCCTACTGACACACACACACACACACACACAAACACACACACACACACAACATACACATATCTAAAGGATACAGTTGTGGTTGGTTTTTATTCTCTTTATCTATTTTCATTTTCTTAGTGAACATGAATTATTTGTGGAGGAATAAAAGACAAGCTTCACCCCAAAAATCCAATGGGCTACTTTTCAGGTGTTAAATAATAATCTTAAAATTTGGTGACTGAGCTGGGTGTGGTGTCACATACCTGCAATCCTAGTACTTGGGAGGTTGAGATAAGAGGATCACAGGTTCAAAGTCAGCCTCAGCAACTTAGTGAGGCTCTCAGCATCCTAGAGAGATCCTGTTTCCAAATTAAAAATTTAAAAAATAGGGCAGGGGTTATAGCCTGGAGGTAGAAGGCCCCTGGGTTCCACCCCCAGGACCACACCAAAGAAAATTCAATGACTGAATCACTCCTTATATCTAAATAAATTACAGATGAATCAAAAAATTTAAAAGTAAAGAATGAAACAATAAAAGAGTTAGGAGAAAATATAAGAAGAGTTTTCTAATAATCCTAAAGTAGGTAAGACTTTTTATTCTTAAATATTATAGACACTGATGACAGGCGTGGTGGCGCACGCTTGTAATCCCTGCGCTTGGGAGGCAGAGACAGGAGGATCGCGCAGGTTCGAAGCCAGCCGCTCTGGCTTAAAAGACCCTGTTTCCAAATAAAACCTATAAAATAGGTCTGGGAGTGTAGCCCGGAGGTAGACGGGCTTCCAGGAACCCCAGTACCACCAAAAAAAAAAAAAAAAAAAAAAAAAAAAATATATATATATATATATATATATATATATATATATATTATAGAGATTGAACCCAGGGGCATTATACCTCTGAACCACACCTCCAGCCTTATCATAATCCTTTCTTTCTTTCTTCTTTCTTCTTTCTTCTTTCTTTCTTTCTTTCTTTCTTTTCTTCTTTCTTTCTTCTTCCTTTTTGTGATACTAGAGATTGAACCCAGGGCCATTCTACCTCCAAGTTACACCCTCACCCCTATTTTATTCAGGTGTTCATTTATTTGTTTATTTATTTATTTATTTTGGAGACAAAGCCTCTCTAAGTTGCTGAACATGGTCTCCAACCTGCCATCCTTCTGTCTCAGCCTCCCAAGTGCTGGCATTACGGGTGGGCACCACCACGCCTGGCTAAGGCTTATGAATTTTATGTTTGAAAAGATGGCAAAACTTAGATGTCTGTGTTATATAGGCAGTGTCATTTGTATTCCCACCCCAGGGTGTGAGGATCCCAGTTTCTGCATATTCTTGTCTATGCTGCATGCAGTCAAAATTTTCATTTTTTGCCACTCTGATAGGCAGAACGGTGTCTTTTACAAAGGTTTTTATTTCTCTTTATGTTTTTCTGAATTAATTATATACCTTTATCTGAGAAATGTTTTAGGTTCTTTGCCGATCCACTCTCCTATTGATTAATTATCTTTCTTATTGATTCAAAAGTGCTATTTAAGTGGTTAGTTTAAGGGAACGAGCCATTTTCACATATGAGTAATTTACCCCTACTTTTCTCTCTTTTGACTTTGTTTATTACATTTGCTGCTATCAAACTTATTAATCTTCTCTTCTATGGCTTTGGGGTTTTGTGAGTTTCTCATAAAGTCTTTGCTAACAGGGCATGGGAGTGCGTGCCTGTAATCCCGGTACTTGGGAGGTTGTGACAGGAGGATCACAGGTTTGAAGCCAGCCTCAGCAACTTGGTGAGACCCTGTTTAGTTTTATTTTTTAATATATTTTTATTGGTGCATTGTAGTCAAACATCTCAATGGAATGCAAGACTTGTGAGGATTTACAAGTATGCATCATCCAATTAGCCTTTATCCAATCCCCATCCCATTCCCTCCCCCTCCCTCAATCCCATGCTTGATTTAGTGATTAACTCTGATATATTTATATTTGTTTATGTACATCCTGTGCTTTAAAGAGATTCCATCTTCCCCCATCCTATCCCCTCTGATTGGTCACCCTAATTGTTCCTCCATAGGGCCTTTTCTTCAACTAGATTTCCTCCTATTACCCATTTCTTCCTAGTTTTTGCATATTAGGGAAAGCATCTGATTTTTTATTTTCTGTGATATTTCTCTGTATGCTGCATTGTAAGTTCCGAACCCACTCTAGAAGGCCCCGGCACCGGCCTGGCCACCAGCAGACTCTGATCCCAACCTTGCTGGCCCCAGCACCAGCCTTGCCTCATGGCAGGCTCTGATCCTGGCCTTGCTGGCCTCCGCACAAGCCTCACCCCTCGGCAGGCTCCCATCCTGGCCTCAGAGGCCCCAGCACCTGCCTTGCCTCATGGCAGTCTCTGATCCCGGCCTTGCTGGCCTTGGCACCAGCCTCACCCCTCAGCAGGCTCTGATCCTGGCCTCAGAAGCCCCAGCACTGGCCTTGCCTTAAGGCAGGCTTCAATCCCGGCCTTGCTGGCCCAGCACTGGCCTTGCCTTAAGGCAGGCTCCTATGCCGGCCTCACTGGCCCCAGCACAGGCCTCACCACATGGCTGGCTCCCATCCTGGCCTCATAGGCCCTGGCACTGGCCTCGCTGTGCATCGGGCTCAGGTCTCTGTCACTATGAGCAGGTCATCTACAGATGTTCCCTTTTTTCTTCTTCTTCTTCTTTTTTTTTTTTTGGTGGTACTGGGGTTCCTGGAAACCCTTCTACCTCCAGTATACACTCCCAGACCTATTTTTTTAACAGTTTTATTTGGAAACAGGGTCTCTTAAGCCAGCGAGGCTGGCTTTGAACCTGCATGATCCTCCTGTCTCCTCCTCCCAAGCATGGAGATTACAGGCATGCCCCACCACACCTGGCGTTCTTCCATTTTTTTTTTTTAATATGAGAAAGCAGTACATGTCTTTTGCAAAAGCGAGACCCCAAATACCTAGTGGCAATGAATTTTGTCTTCTCTCCAAAGGCAGAGGTCCACAGCTTCACTTGGGAGAGCAGGCTCTGCTGCTCCACATGCACCCTGGTCTCCTGCTCTGTGCAGAGGAGTGCAGTGGCCATGAGGGCTGATGTCTCTCAGAACACACATCATGGCAGCCCATCCCGGCTATATGGGGCTTCCTCTGATACCCCCCCAAACCCTTTTACCACTTAGCATGTTGTCCAGAATTCCCAAGCTTGTGTGGCAGAAGCAGTCTACTTTTGGGGAGATTTCCTCAAAAGTTCAAGGTGGACTGGACTGGATCTGTCTGCCCCTCCAAATACTGGTCACCACCACCATCTCGGTTCTCTCCTGAACACCTTTCCCCCACAGTATGATTTCCAGAACTCCCAAGTATGTGTGGCAGTAGCAGTCTACCTTTGAGGACATTTCTTTAAATTTTTAAGGAGGGTTGGATTGGATCTCTGCCTCTACCAAATACTGACCACCGCTGCCACAGTCATCTCAGTTCTCTTCTGAGCACCTTATTCACACAGCATGTTGCCCCAAATTCCCAAGCATGTGCAGCTGTAGCATTCTACCTTTGGGGAGATTTCTTCAAAAGATCAAGGTGGATTGAATCAGATCTCTGCCTCTCCTGAATACTGGCCGCTATTGCCGCTGCCTCCAACATCTCAATTCTCTCCCAAATATTTTTCCCACAAGGCATGTTGTCCAGAATTCCTGAACATGCGTGGTGGTAGCATTCTACCTTTGGGGCGATTTCTTCAAAAGATCAAGGTGGATTGGGTCAGATCTCTGCCTCTCCTAAATATTAGCCTCTGCCGCCACAGCCATCCTGCTGCTGTCGCTGCTGCTGATTGGTTCGGATCTCTGCCTCTCCCAAAACTGGCCTCCGCCATCCCTGCTACCGCTGACTTCCCCCTGGTTCTCCACTGAGCTCCTTCCTTACATGGTATGAGGTCCAGAATTCTTAAGCATGTGCGACAGGAGCAGTCCCCCATTGCAGAGATTTTTTTTTCCAAAAGTTCAGGGTAGATTGGTTAGGATTTGTCTGCATCTCCTGAATCCTGGCTGCTGCCGCCGCCATCTTGGCCCCTTTCTAATATTTTTTAACATGAGAAGACAGTATGTGTGATTTGAAGAGGTTATGAGATCGAGCACTCAGCAGCAATGAATTTTATGCTTCCTCCACGAATGGAGGCCACAGCCTCACCACATAGAGCAGGATCTGCTGTTCTGAGCACATCACAGCCCCCAGCGCAGCTTAGAGTAGCACATCCAGGCGCGCTGAGCTTCCCGGGACACACGGCTGGGCTTTCCTCCCAGTACTGCTAGATTCCCTCCATCACTTTTCTTACAAGGTATGTTGTTAAGAATTCCCCAGCATGCGCGGCTGAAGCAGACTTTTCTCTCATCTCTTCTGGGATGTTCTTCCAACAATCACTTTTCATGTGTGGCGGGTGCCTCCTTGTCATCTTGCTTCTAATTCCGCCATTATCCACTCTCTCTCTCTCTCCTGTATTCTAGATAGGAAGTCACAGCTAGAAATGTCTCTTTAAGTTGTCCCAATCATATATTAAACCAAAATTTGATGTCCAGGGCTTCTCTGAGGAATGCATGTCCTTTTCGGCAGCCGCCATCTTCCTCTCGACTGACCCCGTTTCATAATAAAAAATAAAATAGGGCTGGGATTGTAACTCAGAGGTAGAATGCCCTGGATTCAATCCTCAGTACTATAAAAAGGAAAACAAGGAGGAGAAGGAGTAGGAGGAAGAAGATAAAAGGAAGGAAGGAAGGAAGGAAGGAAGGAAGGAAGGAAGGAAGGAAGGAAGGGGGAAATTCACAGGCTGCCACACTCCCCTGGGAACTTATTCTCAAGGTGTACTTCAAATAACCAGCTGTTGGTTTCTTTGATTCTCTCTTCTGTTTTCCTATTTCATTTATTGACTTTTGCTCTTTATTACCTTCTTCCTAAGGCTTGTTTTAGGTTAAATTAAATGTGTGTGTGTGTGTGTGTGTGTGTGTGTGTGTGTGTGTTACTGGGGATGGAACCCAAGTGCATTCTATCTTTGAGCTACACCCCCAGCCCTATTTTTTATTCTTTATTTTGAAACCGGGTCTCACTGAGTTGCAGAGGGCCTCACTAAGTGCTGAGGCTGTCCACAAACCGAGATCCTCCTATCTCAGCCTCCCAAATGCTGGGATTACAAGTGTGCGCCACCACGTCCAGCTCCTTTCATGAGGTTTCTAAGATGGGAATGTAGGCAGTTTATTGGGATTTCTCTTCTTTTCTGCATAGTGTTCGGTGAAGTACATTTCCCTCTCAGGACTGCTTTTAGATCCCACAATTTTTTTTTTTTTTTTTTTTTGGTGGTACTAGGAATGGAACCCTTCTACCTCTAGACCTATTTTATATATTTTTTTAATTTGGAAACAGGGTCTCTTAAGCCAGCGAGGCTGGTTTTAAAACTGCATGATCCTCCTGTCTCCACCTCCCAAGTGTGGGGATTACAAGCGTGCGCCACCACGCCCGGCTCATCCCACAAATTATGGTACATGGTATTGTGGTTTTCTTTCTCTTCAAAATACTTTTTAATTTTTCTTAAGACTCCTTATCTTTGACCTGTGTTATTTAGTCATGCCTTATTTCTAAATAGTTGGATTTTTTTCTGGATAGCCATTGTTGATCTCTAGTTACTGTGTGTGTGTATGTGTGTGTGTGTGTGTGTGTGTGTGTGTTACTGGGGGTAGAACCCAAGGGTATTCTACCTCTAAGCTTACTTTATTATTATAATTTTTGAAACAAGGTCTCACTAGGTTGATGAGAGCCTCACTAAATTGCCGAGGCTGTCCTCGAACCTGTGATCCTCCTATCTCGGCCTCCCAAGTACTGGGATTACAGGCATGGGCTACCATACCCAGGTTCTAGCTTAATTTTTATATGATTCATAACACACATTTATAATTTCCAGTCTTTTAAATGTGTTAAGGTTTGTTTTATGGACCAGAATATGATTTATCCTGGTGAATGTTCTGTGTGCATTTGGGGTGGCTCTGTATTCTTCTGTTGTTGAGAAAATTGTTCTACAAATGTTGTTGGGGTCAAGTTGGTGGATGGCGTTTTGTCTGAAAGTGGTTACCCTTCAGATTAAGCCCTTCATCCCGTAAGGAAAACGGATGCTCCAGAGCTCCTCAGAGATTCTCACTCTTGTTTTTGGCTTCCAGCAAGCAAAATTTCTAGTTTTAAGCCAGATGTGGTGGTGCACATCTGTAATACCAGTACTTGGGAGGCTGAGACAGGAGGATCACAGGCTTAAGGACAGTCTCAGCAACTTATCAAGACTCTCAGCAACCGAGCAAGACCCTGTCTTAAAGCCAAAACTAAGGGCTGGAGGTGTGGTATGGAGGTAAAATGCCTCTGGGTTCAATTCTCAATAGCAAATTAATAATATATAATATAATAATAATAATAATAAATAATTCTTGTTTAGTATTTCTACCAGATTACACAGTATCCCCAGTGGTATCTGCCTCCAGAAAGCAAATATGCAGTTCCTGAGTTTCCCAGTAGACACCTGTCTCATCACAATGGCTGTCTTGAGACCTCTGTTTTCTAATGTGTTCACAAAAAGTTATTCATGCAGTACTTACTCAAATTTCGTCTTACAAGAAGGGGAGCTTATCTTTTATGGTTCTCTCTGTGTCCCAGAGAAGCACGTTCTTGCCTCACTGTTTGGACTAGAAAGATGAACAACCCCAAAGTTTCTTTAAAAGAAAGCATAAATTAAACATGATACAGCTATGCAACAGACTATCATAGTAATGAGGTGGACAGTAGTTAAAAGGAATGGATGAAATATATGCAACAGTTTAGAAGAACATGCTGAAGTTGGATGCCGTGGCCCATGCCTGTAATCCCAGGACTTGGGAGGCTGAGACAGGAGGACCACAGGTTTGAGACCAGCCTCATCAACTTAGTGAGATTCTCAGCAGCCTAACAAGACCATAAACTAAAATAAAATGGGATGGGGTGCGGCATGGAGGTAGAATGCCCCTGGATTCTATCCCCAGTACAAAAAACAAAATTGCTGATATGGAAAACTGATTTCACTGACTACAATGTTGTAAAGGGGTGTGTGTGTGTCTGTGTGTTTCCCATGTGGGAAACTGTAAACTGCCCCAAATATTTTGGTCTTTCCTCTTTCCAGAACAGACATCCCATCTTGAATGTGTTGCGGTATCTTGATTGGGCCAATGAAATATTAGTGAGAAAGTCACACTGGATTTCAGCCACTATTCACCCCTGGAAATGGTACCCTCATGCTGGGCCCAGCCTGCCCAGCCATAGATAGTGGCCCTGTTGAGACACAGAATCATTCTGTGGGTTCATGGGTTCAGAGATCTCATGGAAATGGGTTGAGGGCCACCATTTTGAGATCCCAAATGTGGGAGAGTGAGCAGAGGAAAGGGAGACATGAAGAGAGAGACAGAGACACAGAGGGGCAGAGAGGAGGGACCACATGAGGACAGAGTGTGAGCGCCACGCAAATTGATGCTTCTTCCTGGTTCCCAACTAAGTCTCTTGAGTGGCCTGGCTATACTTCACCCCCCTGGACTTTGAGAGAAACTAGAATATCTTCAAATAATTCACACTTAGGTAAGTTAGCTTGAGCAGATCTCTGCTCTTACAACCAATATACCTTTGAGATATCCATCCATTAGAGATTTCTCCCAATCTGGCCAAACTTGCCCTTCCAGACATTTCTCCGAACATCACCCATGACAGATCCCTCTCTAAGCTCCCCTGTCAGGTACCCGGACATCCCAGCGTCTCTCCATACCACTCCTTCTGCACAAGATCCCCTGCTCCCCGCATTCATCTGTCTTCCTGGATTAAAACACAATGTTCTTTGTGACCCAGCTTCCTCTCCTACCTCCCCAAATCTCCATCCCAAAGCTGGACAGAATCTCTTTCTCAGCCTGGATTTCATTTTCTCTTGACCCATCCATCAGCTTCTGCCTTGCATTATAGTTATTTTGGTTATTTTATTTCTGGGGCTCAATTTTAAGCTCCTTGTTGGTAATACGTGTTTCTTACTCACCCTAGAGGGCTTAAGTATTTCCTGGATGTTTAAATTATTTAGGGTTGTTCTTATTAGTTCTACTACCCCCTAAAACAAGAAGGAAGAGAAAGAAGCTACAATAGGTCTTCAAAACAAAGCTTTGGTCTATTCCTCTTTTACTGAACACCCAAATAATAAAAATGACAAATGCCTACCCCATTTACATCCTGCCAGGCATTGTTCTAAGGGCTTTAATATTTATTCATTCGAATGCTCATAATAAATCCCTATGCAAAAGGGACATTTACTCTCAATTTGTTGGTGAGATTTTCTCAAGGGCACATAACTAAAGGACGGAAGCAAAATTTTTATCTGGGTGACCTGTTCTCAGGGTTCATGAATTTAATCATGTGGCCTTGAGAAGGGCCAGAGAGGAGGGGAGGGGAGGGTAGAGGAGAGGAGAAGAGGGGAGGGGAGGGGAGGGAGGAAAGGAGAGGAGAGGAGAGGAGAGGAGAGGAGAGGAGAGGAGAGGAGAGGAGAGGAGAGGGGAGGGGAGAGAGAGGAGGGGAGGGGAGAGGAGAGGAGAGGAGGGGAGGGGAGGGAGGAAAGGAAAGGAGGGGAGAGAGAGGAGGAGAGGAGAGAAGAGAGGAGAGGAGAGGGGAGGGGAGAGAGAGGAGGGGAGGGGAGAGGAGAGGAGAGGAGGGGAGGGGAGAGGAGAGGAGAGGAGGGGAGGGGAGGGAGGAAAGGAAAGGAGGGGAGAGAGAGGAGGAGAGGAGAGAAGAGAGGAGAGGAGAGGGGAGGGGAGAGAGAGGAGGGGAGGGGAGGGGAGGGGAGAGGAGAGGAGGGGAGGGGGGGTAGAGGAGAGAAGAGGGGAGGGGAGGGGAGGGGAGGGAGGAGAGGAGAGGAGAGGAGAGGAGAGGAGAGGGGAGGGGAGAGAGAGGAGGGGAGGGGAGGAAAGGAGAGGGGGACTTGCATGCCCGATCCCTGGTCTTCAGAGAGGATGGTAGGAGCAAAGCCTATGCTGTCATCTTCCATAGGTATGGGTCAGATGACCCACCAATAAACCAGAGATCTCTAGAGACACAGACAGGCTTATAATGGATCTATGGAAAAGCTTCATATGCACATTCACACACAAATTTGTGTGTGTGAAGCACAGGAGCCCAAAGTATGCTGAGTATTGGTGCCCATGGGCCGCAGAGCACGAAGGGGTGCGTGTGCAGGGGCCTGCATAGGAGTCCTGAGAAAGCAAATGAAACCAGGGCCCAAATACTGCCCAGTTTGACCAGCTTCCCTGCTCAAGGCAGAAGGCAGGTGCAGGTGTTTCAGATGCCATCTGTCTGTCCTAAACTATCTTCAGTATTCAAGGCCTTACTGGGCGCTTGTCAGCGACCCATGTGCCTGGGCACCAATCAGTACCCAGATAGATGACCCTCCACCACACGTTCCTTCCCGCACGCTCATGCACAATCTTCTCAGGACAATGGTAACAGGTCTGTCACACTCAGAGGAACATTCTGTTGCTCTCAAGCTGCCCCTTGAGGCATGACCTGGAATCTTTGCGGCAATGCTGCCCTCTTGCGCCCGGGCGAGTCCAGAGAGTGGTGTGTATAGCTCGGTGGTGCGGATGCAGACTCAGCTCTGTGATCTTAAGCAAGTTACTGAACCTCGGTGTTTCCATGTATAAAACTGAGACTGAAATTGTTCCAAGTGGACAGGGTTCTCCAGTGTACTGATCGTTGTTTGACTAGGTCAAGTCCCTGGGATGGTTACCGGGCACAAGGTCTGAGAGATCTTAGCTGTTGTCAGGGTGTGCTGTAGTGTGAGAGTGTTCCCCAAGGTGAATTCTCAGTGCAACCGCAGTGAGACATGGGCCTTCAGGGGCGATTGCCCGCCAGCCTGGATCAGTGCTGTGATCAAGGGAGTAGCTCACTGTGGAGGGAATGGGCTTATTAGTGCAGGAGTGGGCTTCTTGTAAAGGATGAGTTTGGATGCAACATACGCTCGCTCTTATCCATGTGACACCCTCCACCATGTTAGAATGCAACCAGAAGGCCCTCACCAAGTGCAGGCACCTGGCTCTGAAACTTTTCAGCCTCCAGAACCATAAGAAGTAATTTTCTTTTTTCTTTTCTTTTCTTTTCCTTTCTTTTCTTTCTTTCTTTCTTCCTTTCTTCCTTCCTTCCTTCCTTTCTTTTTTTTTGGTACTGGGGATTGAATGCAGGGATAGTCTACCTCTAGGCCACACCCCCAGCCCTTATTTTTATTTTTTATTTTGAAACAGAGTCTTTCTATGTTGCTGAAGGTCTCGTTAAGTTGCCGAGGCTGGCCTTGAACTGCGATCCTCCTGTCTCATCCTCCCAAGTATTGGGATTACAGGAGCATGACACCATGCCTGCTAACGATTTTTTTTAATAAATTCTTCCATCTGCAATATTCCACTGCAGCAGCACAAAATGGACCAAGACAAGAGCATGGAGCATCTCCGGCTGTTCCCTGGGAGGGGACCTACTGCAAGGACAACAGGGACTTCCCAGCCCCATCACTCACTGATTCTGCCACGTGTGAGCCTCAGTGAGGACAGCTGCAAGAGACCCCAGAGTCTAGATAGTTCTGAAGAGAAATGTTCACTATTTGATCAGTGGCAGAACTACAACACTAGGGCAGTCTCCAGAGAGGACAGTTTTGTGGTTTTACTTTTTTTTTAAGTATTTTTTATCACTATAGAAACAAAATAAGTATATATGTAAAACTTGAAAAGTTGTGAATTGATCCTGTTTCATAATCCCTCCATAAAAAATTTCATTCCTATTATATTTTGTCATATTTCTGTTCATCTTTTTTATATTAGGAATAGTCAGTATCATACAACCTGTACAGATTGATACCTTCGTGTGTGTGTGTGTGTGTGTGTGTTGTGTGTGTGTGTGTGTGTGTGTGTGTGTGTGTGTGTTACTAGCATTTGAATCCAGGGGCATTCTACCTCTAAGCTATACCCCCAACCCCATTTTATTTTCTTATTTTGAAAGAAGGTTTCACTAAGTTGCAGAAGGTCTCACTGAGTTGCTACGGCTGGCTTTTGAACCCGCACTCCTCCTGACTCAGCCTGCCGGGTGCTGGGATTATAGTCATATAAAGGCACTCAGTTTACTGGTACTTTTTTTTTAGCTTTTTAACTATATTACCAAAATCTCTTTGCTGACTTCCTGATAAAGACGGTGGAGTCCAGTGAGCTTGGCGCATCTTGCTCTCCCCCAAGCCAACAGAAAGAACCAAAGAGAAGGGAAATAATTAAGAGGAGGAAAGCTACCCCCAAGTCCCCAGGAACAAAGATGGGGTGCCACTTCCTGGCTTATACTTTGGAAAGTGGAGGATGCTGGTGAGCACGTCTCAGTGTGGCTTCTACTCCAACAGCCGCCAACAGAGAGGCCCAAGGAGGAGAAGGTGAGCTGTGAGCAAGGCCTGGGAAGTTCTTATCACATCCCCTAAAAGGATGGGCAGGGACCTGGGGGACTGAGAAACCTGCCCTGGGAGGAGACATGGAAATGCCCGGGTAGCAGGAGGCCCTGACTGTGGCGGTAGGAAACGAGGGAGGTCAGAGAAGCCTCCAGAATGTTCTTATTGGTCTCTTCAACTAGAGTTGTAATTACTAGCAACCAACTTCCCACAACCCCTGATATATGTCTTCCAACCCCTGCCCTCTGCAGTTAAGTGGGTGCTCAGAATTAAAGACCAAAGAAGAAATAATGAAATATGGTCCTCAGAAGGGAAAGAGGTAGATGACAGACCTTGAAGAAAGTAAAACCAGGCCGGGCGTGGAGGCCCATACTTATAATCCCAGTATTTGAGAAGCTGAGACAGGAAGATTGCAGGTTCGAGGCCAGTCTCAGCAATTTAAGCAAGGTTTCTCAGAACTTTAATGAGACCGTTTTATTTATTTATTTATTTATTTTTTTTTTTTTTTTTTTTGGTACTGGGGTTCCTGGAAGCCCTTCTACCTCCGGGCTACACTCCCAGACCTCTTTTTACATTTTATATTTGGAAACAGGGTCTCCTAAGCCAGCGCGCGCGGCTGGCTTCGAACCTGCGCGATCCTCCTGTCTCTGCCTCCCAAGCGCGGGGATTACAAGCGTGCGCCACCACGCCCGGCCGAGACCGTTTTATTTATTTATTTATTTTCGGGTCTGGGGATGGAACCCAGAGGCATTCGACCTCTGAGCTACACCCCCTGCCCTATTTTTTATTCTTTATTTTGAAACAGGGTCTCACTGAGTTGCAAAGGGCCTCACTAAAGTAGCTGAGGCTGTCCGCGAACCGCGATCCTCCAGTCTCAGCCTCCCTAATACTGGAATTACAAGCGTGTGCCACCATGCCCGGCTAGTGAGACCATTTTAAATCAAAAAAATTAATAGGGACTGGAGTTGTGGCTTGGAGGTAGAATTCCTCTAGGTTCAACCAAGAAGGAAAGGAGGAAGGAAAGGAGAGAGGGAGGGAGGGGAAAACAGGCGAGGTGCACTGGATGCTCACCACAAAGTCTCCAAGCATCAGGTTTGTGCGCATCTCCCCTACAGCTGTGGGGTGTGTGTGTGTGTGTGTGTTGGAAATTGAATGCAGAGGCATTCTACCTTCAAGCTACAACTCCATCCCTTTCTTCACTTTTTGTTTTAAAGCAGGTTCTTGCTTGGTTGTGAAGAGTCTTCCTACACTGCTGAGATCAAACATGCTCTTCCCCTGCTTCAGCCTCCCAAGTGCTAGGATTATAGGTGTGTGCCACCACACCCAGCTCTTGGGTAAATATTGATGACTGAATTACTGGAAAATATAGGAACTGAAGCACCAGTTCTCTGTCAGATTGTGGATATAGATGCCAAGTATTCAATCATAGATTTAGAGGTAAAGATGAAGTTGGTACTGCTATCGTTTGAACCTAGAATGTCCCATAGGTCCATGTATTAATGGCTTGGTCCCGAGCCCATGGTGCTATTCGGAGACCTAGATGAGGCTAGCCTAGATGATATGGGCACTTTAAGGGGATGGTGGAAACCCTGGCCCTTCCTCTCTCTTTCACATCCAGACCATGAGGTAAATGATTTCCCATATACTTCTGCCATGAGGTGCTACCTAGCGGCAAGCCCAGGAGCAACCAGGCCACCATTCAGTCATGAACTAGAGCCTCCAAGACTGTAAGCCCAAATCAACCTGTTCTCTTGATAAGCTGATTGCTTACATAAGCTCAGGAATTTGGTGGAGTAATGGAAGGGCTCACACAGAAACATTCTAGCTGGAAGCCGGGCGTGGTAGCGCGCGCTTGTGATCCCAGCATTTGGGAGGCTGAGACAGGAGAATAGTGGTTCGTGGACAGCCTCAGCTACTACTTAGTGAGGCTCTCTCTGCAACTTAACGAGACCCTGCTTCAAAATAAAGAATAAAAATAGGGCAGGGGATGTAGCTCGGAGGTTGAATGCCTCTGGGTTCCATCACCAGACCCGCATAAAAAAAAAAAAAAAAATTTAGCTGGTACAGCTCAAAGAGGTGGTGTATACACAATATGTTAGAGTGTCTCCTCACATGGTGGAGATTGTAGACACGCGTCAACATAGCTTCCTTCTCTTTTCCTTCTCCAGTTGTCTCTATTCCCCTCCTACCTAGAGGGCAAGAGCCTATTGCCGTAAGGATATCCATGACTATAAACACTGTCACTGAAGACACTCAGAAATGGAGCTCAGTCCAGGGAGGTTTGTCTCCCCGTTTATTTGTTTTTGTTCTCTCTTAAGACTCTACATTTGATTTCCTCTTAACAGTTTAAATTTAGCAGCTCTAGGTCTATTGATTTCTCTTTAAAAAATTTAAAGCCTGCTTTTCAGAGTTGCTGTAACTATCAGCCTGGGAATGGCGGGTCCTATCTGGGACATCCATCACCCTGTGGACCACTAGGGATGAGGTGACAGTTCTCCTCTGTCCTTTAAGGGCATCCCAGCCAATGCTGCTTCTTGGTGGAGGGGTTTCCCTTCCCACATAAAGAAGGGCGTGTCAGAGAGAAGCTACTTTCCCCAATTCCAGATATATTTATAAGAGGATTGGGGTGACCAAGAAGGCAGCAGAGAAAGAGGCGCCATTGGAGCCTCTGAAACAGCATTCCTCCTGCAGCTGACTCCGCCAAAGGGTGTAGAGAAGAGGTGACAGAAGGCACAGGATCCCAGCAGGGGAACCTTTGAACCAAACTCTAGAAGAGATGGATGGTTCTTTTCTACTTTTCTAGGGGCTGCATGGAAAATCCAACCAATTATTGTCATAGCTGTGTGATGTTAAACATCTGTCCTCTAGGAAATAGTTGGATAATTGAAAACAGGATTTGTGTAAATTCCAGACCCTGGAACAAAGCTTTGCCAGGGATCTCTCCCCACTGCCCACTCTCACCCCGCAACCTGGGCCTTCCACCACTGAACTCTTCTGGGCCCCAGCAGTGCACAGGCACCCTGGAGAGCGGGTTTTCCTAAGGTTGCCAAAGACCAGACATTTGGCCTCATGAGCTCAGAACATTTGGATGGAAAAAAAATGCTTGTTTTTATCCAGATGAAGGCTCATTTCTATCCAGATGTTTTGGTCACCAAAACAAAATTAAAGGGAGCAAGAAGGAATTTCTTTCCTCTCCCAAGTCTACATGCCTTCCCGGGTCTTAAATTCTTTCTTACTAAGCCAGACTTAATGGTTTTTAAGCAAGAACAACAATTCTATTTTTTTCATTATTTTTAGTTCATTATTCATTAGTTGCCAGCAATGCAGAGGGGTGTGTGTGTGTGTGTGTGTGTGTGTGTGTGTGTGTACATAGAGAGAGAGAATAGGTAACAACTGTTGAACATTTTCTGAGTTAGGACATGATTCTAAGTGCAATGAATGCAATAATTCCATCAATCCTTAGAAGAGCCCTATGTAGTAGTAAGTACCACCACTCACTTTGCTTTATAGGTAATAAAGTGAAAACATAAGGAAACCAAGCATCTTCCCTCAAGATAAGACCTCGAAGGATGGAGTTGCCAATTCTTAGGCTGAGGAACAGTGGGAGTGGAGGTTTTATGCAGGGAAATTATGCAAAGTATTTTGTGTGTGTCTGTGGTACTGAGGATTGAACCCAGGAGCATTCTACCTACAAGCTATATCCCAACCCTTCTTATTTGTTTTGTTTATTTTTAAAACAGGATCTCATTAGGTTTGCTGAGAGTTTTGCTACTTGCTGAGGCTGGCCATAAACCTTCGATCCTTCTGTCTCAACCTTCCAAGTACTGGGATTACAGGTGTGCACCTCCATGCCCTTTTTTGACCTGTTAAATTTGAGATGCCAACTAGGCAACTAAGTGGAAATAGCCAGAAGCATTTGAATAGTGGTCCCTAGGGTCCCAGAGCAGGGTAGCAATTAGGGGTGCTACTCGGGAATCATTACATATGGTTTTGTGTGTGTGTGTGTGTGTGTGTGTGTGTGTGTGTGTGTGTGTGGTACAGGGGCATTCGACCTCCAAGTTACATCTCCAGCCCTATTTTTTTATTCTTTATTTTGAAAAGGGTCTCACTGAGTTGCAAAGGGCCTCACTACGTACCTGAGGCTGCCTGCAAACCACGATCCTCCTGTGTCAGCCTCCCAAATGCTGGGATTACAAGTGTGCGCCACCACGCCCAGCTTGCTCTTCTTTATTACTGAGTAGAATTCCATTGTGTGTTTATCTCAGAATTTCGTAATCCATCCATCTGTTGACGGACACCTGGGTTGGTTCCATGTCTCTAATTCTCTTCGGTTCCTTCCCTTTGCAGACTAAAATCCCTTGCCCCTCGACCCCCACAGGCCATTAGAACCCACCTGACAGAAGCCCACCCCTGGAGGAATTACACACTCTAGTTCTTAGGTGACTGAGCCCTGTCAAGGGAGCTTAGCCCACCTGCCAGACAGATGCCCTACAGCTCCGTGCCGCCCCGTCCTGTCCGCCTCCCACCTCCCCACCACCCCGGGCCCTCCCTTGTTGGGTAAGCACTCAGATCTCATGTGGGCTCTCCACCATAGCTCCCCTTCTATCATGGCTCTAACTCTCCTGCCCCTCACTCTCCTCTTCCCCATTTTACAAACTGAGATATTTTCGCCAAGCTGGAAAATCTTTTTAGAAAACAGATTCCAGAGTTTCTGGCCCAACTCAGTGGCTCTGGGGGGACACGATCAATTTGAAGGAGAAATGATTAATTCTGGAGGCCAGGGATGACCTGATTCATATTCCATCCCTGAGCCAGACAGAGGAGCCCTGCCAGTGGGAATGGATGATGGGGGAAGGATGAGCTTTGGCGGGGACGCAGGCACTCTCCCCAGACAGCTCCGTGGCCGGCCGCATGCAGCATCGTAATGGGGCATCATTCTTCCATGGCAGCGCCTGGTCCCCTAGGAGACACTTGGGGTGAGCAAGGCCATTCCAGTCCTCAACCAAATGTGACTCTTAATACTTAAAAAACACACATGCCCCTGGGGTATTTCAGACCAACACTCTGTCTGTGCCCTGGATATATAGAGAATACAATCATTTCTGGTAACATCCTTGCAATGTAAAATATCCCAACAATTCTCTAAACAGTCTAAAGAAATGGGAATTTCTCGGAGTCTTTGGTGTGCCAGGTATTATCAGCCAGGTGCTTTATTCAAGACCCTACTTGTGCCTGGGACTCAAGTGTCACTGGTTAAATGGTGCTGATAAAGCCAACGGGGATTTTGCCCTCTTGACCTCATAGGGAAGAGAAACTCTAAACAAATAAGCTCACAAGTAAAAATACAATCGCAAGCTGGGCATGGCGGCCCATGCCTGTAATATCAGTACTTGAGAGTTGGAGACAGGAGAATTGCAAGTTCGAGGCCAGCCTCAGCAATTTAGAGAGACCCTCGGCAACTAGTGAGACCCTGTTTCAAAATAAAAAATAAAAATGATTTGGAGTATAGCTCTGTGGTAGAATGCCGCTGGGCTCAATTGCCAGTACTTTACCATGTGTGTGTGTGTGTGTGTGTGTGTGTGTGTGTGTGTGTGTACAACCATGAAAGCTATAAAAAAAAATAGGGCAGCATTATGAGTTGATTTATGCTCCCCAGAAGAAATGTTGAGATGCTAATGCCATGTACCTCCGTGTGTCCTCATTTGGAAACAGGGTCGTAGGCGTGAGTAAAGGTCATAAGTACAATTAAAACTGAGTTCATGCTGGAGAAAGGTGGGCTCTTAATTTGACCTAGCTGGTATCTTTACAAGAAAAAGAGGCACAGAGAGGAGACTGGTGTATTAATCGGAGAGAGGACATGGCTATGCGAGGACAGAAGAGCCTGGATTTCTGTTACCACAGATGGGGGGACACACGGGGCGGCCATACCCTAAACGAGGCAAGGAAGGAGCCCCAGAAGCTGTGGAGGAAGAACCACCACGCTCGCACCTTGGTCTTGGACTTCATCCTCCAGAGCCATGCGAGAATAAATGTCTGGGTTTGGTTTGGTTTGGGTTTTATTATGGTCCTGAGGGTTGAACTCCCAGCTACATCCTCAACTCTTTTTAATTTTTTTTAAAGGGTCTCATTAGGTTGCTAAGAACCTCTCTCTAAGTTGTTGAGGCTGGTCTTGAACCTGTGTCCCTCCTGTCTCAGCCTCCCAAGTACTGGGATTACAGGGGTGTGCTACCACACCTGGCCGTATCTGTTGTTTTGAGCCACCTAGTCTGTGGTATTTTGTTGTAGGGGCCTAATAGTGCTAGGAAAGACAAAATCACAGTTGGGGCCTCGTCTAGGATGGTCTATCACTCAGACTTCTTTGAGCCTAAGTGTCTGAAAGAGGTGCTTACTTATGTCTACTTAAGGAACCTTCTGAAGGAGCTGGAGTAGCCCAGAGAATCAAAGTGCTGAACAGCTAAGCCTTGGAAAGGACAGAAGCCATGCACGTTCCGGAGCTGGAACCATGAGGAAGGTATTTCAAGACATGACCATCAGAAGAAATATAGTCCCATAATTTCACTCCCTTGGATAGATCTGACCCAACTCCAAATTTGGAAAGCAGGGAATCCAATTATCTTAGCTTGGCTCATGTGCCACCAAGTCCTGGGAGGGTTGGTGGGAGTGGGTTGGGGGAACTGGGCACCATCACAGGCCGTCCCACCAAGACGGCTCGACTCTCAGTGGGAAAGCAGAGTACTGGTGCCCGCGGAAAAGAGAGAGAGAGGTAGGAAAGGGAAAACCAGCAGAGAAAGCAACTCTCTGGAGATCCTGGGCTTGTTCCTGCAGGGTGATGAGCTCTTCAGGCAGATGCCAGAGGCAAGGGGACCCCAGAAACTCTCTCCAGGCCATGAGAAACAACTTGGCAAGTTCTGGGAACCAGCAGCCAGAAGTGAACTTGACATTAGCTGAGAGGAAAACCTGGAAGATGAGCATAATTAGATGTTTGTGAAAAACCAAGAACACCATTAAATAAGAAGTTGAATGCTAGAGTTATGGCTTCGGCAGCAGGCTTGGATGGACATACACGTGGAGGAGCTACTGACAGATAGACAAAAAGGATAGGACCACCTAGGAAGAAAGTGTCAGAGAAGAAGTTCCATGGCCAAGCCCTGAGCATGTCCAGTGCTTAGAGCATGGTACCCTCAAAGATGTTTCTGATTTCACCTCCATCGGTAAACATTTTTAGTCTCTACCTCCAGTGTGCATATTAATTTAAAATTATGCATCTGTGCTACTGTGCTCAAATAGTTTTACACTATGAAACATACATATGCACAAAAAATTGTGTAGGGTGATGTGTGTGTGTGTGTGTGTGTGTGTGTGTGTGTGTGTGTGGTGCTGGTGGTTGAACCCACAGACATTCTACCTCTGAGCTACAGCCCCAGCCATATTTTATTTATTTATTTATTTATTTATTTATTTATTTTGGGAAACAAGATCTCGCTAAATTGCAGAGGGCCTCGCTAAGTTGCTGGGGCTGACGTCTAACCTGTAATTCTCCTGTCTCAGCTTCCCAAGTACTGGAATTACAGGCATGCACCACAAGCACCCAGCATAGGGTGATATTTTAAAAGTTAAAAGCTATTAAAATAGAAATTAACATAAATTAGGAGAACAATTCAGAGGTTAGGAGAGTATGGAGCAGCTAAGTTGTGGCTAGAGAGGCAGAAGGAAAACTAGGAAAAGAGAACATCATGATTTTTTTTTAACTGTGTCAAGAAAAACAGTGTTGTGGAGCCTGCTGGCACACACCTGGAATCCCAGGACTTGAGAGGCTGAGACAGGAGGATCGCAGGTTCGAGGACAGCCCTAGCAATGTAGCTAGACCCTCAGCAACTTCATGAGACCCTGTTTTCAACCAAACAAAAAATAAAAAAGGGCTGGATTCAATCCCTAGTAGAAGAAAGAGAGAAAGAAGAAAAGAAAATAATAGAAAAGGGAAGGGAAGGAGGAGTGTTTGCAGCGTAACATATTTCTAAACACTAATAAAAAGGGCTGACAAGAGTCCTTGGGACTTGGCAACGTGGCGGATATTGGTGATTCCAACGGGAGCAGTTTCCATGGTGAAGTGAAGTGAGTTTGGAAGCCACACCAGAGACTTGAAAATAGATGTGCATGAACTCGTTTAATTGTCCCCTCTGCCCTGCAAGGTGGGAATCATTACCCTCACTTACAAATGAGGAGATCAAGGCTCAGAGCCGTAAAGAATGAACCTTTGTTTTTACACGGCAGGAGACGAGTGAAAATTTAATACCCAGCCTGCCCAGATTTACAATGCTCGAGTTCATCCATTAAAGGAAGCTAATAGGTATAAAAATGTCATTAGGTAGACGCAGGGACTGAGCGAAAGTGGGAACACCTGCTCATAAATAGCGCGCTGCTGGCCCCAGAGCATTCTGGGAATCCCAGTCCAGGAGAAGGGAACTAATTAGTACTAAGTCAAAAGCAAAACACCTGGTGCCAGTTCTGCTAAGCAAAATGGAAGGTTCAGCCGGCCTCTGAAGAGATCCCAGCACTGTGGGGGCGTGTCCTAGGAGGAGGCTGGCCTCTGGAATCAGGCCGTAAGGGGAATGTCCTACTGGGTAAACAGGGCCCTTGGAAAATCTTCCCAGTTGGAGACCAACATGTGGTGTCTCAGCAAGTCCAAGCAGTCAGTATTCCCTCCTGCAACAATAGGCATTTGTGGGAGGGCTTGGGGTTTGGGGATTTATATTTTTGTTTTTTTCTG